>NC_133170.1:52401875-53006250 GCF_040802235.1 Manis javanica | reverse complement strand
CTGATGAGCTAACAGCACTGGTGGTACTTGGAATTTAGACTTCTGGGAAAACAGCACCACTTCCACCGAAGCCATTCCAGGAAGAAAACGTGAGCTCAAGATCATGAATAAAAGATCCTCCAGTCACACTGCAAGATGAGCACCTGGGATGGGAGACATTATTGAGGGCACATTTAGGAGGAACGTTTGCCACCCCAGCTCCCTCATCCCTCACTGGGACAATCATGAAGTGTGTTCTACATGATTCGTTCAAGTGTCCCCAGTTGGACTGTCTCAGCTGCCCTCAGCGATAAGCCACTCATAAACACACACAGGGCTGGCTTGTCTAATGTGCTTCTCTCGCTTCCCCACTCCTGTGGGGGTCCTCTTCCAAAGAGTGCCTGCATCCATGTCCTTGCCTTACGAACTGCTCTGGGAAAACTCAGATAATCTGAGAAGAACTGAGTCTTTACTATGTAGAGCCAGAGTCTGACACAATGGCTATCACATAGTGCTCAATAAAAGCAGACTAGATGGGTCAGTACTTTCACTTCATGCACTGGGGTAGAGATGTAAGGCAAACATTGGCAAATCAGCTATTTGGAGAGCTAAAGTAGAGTTTATATTGACACCTTTTGAGTATTTTCTTTTATCCCTAAGTCCAGAGTTACAAAGTTCTTCAAGCACTGCTGAAGCACCTTCAGGTTTTCTGGGGTGTAACGGGTCCGTGTAATTTGACACCTACTCTGTTACCACCTTCTTCCAGCACAACCATTACCAGTCCCTGCACACGTGGGCGTCCCCTCACTCTGTCAGCTGGGACGCCCCTGCAGGACCACCCCCTCTCCTCACCTCATGGGCATGTCTCCTTATCATGTCTGGTTTTTCCGTCCTGGGCTCCTGTGGCTCCTTCACAAAGGTGCGCCCCTTGCTTATTTGCTCCAAGTGGCTTTTAGACTAAATGATTCAGGAAGGAGCAAAACAGGAAAGTAGAGGAAGAGGACTGGCAAGGATAAAGGGGGAAAGGCTTTATGTTATTAGATGTGATCAGACCTCAAGGAATTGACTTATGAAATAGAAGGTAGGAAACCATGTAGAGCTACAAATGTTGATTTATGAACTCAGAGTAAGAAGTATAACTCTTGCAGGGACCAGTAACATTTATTCTGGCATGACTGGTACATACTGTTTCTGTCATCAGACTTCATGGGAAACCAAGTTATGACTGAACGTCACATTAATGATCCGTTTTGGGAAATATCGGCCACAGGCCTGGAAATACTTAAAATTCTTTTGGTCATTTCATTCTGCTGGTGTGGACAAAGCCTACATAGGAAAAAAAAAGGGATGATAAGTGGGCACCAAATTAGAATAAGGTGATTAGATCAGAGGATCTCAACCCTGGCTGCCCTGGGAATATTTTATAAAATACCAATCCCTTAACCTATGCCATAAGAACCAGCTCAAATCTGCAGGGGGTGGGGCCCAGGAATATATATATATATATATATATATATATATATATATATATATATATATAAACCTCAAACATGAGCCAGGGCTGAGAACTATTGAGTTAAATATCTCATGGGTTGAAATGCTGATTAGCATCAGTTTATGATACCTAAATGCATCCAACTCATTTTAGGGATCTGAGACACCTGAATTTGGGTAAGGACTCCTTTTCCTTTCCACTATGCAAGGAAATTCATTGCCAATGTTTTCGCTGACGCTTTTATTACTCTGTACTTCCATAGGAGATGAATGCCCTTTACATGAGATAACCTGTTCCTTAGGTATGGCTGATTCATTCAGTCAGGTTATAGAGGGCCAGGCTTACTCAGAAAGGCTTCTCATATCTGGCTCCGAATCAAGGCACTGATTTTAATATCAACAGTTACCATGTGGATAGTTTCTATATTTCTGACATTATAAGATGTGCTTTTTATATTTATCTTATTTAAGAAACAGCTCTGTAAAGTAAGTGAATCTGTTCCCAGTGTGTACATGAGGCTGAAAGAAATTAAATAGCTTGTCCAAGATTATTGAACAGCCACTTTTGGCTCTGAATCCTAATTTCCTGTGTGTCACTCTGCCTGTCATATTTTAACTTTCAAAGGCCAATTACTTTTTTTCCCTCACTTTGTCTACTTTCTTGGAGAAATTTCCTGTAATTGTAGGATTTGAGTGTGAACAACAGTCACTGTAACATAATTCACTAAAAACAGGAATTTAATATGAGCTGGGACAGTTCCAGATGCCTGACAAAGGGACTTATTAACAGCGATTGAATAGCCAAAGGGAGGCATTCATAAACACGATTAATGTGTGGACCCAGGTGGACCCTGCAAGAGTAGAGCACAATGTGGTGAACTGGAAGGGAAAACAGAGGCCATCTTCTAGATGCGGTTTCCTTGCACTATAAATGCATTCTTGAACTGCTTGAGTACAAAGACTGAAAAGAAAATTGTTTGGCCTAGGACTTGGCATCATTCGAATTTTCCCGAAAGCCACATTCAGATATATGAAACTAATAAATTTAAACATTACTTGAAAATGTCTACTTATCTGATCCGGAGGTAGTTCTCAAGTTAAATGTTATTATTAATATCTTGCCAAGAGCCAGTGACTGATTTTACTTTATTTCTTCTATTAAAGTGAATTCCCTATAACCTGACATGTGTGACAAATAGGACAGAGAAGAAAGAAAGAAAAGGAGAATACAGATCTAGGAAGCAAGAAAGAAAGCAGGAAACCGACCTTGGGCCTAGGTGGTCGAGTCAAAGTGACACTAACTACATAAAACATGTCCCAGAAATGGGATATACCTTAGGCTGCATTTCCCCTTTCTATCTAAGAAGGTAGAGCATTCATCAAGTCATTAATGACCAGGCTGTTTGCATTTATTGTTTACCCAGAAAAAAATAGGGCAAGAAAAGGAATTTAAAATGGCTACCTATGACTCCCTTTATCAGTTTAAGAAAGGATTTTGCAAAATTCTGAATTTTCTTTGTTCTTCATCACTTGATACTTTTCCAAGGATTGATTTGTGAATCCAGCTTATTTTGTGTTCTGGGGTCAGCTGGTAAAAGAAAATAATAAACCACTTGGGAATGGAATAGGCAAGGAGTTCCCTGGATGGCTCTGTGAGTATTGTAATTAATTCATGGATGCCGTAATTAGTCATCATGACCTTGGGATAACAGACTAACTTTGGAGGTCACTCCAGAAGTTCAGAATATTCTAAGCTTTATTCTTCCCTCTTTTATTCCTCTCCAAGGACTTGCATGTCAGAGTTTCAATCTTCTAAGCAGGTGTCTCCAAAAAGTTGTGGTCATGTATTTCTGTCAATTAAAAAAAAACTTGTGAATATATAACCAATAATAATAGAAATACACTAGTGTAGCAATATAATAAACACATTATAAAGTATATGATAATATTAAAATGGTAAACTTATGAGGTAAAAAATAAATAAATGAAACTTCCAGGACTTTAATTGTGTACTCCACTTTGGAGCCCATTTCTTACATTTTAATGTGTATACAAATCACTGGGGGGATATTGTTAAAATGCAGAATTTGCTCCAGTGGGCCAGGGATGTGGCCTGAGAACTTGCATTTTTAACAAGCAAGTGATACTGATGTTGTTAATCCACAGACCACACTTTTAGTAGTAAGACTTAAAATGAAATATTACATTTCATGAATTATTTCCTCTGGTTTAGCACATTTCAGAAAGTTTAAAAACACATTCTTGGCCCAGGGAAAACCTACCAAATTACTCATACTGCTGTGGTTAGTCTGGCTTTGTTTGAAAGGATGTCCCAAAACAGGTCTGTGCTTCTCCTGACCTTCTGAAAGTGAGTCCGGCTCCCTCCAAAATCTGGGCTTCTAGGCTGATGACACAGTGGACACACTCTTTTGACTCAGCTTTTCTGCCTATCTGCCTCCTGAATGCAGTGCCCCAGCTTGTGTTTTGCAGCAAACTCCTGTTGGCTTAGGACCAACAAAACTGGGACCAGGGTGAGCCACAATCCTTGAGCAAAGTCATTTAAGGAGGTACCAAAAAAACTCAGTAATCAAGATAGATGATATTATAATTCAATATTTAAATATTCACTTGGCAAACTATGGTTGACCATCTGTCTTTGTAAGTAAAGTTCCTTTGATCCCAATATTCTTGCTTGTCTACCCTGTGAGGCACTGCACATAGTATAAGCCTGTGGGCTATATCAGACACTTCCGAGATATTCTCTTCCAGGTAATTGTTATTATAAACAGCTTCAACAAACTTAACAATTAAAACAAATCTGTAAATCATAGTACACGATATTTGGAGAAAAATCAAATATTTATAACACCAATACTTTGAATTACTGAAAGCTGAGATGGAATATTTAAACTTTTGAAATCTTTTAGTGGAATTAGCCAGAAGGTTTGAATAACCAGCCCCACTGATAAAAACATTACCCTAGTTCCAATCTTGAATGTTGCTTAAAATCAGTCCCATGATTTCTCTGCTATGAATGAATGCACAAGGTACCAGATTTGTTGGGATTTCTACCTAAGGGATAGAATAACTACTTTAAGATATCTAAAAAGAAAGATGGATTCAAACTCAGTGATATGAGATGTCTCAGCATATCAGTGAATGATCTTAAAATCCACTTAATCATCCAAACTTGGAATTTTGATGCTGCCCTTAATTTTTTCCTTTCTTTTTCATTTGTCCACATTCCATTGGTTGTTATTTTGATCATATTCTTTGGAGGCTTTCTGGATTTGCTTTTTTATCCTTTCTAATCCTTCTGCCTCCAAACCCTGACTGTCTGCTACCTGTTCTCCTCTATAATCTAGTTTCCTCCAATTCCAATTCATTTTCCACATTGCTGCCAGAGTAATCCTTCTAAAACAAAGATCTAATCATTTCATTTCATGGATTTAAAATTTTAGAAAGCTTCCTCTTCGGGGCTAAATGCAAGACATTCAGTCCGACTCCAGGCAGACTGGTTGCCTTATCTTCCACTATTTCCTCCAATACATACATTTTCTTCCATGGCCACTTTGTACAGTTTGCTGAAATAACTGAGAAAGACATATTCTCTTCCTCTAAGAAATCATGGATTTCAAAGACTATAATTAACCTGGTTCCCCTAGGGGATTTTTGTTTTTATGGAAAGAGAGCTTAACTTAGAATAAAACCAAAGGAAGAAGTAGAATCAATAGATAAAGATGGAAGTGGAAATAGGTCGGAAGAGGTGGGGGAGAAAAAGACTGAGAGAGAGAGAATAGGAGAGGATTATTTGAGACTTAGGTGCAGCCATGCCTGAACCAGTTCACCCTTAAGATACATATCTAGATATTTTTACATAGGATAATAAATTGCTTCTCTTCACAGAGAGTAGCTTGAGTTGGATTTCTGAGGTTTACAACTAAAATACAATAAACCTGATAAAATGGAATTCTATTGTTGTTCATTATCATAAAATTAGTATATGTGGTTTTCCAGTTCCTGGGTGTTAGGCAGAAGATGGAGGGTAAATAGCATTTTTCCTATGATGAATTTTCATTTTCTAACTTGCCCACATTTCAGAACTGTCTAAAATTACCTAGACTCCTATACTTTGAAATATATATATGCATTATATATACTCAACACAACTGAGAATGAAACAAAAGAATATGAATTCATCAGAGCTGGTGACTTTTCTTGCTCTACTGGTCTTAATATTATTCAGAAGGGGGAAGAAAGGACAAGAAAAAATTCATCTTCATTATTGTTTCTGTACTTCATCTTTGCTGAGGAGCATAATAACCTTCCTACTGCAGATGCTCACAAGTTGCCAGATTTCCAACATCTGTTACTGTTACCACTTTGAAAATTCTGAGAGTCAACATACAGCTGGACTTTGCATTTATTTTGGTCACAAATGGAATCTCCAAAACCAGTGGGATTTATCATCTGAAATGCTTCAACCGAGAGAAGTATATGCCCTTATGCCATTTGCTCCAGCCTAAGCTATTAGGGAGTCTGAGATGACCTGTGACTTTTGAACCTCTCCAATTAGCTAGCTGCAGCAAATGCACTAGTGGAAATCAGTAGTGGCCATTTAAATAATACATTTGTCTCTATCTTAATTACTTTTCTCTTTTATGCGTCACAGTTAATTGCTTTAAAATCACACTTTGTCCTCTGAAAAACTCTTTCCAAATATAACCAGCAAATTGACCACAGCTCTCTTGCTAACAAAGTCAAAGACCACATTGTACCCTTCAAATCTCTAAAACTATGCTGAGGGGATGTTTGAATGCTCTCGTATAAGACTTCCATTGCATTTATAGACTTTCTAACACTGCTAACATTTCATCAAGAAAGAAAATAAATTACTTTCATTTTAGACATCCACAACTCAAACCAGAAATCCTTACAAAGCAATACATGCTTCCTTTCATGAGCAGAACATTCTTTCCTCATCAGCAAGTAAGTAATGCAGGCAAAATGTGGGCCTCCCCATACTGTTCGAGGCCTGGGCTCTGGCGGCATTGTCAGCCAGTGAGCCCACGGACAGGCTGGAGGTGACCCTTTCCATGTCTTCTTCACTCTCGTTCACTCCCATGCCTCTCATTAAGATAGAAGTCTCATCTCCCCTACATGGGGCTTTCTCAGCAGCTTGCTGGCCTGTTCACTAGTTGGGCTGATTTATGATTTAATTTTATGGATGATATCACACAATTATCTCCAGATGGGATAATCAGGATGAAGAGCTGCCAACCAACATTAGGAATGAAGTGGGTTCACCCAGCACCAGCCATTTCTGCACTGTAATTATTTTTTGTTTTGACTTCATAAATTCGTCCAGAGACTCTGGGTGTTCCTTTCCGGCAGGGCCTCATTTGTCTAATTCAAATGAGATTATCTCACCCTGCTCCCTACATTTCTCTTATCACTCTGCACCCAACAGTGAGGACCATAAATGATGATTTGTGAAGGGAAAGACATACAAAATCAAATCTGGCCAGTGTATGATGCACTTGCAGAATCATCTTGATGAATTGTGAATCTTGAAATTTTGATTTAGGCAAGCACTTTGATGAGGGGAAGAAGCAGAGGAAAAGCAGAGCTGGTGATCTGCAGGTTCTCTCATTACTGAAATCACCTAAATAAACTTAAAGCCAGAAATATGAGGCCAATTGTAATTACTGCATCTGTTGCATTCACTGAGCCTTCCATTGCTATGCGATCCTGCAATGCCAAAGGAATTTTATTTTTTAATCTTACACTGCAGAATCCTAAGGGGTCAATCCAGCCAGTGTTCTCCATCATCCCTGTTGTTTTTAAGCCTAAGAAAATTTCATGCTTCATTCTAGCCCCAAAACATCCCAATAGCCCACGTAAGTACCTTAACTACAATGTTCCCATGGTTGGGTGTTGGTATTTGCAGAAACAATAACACAAAATTACAACTGCAGAACATATTCCTAAAACTCTAGATGCTGGCTCATTTATTCATTTAACAAATATCTATTTTTATGCTAGACTATTTTCAGGCTTATAGGTCATATTAATTTCTGCAATCAAAGAATAATGGAAATCTGTTACAGTGTCTGAAATAGAGATGGTGGAAGAGTGGGGGATGGCCTATTACGGAGAAAAGACTGGAGCAGTATGTGGTTCTCTAAGAGCTGGTCCTTAACCAAGGGCTGACTGTGTTTAGACAAACCCTCTGGGTAATCCTCATAAATGCTAATGTCACTAGAGTGTGATGAGAGTGGTATTTTCTGATTTCAGATGACCATCGTTATTCACCAATATAATGGTCTTCATTCTGGAGTTGGGAGTGCTGCAAAACCTTAAAAGATGATCTCAGAAAGTTTTCCTCCAGTTTTCTTGTATGACAATCTCAATGCAATATTCCTTGTAGGGCAAAAGGAAGCCCAAAGAATTGTCCTCACCCAACATTCTGCACTATTCCACGAAAATCAAGAAGATTTTAGCTGCAAGATTTTACCAGGAAATGTGTCTTAGGAAAAGTGCCTAAAAAAAATCATCGGGATTATTACAAGGACATTCTTACTTGAATTAAAATAAATTCTATTGACTTAATTTATTGCATTAAAATGTCTTTGCTATGTATTAGTTCAAGAGCTATTTCAAATGAAGAGTAATATATTACAGGATCATGAGCTTTGCAGTCAAATAGACTGGTTCATAATGCATTTAGGTGACTTAATAGCTGTGGAATTTGGGGCAAACTAATTAACCACTCTGTGCCTCCAATCATGGATGTTGGTGATTGTTGTGTTTTTTTAAATTATGGAATAATAAACACTTAGCATACATATAACAGTAGTTTAATAAGTATTAGTTTTATCCCACTTACTGCCTTTTAAAAATAACCCTAAATCTCATGCCACTTAGTTTATTTCCACACATGGTTTCTACATGCTGTGTTAATGTAGTGTCACAGGTAGGGCTGACCAGAAGCAGATATGAGACAGAGTTTGGGGAGCAAGATATTTATTAAGGCTCAACACTGATGAATGAATGGAAAGGGGCAGAACCAGGATTGGGAAGAGGATGATGTTGAACTGTAATGAAGCCTAAGCGGAGCCTTGGCTGACCAATGAAGGTGCTCAGAAATAACTATTACCCACCAGAGTTGTCCTGTGGTCAAAATGGCTAGGCTTTTCTACCCCAATGTCACTCAGTCACTGAATCTGGGAATGTTCTGGGAATTATGCGACCTTGGGCAGATGGCTCTCTGCAAGAGAGCTAGCCCCTGAAGTTGATGTTGGCTGGAGGCTACTGCCGAGTGCCTTCTCCTCAGCTGGAAGGCAAGTCCTTCCTTTACGTGGGACGTGGGCTATGCAATCTCCATGTCCACCACATGTGGCTTCAAATCCTGCCTTTACTGTTTGATACTTGTGTAACTTATGATGATAATAATAATAATAATAATGGCCAACTTTTATCAAGTCTTACTACATTATAGGCACTGTTTCTAAGTGCGTTACATCTCTTACACTTAACAACTCCATGAGGTAGGTACTATCAGTATCCTCATTTTATAAAAAGAAATTGAGGCACAGAGAAATTAAGGGTTGGAAAATGGTGAGAGTCAGATTCCAAATTCACCTGATGTTACTTTACAGTTTATAATCTATTATAAGTCTCTGGATCTAGTTTCTAATCTGTAAAATAGAATTGACACTGAGGATTAAATAAGACCATCCATGAAAAGCATCTAACACACTATTCCAATTACAGATGTCATCATTACAATGACAGTTGTGAATTAGAAGCTTCAAGGCATGCAATCTGAGCAGGAGAGATATTGCCTCCAGGTGAGAAAAAATAGTGGTTCTTGGGGGACAAACATCTTATCTTATTCTTGATGTTAGAGTGAAGCATTCAGTTTTTGCCATTATGTTAGCTGTGGGTTTTCAATTACTAACTCAATTACTTTATGCTTTAAGGTACATTCAGATTTTCTCTTTCTTCTTAAGTCAATTTCAGTAACTCTTATTCTTTCCTCTCTGAATTCGTCCATTCATCTTGGCTTTTTGTTGTCATACAACTGTTCATAGTATTCCTTTATAATCCTGTTGACTTCTATAAAATCAATAGTAATGTTCAGGATGTACTTTGTTCTTAATCTTAGTAATTTGAATCTTATTTTTTTGTTAGTGTAGCTGAAGGTTTGTCAGTTTGTTTGATCTTTCCAAAAATTTGTTTTGGTTTGTTGCATTTGTTCAATGATTTTCTATTTTCTGTGTCATTAATTTCCACTGTAATCATTATTTCCTTTCCATTTGCTGGGATTTCCTTTGTTCCATTTTTATAGTTTAAGGAGGAAGTTTAGGTTCCTGATTTGAGATCTTTCTTCTAATTCTTCTTCTCCCTCCCCATTCCCCTCCTTCTCACCCCCCTCATCCTCTTCTTCTTTAATATAGGAATATATACCTGTAATTTTCCCTCTAAGCATTGCTTTAGCTGCATCCCATATGTTTTGGTATGTTGTGTTTATTTTTATTCACCTCTAAGTATTTTCTAATTGTAATTTTTTTTGGACCATTAGTTACTTAGGAGTATTGTTTAATTTTCACACTTCATGTTTGCCATATTGGTTTCTATTATTGACTTCTGATTTCATTCTATTATGGTTGGGAAACAAATGTATGATTTCAAACCTTGTGAAATTACTGGGACTTCTCTTATGGGTTAACATGTGGTCTATACAGGAGAATGTTCCCTATGCCTAGAGAAGAAATAATATTCTGCTGTTTAGAGAGGAGTGGTCTGAAGATATCTACTAGATTTTTGCATTGTCAAGTCTTCTGTTTCCTCATTGATCTTCTGCCTAGATCTATCTGTCACTGAAATCAGTTAACTGACTCTTTACATATTATTGTAAAATTGTTTATTTCTCCCTTCAATTCTGTTAGTTTTTGCTTCATGCATTTGGGGGCTCTGTTATTAGATATGTGTGTTTATAATCATTAGGTCTTTCTAACAGAGTGACCCTTTTCATGTTATTAAATGTCCTTCATGCTAGTCACAATTTTTGCCTTAAAGTTTATTTGTCTGATTTTATTATAACCACTCAGACCCTCTTTTGGATATTGTTTGCCTAATACATCTTTCTCCATTCTTTTATTTTTAATACATTTGTGTCTTTCAATCTAAAGTGTGTCTTTGTAGAAACCATATAGCTGAACCATGTTTTTTGTTGTTTTGTTTTTAATCCATTCTGACAATCTGTGCCTTTTGATTGGAGTGTTTAAGATTTACATCTCCCAGTTTGCTATTTATTTTCTGTGTGTTTTATATCTTTTTTTGTTCCTCTATTCTTTTATTTCTGTCTTCAATTAAGCAGATATTTTATAATGTACTGTTTGAATTCCCTTTTTTATCTCTTTCACTATATATTTTATTCAGTGAAAATTCTTCATAGTTACCCTGGGGATCACAATGAGCACTTTATAACAACTTAATTTGAATTAATGACAACTTAATTTCAATAGTATACAAAAATTTTGCTCAAATATATTTTTCATTCTTCTACCTATTTGTTCCCTATGCCTACAAATAATACACTTTAGGCCCATCAACACAGTTTTATAAGTATTGCAGTTTATGATAATATAACAGAGTTTTATAATAATTTCTAATTATCAAAAAGAAGAGTCAAAAAGTAATAACCAAAAATATATTTTTGCTGTCTTTATATTTACCTATGTGTTTACCTTTAATGGTGCTCTTTTATTCTTTGTGTGGATTCAAATGACTGCCTAGAGGCCTTTCTCTCTCTTCCTATTTTGCTTTGGTGGTGTCTCAAAGGTCTCTTTGAGTCTTTATTTTTCTTCTTCCTTTTTCCTTTTGTTTCTAAGCGAACATTGGATATTGTTTATCTTGCTGATACCTTTACCTTGTCCAACTCTGGGGAGTCTTGCTTCATGCATATGCATCTAGGTATTCAGCTAAAGATATACAAAGAGACCACTACGCCAGCTTCTGGGGCTCTTTTCCTGCATAACTCACTCCTTTGCACTCTGTCCCACAAATTCTAATTACCTCAATTTCTGCAAAGTCTGATCTCTCCCCCTTTAGTTCAGTTCATGCTTCCCTCTTCTACTTGGGTTCACCTGCTCTGCATCACTGTCCAGCAAGTATTTCTTAGTCACAGAAACAGAGTAACTATAGGTTTCACCTTACTTTTTTCCTTTTATCCAATATTCACACTGTCTGTTTTCCAATATTGGAAAATGATTATCTTTTTTCCCTCCAATTTTCTGGGAATCTGTGATGAAAGAACAAATTCAGTATTGGTTCCTCCACGAGAGCTAGAAGCGGAGATCTGGGTCCCTTTTGGAGCTCCATCACACGCTTGCTGAGATCGCTGAGACCATCTCCTTCTCGCTGCTTTGAGGGCGCTCACCCTCTGCGGTGCTGGAACACTACAACACAACTCTAAGAAAAATCAGTAAAAACGAGTGTTTACATCTTATTTCAAATTTGCTACAAAAGAATAGACTCTTAAGCAGACACAATTTTTTTGACTCATTTTTTTATGGAAAATCAAGGAAGTAGCAAAGAAATGTCTAGGTAAAGATGTTAAACCTTCTGAAACACAGTTTATCATGTGGATGGGTAACTAACTCCTCAGAAGAAATCTTAATTTCCTTAAAGTCAAACAGAAAATGGCTTAAATTATCCTGGATGATAATTATTTCCCAGAAGAAGATAATAAATCACATAGGTTCACATACTTCAACATACTTCAGATTTAGAACAATTTTTCATTCTTAGGTATAACATTGAATCCTTACCTCCTTAAAACCAGTGTCATAACTGTGGGAAGGAAACTGGAGCCTGGGGCAAGCTGTGTGGATAGCCCTCTTTTCCACTACTAAGTCAAGTTGCTGGTCCTCTCCACCCTCAAAAGTTTCAGAGTTTACACTCTGTTCTGCTGAATTCCAGGGAGTGGATGGCAAAATGGTCTCCATGCCCCAGTTTAAGACCCAATCTGGTAAATTAGAAGCAAACGAGACATGGCAGTTTAAGTGCTGGCTGGCTCTGGGCTGTCTTCTAGCTTCAATTAGAGAAAAAACTTGTTCCATCTGCTCATTCCTTGCCTGTGTCCAGTGCAGAAGTCCAACTTCAGTTAGCAGGGAATACAGCATCTTTGCGTTAATTCAGCTGCTCAGGTTTGAACTCATTACCTTTCTTGCTGTCCTTGGTGAGCATACAGGAGAAAGAGGAAAGGAAAATAACATCAGATAATATAAATGATAAATATTAAGCTTCAAGTGACTGCACACACATGGTCTGAAAAGAGCTGTCCTAACTCAGTTTTACTATTCCCTGTCATGAAAGAAAGCATTTTAAAAATTTGCTTCAATGATTCATTGGTTTAATAAATTCATGCCCAGTACATCATGAGAAAAAGGAATGGGTCTATTTGCCCTTCATCTTTAAAGGGAGATACATCTCTGACATATGGAATTAGTTTCTGCCTTTTGTGTTTTGCCAGAACAGCAAGAGCAGACATGTTTCTATCCTACTAATTGTAAAGAGGTAAGTTCCCAGTCCAGTATGTTCACCATCGGTCGGGCCAACTGGCCTGATGAGATCATTAGTAATAGCATCCTCTAGCTAACTGTTCAAGGTGTCTGGCACAAGATAATTAACTGTTGCAGAAATTACTTTGCAGGCTCAACCCAGCAAGAAAAAAATTATAGCTCCTGACTCCAGAAAAAAGTTAAAGCTTGTCATTTCTAAACTGCAAATATGTCAGACAAGCTCATACCATTGCAACAGAGTTTCTCAGCCTCAGAACTCTTGACTTCTTGGGCTGAAAAATTCTTTGTCCTGCATGAGGGGGACACTCTGTGCCTTGCAGTATTTTTACTGTCCCCCTAGCCTCTGTCCACATATGTCAGTAGAAACCACCTCTCCCAAATGTGATGATCACAATGTCTCCAGATATTACCCCCAGTCCTCCTGGGGGAGCAAAATTAAGTGTCTGAGAACAACTTTTCTACACCAAGAGGAGTAGCAACATCTTTTTAAAATTTTGTATTTTGACCTTTTTAATATAGAGGATCCCTTAGTTTGTTAGGGATGCCATAAGAAAATACCATAGAACAGATGTCTTGAACAACAGTTTATTTCTCATAGTTCCAGAGCCTAGAAGTCTAAGATCAAGTCTTGAGTTGAAGTTCAAGCACTGGCAGGCTTGGTTCCTTCTCTGGGCTCCCTCAGCAGATGGCAGGTTTGCGCTGTGTCCTCACTCGGCCTTTCTCCATGCTTGAGTTTCCCTGTGTCCTCTGTCTCTCTGGGTCTTAATCTCCTCCTCTCTAAAGCCACCAATTAGATTGGATTAGGGCCCACCCTAACCACTGCATTTTAACTTAATTGCCACTTTAAAGGCCTTATCTCCAGATAGAGTCCCATTCTGAAGTCCTGGGGGGTTAGAGTTTCAACATCTGAATTTGGGGAGTGGGGAACATGCTTCAGGCACTACTTCAGGGAATGATATGCTCCCCTACCCTGAACGATCAGTATTGTTTGGGGATGCTGGTGACAATTCAGTCTCTGAGCTGAAAGATAGTGTGAGAAAGCTATAATCATAGGCTTTGCTCTCTCAGCCCATCTCTCCCACTCACCCCGTTACCCCTGCAGTAAGCCATCAGAGAGTGTTTCATTGTCTCAACTCATTTTAATGACAGATCAGATTTTTCACAGTGATTGTGGCAGAAATATTGTGAGACTTGATTACCCAGAGATATTCATTTATGCAAGGTTCTTCAAACATATTCTTCTTCTTAAAGAATATTATTTTCCTGCAATTCTTTCCCTTTATTATTCTGTCTCTAGTAAAACAGAGACATTTATTTTCACACATATTTGTAGGAGTTTTGGAAGATGAATCAAAAGATTAGAAGATTGGGTTTGGTTATGAGAGTCTTAAATGCTTACTTTTTAGAATTTTATTGTAAAAATCCCAAAACATATCTCCTTCAGGCAACAGCTTTTCTTTTGTCAATTTTTCAATACGTTATACACTGTCTACTCATTATGTAGGTTAATTAAAAATATATAATACTATTTAGATCATTTAATGCTTTTTCTCTATTTTGTAGCATTTTGCAAACCAAAGTTAAAGGTTAAGTTATGAATCTAATCTGTGTAGAAATAATAAAAAGTTGATGACTAATTGATTATTATTGTTCTGAATTATATCTGGAGACTCCAGGTAAATTGAAAATTGAGGTTTTTCCAAATAACATTTTGTTGTACAATGAAGATTGATTGGAAAAGGGAACCCAAATCATTCTTCCATCCCTAAAAGAAATCCCCAAATGGCAAAGGCCCTAAAGAGAAACAAATAAATGTAGGATCCCTTAATGACAAAGTTTCAGAAAAATTCAACATGGAAGAACATATATTAAAATGTTCTCAGTATAATTAGAGATTTAATTTTTTTCTTTATACTTTTCTTAGCTTACTACTTTCAATAATGAGACTGTATTAGTTTTGGCAGTTAAGAAAAAAGATGTCCTCCACCAATGCTTGTCGTGACTATGGTGACTTGGCTTTTAGCAAGAATCTTATTCTCCTTCTAGTATGTGCCTTTGTATTGCAGAACCTGACTAGCCAATAACTACATTTCTCTGCTTCTTTATAGCTAGAATTCTAAATCTTTAGGTTAAACGACTCAGACTTACTTCAGAGAGATTTGGAGCCTGAAAGTGAGGAAGAGACATATTTGAAATGTTGTGTTCTTTTCTGCGGCAGCATGACCATTCGCTGTCTTTACAGGCATCAAGAGGCAAAGTTTGGGGCACCCATTTTTCCCCCCAGTAGATATATAATAGGCGTGATGTGGCTCTAGAAACATGACAAGAGCTTCCTGATCCTTGGAACCTGGTCAAATTGGTTTGCTTTTGGAGCTCATGCTTCCAGGGCTCTAGATTCGTGATAAGAGCTTCCTGACAGAACTACAGCTCTCCTAGTGAACTGATTGTACAGAGCTGTTCTGGGAGGTATTCATGGCACAGCCCAAGACCCAAGCCCTTCTGCTAATTTTTGATTGAATGAAACTCTCTATATTAAATCACTTTGTGTTTGGTGATTTATTGGCTTATGCCAGAGAGGCTTATGTTTGGTGCAACTGAAGCCCAATGTACTCAAAGCTGTAGGATGTCATTTAAAATAAAATAGTTCATAACTGTTTGTTGGGCTGTTATTTCATAAGTAAACTCTACTTAAGAGAGAAAAAATATGTTTAAGTCCTTATTTCTTTTTGACTTCACAGAATTAAAAATCTAGTTATTTTCTAAGTAGCTAAAATGCAAGGAATCCTGTATGTTTGCAACTAAAACTAACCAGCTTCTGACCATAGTTATCAAGAAGGCTGCACTGGTGTAAGTGGTATATGAGATCAGCATTTAGAGATTCTCGTGATTGAAAGTGGGGACTGGGGATCAGAAGCTCAAAAGGAAAATGACAGAATCTGCCTAACTGAATGTCTATGAGAAGTAGAGTTAAGGGAGCAGAGATGGATTGGATTTTGCATTTGGACATGAGGGGTATATTGAAGCCATGAAGAGAATGAAAAACACAGGCATGAATCTGGGTTGAGATGAAGATAACATGATAATAAGCTCAAATTTAACATGGTAATTAAAACCCAGGTTCTGTTATATGGAGTAGATGTTTTTACTAGGGTGGTGAAAAGACTTGAACAAACTGGAATATTAAGCAAAAGGCTTATCATGGAACTGCACATCTAAAGAAAAGAGGTAAGACTAATAAGTTAGATTCTAGAAAAGGAGAGAAGGGGAAGAAGTCTTAGATCAGCATATCAAACAGAAAACATGGAAGAGACCCAACAAACAGAGTGAGTTCATACAAGGGGAAAGGGAGTTACTGAAAATCTAAGTATGGGAATACTAGGTTCAAGCCAGGACATTTCTGTCACAAGGACCCGGAACTTTCATCCAGGCTGAGAGCCTTAAAGGAACTAGGCCAGACATAGACAAAGTGCCAGCAGAAATATCTTGGAGGAAATACCAGCAAACAATTGACAGTGCAGGGCTAGTCAGTAGAGAGCAGTCGCAGTGACAGATTTAGATTTGGGGGCTCTTCTCACTGAGGTGATAGTTGACATCACTGATGGTGAGACACAGAGAAAAGAAAGTGCACCCTCAAATTAAAGGGGTGGCATAGATGATGAAATCAGTGACCAAGACCTAAAAGTAGGATGCCATGAGATAAGAAGACAAATAGGGCAACACAGTTTACTGCATGAAGACATGCAACATTGCAAGTAGCTGAGAGAGGTCGACAACATCAAATACTGCAGAAGTGTTGAAGATGAGATTAAGTGACCATTGGACATTGTTAACTGGAAGGTCATTTGTCACTAGTGACCTTCAAAGAGTAGCATGGCCTGAGTAAAAGAAAGAAGCTAAGGGATTGAGGAGGTCACAGATGGTATGAAGAGTCTATTTTGGGTCTCCAGCTTAATCAGCAGGCAGAGATCAAAAGTCCAAACTATTCTAGGACATATTTCTTGGCAACCGATGTCCTGGACTCCTTCATTTTCCTGCAACACTTTATTTTATTTTATTTTTTTGTCTAAGGATAATTGACTTCACCTTTCTTTTGGTTGAAAGGCAAAGCCAATGCATTTTAAAATAACATCTGATCTACTGAAGCTGGATGGGAGGTGGAAGACACAGGAATATCATTCCTGCCAAGGTGATGAAATACCTTGGATCTTTCAGTGTTTCTTGAGCACATATCATAAGATGCAAGAGTTCAAAAGGGGGAACAGGAGGGTACCTTCCAGGGATAACAGTAGTAAGAGCAAGTTTCGAGCCTCAGGCTGATTTTTCTCTTAAAAGCCTTTGTTTTCCTATTTAATAAACCTAAGCTTTTATGTTAGTGGGGTGTCGGGGAAGATGGAGTTGCAAGAGATTGTAGATTTGGGGGTCAGAGAGGATTCTATATGTCCTATTAACCTTGTCTAGAATACCCATTTGGAGGCTGGCCAAGGACACACATCTCCCAGCTGCCATAGGTGCCCCTTAGCATCATATCAGTCAAATTCCAGGATGATATGAGCCAGACTTGTCATGTCTTATGTTAAATTACTGCAGAAATACAGTACCAGAGCAATGGGTTTTGAAAAGGAAGTCCTTAAAGAGGTACATTGGGAACTGAAGGTTAAAATGAAAATCTCTCTCTCTTTATATCCATGTATGTATCCATAGATATGCAGGTATATGTCTCTGTATATATTTATGGACAGTTCCACTAGAAACATCCTTCTTCCAGATCTCTACAAGACTGACCCCTCATCACTCAGGCATCAGCCCACATCACCTCCTCAGGGGGACCTCCCCAACTGCCTCTTCTGAATAGCCCCAACACATCTGCTGCCACTGCTCTTGACATTACTCTGATTATTTTCTTCAAAGCATTTATCCCTTTCTGAAATCCTCCTTCTCGGTCCTTTTTTATTTAGAGTATCTTTCCCTTTGCATTTCCAGAGCCTATGACAGTGTCTGGAACATAGTAAGTGATCAATAAATAATTGCTAATGAACCGATGAATGTACCTCCATCGTAATGGCAATTTTCTCAGTTGAGGATTATGAGATGACACTGGGGAGAGTTAGGGAAAGTCCTTCTATTCTAAGGGGAACGGAATCTCTCAGATGGATAACATGACACTGAAGATGAAAGAAAGAAAAAGTAGGTTGCTGAAACCAAGCACATTGGTTTAACATTAGAAGAAAGAAGGAAATTGATTCAGCTCGAGGGAGAGAGAAGGAGGGTGAATATAGGTGGAGATTACATTAAGTTTGAGGGGGAGAAGAGTGCAACGGTTCAAGGTTTAAGAAGGAGGGAAGTTGAATGTTTCAAAAAATATTCTTTCAATAACACCTTGCCTCTACTAGTTTTTACTCTCTTCCTTTAGGAGAGGAACTCTGTAGTAATTAGCATTGGTTTTCATAAATAAGCCTACCAATTATCTTAGCACCCTTCTCTCTTTCTCTAAGCAGCTTGCTCTCTTTGGCCCAGGCATTGTTAGAAGGCTTTAATCAGCCGCACTGCTGGAATGGAATTCAGAAATGCCCCCTCCTGGCTGGTCTGCTCCACAGCTCACTGCCTGTGGAGAACCCTTTAAACACTACCAACAGCAGCAGGATGGGGTTTTTAAATAAGACCTAAGGTGTCACTGTTGTCCTGATTGGTGTCTGAGACTTGCTGCACACACAGCAATTTCTCTGTCTTTCCTGGCTGCATACAGCTCCATTCTTCCACATCTGCCCCCTGCATTATGCCAAACAGGTATCATTCTGTATGTGTATATTTATTATCCTCTAAATTCCAAGACCTTTAGAAGCATGCCTGTGGTTTTTAACATTCCATCAACCCTCTGCACTGCCTATACCTATAAGCCTAGATAATGTTCTGTGTATATTTTATTCTGATGAAATGCACCCACTTAATGAACTATAAATATATCGAGGGCTTTTGCCTGCTGAGATGCCAAACTATAACGCTGATCACTTTGACACTATCCCTTCATGCTACCAACACCTTTAAAGATTCCTAAATCCTTAATTGTAGTAGTCAAGGGTACATACAGGGTAAAGAGAAATTAGTAGGGAATCTTGCAGTTTCCCCAAGGCTAGTGACAGTGGGGCAAGAGAAAGACATTTTTAGATCATAGAGAGAGTATGGACTGAATGTTTGCGTCCGCCAAATCTGTGTATTGAAACCACATCCCCTATGTGATGGTATTAGGAGATGGAGCCTTAGGGAGGTGATTAGGTCTTGAGGGTGGAGCCCTCATGGATAGGATTAGTGTCCTTATAAAAGAGACCCTAGAGAACTCCCTACCTCTTCTGCCGTGCGAAGACACTGTAGAAAGATGGCCATCTATGAACGTGGAAGCAGGACCCCACTAGGCACTAAATCTCCCAGCACCTTGATCTTGAACTCTCCAGCCCCCAGCACCATGAGAAGTAACTTCCTAATGTTTAGAAGCCACCAGTCTATGGTATGTTGTTACATCAGCCCACATGGACTGAAACAGGCTGTTAACCAGAAGCTGTGACCTTCATCAGTAGGCCCCAGCCACTGCACTGCCACGTAGCTGGGAGGGACCCAGAGGGGCATACCACCCTGACCCCTTCTCTCCCCCTCCAACTTCTCTGCTGTCTGCATGTCCATGCAGGGTACTGAAGTTAGGGGTCCTTCATGTGCGTACCACTCCTGTCAGCCTCCCTGGGCAAATGGTAATATGGAGAAGGCTGAAGAGTGGGTCTGGAGGGGCAAATTGAAAATGCCACTGAGGGCACTTTGGGTGTCAGCCTGGAAAGCAGGACTGGAATGGAAAAGACAGGGATGGCCCATCATTTTGTTGGTGGCTGACACGGGACACCTGCTGGGGGTGCTGGCATCCCTGTAGGAGGGGGATGAGGCAGACACCTCAGGGCAGCTTAGCTCCCCCGTGCCCCCCGCCTAAGCAGTGGAGCCCCTGGAGGTGTCTCTTCTCCAAGGAGTCTCTCCCTTCCTTTTCTCGAGTTCACATCATTTTTTCACTCATCTGTGGGAGAAGGAAATTTTTCTCAGCAAGCCTGCTCCCAAATCTTCATGGAAGCCTCACTTAGGCCAGCAGTTAGTGAGTGGTTCAGTCACCGGAGCCTTTTAGCTTTTTCCTAGTTTCACTGCAGGTAACCTAGGGCTGCCACAGTACACAAACATGGGACACAGAGAAAGGAATTTGTGGGGTGCGGTTAGGGGTGAACACACATAAACTAAGACTTCAGTGTGTCCCCTTCCACATGCACTTTCATAGTAATCATAACAAAAATGTGTTTGTGTGCTGGATACAGAGGACAGAGGAGGGCACCCAAAAGGACCACATGCTTTAAGACCAGGATGATGCTCTTGACATGTAATCTTATAACGGTTCTTGAACCTCATGTTTATCGGCAGCTATGCACAAAAATAATAAGATAGGTACATGTTATTTTACCTTTGGAACTCCCAGTGTGAAAAGCCCATGCGTAAAATTAAGTCTAAAAATAAAACCTAAATCTTTAAATAATGGAAATTGTCTTTCTGTTTACAAATGTGAAACATGGCTGTGAAAGTGATTCTCTGGCTAGCACACAATTCATGTGGACAGTAGGTAGTCCCATGCTCTGTTGAGAGCATGTACACCCCATTCTGTCACCCCAACATGGCTTGTTTCCACCATGCTTTGCTGCCTGAATTTTTCCCTCCAGCAAGTCTGAGTTCTGTTCGTGATGGATCAAGGGGGAGCGATACCTGCCTCTTTATGGTGAAGGCGCTGTTTGGTGTAGCTCTCCCTGACACCTAAGGATCCAAGCACAAGGTGAAGCAAGAGACTCAAAATTGTGATCCACTGACCAGCAGCATTTGCCTCCCCCTGGGAGCAGGTCAGAGGAACAGCTGCAAAGGTCCTCTTTGCAGTGATTGTAGGAAAGGTTTGAAGGTGATTTGCAGTGATTAGTTCTAAGCACCACTTAACTCTAGAGGACATTCTCACCTGAAAGACTTATTTTCTATTCCCCCCTCCCCAACTTTATAAGATCAACCCTCAGATGTACAGTCTAGCATGCAGCTGAGTGACGGGGTTTAGTGGTTTCAATGCCGCTTGCCCTGGACATGGATCAAATCAGCCTGGCTTCTTGTTGTTCCTTTCCAATTTGATCAAAGCTATAATTGATAAAGAAAATACACATCGATTTGTAGAATATTAATGTTAAAGAG
The DNA here is from genome assembly GCF_040802235.1 of Manis javanica. Classification (NCBI taxonomy): domain Eukaryota; kingdom Metazoa; phylum Chordata; class Mammalia; order Pholidota; family Manidae; genus Manis; species Manis javanica. The sequence goes on along the minus strand of NC_133170.1, from coordinate 52,984,945 downwards.
GACACTAGAATTCCCAGTGGAGGATACTGAAACACATTCACGCAAAGGGATTTTGCCAAGGTTACTTGGTGTGAACACCAAAAGGTCTCATTGTGATTATACAGTCCTCGTAATAGCCCTACTTTGTGAATACTACTATTCTGTGTATTTTACAGGTAAACACAGAGCATTAATAGAGTGGACTGCCAAGGCTTGAATACCACCTAAAGCACTTACTCATTATGTGTCTTGGTTAAAACTGCTCTGAAGTTCCCAGCCTTAACCATGCTGCTCTTCCCAGGGGGCAGATTCCGGGTTTTTTTTTTTTTTCACTATCACCCCTGAATTCTCTACACACTGAAGTCAAAATAATGAATAATCTCTATTGACCTTGTGGGTCACCACGTTAGCTTATGTCCTGCCCAACCCTGGGGTAGACATGTCCAGCCACTAGGGCAACCCATCTGGCTCACCTGACTACAGTCATTACGCACGAGAGCTTTCAAGAGCTGGAGACTCAAAGAGGCCAGTCTGCTAAAGACAGAGGTGAGACTACAGTGTGGTGTTTCCATGCATGCTGAGCCTGAAAAAGCAGTCAGCAGCAGGCAGAAGCCAAAGGTGATAATATCCTGAGAGACTCTTTGGAGCGCTGGACCTAGGCAGTGCTCATATGTGGATGTTTGACATTTGATTGGGCACAGAGCTGTTAAAGTCTGACACTACATGGAGGATCAGTCAGAGGGTCTCTCTTCTATGTGGATGGAGATTTAGCCTTGGTACCTCACAAGTTTTCAAGGTGTCATGTTGGCAGTTTGGAGCTATTTGGAGACTGCAGACTTTGCATGGGCATCCTTGGGGCCCCGGGGCACCTTACTGGGCACAGGAAATCCTGCAAGTGATGAGATAACCTTAAGAGAAGAGCAAGATAGCAGGTGCCCTAGGTCAGAAAAGATTTATGGGCTCAGGCAGGGCATTCAGTGAGGATGCATGGATATATAGGATACTAGTTTTAAGGCATTGAAAGTCTCTGTATCACATTCAGGGTTCAGTCAAGAAAAGAGGATGACTCTCTGTATTTCAGGCATAACAGATTTAATATAGAACCAGGGATTTATGTGCCAACCAGAAAAGTGACAGTCAGCAAAGTTACTAAGAAAGAACAGGGGAACTGCTACCGAAAGTCAGAGGAATTATTACTTAAGATCCCAGCCTGAAGCACCAAATTTAGTAACACTTCAACATTTTCTTGCAGGCTGCTTTAACCTTCAAGAATCACTGAGAAGCTCCAACCCTTTGCGTTAGCTAAAAAGTGGGTCATATTCAGGAGCTGACCAGGAAGCTGCTTCGAAACTCTCCTCTCCCTGTTCACCCGGCTTTACTTGCCTCCAGAGACTAATGGCTTTGCTTTCTTCCACGTTTCAAATCAGACATGAGCTGCTTTCATTGGCAAGCACCAATGGAACCAAATATTGAAGAAGGTTCCAGGAAATATAGATCTTACCCTTAGAGAATAGTGGTGATAGGACCAAAGTGACAGCAGGTAATCTAGTTAAGTCTTGGGATTGTTATAGGAGCAATATACAACAAATAGTTAACTACTGTTAGCATGATGCCAATTTTAAAATGTCTGGAAGAAACTAAAGGATCATACATGCAGAAGAACAAACTAAAAAAAAAAAGCCTTGTTCTTTCCTAGCAATGATAACAGTATAGGTGAATAGAATGAAAGGTTTATAGGGAACATTTGCAGACAATTTTAAAATTGATCAGAATTCTAGAAAAAGAATATCATGCAGTTGCCAAAAAGACTACCAAAGATTAGGCATTAGCTTCATTATGCAAAATACAAATAGAAATTTAAGTTTAACTTTCAGACTATGCATGAAATTAAGGTATACATTTTGACTGGATAGATGCCAATGAAAATACACAGTAAAACCCCTAAATGAGTTGACTGAACAATCATTTGAAAGTAACCTTGTGATGAGAATAAATTACATTCCTTTCATAGTTTTTCATGGACAATGAAAATAATACGTTATTTCAGGAAGCAGATCTGTGGTTTAAAAACAAAAATTCTCAGAACCAGGAAGGAAGTTTTTAATTTGGGACTATATGCCTCCCATTGTAAGATTTAGAAATTAATCCCCATACAAGTGTGAAAACATTCATATTCTGAAGCACCATTAGTGTTGGTGTTATTCTCACCCTAGTGCATAATTATACCATCTATATTTAATTTTTGCTCACTTTATATCATCTCCACCCTGATTTCTCTTGCAAACTAATTCTACCCTTAGTACCGAGCTGAGTTCTCTGATGAGTGTCTATTACCTTCCTCTAATAAGCCAGATATGTTATTTCATGGGCAAAATAGGATTGGAAACAGCTTCTCCTAAAAAAAATATACAAAAAGCATCCAACTTTGTGCTATCACCTTCCTGCATAGGCAAGTGATCACAATGCCGGTTTCTTATTTCTTTCAATCAATAGGCCTTTAACACATGGGTGTGGGAAACATCCTCTTAGTGAACAATATAAGAAAATATTCAAAATTAAATATTAGAAAACAACTAACACAGAGTTCTTACCGTATATTGATTACTGTTCCACAGGCTTGCATGTTGATGACTTAATCCTTCTGACTGTTTTCTGTGATGGGGATATTTTTATTATTCCTATTTAGAGATTAGGCAACTAAAGGACAGAGGATTTACAGAACACGCTCAGAGTCACAAAGCTGATGAGTAGAAGAAACCTGATACAAACCCAAGTATTTGAACCCCACAACCTGTAATCGTACCCATGACTCTATCCTGCTTCTTAAAAGAAATGAAATCAAATCAAATGTCAAGAGACAGTGAAGTGACAAACTTCAGTTGCACAACATGAAATAGAGGTATAATTTTAATTTTCTCGATGACTTACAGTTTTCCATTTTGCATTTAAGTTCATGATTCTTTGGCCAGGAGGGGCTTAGGGATGTCTGATTGTTCCTGCTTTGTTGAAAAGGCTATTTTTTCCCCACTTAATTTCTTTAACTTTTGTTTAAAAATTCATTGGCAATTTTTTGTTTGGATTTATTTATGAGTTCTTTATTCTGTTTCATTGATCTATGTTTCTATTCCTCCGCCAATACAATATACTCTTGATGACTGTAGCAGTACGATATTTCTTAACATGTGGTAGAGTGATTCCTCCCACTTTATTCTTCTTTATCAAGATTATTTTAGCTATTCTAGGACCTGTGACTTTCCATATACAGTTTACAGTAATCTTGACTATCCCTGAAAATGATCTTGCTAGGATTTTGAGAGGAATTGCACTAAACCTACAGATCAGCTTGGAGAATTAACATCTTTAATATGTTGAGTCTTCCAATCCATGAACACAGTATTTTCTCTTCTTTGATTTAATGGCATTTTAGAATTTACAGTGTATAGAACCTGGACTTTTAAAAAGTGTATACCTAAGTATTGGGATGATTGTAATGCAGTAATTAATTTCAGTTTCTGCATTTCATTGTTTGTATAGAGAATGATTAATTTTTTGTGTGTTGATCTTATGTTTGGCAGCCTTGCTGACCCCTGTTATTAGTTCTAGGGCTTGGGGGGTTATAGATTTCTTGGGATTTTCTATGTAGACCATCATATCATCTTCAAATAGGGACAGATTTATTTCTTCCTTTTCCATTTTTGTGCTTTTAAATGTCTTTTTTTTTTTTACTTTTCTTATTGCAGTGGCTAGAATTTCTAGTACTATCTTGAATAAATGATAAGAGAAGACACTATTTCATGTCCCTACTCTTAGGGGAAGACATTCAGTCTTTCACTGTTAACTATGATGTTAGTATAGGGGTTTGCAGATGCTATCAGATTGAGACAATTCCTTTCATCCTTAACTTGCTGAGTGTTTTTATCATAAATGGATGTTTGGTTTTGTCAAATGCTTTTTCTTCATGGACTGATGTGATTATATGATTTTTAATCTTTGCTTGTTGGTGTGATGGAGTACACTGATTGATTTTCAAATGTTGAGTCAATCTTGCATACCTGGAATAAATCCCACTTGGCAATGGTGTGTAATTCTGCTTATTCATTATTAGATTCCATTTGCTAATACTTTCTTGGGGGTTTTTTAATCTAAGTTCTTGAGAGATAATAGTCTGCAATTCCCTCTTTGTAGTCTTTTTGTCTGGTTTTAGTATTAGTATAATAATGGCCTCATAAATTACCTTGAGAAGTGTTTCTTCCTCTTCTCATTTCTGTAAGAGATTATGTAAAATTATTGTTAGTTCTTCCTTCTGTGTTTTGGAGAATTCTTCAATAAAATTATGTGGGCCTAGAGGTTTTTTCTGGGGGGGGATGGGCATTATGTGTTGACTTTTTTCCAGCTTTATTAATATATAATCAACTATGTATTATAGTTTTTAGTGTGGGTATTTGATATAAATGTAGACATGAATATGGAGTGTGAAACATGAGTAGCAATTTTTGCCAATAGATCAGCATAGCAGACACATTAGTGCTCCACCCCTTTACTTTAGGACCTCCTTACCATTTCTGTTCTTGACAGCTGTCTTCCAATGCCCAGTACCTGAATCTCTGTAGGAGAGCTGCTGAAATATCCACAAAACTCACGTGCAACGCTGATAGGATGAGCCGGGAGTTAACGTGCCCCCTCCTCCAGAAGTCTTTAACTGATGGCTGACCAGTATAGGTATCTAAGTACCCCAATTTCCTCACTCCTCACCAGACAGTACCAATGATTCTATTTTGCATCATTTCCAGAGTTTCTCCATAGAACTAAACTGTAGTCAAGCATACAGAAGCCAGCTTTATAATATATCCTTTATTGTCTGCTTTTCCCCTCTGTATCTCTTTGCCCCTCACCTACCCATATATTACTTGTACTTTCTGATGAACTGTTTGCACTTAAATCTTTGTCTCAGAGTTTGTTTGGGGGGAATCCTCTCATAAGATATTTAATATTATTTATGAATGTCTTATGCATATGGCACATAATGACTGCAAATTCACACCATAAATTGAGAATCAGAAAATCTTGCAAGGGAAAAAAATGTGGAATTTAAACATATATCATATAGTTAAGCCTTAGATGTTTTTGTATTTGTGTGTGTGTGTGTTATACAAAAATGAGACACATTAAGAGTAAATTTAGTGGAAATGAGTGTGCTGTTTCAAACTGTATTTAAATGTAATCGGAATAGCATTCCAGGGCTCCAGCTATGCTCTTGGTTGCCTGTGGGAACTTTTGTTCAGGTCCTCAAGTGGAAATTTACTGAACATAAAGTGAAATTTCTCCCTAGCCTTTTCCCTCCTCAAATAACATAGGAAAACCAAACTAACAACAAACAGGCCCATAAAGAGCACTAGTGGAAAGGCAAATGGGAGCGCTATTTAATGATTTTTTGACAATACAGTGATGTGAATTATGGGCTGAAATTTTGGTATGAAAATTGGTTATTTTCAATCATGAAAAGAAGAAAATTTTATACTTTAAGTGGAAGTATGGTTAAAAATGAAAAATCTTTGGGTGTTTCCTGCCTGAGCATCCTTACATGCAAGGAGATCATGAGGTCCTTGCTGGAAGAGTATGAAGGATGGAAGGTTAGGTCAGAGATGTAGGTGGTAGCTGCAATTTTTTGGAGCCAAGGAGATAATTCTTGGGGAAATAACAATCAGTACAATGGATTGTCATTGCAAAGAGTAGTTCATCTGAAGGGTCAGTGCTGGGAGGGTAAAAATGGGTGTGAAAGCAAGGGGAAGAAATAGAGATGGGGAGCATAAGGCAAGGAACTAGGGAACCTGGAGCAATACTTGAGTATATGCCACAAGGAGCAACAGTTGCTTTCCCTAGAATGTCCATAGGATCAGTATTGGCTGGGATTGGTGGTGAATGTGAATGATCCCCAGGAGCGCTTTGTTTGAAATGCATTAAAACATCCATAAATACAGACTCTAGTCCTCTAACCCTCTTGGTCCTAGAATTGTTTAACAGCAAAGTTTCAACCTTATGCTTTCAAATTGCCTCAGCCCCTCGCAACAGTATGCTTTCTCAAGAATCTTTTGGCCTTCTTATCTATTTTTACTTGAAGGTAGAAATTTATATCTTCACCATAAGTAGGATTATTTATGTGTATAGAACTTGGAGCTCTCAAGAGATTGCAAATGCATTAACTAAACGGTCCTCCCGATAGCTCTATGAATGGATCCAGTGGATACTCATTTCCACTATAATATGGATTAAAGAAAGGTCACTTATCAAGGAAGTTCATTTCAACATGCAAATGTCCCTGGGAATTACTAGCTGAATGTTAATGCAGAAAGAAAAGAATACCAGACAGCTGCTGTTTGAAATTCAGGTGAGAAGAGGTTAGGGCATAGAGGATGGGTAGCTGCGTGAAAGCTGACTTTGGGAAAGTAATTTGTCTAGGACCATCTCTTGGTGAAATCTAGTGCCTTAAGGCAGAGCTGCATTCAAAACTCAAACCTTGAGGGCGGAGCCAAGATGGCGGCGTGAGTAGAGCAGTGGAAATCTCCTCCCAAAAACACATAGAGCTATGAAAATATAACAAAGAAAAATCTTCCTAAAATAGAGACCACAGGACACAGGACAACATCCAGACCACATCCACACCTGCAAGAACCCAGCGCCTTGTGAAGGGGGTAAGATACAAGCCCCAGCCCGGCGGGACCCGAGCGCCCCTCCCCCCGGCTCCCGGCGGGTGGAGAGAAACCGGAGCGGTTTTTTTTTTTTTTTTTTTTTCGGCGAGCGCTTTTTGGAAGCCTTAGAGGGACGGGCCCCCGTTGCTGGGGAGGCAGGGTGGCGGGACCGGTGAGGAGGTGCCTGGGAACGGCGCCGGAGGACAAAGAATATCCCGCGTTTCTCCCTGCGAGACCTGGGGGCGGGTGCCTGAGACCGGTGCCTGAGGACGGAGGAGGTCGCGCGTTTTTCCCCTTTTTTTTTTTTTTTTTTTTCCTCTTTTTGGCGAGCGCTTTTTGGAAGCCTTGAAGGGACGGGGACCCCAGTGCTAGGGAGGCACGGTGGCGGGACTGGTGAGCGGGTGGCTGGGACCGGCGCCTGAGGACAAAGAATATCCCCCGTTTTTCCCTGCGGGACCAGTGGGCGGGTGCCTGAGACCGGCACTTGAGGACAGAGGAAATCGCGCGTTTTTCCCCTTTTTTTTTTCTCTTTTCTGCGAGTGCTTTTTGGAAGCCTAAAAGGGACAGGGACCCCGGTGCTAGGGAGGCAGGGCGGCGGGACTGGTGAGCGGGTGCCTGGGACCGGCACCTGAGGACAAAGAATATCCTGCATTTTTCCCTGTGGGACCGGTGGGTGGGTGCCTGAGACCAGCACCTGAGGACGGAAGAAATCGCGCGTTTTTCCCCTTTTTTTTCTCTCTTTTTGCCGAGTGCTTTTTGGAAGCCTTGAAGGGACAGGGACCCCGGTGCTAGGGAGGCAGGGCGGCGGGACTGGTGAGTGGGTGCGGGGGACCAGTGCCTGAGGACAAAGAATATTGAGCGTTCCTTCCCTGCGGGACCGGTGGGTGGGTGCTTTTTGGAAGCCTTGAAAGGACAGGGACCCTGGTGCTAGGGAGACAGGGCAGCAGGACCAGTGAGCGAGTGCCTGGGACCGGCACCTGAGGACAAAAAAAAAAAAAAAAAAATCGCTTGTTTTTTCCTTTTTTTTTCCTTTTTTTTTTCTCTTTGTTTCTGTTCCCTCTCTCATTGTTGCTGCTGTTGTTTTGGTTTGGAGAGTGCTTTTTGGAAATCTTAAAGGGGCAGGACAGGTCACTTAGACCAGAAGCAGGGAATCTGGGGATCTCTGGGCACTCTAACCCCCTGGGCAGCAGGGAGCACAGAGGCCCCTTACGGAGATAAATAGACTCCTGGCTGCTCCCCCTCCAACGGGGCTCCACCATTTTGGAGGAACAGCCCCAGCCAGGCCAAGCCCACAGCAACAGCGGAGATAAACCCCAAAGCAACTGGGCAGGAAGCAGAAGCCCTGTCTGCGCACAGCTGCCCAGCACAAGCCACTAGAGGTCGCTATTCTCCCAGGAAAAGGCTACAAACCAACAAGAAGGGAAGCTCTTCCAGCGGTCACTTGTACCAGCTCTGCAAACTATCTCTATCACCATGAAAAGGCAAAACTACAGGCAGACAAAGATCACAGAGACAACACCTGAGAAGGAGACAGACCTAACTAGTCTTCCTGAAAAAGAATTCAAAATAAAAATCATGAACATGCTGACAGAGATGCAGAAAAAAATGCAAGAGCAATGGGATGAGATGCAGAGAAAAATGCAAGAGCAGTGGGATGAAGTCCGGAAGGAGATCACAGATGTCAGGAAAGAGATCACAGAAGTGAAACAATCCCTGGAAGGATTTATAAGCAGAATGGATAAGATGCAAGAGGCCATTGAAGGAATAGAAGCCAGAGAACAGGAACGTATAGAAGCTGACATAGAGAGAGATAAAAGGATCTCCAGGAATGAAACAACACTAAGAGAAATATGTGACCAATACAAAAGGAAAAACATTTGTATTATAGGGATACCAGAAGAGGAAGAAAGAGGAAAAGGGATAGAAAGTGTCTTTGAAGAAATAATTGCTGAAAACTTCCCCAAACTGGGGGAGGAAATAATCGAACAGACCATGGAATTATACAGAACCCCCAACAGAAAGGATCCAAGGAGGACAACACCAAGACACATAATAATTAAAATGGCAAGGATCAAGGACAAGGAAAGAGTTTTAAAGGCAGCTAGAGAGAAAAAGGTCACCTATAAAGGAAAACCAATCAGGCTAACATCAGACTTCTCAACAGAAACCCTACAGGCCAGAAGAGAATGGCATGATATACTTAATGCAATGAAACAGAAGGGCCTTGAACCAAGGATACTGTATCCAGCACGACTATCATTTAAATATGATGGTGGGATCAAACAATTCCCAGACAAGCAAAAGCTGAGGGAATTTGCTTCCCACAAACCACCTCTACAGGGCATCCTACAGGGACTGCTCTAGATGGGAGCACCCCTAAAAAGAGCACAGAACAAAACACACAACATATGAAGAATGGAGGAGGAGGAATAAGAAGGGAGAGAAGAAAAGACTCTCCAGACAGTGTATATAACAGCTCAATAAGCGAGCTAAGTTAGGCAGTAAGATACTAAAGAAGCTAACCTTGAACCTTTGGTAACCACGAATCTAAAGCCTGCAATGGCAATAAGTACATATCTTTCAATAGTCACCCTAAATGTAAATGGACTTAATGCACCAATCAAAAGACATAGAGTAATAGAATGGATAAAAAAGCAAGACCCATCTATATGCTGCTTACAAGAAACTCACCTTAAACCCAAAGATAAGCATAGACTAAAAGTCAAGGGATGGAAAAACATATTTCAGGCAAACAACAGTGAGAAGAAAGCAGGGGTTGCAGTACTAATATCAGACAAAATAGACTTCAAAACAAAGAAAGTAACAAGAGATAAAGAAGGATACTACATAATGATAAAGGGCTCAGTCCAACAAGAGGATATAACCATTCTAAATATATATGCACCCAATACAGGAGCACCAGCATATGTGAAGCAAATACTAACAGAACTAAAGAGGGAAATAGACTGCAATGCATTCATTGTAGGAGACTTCAACACACCACTCACCCCAAAGGATAGATCCACCGGGCAGAAAATAAGTAAGGACACACAGGCACTGAACAACACACTAGAACAGATGGACCTAATAGACATCTATAGAACTCTACATCCAAAAGCAACAGGATATACATTCTTCTCAAGTGCACATGGAACATTCTCCAGAATACACCGCATACTAGCTCACAAAAAGAGCCTCAGTAAATTCCAAAATATTGAAATTCTACCAACCAATTTTTCAGACCACAAAGGTATGAAAGTAGAAATAAATTCTACAAAGAAAACAAAAAGGCTCACAAACACATGGAGGCTTAACAACATGCTACTAAATAATCAATGGATCAATGAACAAATCAAAATAGAGATCAAGGAATATATAGAAACAAATGACAACAACAACACTAAGCCCCAACTTCTGTGGGATGCAGCGAAAGCAGTCTTAAGAGGAAAGTATATAGCAATCCAGGCACACTTGAAGAAGGAAGAACAATCCCAAATGAATAGTCTAACATCACAACTATTAAAACTGGAAAAAGAAGAACAAATGAGGCCTAAAGTCAGCAGAAGGAGGGACATAATAAAGATCAGAGAAGAAATAAACAAAATTGAGAAGAATAAAACAATAGCAAAAATCAACGAAACCAAGAGCTGGTTCTTTGAGAAAATAAACAAAATAGATAAGCCTCTAGCCCAACTTATTAAGAGAAAAAGAGAGTCAACACAAATCAACATAATCAGAAATGAGAATGGAAAAATCACGACAGACTCCACAGAAATACAAAGAATTATTAAAGACTACTATGAAAACCTATATGCCAACAAGCTGGAAAACCTAGAAGAAATGGACAACTTCCTAGAAAAATACAACCTCCCAAGACTGACCAAGGAAGAAACACAAAAGTTAAACAAACCAATTACAAGCAAAGAAATTGAAACAGTAATCAAACAACTACCCAAGAACAAAACCCCGGGGCCAGACGGATTTACCTCGGAATTTTATCAGACACACAGAGAAGACATAATACCCATTCTCCTTAAAGTGTTCCACAAAATAGAAGAAGAGGGAATACTCCCAAACTCATTCTATGAAGCCAACATCACCCTAATACCAAAACCAGGAAAAGACCCCACCAAAAAAGAAAATTACAGACCAATATCCCTGATGAATGTAGATGCAAAAATACTATATAAAATATTAGCAAACAGAATTCAACAGTATATCAAAAGGATCATACACCATGACCAAGTGGGGTTCATCCCAGGGATGCAAGGATGGTACAACATTCGAAAATCCATCAACATCATCCACCACATCAACAAAAAGAAGGACAAAAACCACATGATCATCTCCATAGATGCTGAAAAAGCATTTGACAAAATTCAACATCCATTCATGATAAAAACTCTCAGCAAAATGGGAATAGAGGGCAAGTACCTCAACATAATAAAGGCCATATATGATAAACCCACAGCCAGCATTATACTGAACAGCGAGAAGCTGAAAGCATTTCCACTGAGATCGGGAACCAGACAGGGATGCCCACTCTCCCCACTGTTATTTAACATAGTACTGGAGGTCCTAGCCACGGCAATCAGACAAAACAAAGAAATACAAGGAATCCAGATTGGTAAAGAAGAAGTTAAACTGTCACTATTTGCAGATGATATGATACTGTACATAAAAAACCCTAAAGACTCCACTCCAAAACTACTAGAACTGATATCGGAATACAGCAAAGTTGCAGGATACAAAATTAGCACACAGAAATCTGTAGCTTTCCTATACACTAACAACGAATCAATAGAAAGAGAAATCAGGAAAACAATTCCATTCACCATTGCATCAAAAAGAATAAAATACCTAGGAATAAACCTAACCAAGGAAGTGAAAGACTTATACTCTGAAAACTACAAGTCACTCTTAAGAGAAATTAAAGGGGACACTAATAAATGGAAACTCATCCCATGCTCATGGCTAGGAAGAATTAATATCGTCAAAATGGCCATCCTGCCGAAAGCAATATACAAATTTGATGCAATCCCTCTCAAATTACCAGCAACATTCTTCAATGAATTGGAACAAATAATTCAAAAATTCATATGGAAACACCAAAGACCCCGAATAGCCAAAGCAATCCTAAAAAAGAAGAATAAAGTAGGGGGGATCTCACTCCCCAACTTCAAGCTCTACTACAAAGCCATAGTAATCAAGACAATTTGGTACTGGCACAAGAACAGAGCCACAGACCAGTGGAACAGATTAGAGACCCCAGAAATTAACCCAAACATATATGGTCAATTAATATTTGATAAAGGAGCCATGGACATACAATGGCAAAATGACAGTCTCTTCAACAGATGGTGCTGGCAAAACTGGACAGCTACATGTAGGAGAATGAAACTGGACCATTGTCTAACCCCATATACAAAGGTAAACTCAAAATGGATCAAAGACCTGAATGTAAGTCACGAAACCATTAAACTCTTGGAAAAAAACATAGGCAAAAACCTCTTAGATATAAACATGAGTGATCTCTTCTTGAACATATCTCCCCGGGCAAGGAAAACAACAGCAAAAATGATCAAGTGGGACTACATTAAGCTGAAAAGCTTCTGTACAGCGAAAGACACCATCAATAGAACAAAAAGGAACCCTACAGTATGGGAGAATATATTTGAAAATGACAGATCTGATAAAGGCTTGACGTCCAGAATATATAAAGAGCTCACACGCCTCAACAAACAAAAAACAAATAACCCAATTAAAAAATGGGCAGAGGAACTGAACAGACAGTTCTCCAAAAAAGAAATACAGATGGCCAAGAGACACATGAAAAGATGCTCCACATCGCTAATTATCAGAGAAATGCAAATTAAAACTACAATGAGGTATCACCTCACACCAGTAAGGATAGCTGCCATCCAAAAGACAAACAACAACAAATGTTGGCGAGGCTGTGGAGAAAGGGGAACCCTCCTACACTGCTGGTGGGAATGTAAATTAGTTCAACCATTGTGGAAAGCAGTATGGAGGTGCATCAAAATGCTCAAAACAGACCTACCATTTGACCCAGGAATTCCACTCCTAGGAATTTACCCTAAGAATGCAGCAATCAAGTTTGAGAAAGACAGATGCACTCCTATGTTTATCGCAGCACTATTTACAATAGCCAAGAATTGGAAGCAACCTAAATGTCCATCTGTAGATGAATGGATAAAGAAGATGTGGTACATATACACAATGGAATACTACTCAGCCATAAGAAGTGGAAAAATCCAACCATTTGCAGCAACATGGATGGAGCTGGAGAGTATTATGCTCAGTGAAATAAGCCAAGCGGAGAAAGAGAAATACCAAATGATTTCACTCATCTGAGGAGTATAGGAACAAAGGAAAAACTGAAGGAACAAAACAGCAGCAGAATTACAGAACCCAAAAATGGACTAACAGGTACCAAAGGGAAAGGAACTGGGGAGGATGGGTGGGCAGGGAGGGATAAGGGGGGGGAAGAAGAAGGGGGGTATTAAGATTAGCATGCATGGGGGGGAGGGAGCAAGGGGAGGGTGGGCTGCACAACACAGAGAGGACAAGTAGTGACTCTACCACATTTTGCTAAGCTGATGGACAGTAACCGTAATGTGGTTGTTAGGGGGGACCTGATATAGGGGAGAGCATAGTAAACATAGTATTCTTCAGGTAAGTGTAGATTAAAAATTTAAAAAAAAAAAAAGAAAGAAAGAAAGAAAAGGGGGATTACTCCTTAACAGGATAAAACTATTGGTAAATCAAAGATCAACGCATGCTTTAAATATCCTTAATGTTGATCACTTAAAGGGTGTCAGATGATCAGCTATGGAGGTACTCTTTTCTGATAATATTCCTTTCTCTTAATTAAAAAAAGAAAAAAAAAAGCAGTTACTGTGTGCTGACCTCCAATGAGTTCTGCACAGTGGTATAGAGGGCATGTCAAAGTGTGGGCAAAGGGTCTGTTTGTTTCTACGCAGAAGATCAAGGCCTAGCTTGGATACCCAGAAAATGAACTAAGATACGATATGAGGAGGAGCTTCCGGCATCAGCACTCTCTGGAGGACTCGTGCCGGGGGATGATCATCAAAAAGCCTCCACAGGGATCCGGACGATGCTGCGGTTGTGGCTGCATCCAGCCCACCGTCTCCTGGACTTGCCATAAGAAGGAGGAGGGAGATGTCTAGGCTGGCATGTGCATACAGTGAGACAACGAATTTGACTGGATCTGTACTGTTGGAACTCAACCAGGAGTTGGGAGGGTTGCAAGTTGTAGCACCCCAAAATCTCATGACTATAGACTATCTATGGTTAAAAGAACATATGGGATGTGAACAGATCCCAGAAATGGGCTGCTTTAATTTGTCTGATGGTTCAAGTACAGTTGGACAATATCCATCATATCATAGATAAATTTTCACAAATGCCTAGGGTGCCTAAATGGTTTTCTTGGCTTCACTAGAGATGGCTGGTAATTATAGATTTGCTTTGTTTATGTCACTGTATTCCTATTATGTTAATATGTGTGTGCAAATTAGTTAGTAGTTTAAAACTTATACATACTTAAGGTACTATACAAGAAGATATGTCAAAGAAATAATCAATCCTCCCAAGTTTCCTTCATATGCTACATCTATAGCCTTTCTTCTTCCTTCCTAATTACAAACCTTAAATAGAATTCGTGCCTCATATCGAATTTACCGAGTATCATAATTCCTCCAGGTGGTAAAGATACCTCAAGACAAGTGCTGGGCATAGAAGCCACAGGGCATAAATCTGCAAAGAAGTAAAAAGCTAACCTTTGCAAACAATATGGCTTCTCTCTCATTTACCAACTTTACATTTCCCTGTATGGCCCCGGAAGATGACTGGTTAGCCAGAGACGGGTAAGATTCCTCAAGGGAGGAACAACCTAAGACAGGCACAGTCGCAGGGGGGCCATCAGGTGAGAATTTGGGGATCAACAGAGGTGAGGCTCAGAACCTCACCCCCCCTGCTTTGAGAGAAATCTTCTGCATCCGTGGATGTCTTGCTGCCCTTGTCTAGCCTGGATTAATACTTAGTCCATAGGCACACACCTGATCATCTGATCATCTATATTTGCCTTCTTACAGCACTAAACTATGTTTTCTACCTTTATCTTGCATCTACCTACCACTTCAGCATTTTATTAAAAATAAAAATAATAATAATAATAGGAGAAATGTGGGATCAACATATAAATCAAGTACAAAAATCAAATGAATATTCATATTTGACCTGATGGTTTATAGGTCATATTGCATGATCAAAACCGAAAGTTTCTGTGATGACTGCCCTTGTACTGTTCACCATGTAAGAATTTATTCACTCTGTAAGAATTCGTTCACCATGTAAGAACTTGTTCGTTATGCTTCAGAAGATTGGAGACTGACGAGAATTAGGCTTGAGATGGATTAATGATTGTACATTGAGCATTGACCCCCCTATACTGAATTTTATTGTTGTTAACAACCATTTGATCAATAAATATGAGATGCCCTCTCAAAAAAAAAAAAAAAAAAAAAACTCAAACCTTTTCACTGTGAACTGCTCAAGAATTCCCACAAACATCTCTCTAGATGCCCCTCTGTTCATGCTGTCTGGAACTGTGAAGAAGAGAAAAGAAAAAAAATATTCTCTCTTGTAAGTGTCTGTAGTATTGAGATCAGGATGACCAGGCCTTATGTTTAATTAAATTACTGTAGAAGGCTTGCTTTCTCCACCTAGTGGACAGAAAAAGAGATTTTCATATCTGTCAAGATGAAAAACGACCATGTAGCGCAACAGAACACATGGAGCCATGGCCACTATCATCTGTTCAGGATGGACACAGATCCCATGCTAGGAGCTTCATATGCATATTACCAACCCCCACATGGCTAAACTACAGGACTTGCCCAAATTCATAGTCTGAACTTGGCATAGCCAGAATTTTAACCCAAGTTTGAGAGTCCAAAGCCAGTGCTCTGCTTTGTTAATGAATTTGGTTCTAGAACACCTGGATGCCAGACAGGCTGTGATTTTTTTTTTTGAAATCAAGTCATATGACACACAGCAGTCACCAAGCTTAGTAGTAAAACCAAGTGGAATGAGAGGAGAACCTAGGACTGAGCACGGAGGAAATCTGACCTGCGTGAGTGTGTGTCTAAGGGGGATGGGGGTCTACTTCTTTATTTCAAGAGGACACTTTGTCAATTTGCATTATCAAGTAGTTGTAATATTTGTCCCTCTTTCTATTATTTGTCTCCCAAACAGAACACCTTAAAAGAGCATGCATTTCAAACAGGGAACCGCATAATGTGGACCTAACAGATTCCACAGAGACCTCACCAAATTAAGGGTTGATGTGCAGAAAGTAATTATTAAAAATGCTGCCCACAGACTGCAGAGAATAAGATGGAGGAGAAGAGAGAGCACTTTTAGCCAGAGAGGTGCCCAATGCTCCTCACTTCGAAAGAAACAAGTTCCCAAAGTATGTGTAACTTAAAAAAATTGCACCTCGACTGGTTAGGATTTCTCCAGCATTTGCAAAGCAACACAAGGTGGTATGTTCAGTGATGTTTGCTTCAGAGCCAGGAAAGGGTGATGAGATGGATTTCACTTGTTCTAATCATTGGCAAAACCTGTACTTTTTCTTAATGGAGCTTAGGGCATATGATCCATATGTGAGTGTGCAGGAAGATAGAAAAGGGAATCAGAGCTTTTCCTTCTATTCAGGTCACATTTTATTGATTCATTTGATAGTTTCTGAATTGAGCAAACTAGCAAATGAATGAATGAATGAATAATGACTAACCTAAGGAACATTAAAGCTGAAACCCTGAGATGCATTTCACCACTCCCCACGTTCCTCTTGGAATCAGCTTTCTCATTTGGCTGCTGTTTGATACAGGGCAATGAGGTTTCTTGTGGTGAAGCCTTTTCCTAAGATAAGCCAGGCTCTCAGTAACACAGGCAGATCTGACTTTTTCATCTTAAGACCAGTGTTCTTCAAACTGGTATCTGGATCATCAGCATCAACATCTTCTGGAACCTTGTTGGAAAGATCTTTTGAATCAGAAACTCTGGGGAAGGGGCCAGGCCATCTGTGTTTTAACAAGCTTCCAGGTGATTCCAGTGTCCACTAAATTTTAAGAATCACTCCATTTTAAGCATTAAGTAATGTCCTCTTCCCAAACAAAAGACAAGGTTTATCAACAACAGATAACATAAAGGAACACATTATTCTACCAATATTTTAAGATTATAGATCTTTTACAGAGATCAGATGCAATCTGGATGCGGGAGAACTCAAACTAACTGTATGAACTTTCTGTCATCACCTGCAGGGTAGAACGGGTGTTCAAAATAAACATTAAATTGAGTGGAAGAAAAACAAAATACTGCTTCTTGCATATCTAATTTTGTGGATTAAGAGAGTACCTGCCACACTGTATTGCTACTCTTACTTACTGGTTGTTAAGGCTGCTGAGCCCTGTAAGTTGTCATTAAATCATTGCAAATCCCTCTTGCTACTGAGAAAAAAAAAAGACGCAAAGCTAAAAAATGAAAAATAAACAATGGAAGAATCTGATGGTGAACAAGTGGTCTGATAGTTAGAAATGCATACCATGGTATCCGAAGTGCTGACATTCCATGAAAAACACATCCAATGTCCAACCACAAATCTTTACAGGGCTCCCAGGATGAATGTACCTACATGTCCCCTATCTTCCCACTCCACATATTTTTCACATTTCCCTTAGTGTGTAGAGGATCTAATCATTTCCCTTTGTGATTTTACATGTCAATACATTTAGAAAGAATGTTTAAATACAATAAAATATTAAGATATTAATTTGATTACATAGACAAAAGTCACCTCCCTCCCCCCAGAACCTCAATCACCCAACAGAGCCTTGGCCAAGTTTTTGAAAACCCCACAGGGAGCTCACTCATGCCAAGGGCTTCTAATCATAAAAATTTTGAAAACAATGCACAACTATGTTGTATTTTGAAGTACCTAGAGTTTCCTTACATTTTTTCTTACTTATTTCGCACTAAAGCCCGTCTCACAAAGTATCATCATTCACATTTTACAGATGAGAAATCTGTGAATTGGAGGACTTGTTAAAGTGTCTTCTCGAAGATTGCAGAGTTAACAGGGGCCGAACCAACCCCTCTTTGGGTTTCCATGGCTATGCCTCATTCCTCACAGGTTGAGATTTGGACCAACACTCTAAGTGTTCCAGTTACCTTCTCCTGCATACAAACTACCCCAACCTTTGTGATGCAAAACAGCCACAATTACTCATTAGCACTATTCCTCATGTAGAATTCTGGAGCTTGAGTGGGCTCAGATCAGAGGTCTTCACTTAGGTTCTCCTACTGGTCACATACCAGCTGGTCCTGGAGTCACCTTTAAGTCTTTTTCACATAGCATAGCTGGTGCTTGAGCTAGGACGTGAACAGACAGAGATGGGGATGGCTGGGGCTCCTCCGGCCTCTCTAGCTATAGAGGATATCCCACCTGGTCTCTCACACATGGTGGCTTCAGGGTAGCCAGCTTCTTACAAGAGTTGTAAGACATTCCAAATGTGTGTGTCTTAGAGAGGACGTGAACTAGGCAGACCTCTGTAATCCAGGCCACTGAGAGTTATTTCCTCCATATGCTTGTTAGAAGAATGTCAAAAAATCCAGCCCCTACTCAAGGGCTGGAGAGATAGGCTCCCCCTCTTGATGGGAGGATTGTCAAAAAATTTACATGTAAATAAAACCATCATAACACATAATTGAGCCAAGTAAACAACAGCTATCAAGAGGTGTTTTTTCATGAAAAAAAAATAATGAATTTTGAGAGTACATATACTGGGATCCTGGCCTGAAGTCAAATTACTCTCCAAATTTCTACATGTGTTTTTGAGCTAATTTCTGATTATTCTCTTAATTTTTCCAGAGGTATTGAAAATTCTCTCTTCCTCTTACCTCTCCCATACCAAAATTATAAAAATGGCATACAGTTATGAGAATCTAGACTAAGATTTTCATGGTCAATATTTTCACACACACAGGGATAAAAAAAATCAATTATAATATTTCCTATGTGTGAAAGCAAGCTAGTTGTACACATAAATCCCAGAGAGACTGATCCAGTGGTTACAGAAAATCATTTATAAACTTAGGTCCCTCTCTGACCCCATTTGGCCAGGTGATCACCCCTCTCCTTTACCCCAAAAGACCCCAAATTTATTCTCTGGAGCAACTGAACCACAGATGCTCTGGATTGAGAACATGGAAAAATGAAGATGGATGGGGCATATAAGACGAAAAGCATGAGGAGCCCACATTACTAGGCACATACTGTCTCCTGCCCCAACTCAGGTAAGAGCTTGGAGTATTTTCTGGAAAAACAGAAAGGCCCCTTTGCAAAGGCCCCCCGACTGACCTTAGAGTGTCTCTCAACCAAAGCTATCTTAAGCAATCACCTTGCTTTGAGGCCACTCTCTGCACCACAATGCTCCCCTACAGCTC
This sequence comes from Manis javanica, assembly GCF_040802235.1. Classification (NCBI taxonomy): domain Eukaryota; kingdom Metazoa; phylum Chordata; class Mammalia; order Pholidota; family Manidae; genus Manis; species Manis javanica. Next base: position 52,965,725 of record NC_133170.1, on the reverse strand, counting down.
TTTGGTGTCCTGTTCTGAATGAAAATTGACCATCAGCCACTTGAAGAAAGTCTTCAACAGAGGAGAAAAAACCGGAAGTAAACAGAAAAAGAAAACTATAAACAATCCAGAGCTCAGATCACTATGTGCTACGGCAGTTTTCAAAGTGCTGTCAAAGGTTCTGTGCCTCTTATTTTGCAATAAGCTTGAAGGTAGCCATCATGCCACCTCATCTAGTAAAAAGGAAACTGGGGCACAGGCTTTTAAATGACTGGCCCACAGTCACCCAGCCAGGAAGTGTCAGTCATTTTGACACTTATAGCACCTACCCAGGACTCTGTGAATTCTAGCTGTGCAACTCCATCCCATGCTCACCAATCCTTCTCCAATTTTCTTGCAGTGACTGTATTTTTGAAATAATTAACACATTGTCTAGTGTCTTGCATCCTAACTGCCTGTGCAGAACCATTTAGTGCTTTGTCATTTCTGCATACAATACTGGGGTGCAAATAGTGTGTCTTCAGTTTAGTTCGTTAATCTGAGTCCACCATTCTACTTCTTTAACTGATCCAGGTTGGAAAATATAGTATTTTCTCAGTTTTCCAGGGAAATCTGACTAGGAGGCTTGATTTAATTAACCTTGGCCATCCTATGCAGATTAAACCTCCCACTATTCTAAGAGAATAACAGGAAGAATCCCCTTGACAGGTAGAGAAGATGAGTGAGAGGCTTTTATTGTTTCAGTGGAGAAGGTTTTTTTTTTTAAATCTAGAAGGAAATAGACCTTATTCTTTGTTTGTTGAGAGGGAAAATAAAAGAGAGGAAAAAAACATCTTTGTGGCTGGAAGTAGCATTTCAGTTTGGCAACAAGCAGATGTCTCTCTTCTGAATAATCTCAGGGACTAAGAAGAGAAGGAACTCCCTACAGGAAGTAAATAAAACTTTGCTGCAGGGACATAAGCAGACTTGCAAAATTCCAAACCAGAATTATGGGCTAAACCTCTTGGGAATAATTTGAGACAAGAGGTTAAGGTTCAGTGTAAGTTGTAGGCAGTCATACTATACTTGACTCTCCTTAGAATTATTGCAAAAAGGTATATATGTGTCTGTATTTTATTGATCTCAGAAAAAATAATTTCAGTTATGATTATTTTAAATCATATGTGTCAGTTCCATTCTATTCACCTCCTTAATTGTCACAGAGAGCAACTGCCTTCCAGCTTTGAATGCTGTGATCATGGTACATGACTATCTCACAGCAGCACCAAGATTGAAATAAAACCTTAGGAGTCCAGGGCAGAAAAAAGAATAAATTGTTATGTTTCTATAACATTTTAAAATCTACTAAACGCTTTGCCATTATTACCTTGATTGATGATCAAAAGAATCTTGTTGAACTTGATCTAGAAGGACCCCAAAATTAGGTCTAAATCAATGAAGAAAACTTGGAGCTGGTTATAACATTACCAGTGAAATACAGGAAATGAAAATACAACAGATAAAAATAGAAGATACTCAGTTAAGTTTAAACTTGTGGTAAACAATAATAATTTTTGTATAATTGTGTCCCATGTAATTTGGGACATGTTTGTAGTAAAACTGTATTTGTTGCTGAAATTCTATTTTAACTAAGCATTCTTTATTTATCTGGTAGCTCTAAGCTACAACTAGTGGACAGATATGATGTATATATAAAAAAATAAAATATTTGTTCAATATCTGTTTAGTAAAATATCCCTTCTTCATTCCTAACTAGTGGGATTAAGTTCAAAGTCTGAGTGTGGCCAAGACTTAGCCAATCAGAGGACTTTATCATCCTGGCTGAGTGATTGCTCAATGACAAACATGTGACCCAAGCAGGACCAAGTAGAGGATTCCCTAGGACTTCTGGTAAAACTTGAGAAGGAAATGATGTTTTCTCACTGGATTTGCTAAATGTCAGGACAAGATGAGGTTACAACTGGTTGGGTAGATTCTGAAAATAATGCCAGCTCAGAGAAAAGTAGACTTAGGAAGAAACAGTATGTTTGTGAATTTATTTCAGCCTCAGATTCCAGCTAGACTTCAAGCTAGGGACAGTGTTTAAACTGGGATTTTGTCACTCATAACCACAAGATTTCTGATTCACATTCTGAGATATGTCCACCCTTCCTAACGTGCCCATTGAATCAGATCTTCCTGATATCCACATCCTCACATACAGCCTTTCTTGCCTTCTCCTGACCTTCACCTTGATCCCTCAGTACTGGGGATAGGAAACTGCTCAAGAATGGGACTCCCCAGAAGTACAAGTTTTTCTGAGAAGAAAACTTTGGATATGATGGAAATGAGCTCTTTGCTGACCAAATGAGCTGCCCGGACTCCTGTGAAGCCCCCAAATTATTCACTTAAAACAGCAGTTGATCAAACTTTTCCTGTAAAAGTCCAAATTGTACATATTTTCAACTTTGTAGGCTGTATCATCTCTGTCGTGATGCAACGGCACTGTTGTTTTAGTGTGAAAGCAACTGTAGGTGAATAAATGAGTGGGTGTGGCTGTGCTCCAATACAACTTTATTTACTAAAGCAGGCAGTGAACAAGACAGGGTCTGTAGGCCAGCGTTTGCAGACCCCTGACCGAAAGATTCATCAAAAGGCACGGTCAAATACCAACAGGTATTCTCAGCTGATCAAAGAATTCCCTTTGTAATAACCCATCTAACTCCGAAACAAGTGAGAGTTTTACATTTTCAAGTTTTCCTCCTGGGCCATGTGTAGATGATACAGGCACAGCCCGAGGTAGGTCAATGTATACACCGTCTCAGTTTTTGCTTTCAGAATATATGGACCCTTCTCCAAGTTTATAGAATAAGCATATTTTTATGCACATTTAAATGACAAAACACCTAAAAATTTTACTTAAAATTTTCCCAGCATGGGCCTTTGAAGATACTGCCTAGATACTGATCATTCTAAGACTTTCACATACTATTTTTATTTGATGTTTTGACCATTGTTTTTAAAAGCTCCTTATTATTTTGATATGTAACAATTTTCCAGCTATCGATTGCTAGGTAACAAATCACTCTAAAACTTAATGGCTTGAAACAATAACAACATTTATTATTAAAAAGAACAATAGCAACAGTAATGTCATTTATTTTGTCCACAAATCTGTAATTTGGGTAGCTCACCTCTAGTCCATGTGGCATTAGCTAGGGAGTCTTGATTAGGAGCCGGGGAATCCATTCTCAAGGAAGCTGAGAAGTTGATGCTGGCTGTCTTCTGGAAATGAAGCAGAGCTAAGGGGTGAGGTTTCAATTTTAATGTAAATTGGCCTCTTCATGTGTCATGGGCTTCCTCATAATAGGGTGGCTGAGTTCTAAATCCCATTCCAAGACGGTGAATCGGATAGAAACTGTATCGCATTTTATAAGCCAGCATCAGAATAACACATTATCACCTCTGCCTCATTCTGTTCACTGAGACAGTCATAAAGACTCACTTAATTTCAAGGGTAAGGGATATAGACTCTAACCTCTTTTTAGCAAAATGGCAAAATTATAGAAGTAGACTTGGGGTCCAAAATATTTTGTAAAGGCAAACTATTAATTTTATTAAAATCAAAGCAAATGTTGCAGAAAGGAAACATTTTAACACAATAGTGTGGTGGCATGACACAGACAAAAGAAAAACAGTCAAAAACAATGAAAAGAAATATAATAAGGTGGGGAAAAAATGTTTAACGTCTCATGATACAGTAGGGAAACGAGTTCTAAAACTGAGAACTATGGATTAAATATGGACAACTATAAAACAAAAAGGTAAGGCTTCTGCTATCCTAATCATAGTCACATTCTTCAGCAAAGTTTTAAAAGTCAGCTTCATGTTTTGCAGTGTCAGATATCTTGTTTCTTGTTTTTCCACAGAAAAGGAGATTATTTATGCAATTCAACTTCATTTTACACTTGAAAAAGAAAGATTAAGCACTGAAATATTCAGCTAATTTGTAGAAAACAAAAATCCACCCACAAATAATAACAACAGAGTAAAAACTCACCATTACAGACATAAATAGTACTGGGGGTGTGAGCATCTTCAAATATATTATCCCATAGATAAGAGAGATTATCTCATGGGTGAAGAAATAATTCACTCAGCAGCCATTTATTGTATGACTGCTTTCTAATAAATGCTGGGGATGGAAACAGAAGGCAAGATGAGCCTCCAGTAGGTGTAGTTCATGAGTAAAATAGAAAAGTAGAAAACAACTCCAATACAGTGTGGGGGAAAAAAAATGTTAAAGAATGATGTGAGGTGGGTGGGGAGATGGATGAAATAGGTGAAGGGGAAAAACAATTACTGAGAATGTTTGATATCTTGATTTGGGTGCTGGTTATAGCAGTGTCTACACATGTCAAAATTCATCAAGCTGTACCCTGAGATTTGTGCATTTTATTGTACATAACTCAACAGAAATGAAAAAAGAAAGGAGTGATGTTAAAAATACCAAAACAAGTCAAGAGGAACCAAGGCAGGTTTTTCACAGAAATGATGCCTACACTGAGTCTTGGGATGACTGGAGGTAGCCAGACATAAATGGTAGAATGATATGCAGGGAATAGCATGTGCAAAGGCAGAGAGACAGAGGAGAATATGGAACAGAAAAGAACATATGAACAGTGGGTTATAGTCATGGTTATGTGCCTATAATGTGGGACATACACCAGGATGTGGTCATCTGTGCAGCTGATATTGTCTACATGAGTCTAACCATGAAGGGCCCATTAGCTCAAAACTTTAAAAAGTTGGAATGATAAAATCTGTCTTTTTAAGCAGCTTTAGAGTGATATGGTCAGATCTAATTTTTTTTATTTTGGTGTCATTAATCTACAATTACATGAAGGACATTATGTTTACTAGGCTCCCCCCTTCACCAAGTCCCCCCTACATCCCTGTTCACAGTCACTGTCCATCAACATAGTAAGATGCTGTAAAATCACTACTTGTCTTCTCTGTGTTGCATAGCCCTTCCCATGCCCCCCCAACACTATACATGCTAATCATAATGCCCCCTTTCTTTTCTTCCCGCCCTTATCCCTCCCTTCTCACCTGTCCTCCCCAGTCCCTTTCCACTTTGGTAACTCCCCAGTTACCACTTTGGTAACTATTTGTCCATTCTTGGGTTCTGTGCTTATGCTGCTGTTTTGTTCCTTCAGTTTTCTTTTGTGCTTATACTCCACATATGAGTGACATCATTTGTTACTTGTCTTTCTCCGCCTGGCTTATTTCACTGAGCATAATACCCTCTAGCTCCATCCATGTTGTTGCAAATAGCAGGATTTGTTTTTTTCTTATGGCTGAGTAATATTCCATTGTGTATATGTACCATATCTTCTTTATCCATTCATCTACTGATGGACATTTAGGTTGCTTCCATGTCTTGGCTATTGGAAATAGTACAGCGATAAACATAGGGGTGCATCTGTCTTTTTCAAACTGGAGTGCTGCATTCTTAGGGTAAATTCCTAGAAGTGGAATTCCTGGGTCAAATGATATTTCTATTTTGAGCATTTTGAGGAACCTCTATACTGCTTTCCACAATGGTTGAACTAATTTACATTCCCACCAGCAGTGTAGGAGTGTTCCCCTTTCTCCACAACCTTGCCAACATTTGTTGTTGTTTGTCTTTTGGATGGTAGCCATCCTTACTGGTGTGAGATGATATCTCACTGTGGTTTTAATTTGCATTTCTCTGATGACAAGCAATGTGGAGCATCTTTTCATGTGTCTGTTGGCCATCTGAATTTCTTCTTTAGAGAACTGTCTATTCAGCTCCTCTGCCCATTTTTTAATTGGATTATTTGCTTTTTGTTTGTTGAGGTGTGTGAGCTCTTTATATATTTTGGATGTCAACCCTTTATTGGATCTGTCATTTTCGAATATATTCTCCCATACTGTAGGGATACCTTTTTGTTCTATTGATGGTGTCCTTTGCTGTACAGAAGCTTTTCAGCTTGATATAGTCCCATTTGCTCATTTTTGCATTTGTTTCCCTTGCCTGGGGAGATATGTTCAAGAAGAGGTCACTCATGTTTATGTCTAAGAGATTTTTGCCTATGTTTTTTTCTAAGAGTTTTATGGTTTCATGACTTACATTCAAGTCTTTGATCCATTTTGAATTTACTTTTGTGTATGGGGTGCTCCAGTTTCATTCTCTTACATGTAGCAGTCCAGTTTTGCCAGCACCATCTGTTGAAGAGACTGTCATTTCCCCATTGTATGTCCATGGCCCCTTTATCGAATATTAGTTGACCATATATGTTTGGGTTAATGTTTGGAGTCTCTATTCTGTTCCATTGGTCTGTGACTCTGTTCTTGTGCCAGTACCAAATTGTCTTGATTACTGTGGCTTTGTAGTAGAGCTTGAAGTTGGGGAGTGAGATCCCCCCCACTTTATTCTTCCTTCTCAGGATTGCTTTAGCTATTCAGGGTCTTTGGTGTTTCCATATGAATTTTTGAACTATTTGTTCCAGTTCATTGAAGAAAGCTGTTGGTAATTTGATAGGGATTGCATCGAATCTGTATATTGCTTTGGGCAGGATGGCCATTTTGACGGTATTAATTCTTCCTAGCCAAGAGCATGGGATGAGTTTCCATTTGTTAGTGACCTCTTTAATTTCTCTTAAGAGTGTCTTATAGTTTTCAGGGTATAGGTCTTTCACTTCCTTGGTTAGGTTTATTCCTAGGTATTTTATTCTTTTTGATGCTATTGTGAATGGAATTGTCTTCCTGATTTCTCTTTCTATTAGTTTATTGTTAGTGTATAGGAAAGCCACAGATTTGTGTGTGTTAATTTTGTATCCTGCAACTTTGCTGAATTCCGATATTAGCTCTAATAGTTTTGGAGTGGAGTCTTTAGGGTTTTTTATGTACAATATCATGTCATCTGCAAATAGTGACAGTTTAACTTCTTCTTTACCAATCTGGATTCCTTGTATTTCTTTATTTTGTCTAATTGCCATGGCTAGGACCTTCAGTACTGTGTTGAATAACAGTGGGAATAGTGGGCATCCCTGTCTTGTTCCCGATCACAGAGGAAAAGCTTTCAGCTTCTCGCTGTTCAGTATGATGTTGGCTATGGGTTTATCGTATATGGCCTTTATTATGTTGAGGTACTTGCCCTCTATACCCATTTTGTTGAGAGTTTTTATCATGAATGGATGTTGAATTTTATCGAATGCTTTTTCAGCATCTATGGAGATGATCATGTGGTTTTTGTCTTTCTTTTTGTTGATGTGGTGGATGACGTTGATGGATTTTCGAATGTTGTACCATCCTTGCATCCCTGGGATGAATCCCACTTGGTCATGGTGTATGATCCTTTTGATGTATTTTTGAATTTGGTTTGCTAATATTTTGTTGAGTATTTTTGCATCTACGTTCATCAGGGATATTGGTCTGTAGTTTTTTTTTTTGGTGGGGTCTTTGCCTGGTTTTGGTATTAGGGTGATGTTGGCTTCATAGAATGAGTTTGGGAGTATTCCCTCCTCTTCTATTTTTTGGAACACTTTAAGAAGAATGGGTATTATGTTTTCTCTGTGTGTCTGATTAAATTCCGAGGTAAATCCATCTGGCCCGGGGGTTTTGTTCTTTGGTAGTTTTTTGATTACCGCTTCAATTTCTTTGCTGGTAATTGGTCTGTTTAGATTTTCTGTTTCTTTCTGGGTCAGTCTTGGAAGGTTGTATTTTTCTAGGAAGTTGTCCATTTCTCCTAGGTTTCCCAGCTTGTTAGCATATAGGTTTTCATAGTACTCTCTAATAATTCTTTGTATTTCTGTGGGGTCCATCGTGATTTTTTCCTTTCTTGTTTCTGATTCTGTTGATTTGTGTTGACTCTCTTTTCCTCTTAATAAGTTTGGCTAGAGGCTTATCTATTTTGTTTATTTTCTCGAAGAACCAGCTCTTGGTTTCATTGATTTTTGCTATTGTTTTATTCTTCTCAGTTTTATTTATTTCTTCTCTGATCTTTATTACGTCCCTCCTTCTGCTGACCTTTGGCCTCATTTGTTCTTCTTTTTCCAATTTCAATAATTGTGACATTAGACCATTCATTTGAGATTGTTCTTCCTTTTTTAAATATGCCTGGATTGCTATATACTTTCCTCTTAAGACTGCTTTTGCTGTATCCCACCATAGTTGGGCTTTGTGTTGTTGTTGTCGTTTGTTTCCATATATTGCTGGATCTCCATTTTGATTTGGTCATTGATCCATTGATTATTTAGGAGCATGTTGTTAAGCCTCCATGTGTTTGTGAGCCTTTTTGCTTTCTTTGTACAGTTTATTTCTAATTTTATGCCTTTGTGGTCTGAAAAGTTGGTTGGTAGGATTTCAATCTTTTGGAATTTACTGAGGCTCTTTTTGTTGGCCAGACCTAATTTTTAAGAAGTCCCCCATGGCAGCACTGAGCCGATCAGATAAAAATGGTTAGAAAAAAAAGAGTCTGTAGTAAGATAACAGTGGTGGCCAACTCCATGTAATTTATAGGAAAGAAGAGACCAATCTTGGTGAATGATTAGATGTGGAGAATAAAAAAGAGGATGAGTCAGATGCGCAAATTTCAGTGTCATGTTCCATCTACCTAAATACATTGCCTCAAACAAAAGCAGGCTGGAAGAGAATTTACTTGTGAAAATATTCTGCTCTATCTGAGATCATCACAAGATGTTTAAAATACTCTTCAGAAGGTCATAGCCTAGAGGAACGTGAAGACTGAGATGTTTTAAGGATGCTGCCTTTTTGTCCCTGGGCTAGTTACAGACAGTGTATTCGTTTTCTAGAGCTGTTGCAACAAAGTACCACAAACTGGGTTTAAACACTAGAAATTTATTCTCTAAACATCTGAAAGCTGGAAGACTGAGATGAAACCAAGGTGTTGGGAGGGTTGGTTCTTTCTGGAGAATCTGAGGGAGGGTCGATCCAGGCGTCTCTCCTACTTTCTGGTGGATGCCAGCAATTCTTGGTGTTCCTTGGCTTCTAGACACATCACTCTAGTCTCTGCCCCTGTCTTTCCAGGGCCATCTCCCCTGTCTTCTCCATTTTCCCTTGACCTTCTCCTTCTTGTGCATCTTAGCATCCAGATTTCCCTTTTATAGGGATATTAGTCATTGGATCCGTATGACCTAATGGACTTCACCTCAACTTGATTACATATGTAAAGACCCTATTTTCAAATAAGGTCGCCACAAGTTCCAGGTGGGCATGAGTTTTGAAGGGACACTATTCAACCAAGTATAGGCAAGGAAGAGTGCGATGCTGTCTTACTGTTTTAGAAGCTGCACAAAGATATTGTTTGCTTCACAAAATAAATCTTCCAAGTCTACCAGGTGGTAGATCGCATTGATGGTCTCTCTTACATCCTCTGTGACTTTGTAGTTCTTCCTGCTAAAGAGGTGAAGTTTATTTTTTCTCTCCAAGACTTTGGAGGTGGCCATATGCTGTGTTTGGTTTGGCCAACAGAAATTGTGGAAATGACAGTGTGCTAGATTTGAGCCTAGGATTTGAGAATTCTTATACATCTCTGCTTGTTCCCTGTTGCCTCTGCTGTCACTATGGGAGCAGCATGCCAAGGCTTATGATTGCTCCTAGAAGAGAGTTAGAAACATGCAGTTCAAGGACAAGATGAGTCCAACCAAGCCCCAGGTACACCTGCCCATGCTCAGCTGACCCCCAGATAATCCACAGATTTGTAAGGATAAATGGTGGTTGTTTTTTAGCAATCCTGAGCTGATAAAACTCTCACAAAGATAACATTCACAACAGAAACACATGCTTTATTTCTACTATGAATTCTATAAATTTATATTCAAAGGAGGAATCAGAACCTAACCAAATAGGCAGAGCCCAATAATAATGCAAACAGTTAATATTTACTGAGTTTATCATAAGATAAATGCTAGCCAAATATTTTATATTACCCATTACAGCAATCTTACAAATAGAGAACCTTGGATTTCTGTTTCTACCCACTTTCAGAGCTTCACAGAGAGGGTGAGTTCTGCAGACTCCTCCTTCCTAATGAGGTGATGCTGACCAAGGGGTCCCAGGTTTCCTGTGGCCCTTCTCTGTTGATATCTAGAGCATGTAGGGGAGAGAGAGCACTCACCCTGGGGCATGTAATCCAAGGTCTAAGTACAGAGACATTTGTGCTCTGATATTCCATTGCTGAAATAAATGGTCTGGTGTTAATCATGTGTGTGTGTCCATGACTACTTTGCTCAATGTAAGAGATGTTATTATTATCTATTTTATAGATGAGAAAATGAAGGCTTAAAGAGTTTAATTCAACATCACATTGCTACAAGGGCTGGAACCTGAACTTAGGTGTCTGACTCTGAAGACTACTACGCCATCCTCCTTCACCCTATGAATGACTGTTAGCTTTGCCTTTAAATAAAGCTCAGAACTCTGATAATCTGCACTCCACCCACCAACCCCTCGGCAATCTCCAAAGCCCCTCTCCCAACCTGCATTCAAGCCATCCCAGTCAATGCCAAATAGAGCAGAGAAATGCATCACCATAAAGCCCTGTCAATATTGTGGATTTATAATTAAAAGATTTTCATTGTTTTAAACCACTAAGTTTTGGGGTGCTTCCTTATGTAGGAACACCAAACAGAGTATCTCCTTTTCCTTGGCTATTTCAGCATCACCCCAAACAACAAATGTTGTAGCATTGAAGCTCCAGGACTGATATTGGCAATTAAAAATTAGACCTGGACATTTGGAAAACTTCAGTTTTGCTTTTTTCCATTGCATTGTTTGTTTTTTTATTTGTTTGATTGATTGCCTGCTTGGTTAAGTGGGTTTGGTTTTTGTTTTGCAATTTTGGGTAAAGTAGAAAATAAAAATTGTTAACATTTCCTTGTACTGAAATGCATTAACATATTTTTCTGAGTTTTCAAAAGCTCATTAAAATAAAAAGTGTTCTTCCTGAAACTTAAAAAAAGCCAAATCATGACTGTTTGGAATGATAAGAGCACATGTACAGTCAGTCCTCTTTCTTAGCAAACATTGGAAGTTTTAATTACCTGAGTCAATTGGCAGATTTCAAGGCTAAGCCAGGTGAAGAAGCTAAGTAGGTTTTTCATCATTAAGACACTAAGAAGTTGTGATAGACTGAGCCAGGTGTGTTTTGCAAGCTGTTGAAAATAGTCACATATTTTTGAATGGCATAGTCTCAAATTCCTATTGCATATAATTTCCTCTCTTAACAGGACATATTCCTATAGCATTCCTTTATAAAAGAAATAATACTATACACTTTCTTATTAAATTTGTAGCTTGGCTTTATTATTTAAAATAGAAAACCTGTGTCCAAAAGTCTTTAAAAATTAACATATGGAGAAACTAACACTTATTATGTAGCAGGAAATTTACATGTATCACTTCTTTTAATTCCTCTCAAAATCCTACAAGACTGTAATCTTCCCTTACAGGGGAGGACAGAGGAGGCTCAGAGATATTACTTGCTCCAACCTCCCCAAACTTGTAAGTGAAGAGAGAAAAAGATCGTTACTAGGTTTTGTTTAAGATGCCACCGTTTTTCCTCAGGACTCTGTACTCTCCTACATTGCATTCAGTCCTGAACTTTCCTCACTAAGAAGTCACTAAGTTAATTAATAAATAAATAAATAAATAAATAAATAAATTTTCCTGCTTCTTTCCTCTGATTTATTATCTTCTTCTTAGAGCTATGAAACTGTTCAGGTATTAAAATTTCACTATCATAGTTTGTATTTTATTCTGAGGTACAGATCAGAATTCAAAGTTGGAAGGAGTTCTAAAGGCTATCTCTCCAACATTTTTAGGTAAAGAAAGATCTCTGCATCACTTTTTTATTTGAACATTCCAAATAGGATATTCAAGGTGTCTGTTGTGTTTGGAGGGCTGGTTAGGAAATATTTTCTCATATTGGCCTGAATCTGCCTACTCTATTTTTTTCCATCATTCTTGCTTTCTGGAATTAGCATAGATGTAGATCTGCCTAATTTCCTTTACAGTATGAAATAAAAATAGTAAGAGCAACCCAAGACTAAAATAAAACAGATTTCACTAATTTTGAGTGCACTTATCTTTCTGAAGTCAGTGGTTTCTCTCCTTTCCATGATGTAGTTGAAGCTAACATCCCAGTCTTATCTCCTGTTCATCTTTCTGTCTATTCTCAGGGTTATCCACTGTTTCTGAAACATATCTTACGCCATACTTCTGCTTTTCTCTTATCTCTTTGCTTCCATATGCTGGCTTTCAGAATCATCTTTTAGAAGATCAAAGTCTTTTAAAGCTTCTACTTATCCTTTAAAATTACCTGCATCTCCATAAATCTGAGTCTTCCTCTTGTTTAGACCTCCATGGAATTTGCATTCATTTTAAGGAACATGAAACGATCAACATTTTGTAAAAATGGTGCTTTCTTCTCTTATGTCCACTGACAACAGGCTCTCTAACAGTAGAAGCACTCTTTTGCAATGCTTGATACCGAGATTTGCATGAAGACAAGTACTCACCAAATATGCAATTGATGTACTTTGCTGACTTAAATTCACCAGAATTTAAAAACAAAAACCAAAAGCTGCTTTAGACAACAAAGAAAAGAACTGTAGCAGATTATCATGCTACAGTTAGATTTTTGGCTGTTGTTGAGTTAGCTAGTTGTGCTGGTTACTCTTTAATTGTCCTCTGGCTGCCTAACCCAGGTGCATCCTCCATTTTTCTCTGCCTTGCTCTGTGCACTGGATTGTCGCAACAAATGAACCCCTTGACGGTTCTGACCTCTAGTTGATTTCATCAATGGGAGGCAGTGGCAGGAGGCAGAGTGTGGGTGTTTATGGACCACTCCTTCCCTGCTCTCATGCAGGGTTTCTGAAAGCAGCTGTATTCCTCCATAACTGCCGCCCACTAGGCACTTTCTCCATGGTTCCCACTTCACTAGGATCTAGTGATAGGATATGTGGCCCTCTTCCCTTTAAACCCAGCCATCACAGCTTTCCAAATGACACTCTCATCAGTGTATTTGCTTTTGTCGTTGTTTAATTCCAGCCCACAGTTTTGCAAGTAGTCCTTTCATTATTGTTTCTTGTTCCATCTGTGGTGAATTCTGTTTCATGTTTGAACAATGATTGATATGTTAATTAAATTAGTAAATTAGTTTGGAGCAAAAGACATGCCAGAAAATTCACACATGTAAGAGCAGGGAAATTCTTCCCTTGCAAGAACATACCTTAGCATTGGCAAAAGTTCTGAAACCCCATGGACATAAATATCTAGAAAAAGTTCCAGGACTTGTCCCAGGTAACCCTTTTGTGCTTAAGGATCAGCAAAAAGGAAGTGACAGTGATAAGAGGTCCCAAATTCCATCTCAAGACAATCTGTGCACAAGGTTTATAATATGTCAAAGGAACTGTCATTCAGCGGCAATCCAATTAAATTGTTCAAGAAAATGTGGGCACCAGGATTTAGAGGTTAAAAACATAAAAGGAGGAGAGTCTGGACCATGAATAGAATAGAGGGTGGGCTGAGGAAAGACAGCAGGCAGGGACGGAACTGAGGTTTATAGCAGAATAAAGGAGCTGAATCTTGAGCTCAGCAGGTAGGTGCAGCCTTGGCTTTTCTAACGGCCCGTAAGTACCAGTGCCAGTGGGCAGGACAAAGCATATTACTCCAGTGGCCCAAGCAGTTCCTGGGGTCTAGAGTGGGGAAAAATCCACATGGAAGTGGTGCCACTGGTAGAGCAGGACTGAGGGCCACATCCTTGCACTGAGTTTGGTGGTAACTCTTTCAGGTCAGCTGCCACTGATATACAGGCTGCATATCTTTCCTGAAGGAGGTTGCATAACATCAGCAAATACTCTGCGTAAAGTCTGTTTGCATAGTACTCCTATTTGTTTGAACTTTTTGGTAAGTTAGAGAGGAATATTTAAGTACAGAAAAGGATGCAATTCTATGAGACATAGAGCCATTGAAGATGCCCCACCCCCACCTCGACAACTGTCCTGTACCCTGGAGAGAACATGCCTCATCCGCTCCCTTACTAAACTTTATGTCCAATCAGATGACCACGGGAGGTGTTGTTTCAGACTTTATCTCATCATCCTTTACGTACCTGCCTCCGGAGAAGGTGTGAGGCACGCGTGGTTTCCATCATGCCAAGGAAGAAGAGAGACGCTACATTTGTTGGGGAAGCAAAGTGAAAAACTAGAAATTGTTTATAAAGTAATTGTCATTAGAAGTAACTAAATCTTATCCCTTGCATGTCTACATTTATTATTTCCTAAACATCCATCACCAGTATTACTTCTAGAATGTCCTAATCCTTCTTAGCCTCAAGGCACTCTCTTTTTTGAACTGATTGCCTTTAGTTCCCAAATAACCACTCTATATATCTATGTCTTCTTGCTAATGAGATTGCAGATATGAGAAGAAAGGATGAACTTTGAAATTACAAAATCATGATAATTTTCCCATTCCTCATAGGTCTTAAATTTTTATTTCATTAATCTGTTAGGTTATTTTTCTCTGAATAATGTATGTGAATGTAAACCAAATGGAGACCCGGTAACATTTTTTTCTGGAAGATCTGTGATGGGAGAAAACCCCAGAGGAGGAGCTTGAGGCATCTTGGAACCTCCAGGTTATTATTTTTTTCCTCATGGCAATAGATGGAATTAAGTTTTTTTTCCTTATTCGCAATGTGAGTTATACTACTGCCATTGTGCCATTTTTTGAAATCTCTTTCCAGAAAGAGGTTGCATAACAGCAGCAAATACTCTGCTTAAAGTATGTTTGCATAGCACTTCTATTTGTTTGAACTTTTTGGTAAATTAGAGAGGAATATTTACGTACAGAAAAGGAAGTTGTAATTCTACTCCACTGTAATCCCTATAATTTCTGCTAGAAACAGGACCCCCTTTTGCTGGAATTAATGACAAAAGGAGTATTGTAATCTGCTTTGGGCACATTCACATGGTATCCGTTTCTGATCACTGAGTGGGAAGCTCCAGCCCTGGGCTTTAAAAGGGCCACATAAAGGATTGAAGAGCCCCCCTCAAAGCCAAGTGCTGGAGGCAGAACAACAAATATTTGCATATTGCTTCTCATTGCGTTGAACAGGGAATAAAAGCCAAGAGAAAGCTCTTTGCTTTCCCACAATTTCCATCTTATTGTGATTAAATAAAGCACAGTCTGACATGAAAAGATGCTCCATATCACTAATCATCAGAGAAATGCAAATTAAAACCACAATGAGACATCACCTCACACCAGTAAGGATGGCCAGCATGGAAGACTAAGAACAACAAATGCTAGTGAGGATGTGGAGAAAGGGAAGCCCTCCTACACTGCTGGTGGGAATGTAAGCTAGTTCAACCATTGTGGAAAGCAATATGGGGGTTCCTCAAAAAACTAAAAATAGAAATACCATTTGACCCTGGAATCCCACTCCTTGGAATTTACCCAAAGAATACAACTTCTCAGATTCAAAAAGACATATGCACCCCTGTTTATTACAGCACTTTTTACAATAGCCAAGATATGGAATCAACCTAAGTGTCCATCAGTAGATGAATGGATAAAGAAGCGATGGTACATATACACAATGGAATACTATTCAGTCATAAGAAACAAATCCTACCATTTGCAACAACGTGGATGGAGCTGGAGGATATTACGCTCAGTGAAATAAGCCAGGCAAAGAAAGACAAGTGCCAAATGATTTCCCTCATTTGTGGAGTATAACAATGAAGCAAAACTGAAGGAACAAAACAGCAGCAGACTCAGAGACTCCAAGAAGGAACTAATGGTTTCCAAAGGGGAGGGATGTGGGAGGGAGGGTGGGGAGGGAGGGAGAAGGGAATTGAGGGGTATTATGTTTAGTACACATGGTGTGGAGGGCTCACGGGGAAGACAGTGTAGCACTGAGAAGGCAAATAGTGAATCTGTGGTATCTTACTGCACTGATGGACAGTGACTGCAATGGGATATGGGGGGGACTTGATAATATGGGTAAATGTAGTAACCACCTTGTTTTTTTATGTGAAACCTTCATAAGAGTGTATAGCAATAATACCTTAATAAAAAATTTTAAAAAAAGAATGAACAGTAACAATAAAAAAATAAACAAAGCACAGTCTGAAAGCCTTTTGTTTGGCAACTGCTAACTGCTAAATCTCTCAGGAGACCATGAATAATACCTTGCATAGGAGAAGCTATATCCTATCTCTTTGGCTTACAAATCCCAATAGGATGTCAACATTTGAAGATGTTCCATGGAGTTGACTCTTACTCACTTGCTGTCGGTGCAGAAGCACCATGCTCTCTGCAGACAATTGGAGTTGTCTGCAGCTCATCAGGGACATTGGTGGTATTACTATTAGTGAGCAGAAACCTCCTGAGTTGCTTTTACATTCTTGTCCTCACTCTAACTCTAGTCCTGGCATTTTCAGCTTTTCCAAACTTGGTGTTGAACTTCCCTTTTCTCTACTCTCAAAGGGACCAGAGGAGACTGAGAACTCTTCATAGGAAGTGGGTTGAGAAAACAGACTTGTGTAGAGAGGGGCAGATACATCAAATCAGAGCATTTTCAGACTCTAAAAGAAAGGCACATTCTTAAGATGTGAACTATGAACACATCCCAAGCTGCTCGTCACGGCTGAGACTATTCCACGATTCACAGTTAGCATCTGCTCATCACGCATATCTAAATACAGCTCTATGTGAATCAACAAAGGTTTCCTCACATAAGCTCAAACAGATCTTCTCTTTTAAACCCTGTCTTATAGTTACTCAGTGCAAAGACTTACATCTTGATGAATTTTAGAATTGAGAGACTGCAGATTAAAACTCAGAAAAAAATATTCTCTCTAATAAAAAAGACTAGCTAGTTAATTCCAGACTTGATAAGTGTGACTTGTCTAGTAATTCCTAGATTCCTATTTTCATTAACTCTTGATATAGTATTGCCTGGGCCACGATTTTATAGAAAAAGAGCAAAGATGAAAGTATAAAATGATCTTTCCAGAAGGGTCCCAACTACCTAATCTTCTCTGAAGTAAAGCCTTCAGAATCTGAGGGTTAAGGTCAATTGTATAGATTCACAAAGTAGCCAAGTACCTACAGGATATGATTTATAGGATGCCAAAAGCACTGCATCCTCCTAGGATATAAGCTATTTCCCTAACAACATTGCAGTAATACTACATTAGATATAGCTTGTGGTTCAAGCATTATACTTAGGGAGTTCTTATATGCAAAAATTGTCACTTGGGAGGGACACAGTGTTGTAAAAGAAATTTTTCTTTTTAATTATTTCAGGAATAAGTAGAGCAACAAAATCTAAAATTTGGGGAGCAGTCAGGAAGCAATCTGAGGCCCAAGAGTAACTTGGTCAGGACTTACATTGAAAGAAAGCCATATTCTTAAGATGTGAACTACAAACACATCCCAAGCTGCTGAAGCATGATCCCTTTTTAATTTAGCTTAAGCTTTGTTCTTATTTGAGCTCTTCATTAGAGCCAGCAGGGGAGAATGTTACTACTTCTCCTAGATCTATACAAAATGAAGGCTGCTCCAGTGCCCTGCCTAAGAGATTTGGAGGTTCCCTCTGGAATATTATTTCTGTGCAAGACAGAGCTGGGATGGAGGAGACTGTAAAATAGGCTTACAGCGTCTCACTTAGTGGCCACCATGTGACCAGGACTCTCCCTGACCAAACTTTAGTCAGGGCCCTCTGAGCTCTCTTTTCAACTAAGTCTCATGCTTGGACCTCATCTTGGTTTGGCCTGTCCAGCAGAGTCTTAGAAAAGAATCCTGATAAGACATCCCCCATTCTTGATATCTGCCCAAGTTCTTCATCCCCAGCCCCTCCATCCCCATCATCAACCCCCTGCTTTTGATGTCTAAATCCTTGCCCTGTCATCAGCAAGAACCTTGTTAGGTCAGTTTAGCAAGAATCCTCCTTAGCCTTGATGCATTCTCTTAGTGGTTTTTCCATCCACTGACCCCTTGCCCTACCGCTTGACTATAAATTCCCAGCTGCCTTTGTTGTATTCAGAGTTGAACCCTGTCTTTCTCCCCTATTGCAATATCCCTATTACAATCATCTTGTATAAAGTCTTTCTTATGTTAACAGATGTCAGTGCTTTGTCTGAAATACTTGAACCCAGTATCTCAGCAAACAAAAATTTGCATGAAAGGTAAAAAGCAAACTCTATTTTAGGGCAATGACATAGGACTGTCAGAGCATCCCACCTCCCCTATGAGTTCTGTACCCTCTGTCTTCTCTTAAAAAGAGCACCACCTCCTTGGGATCTGCCATTTGGAGGGTGTTCATCTATGCAGTAGTTTTATAGTGCACTATTTTATTTTAATAGTCAGCCAGAATTGACTATTAAAACACAGCAGCACATTAACAGTATTGCTGCACTGCTAGAGGAAAAACAAAGAAAGAAAAAGAAAAAAGAAAAACTATTCTGGCAATTGGCATAAAGCATACCAACCCAGTAACAGAAGCCATGACAGAGCAGAAGTGAAATAGCTTTATTTATATTAAGAAATAACATGTAAACAGAGTGGTCTTCTAAAGCAAACATACCAAGAAACAGATGGCTCTGGTCCCATCAGAAAAATTTCAATGAAACATTTACATTTAGAACTGAAATACCAGGAGCTGTTCAGGGGGAAGGAAGACATGAGTGAAGGATACAAATAAAACAATTCAACATTACAAAACTCTCCCCTGCTCATTCTATTATTAGATCTGATTTTGGCGAATCCCTCAGTAATCAGCTTTGGTTCCTGTTGTCCTTCATTCAGACTTGTATACTCTGAAAATGAAGGTTTCTGGGAGGCATAAACCACTCAGTTGCAAGGGAAAGCCAACCCTTTTTTCACAAGTTTCTAAGTTTTGGTATCTGAAGATAGCTAGACCTTCTGCTCTCCACCCCCACAAGCCCCCACCCAATTTGCCAGCTATGGAACAAGGCTTCCGTCCTTTTTCTATCTCATTGATACGGTTAGAGGGTCAAGGAAAAGAGAGTTTGCCTTGAAGGCATCTTTTCCAAACCTCGGGAAATTCTAGCCTTGATTTCTAGTCCTGGCAGGATTCTAATTCCATCAGGGAAGACTCCATTTTGTCAGGTCTGAAATAGCACAGGAGAAGGAATCCAAAGTTCTGGTTCCCAACTCAAGATCTCCTAATAACTAGCTACTTCACAAGTTGAAAAGCCTGTACAATTTGATATGCCAATTCCTCCTCTAGGAATTTATCTTTCAAATATTCTCTCACAGGTACAAAATGTCATTTGGATAAAGATTTTAAATGCTCCATTGTAGAAACAAGAGTTTGGAAACACCACAAAATTTCAGCAAAATGGGACTAGGTAAATCAATTTTGTTCTGAAATATTTTGCAGACCCTAAAATGAATGAAGTCATTCTATATACAAGAAATACTGTTAAGTAGGAAAACAGCAGTGCTAAACAATGGGTAGGTTAGGGTCCTTTGCATTTAAGTTCATATAATTATCTCTTGGAAAAGAATAAGAACACAAGAAACCTATAATAGTGCTTGCTTAGGAGAAAGAAAGGTTACTTTATGTTCCAAACTTTGTATGTTTTGAATACTCCATATTATGTATTACCTTTTCAAAAATACAACAAATGAAGTAAAATAATTACATTATTACTATGACTATAGAAAAAGATAGCTCCCTATTTGTTTTGTGAATCCTGGGTAATTTTAGTCCCACATGCACAAAGGAAGAAAATTATAGGCCAATTTCATATATGAATATATCAAACTATATATAATTGTTGATATTTGACTGTTTTTGAACTACAAAAAATAGCAATTTCATGTAGTTCCATCTAACAGATACAAAAATTCTAATGGAAATTTCAGCTAATTGAATTCAGAAATATATAAAATATAAACTCTACCCAAGTATATTCTATAACAGGAATGCAAAAATAATTCAATACACAGAAATTTTTATATTAAAAGAGAAAATTATATGATCAAATAAAAATGTGTTAAATATATTTAATAAAATTTAACAGCAAATCTTTTAAAAAGAAAAAAGATAAACTAGGAAGAAAATTACATTTTTTATTTTCTGAATTATATATTTTTGTTTATATATTTTATTATACCTAAAGGCTATTTAGGTAAAGGAAAAATACAAAACCAAAAAATTATTTAACTGAAGATAAGGAGCTAGACAGGTATGTTCTTGTCCATTAATATCCATCATTATCTTAGAAAGTCTAAAAGGAAAAGATTATTAACTAGTTAATGTTAACACTGAAAAAAAGTAAAATTGTATCTTCTTGCTAAGGCTATAAATATATATCTAAAAGCCTCAAAAGACTCCATTAAAAGAAATGAATTAAAATTTTAATAAAAGATTTTGGTGAGTTGTCCTGATATAAGATATTCAGAATCAACTAACAAGAAGTATCTAATTAAAATGGGAAAATATGTCATCATCACAGCAACAGAAGAAAAGAAGAGCATTTAGGAAAAAATTTAATAAGAATGAAACAGGACATATCCAAAGAAACATGAAATATTATAATTTTTTCCTATAAATATTGTAAGTTTTAAATTATAAGTTCATTATAAATTTGATATATTTTATTTTAGTTAACTTTTAATACATTAAAATTTATTCATAAAAACAAAACACTTAGAAATAGATTTAATAAGAATGGAACATGGCATATGTAGTGAAAAATACATAATAATATTAATGAACTTAGAAGTTCTGAACAAATGGAAATTATATTTCATTTCAAATGGCAAAAATGTCAATAAGAAATGTCATAAAAATGTCAATCTTCCGTAAACAATATGTAAGTGTAATGCACTTGCAATTAGAATCCAAATATGTTACTTTTATATAGAAAAATAATTTTAAAATGTATTTAGAATGAAGGTTCAGGAAAGCTAAGGAAATAATTCAAAATAATTGTGATAGAAAATTTGCCATGGCAACTATCAAAAGGAACTACAAATCTATAGCAATAAAATTAACCTATAATTAACATAAAATTGAATGAATTCAAAAATATAATTTAATAAAAAATATCACAAGGGCATTCCAGACATTTAATACATACCAAAAGTGGTACACCAGTTCACTGAGAATATTATGTTCAATAATTAGTGCTGACGTGACTGGCATTATAGCTGCGAGAATATATTAGTTGGTTCTCTGTTGTATACCACACACAAAAATAAATCTCAGAACAATTAAATAATTGAATATATTAAAAAATCAGGTGATTGATTTTTAGAAGAAAATCAAGTTAGCAACAAAAGCATGGTGGAGATCATTTAAACAAGACAAGAAACCCAGAGTGATATTAAAGCATATACTAGTTGTATTTGACATAAAAGGGTTAACACTTTTGTATACCAGGAAAAATAATGGTTTTAAAAATCAGTAAAAAAGTAATAGATTGGTGGGAACCATACTCCAGAGAGGAACACATAAATTACTCTAAAATGGACAAGAGTCAAATGATCCAATGAAAACTATGCATCAGTACGGCAACAACTATGGAAATATCTTCATGTGACGTTACTGTATTTCTTAAAAGAAGCAAACATAATTGGCATTTTAGTAGGATGGGCATTTGTCCCTTTTCATTCTTACTTGGCCCTTTGAGTCATGCACAGCTACTGTTCCTGGATGCTGATGACTTTGAGTGGTGAAATCCAGATGCTGTATGTATATAAGAATTATTTGGAAGTGTAAATACACCACCGGTCCAACCAGCCTTGTGAGTAGTCTAATCCTTTTCCTACCCCTCAAAATGCTTTCTTGTCACTGACCCCTGGAAAAGATTATAACAGGTAAAAATGTTGAACTACATCGCTCCAAAGGGACTTCAGTTCCCGGAAATGAATGAAGTTTTATGGGTCTCTTCTTCTGTTTTTCTTCTGGCAAAGGCTATTTTCCTTTCTGTGACTTTAGAAGGTCTGTTGAATCAAATGACCGAAAATAAACCTGTCCTTTGCAGCATGAGAAGAAAGTGGCAGCCCGGTAAGGTGAGAGATGGTCCCACTGAATGGCGGACCTGATTTGGAGGGTAAGAGAAGAGGGCCTTAGAGTTAAGCAGATTTGTGTTTTAATCCTAAACTGACCACTTACAAGTTGGGTGACCTTGACTGAGCTGTTTTGTTTCTTGAGTTCTTTGAGCTCTTCAGTTTGGTTTCTTCAATTATATAAATGAGGAAAACACTGCTCCTTCACAGGATTGTGGTAAGGATTACATGAGATGATGTATGTAAATCTCGTAGAGGGAAGATTAACGGAAACCAAAGCATCTGTTTTTATTGTGACTGCTCCTACTGCTACTATTGCTACAATCGTAGTGATAATTGTCCTTGTTATTACTATCCACTATATGCAGTCATTATGTTATATACATCTGAACATAATTCTAAGCAAATATATGAATATAATATAAATCTGAATATAAATTACACATAAATTTGTATGCCCATATCATTTTATAGCCTTAACAATCACTTTGTTATATAAATAATAAGATGCAATAATGAAAATGTACTATTTATAACACAAAATAAGTTATACATTATGCACATACTGAATACATATATGTCACATTTATATAAGGTAAGGAGACGCCGACCTGCTCTAGTTTCCTTTTTTCTCTGCCAGAGTCATCTTCCCCAATTCACATAGCAGCTGCTGCTAATTTTCACACACTTGGACCAAGAGAGAGCAAGAGAGAGAGGGAGGCAGGGAGGAAGAGAAAGACCAGTCAAAGTAACCATGTTTGGGTGGATAAGATTTAAGCAGCTCTGCACTTCAGCTTCCAGGAGCATGGATCCCTAAAGGAAGGTGGAAGAAAGGACAGGGAATCCAGGGTGAAGCCTAGCACCTTGGTGCACAGCACAGCGCTGTGGACACAGAGCTCTCCCAGCAGATAAAGAAATGCAGGGGCCTATTGGCATATGGATGTCACAGTCTGTCTCCAAAGGCCAGGCTGTCCCACTCAGCCTTCATAGGCGGTTTGCATCAGGGAGGGGAGGTGTTGTGAACGCAGGTCAATGGCCCCACTCTACCTGCAGCTGGAATCCTGGCTTGCCAGGACCCTCAGGAGCCACAGGAACAAGCGTTTGGCATATTGTCCTGGGCCTGGTTGGGGCAGGGATTGGAGCACGACGGGCCTGACAGTCAGCCAACCATGCCTGTTCTGAAAAGGCAGAGGCCAGTCCTGTGAATCTGGCTCATTTTCCAATTTTGGAAAAAAAAAAAATGTCCTCACTTATTTTTTTTGTCCTGGAATTTAGTGAGGCAATCTTTGTAGAACTAAACTAAGTCTCTGAAAATAAAAATGTAAGTCTGTCTATCTAAAAGAAAGTATCTGAAGATAAAAATTAAAAGAATTTAATTTTATCCTTAGTAGCAAAACACCATTCAAGGTAATGATTCTCCACCAGGTCAATATTTAGTACTGCATGGTTTAAAATATCACATGTACCATCGTGTATCTTACCTTTGTGGGACTTCCCAGCATCCTGGTAAGAGACAAACAAGAGAAAGTTCCTGCAGTAGCCATTTATCTGTTCGATTCAAATGTCTCCGTTAGAAGTTAGCTGAGCTAACCTGCGTGGGAGTGCAACCCCCAAACAGCAACGCACTGCAAGCTACCGGCATAGACGCATCCTGTCTTAGTAGAGATGACCTAATTGCTGACACTATCTGAGGCCCACTCCCTCTGGATATCCTCCTCAAATGCTTTTAGTTACCCTTCAATGCCTCTCTACAAACATTGAATTGGCAAAGGATCGAGCCTCCACAATTATTATAAAAGGGGGTGTTAAGTAGACTTGAGCTTGGGTTCAGAAACTAGTTTATGCTGCTTATTGAAGACATCCTTGCCACGTGAATATTCAACCAACTCCCTACTAGAGCGCTGGGAAGACGGGAAGCCATAGAGTAGCTTGAAAGGAGCAGTGGTGAAAAACAAGACCAACTGCCTCCTAGTTACCTAGTTTCTGGGCTGCCGGAGGCTCTGAGAGCTCTCCAGGTCTTTCATTTACAGTGGTCTTTGCCAGATGGCTACTCAATACTGTCTCCCACCCCTACCACTGATTTTCTGTGCCCTGATCCTCTCACAGGTACTGATGGACAGAATCATTTTTAAGATGCCAAGTTTACACACTCTGTGTGCTCCACATCTGGTCTGCAGGGAGCAAGCACACATCCTTAACCCGTCAAAGTAAGTGCAGATCTTTCCCAGAGCACTTCTGCCTCTTCCTTCTGCTGCTCAAGAAGACACTCCATTCACCATCTCAGATGGAGTTATTTTAGTCATAAGGTACCAGCCCTTTTATTCCACAATTGCTGGGGGATAGATGTCAGGTTATCTGAGTGATTCCTTCAAAGTTCCTGATTACTTATGAGGAGAGGGAACAACTCCTCTCCTCTCCCTCCCTTTGCAGCAACTACCTCTCTCTAAAGAACTTTTCCACTTTTTTCCAACCCCTAATGAATCCATAATCTTTTTCTTATATAATTAGGAGAACTAATATTAACATAATTAGACCTTTAAAGTACAGGCTTATTAAGGTGTATGTTCTATACTATGAAATGTACCCATTTGAAAGGTATAGAAACCAACCTTTCCACCACCACCACACAGAGGTGATGAATATTTTCATCTTGAAAAAGTTCCCTTATTCCCCTTGGCAATTAATCCCCAACACACCTATCCCCAACCCTTAGCCCCAAGTATCCACTAATTTAATTTTTTGTCATTTTTGATCAGTTTTTACATATTCTAAAATCATACACATGGTCATAGGCCATGTATTCTTTTGAATCTGCCTTCTTTCCCTTAATATAACATTTCTGCAAATCATCTATGTCTTGCTGCATTTCTCAGTAGTTTGTTCATTTTTCATTACTGAGTAGTGTTCCACTTGTGGATATACTACAATTTGTTCATTCATTCATATGTTGATGGTATTTGAGTTGTTTTCAGGGTTCAGCTATTATGAATAAAGGTGCTATGAACATTTGTGTACAAGTCTTTGTATGGACATAAGGTTTTCATTTCTTTTGGGTACATACTTAGGAGAATTGCTTGGTCATAGCATAAGTATATGTTTAACTTATGAAGAAATGTCCAATTTTTCAAATTCTGACATAACTGGCTTTCGACTTCCCCAATTTAAAACTCCTGCAGAGAGGGTCTTATACCTTACTTATACCCTATTACTCTTAGTTTGGGGCCATTATCAGGTAGCTTGAACAACGGGGGAATTCATTTTTAAGTAACATATAAAGTACTCAATTTAACATTCTTTCCTTAAACTACCAGACTGAAATATTTGAGAGGGCAGCAATCATGTCTTATTTTCCTTTGCTCCTCCAGGTATAATACCTGGCCACATGGTAGTGCTCAAAGAAAACACCAATTGAGCTGAAATTAAGTAGCTTTAAATGCACTGCTTGAACACTACAAATGTGGTTATTTCTGTTATTTTTTAGTTATTTAAAGTTTAATGTTTCAAACTTGAAGTTAGCAAAATCCATAAACACCAGTGAAAAATGACAATGCTATAATATTCACCATTTCCTCTCTGGTTGGTTATAAGAAATCTTTTTGGTTTCCAAGCAGAATAACATAATAAGGCCGAAGAGTAGAAGAACACTTCTCAAAGATACACTTTTATTTTCTGTCTACCTTCTGGACCTTTTAGGGGGCACCTTGTTTGAACATACATTAGGGTTAGCATGAAGCCATTTTCCTCCCCAGCTATAATTCCAGAAAGTGTTGTCAGGGAAAGAATAACCTTTGGGGCACTTCAAAATCAGCTCCTCCCCCATCCCTTGTGATGTTATGGCTTACTGGACAGGGCTCTCTATTAGAAAGATGACTTCTAAGTGGTGTCTCATTGTGAAGTCTCAGGCTTGCGGGGTGACCTCGTTAGCTGGAGGGAGAACTGTGGCTACACAGGAGTCAAAGGTTAAGAGTCACGAAGCTGGAAATGAACAGAAAAATGAAAATGAGAAAACCAGCATGTTTTAGTGGAGAATGTTTTCTGAATAATAAGTAGAGGTAGCTCTGAATATAACTAGTGGTCCGACTGGTCTTATGCCAGTGACAGCTGGCTGGCCTGGGCTCTGTTCTCAAGCCTTGCCCTAGAGCTCTCTGATCCAAAGGTCACAGAAACTTCTCACAGATCAAAGGCATCCTTGGGAATATGTCCTTGATTTTTCCTCAGCCCACCTTTACTTGTTCTTTCCTCTCTGTTTATTTCCCATGTACCCCTCTAATGCCTCCCTTGGGCTTTACAATAGAGTTAAGAAAGGTAGTTACTGAGGAACCAGGAAATCTTACCACAATTTGATCTGTCCAAATAAGCCATGCTTTGTCTTGTTTTGACAGCTCTAGTCACATGTAGCTATTTACTGTTCTATCACATGTAACATTGACAGAAAGAACAGCAAGGAATGCTTTTATCTTACAAATGTGGGATGGGGGATCCTGCCCAGTTATATAATTGCTTATCCCCTAGGAGGAACAGTGGAAGGTTATATTACTCAGATTTCTGATTTCCAGATGTATGGCCTACTGGAAAGATTTGTACAAATAGCTCATTCAGTGAACTGTGCAAGATAAATTAGTTAATACATAAATTTAAAAAAAAAAGCTGAATTTTTACCTTCCACTATACTCTACAATCTGGAATGGTAAAAGGTTAGGGGGTCAAAATCAAAACCATCTATATCCTGGACTTTTTGTGTTAATTTCAACCACAGTAATTGCAACTGTATTGAATTTATGTATTTATATCTATGATTTTAGAATAAATTTAAGTTGATAGAATGACTCAGATTGACTTAACAAACTTTAGTTTGGTCAATTTTTAAGATTTTGATTACTATAACGGTTCTTCTGAACATTTTCCTCACACTTATCCTGAGCACTTCAACAGGGTAGATTTCTAGAAATGGAATTGCTTGTCATAAAAACACACATATTGTAAAAAGCTTCCTGTGTACTTCCCCCCACCACAACCTCCAACAACACAGAACATTATCCTCCCATCCACAAGGTATAGCTTTCCTTCCCTAAAAATAACCTGTGCTATCCATATGAGGTGTTTAATCATTTTATTATAAATTTTAATTTGCCTTTGTTTACACAAGATGGCCTATTGATCTACATTGCTCACTTTAACTTGGTATTTTAAATTTATTTCCTTTTTGCCATGTGTATCTATTTAGAATGATATTTGGTTTCATTTAAAGGACTTTAAATGATGCAGCGTCTTTAACAAAGAGAGCTTTTGTTGTTTTTGTTATGAAATGAAGTCCACATCCAGGCTCCTTCTTTCTTTCCATTCAACCATCCTTAGCTAATGGTTTTTAGTGTCTTGTTATTTTCTTATTGTCACAAATGGCTGTGCCATCTCCAGTA
This sequence comes from Manis javanica, assembly GCF_040802235.1. Lineage (NCBI taxonomy): Eukaryota > Metazoa > Chordata > Mammalia > Pholidota > Manidae > Manis > Manis javanica. Next base: position 52,938,246 of record NC_133170.1, on the reverse strand, counting down.
TTATAAATGTGCTCCACGTAAGAAGAAAGGGAAGCACAAAATGCAAGAAGCTTGTGCCTGCCATGTTCGCCCCATTCTCCTTAAGGCCCCCTCAGTGACTTCCGCTCACTTCCTATTGGCCGGAACTATGTCACATGACAATTTTTGTTGGCAAAGGAGGTTGGAAAATAAAACATTGAGCCCCCTGCCCTCTCCTACCCTAACATAAATAAATAAGTAAAGCAACGTTTCTTATAATGAGGAAAACGCTGGATAGAACAATGGATGCTGGATAGTTACCAGCAACGTTGGCCACAATTTCAAAATGCCTTTGCATATTAGTGATTGATTAACCCTTGTATTTTGCTTTCAAATATTATTTATTGTTTATCAATAGACTTACTAATATTTAGACATTCACTTTTTCTTTACTTTAACTATTGCTATCATATTTGTACGTCTTCTCATTGAGAGCTTTTTCCTTCCTTTCCTACTGTATCCTTCTATCTCTGTATAGATACGTTAGTATTGTTCACATTACTGGTTTTCCCTCTTCCAGAGCATAGTAGGATTGTATGTCCTGCTACTCTTGAGTGGAGCTTGTGACTAGTTCTGGTCAATAAGTTGTGGGTAGAAGTGTGTTTGAAAGTATTAAATACATGCACATCTATTTTCCTGACTTAAATCTTTTCCACTGTCATGTCACTGGCCAAAGCTCATAACATGGTCCTATACAACTTCTCCAGGAAGCAGGAATTCAGTCCTAAAGAGAGGGAGTAGGCTGGCCAGAAATACACAAATAAAAATACAGGATGTCCCATAAAATTTGAATTTCATGCAAATAAAAACATTTTTAGTGTAAATATGCCCCCATGCATATTTAAAAATATTTCAGACATACTCATATGTTTAAAAATACATTGTTTCACTGAAATTCAAGTTTAACTGGGTGTCCTTCATTTTACCTGGGAAACCTAGCAGAGAACTGTAACTGCTTAGTGAAGAGCCCTGATGACTTCTGTAGCCTTTCCTTCTCCCTGTGACTCAGTCTTGTGCTTCTTTTCTCCTTCACCAACTCGTTTCTAAACACTCCAACATGCTTTCCATTGCCTCCATCATAATTTTTAATTTGTCAGTTATGTTTATGCAGCAACTGTTAACCATGAACACTTTTGTAATTCCAGTTTTTCCCTATTGACTCTTGATGAGCATATTGATTGGAGATTTTTCTCTAGTTTTTCTCATTTTTCTTATAGTATTGTTTTATAATTATAATAATTTGTTAATTTAAACATGTTTTAATGTCTTAACTTTCTTCTGTTTGCTCATTTCTACAGAGAGAGATCTTTTTTTCCCCAGCATTGTGAGTAGAGATGGGTTCTATGAAAGGTGACAGATCATGTGGGCCATTTGTTCAATACTTCAGTAAACATGGAAAAAGAAGGGAAAGTTTATTTTTATTGAACTTTGCTTTGGTTCAACAGCCAGAAAGTAGAGGAAGGGATGCAAGGGGTATTTTTGCTTTTATTTGCTTGTTTGACTTGCTTGGTTTGGAAATAGGGGATTTTATGTCTCTGCAGAAGACGTCTTTCCATCGTATGTTGGCCACCCTAAGGCAGTCAGGCAGGGCATTCCCCTTTGACTGGCATCCTGCTCTTTCCTGATGCACTCTTGATGCCCCTTTGGTGCCATATGCAAATACAGAGTGTGTACTGCACCACCTCCCAACTCTCCTCTAGCCTTAGGCACTTGGGATGTCCCCAGGCTTTGGTGAGAGTGAAATGTGCCTCTTTCAATGAGTGCAGATGCGTGGGGCACAATTATTTACCATCTGCCAGAATCAAGGTGGGGCAGTGGTTGTTTTTCCTTTCATATTAGTGTCCTTTCAATCAGAAAGGTGGATTAGGGAGGCACCTGGCTCAATGATTAGCAAGGGATATATCACTAACAAACAAAAATATCACTGGAAACTTGTGTTGGCTTTGGGGTAGCCTACCGCAGAGTGTGCCAACTTGACGTGTGGATTATTTTGAGCTGAAGACAAACAGGAGCCAAGACAAATTCAGGAGGAACTTTTAACCTCCCCTTTAACTGCCTAAAATAATTTAGATGGAGTACCTGGTCCAGAAAGAGGGCAACCCCCAGAGACAACTACACAGACTCTGGGTTAGGTGTGCAAAGGTGTGAGAAGCACAGCAGGGCCTGTTTATTCAAATTCCTCTGTGTCCCATTGTCTCTGTAAGGCATGGCAAACACTCTACCAAACATTTGCTCTTCCCATTTTCCTGTGAATTTCCTTTTTCCCCTTTTATGTCCCAACCCCTACCCCTTTCTCCTTAGCTCAGGATGGCATGAAAACCTTAACTGCCTGGCTGTCAGGAGAGCCTCCTATCTTTGGGATTCCCATATATACAAAATTAAAATTTGTTTTCTCCTGTTAATCTGTCTCATGTCAGTTTAATTAGTAGATAAGCCAAAGAACCTAGAAGGGAAGAGAGGAAAAGTTTTCCTCCCCTACCCATGCAAGAGGAAAAAGGAAACTGTATTTACCAATTTCCTCCATGGAGAGACAGTATTGTTCACCAGAAATGGTAAACAATACTAACATAGCTTCAAACAGACAGAAGGATATAGCAGAAAACAAAACCAAAAAGAAACCTTATATATGATCAGAAAGAACACATTGATAAACTGCTTGAAGTAGGGGTTAAGTCCGTGGGGAACTTGCTTCTGTCAAAGCAGATTGTCATTGAACAACTAGCAGAGGGAGGGGGAATGGGTCCTGCTAACTGCTGAGTGAGATGTGCAAGTGGGAAGTTGAGGGTGACTAAGACCCCACATTGGTCCTGATTAGCTTCCCACTGCCAAGGCAATTCCTAATATCATATATAAATACATGCTTATCAGGTATTAAAAAATATGAGTTTGAAGGGGGTATGAAATACCAACCTGTCTTAATAGGCCCTGACCTATGTTCTGTACTGTAGAAATTCCTTGACATTGATGCCCTGTGGCTGGGACCAGTTTTCTAGGTTCCAGAACTGCTAGAATACCTCCTCTCTTCCATTTTTGTATTTACTTGGATTTTCAGTGGATATCTAAAGATTTAATTGCATGATTTTTTTTTCAATTTGCTCTCTCATTAGGATCCAATCTATTCACAAGCTTTAAAATTTTTGGCTTTCAGAAATAAAATCTTGGTTTTCATATATAAACCTTGACATGTATTTCTGACCCCAAAATGAATTTGTCCCTTAAGTTGACTAAGCTATATTTTTTTAGGCCATGATGATACATCTGAAAATGTTCAGCTTGTCTACCTTGTAGGCAGAAGTTCTAAGTATGGTTTGACTTTGATGTTCCAGGTTTTTTTTTTCATGTTCAACTACAATGGATTAAAATCATCCAAAATTGTCCTTTAGAAATGTAAGTAGGAAGACAAATCAAAGAATAAGTGTAGCAAGAGAATAAATCCTAGCTCCAGTATTTTATTTTATATGTATGTATAATACTTAGACAACTCCCTCACCCTTTATCAGTTTGATTTCCTAATTTACAAAATTACTGTAACCATAACTACCTTACAGTGTTCTTAGAGGACTAATCTGTACCTGAAACACAGTGACTCTTTATAAGTGGAAAATGTCATTCTCATCAGAATTTTCATGGGGTGGTATGATTTCAGAGCCGGTTTTTATGTCACATGCACCATAAGTCACCAGAAAGACATAATGCTCTATAACAACAGCAGTAACAACACAAATATACATTGGAATGGATCTGTGACAGCTACAGGATTAATACAAATGCTAGAGATTTTCCATTGGGAAACCCCTTATGAAATTTAACCAGCTTTCAAATCAAATAAACCAAACAATTTCCCAGTACAGCTGACCCTTGAACAAAGTAGGGGGTAGGGGCCCTGACCTCTTGTGCAGTCTGAAATCCACATGAAAGTTTTAGCTCCCGCCAAATTTAACTCCTAATAGCCTACTGTTGACTAGAAGGCTTACTGATAATATCTACAGTCAACTAACACATAGTTTGTATGTTACATGTATTCTATACTGTATTCTTACGATAATGTAAGCTAAAGAAAAGAAATTTTTTTCAAATTGTTACAAATATCCAAAATTTTTCTGATATATTTACTGAAAAAAATGCACATATAAATGGACCTGTGCAGTTCAAACTTGTGTTGTTCAAGGGTCAACTATATTTGCAGATATCCAGGAGTCACTCAGTTTGAATTTTTGTCAGTTATTATGAGTTTCAGAACTCCATTGGGAAGAGCTTCCTCCACAGTAACATCCCATCGCCCCTCCTTAAATTCCTGTCATGTTGACCCTATCTGTCATTTTCCTCAGGATCCTCTCCCTCTGGGACCTGGGCTCTGCCTTGCGCCTGTGTGGCCCAGCACTCTGTCCCTACTGGTGCTGAAGGGAGACTTCACCCCTGCCACCTGCCTGGAAAAGGCTGCTGCTTTCTTCACATCTGAGGGCTCAAACAATGGGAAGCACAGAGCCGCCCAGTGGGAGGACACAGAGAACAGCCTGGGGGGAAGCCGATATGCTAGGACCCTGGGGCCTTCTGGCTTCATTTCACCTCCTCTCAATAATCAGGGGCAAGTTTCTTCCTACTGGAAGGAACGTGATTGAGGTAATGCTTTCAGACATGGTACGTTTGTCTTCTCAATGATGACACATCTAAAGGTCATTGTTGAAGGCTTCCTAAAACAGGAAGGTTCGCAGGTGTATGAAAGTGAGATAATGAAAGAAATTCATATTCCAGTAAAAGCTAAAAGACAAATATGACTAATAGAGTCTTTAAGGAGTTCTTAAACTGCTCTCATCAATATTTTTGGCATTCAAGTTCTGACATTATCAGATTATTAGCACCTCGTGGGGATGATTTATGCCTCAGGAAATTCAATTAATAAACAAGCCCTCTGGATATGTTTCAAATTTATTAGAAACACACATAAATGTATTAAGTGTCAAGCACAAAATAAAATAGGCTTTCAGATGGACTATAAAAAATGTACACTACTTTTGGATAAACACTGTTACATAACACACAGACACCCCTACACAATACAGATACACACGCAGAGCCTGTTTAATATCTTGAACCCAGTGCCTTTAATTTGACCTTGTCATTAATGGATGTGCTTAGTTTCTTTATCATGTTCCGTAACCAGCTCTTTTTCCAGCATTCTTTGTCAGGGAGGGAAACCATCCTGGAAGGCAACCACCTTTTACCCAATCACACAATCCAGACATTTAGGAGTAGTTCTAGATCCCAAGCTCTCACTTCCTTCTCCATCCAGCCAGTAGACAGGCCTGCCCATGTTAGTCACTGAATGGCTCTTGAATCCACCCATCCTGTCCTCCTCTTTCTGACTTAATTCAGTCTGTCTCAGCCTTTGCATGTATGATCAACAGAACCCAAAAACTGACCCCCTTGCTTTCAGTTTGGTTTCATCCAAGCTCAGCATCATTTATGCATGACAACCAGTCACTTTTCTAAACTAAAATGTGGTCAAGTCTTTCCCTGCCCAATGCCTTCAATAGCTTTTTTAATGACAAATAGGGATAACAAACACCTGACGTTGGCACAACATGTGGCCCCTCTTAGCTCTCTCTTCTAATGCTCAGCCTCTTGTACTACTTACTCACATTATACTCCACTGTGGAATTATCTGTGTGTATTTTATTCCCACATGTGTCTTGCTCCTTCATCCGTTCTTCACCCTTCCATGTAAAGTGATGTCTCCAGCAGGAGCTCGTTTCAGACTTGGCCTCCAGAGGGTTAGAAACCTTTCGGTGTCCTCCAAAAGCATGGTACCTATCTCTCTCATGACAGTTTTCTTCTAAAGACAGAACAATCAATATACTTTTATCACTAGATTCCAGAGCAGGGTTGATGTTTTATTCCTTCTTAAAGCCCTGGGTCCAGAGCCATGTCTGGATCATTGAAGGGAATTATTAGTTTAGGACTTTGCACTGACTGTACCCTCTGTCTTCAACCAAACAGATGTATGACTAACTCCTTCACTTGGTTCACGTCTTTGCTAAAATGTTACCTTTTCAAAGAGGCCAACTCTAATGGAAAGAGAGGACTGAAAATCAAGTTGTAATTTAACTCTAAAACTGACAGATATGAGGCAAAAAAGAAAAATATTATGCAACCTCATTATACATATAAATATCTTTAAAAGTACTAGTAAATAAAATTCAACAGTGTAACAGAAGACTACTTCATTTTGAAATACAGAAATGCAAAGATATGTATTTTTTAATTAATAATACAATATATAATAGCAACTAGCAAAATTTTGAAAATTTAATTCTCTCAGTAGATGCTGGAAAAGGCAGTGGTTTAAATTTAACTCTGATCCCATATAAAAATGATTAATAAATTAGGAAGAGAGGAGTATTTATTAACTTGATGAAGATATTGGCAAAATCAATAGGCGGTGTTATACCTGAAGGTGGAAAGTTGGAGATATTTCCATTAAAACCACAATCGAGGCAAAGATGTGTAATATTAGATGTTTAATATTATTATATGTGTAACATTATTATTTTTCTGGCAGTTATAACCAAAGCAGTATACTGAACATGATAAAAATAAGAATTATAACAATTGGGAAGAAGAGAAAAAAATACCACTATTTGGCATTATGAACATATAGGAAATCTATTGAGCCAATTCAGGAATAAAAACAAAGATTAGAAATATATCTAACATGATAATCCTGTATTTTAAACTTGAAAGTTGCAAAGAGAATAGGTCTTAAAAGTTCTTACCATTGTAGTTATATTCCTATTATGTTAATGTGTGTGTGCAATTTAATTAGTAGTTTAAAACCTATACATGCTTATGTTACTCTACAAGAAGATATGTCAAAGAAATAATCAATCTTCCCATGTTTTCCATGTTTTCTCCCATCTGCTACTTCTATAGCTTTTCTTCTTCCTTCCTAATTACAACTCTTAAGTAGAATTCGTGCCTCATATCGAAATTACCGAGTATCATAATTCTTCCAAGTGGTAAAGATACCTCAAGACAAATGCTGGGCATAGAAGCCACAGGGCATAAATCTGCAAAGAAGTAAAAAGCTAACCTTTTCAAACAATATGGCTTCTCTCTCACTTACTAACTTTACATTTCCCTGTATGGCCTCAGAAGATGACTGGTTAGCCAGAGACAGGTAAGATTCCTCAAGGGAGGAACAAGCTAAGACAGGCACAGTTGCAGGGGGGCCATCAGGTGAGAAATTGGGGAACGACAGTGGTGAAGCTTAGAACCTCACCCCCCCCTTGTTTTGAGAGAAAGCTTCTGCATCCGTGGATGCTTTATTGCCCTTGTCTAGCTCGGATTAGCACATAGTCTACAGGCACACACCTGATCATCTACAATTGCTCTCTTACAACACTAAACTATATTTTCTACCTTTATCTTGCATCTACCTACCACTTCAGCATTTTATTAAAAAAAAAAAAAAATAATAATAATAATAATAAGGGAGAAATGTGGGATTCACATATAAATCAAGTATAAAAATCAAACGAATATTCATATTTGACCTGATTGTTTATAGTTCATAATGCGTGATCAAAACCAAAAGTTTCTGTGATGAATGCCCTTGCACTGTTCACCATGTAAGAACTTATTCACTATGTAAGAATTTGTTCACCATGTAAGAACTTGTTTGTTATGCTTCAGAAGATTGGAGACTGTTGAGAATTAGGCTTGGGGTTGATTAATGATTGTGCATTGAGCATTGACTCCCCTATATAGAATTTTATTGTTGTTAACAACCATTTGATCAATAAATATGAGAGATGCCCTCTCAAAAAAAAAAAAAAGTTCTTACCATGAAAAGATGTGTTAATTATGTGACAGTATGAAGTTGTTAGCTAATGCTGTGGTGGTGATCATTTTGTAACACATAAATGTGTCAGATCAATACATTGTACAGTTTAAATTTGCACAATGTTTTATATATATATGTATACATTTATATATAAATTTGCACAATGCCAATCATATCTCAATAAAGCAAGAAAAAATATATTAAAATAGTTTTCCTAAATACCATTAACAAATTGTTAGAAAATATTAACAAAATAAAAATAGATGTGAACAATTGTAGCCAATATGTGCCAGATTTTTTAAAGGAAGAGAGAAAGAAAGGAAGGAAGGAAAGAAGGAAGAAGGAAAGAAAACAACTGTAAGTCTTTATCAAGATACATAACAGAAATGTTAAGTGAAGAGGCTACCATTTTCCTGAAAGGGCTATGTTAACATTATTAAAATGGCAATTATCCTAAATTTATTTACTTTTGACATAATCCCAAAAAATCTACAAGATTTTTTAGAATTTGAAATTATAATTCTTTTTTTTAAAATGTGGCCTTTACTGTATTGAGATGAATTCCATTTATGACTAATTATTTTGAGTTTTTATCATGAACGGGTACTGAATTTGTCAAATAACTTTTCTGCATCTATTGAGATGACCATGTGATTGTTTTATCTTCCATTCTTTTAATGTGGTGAAACACATTGATTTTATTTGCTGAGCCTTCCTGGTAGCCCAGGAATACATCCCACTTCCTCATATTTGATCACTTAAAAGTGCTATTGAATTCAGTTTGCCGATGTTTTGTTGAGGACATTTAAATCCATGTTCTTCACAGATGTTGGACTGTCATTTTCTTGTGACGTCTGTCTGGCTTTGCTATCAGGTGATGCTGGCCTCATAAAATGAATTTAGAAGTGTTTCCTCACATTTTTTTGGAGAATTTAAAATGGAGTCCTATTACTTCTTTAAATGTGAAACAATCCAGTCCTGGGCTTTTCATTGTTGAGAGTTTTTGGTTACTGATACATCTCTTATTTTGTTATTTGTATTTTCTGTGTTTCTAGGAATTTGTCCATTTGTTTTGATTGTCCAATTTCTTGGCATATAATTGTGCATAATAGTCTCATATAATCTTTTCCATTTATGTGGCATCTATTGTAATGTCTCTTTTTTTTTAATTTTACTTACTTCAGCCTTCTCTCTTCTTTGGTTGTTAGTCCAGATAAACGTTTGTTGCATTTTATTATCTTTTTAAAAAGCCAACTCTTAGTTGTGCCAATATTTTCCATTATAATTGTAATTCTAAATTTCCCCTGAAAACTTAAAAACACATGAGAATGGAGGTGGAGCCAGGATGGCGGTGTGAGTAGAGCAGTGGAAATCTCCTCCCAAAAACACATAGAGCTATGAAAATATAACAAAGAAAAATCTTCCTAAAATAGAGACCACAGGACACAGGACAACATCCAGACCACATCCACACCTGTAAGAACCTAGCGCCTTGCGAAGGGGGTAAAATACAAGCCCCGGCCCGGCGGGACCCGAGCACCCCTCCCCCCGGCTCCCAGCGGGTGGAAAGAAACCGGAGCGGTTTTTTTTTGGTGAGTGCTTTTTGGAAGCCTTAAAGGGACGGGCCCCCATTGCTAGGGAGGCAGGGTGGCAGGACTGGTGAGCAGGTGCCTGAGACCGACGACTGAGGACGGAGGAAATCGCGTGTTTTTCCCCTTTTTTTTTTTCTCTTTTTGGCGAGCGCTTTTTGGAAGCCTTAAAGGGACAGGGACCCTGGTGCTAGGGAGGCAGGGCGGCGGGACTGGTGAGCGGGTGCCTGGGACCGGCACCTGAGGACAAAGAATATCCCGCGTTTTTCCCTGTGGGACCAGTGGGCGGGTGCCTGAGACCGGCACCTGAGGACGGAGGAAATCGAGCGTTCTTCCCCTTTTTTTCTCTCTTTTTGGCAAGTGCTTTTTGGAAGCCTTAAAGGGACAGGGACCCTGGTGTTAGCGAGGCAGGGCAGCGGGACTGGGGAGTGGGTGCCTGGGACCAGCGCCTGAGGACAAAGAATATCGAGCGTTCTTTCCCTGCGGGACCGGTGGGTGGGTGCTTTTTGGAAGCATTGAAAGGACAGGGACCCTGGTGCTAGGGAGACAGGGCAGCAGGACCAGTGAGCGGGTGCCTGGGACCGGCACCTGAGGACAAAAAAAAAAAATACTGTGTTTTTTCCTTTTTTTTTCTTTCTGTTCCCTCTCTCATTGTTGCTGTTGTTGTTTTGGTATGGAGAGTGCTTTTTGGAAGTCTTAAAGGGGCAGGACAGGTCACTTAGACCAGAGGCAGGGAATCTGGGGATCTCTGGGCACTCTAACCCCCTGGGCAGCAGGGAGCACAGAGGCCCCTTACGGAGATAAATAGCCTCCCAGCCGCTCCACCTCCAACGGGGCTCCACCATTTTGGAGGAACAGCCCCAGCCAGGCCAAGCCCACAGCAACAGCGGAGATAAACCCCATAGCAACTGGGCAGGAAGCAGAAGCCCTGTCTGCGCACAGCTGCCCAGCACAAGCCACTAGAGGTCGCTATTCTCCCAGGAGAGGAAGGCCACAAACCAACAAGAAGGGAAGCTCTTCCAGCGGTCACTTGTACCAGCTCTGCAAACTATCTCTATCACCATGAAAAGGCAAAACTACAGGCAGACAAAGATGACAGAGACAACACCTGAGAGGGAGACAGACCTAACTAGTCCTCCTGAAAAAGAATTCAAAATAAAAATCATAAACATGCTGACAGAGATGCAGAGAAAAATGCAAGAGCAATGGGATGAGATGCAGAGAAAAATGCAAGAGCAGTGGGATGAGATGCAGAGAAAAATGCAAGAGCAGTGGGATGAAGTCCGGAAGGAGATCACAGATGTCAGGAAGGAGATCACAGAAGTGAAACAATCCCTGGAAGGATTTATAAGCAGAATGGATAAGATGCAAGAGGCCATTGAAGGAATAGAAGCCAGAGAACAGGAACGTATAGAAGCTGACATAGAGAGAGATAAAAGGATCTCCAGGAATGAAACAACACTAAGAGAAATATGTGACCAAGCCAAAAGGAATAATATTCGTATTATAGGGATACCAGAAGAAGAAGAAAGAGGAAAAGGGATAGAAAGTCTCTTTGAAGAAATAATTGCTGAAAACTTCCCCAAACTGGGGGAGGAAATAATCGAACAGACCATGGAATTACACAGAACTCCCAACAGAAAGGATCCAAGGAGGACAACACCAAGACACATAGTAATTAAAATGGCAAGGATCAAGGACAAGGAAAGAGTTTTAGAGGCAGCTAGAGAGAAAAAGGTCACCTATAAAGGAAAACCCATCAGGCTAACATCAGACTTCTCAACAGAAACACTACAGGCCAGAAGAGAATGGCATGATATACTTAATGCAATGAAACAGAAGGGCCTTGAACCAAGGATACTGTATCCAGCATGACTATCATTTAAATATGATGGCGGGATCAAACAATTCCCAGACAAGCAAAAGCTGAGGGAATTTGCTTCCCACAAACCACCTCTACAGGGCATCCTACAGGGACTGCTCTAAATGGGAGCACTCCTAAAAAGAGCACAGAACAAAACACACAACATATGAAGAATGGAGGAGGAGGAATAAGAAGGGAGAGAAGAAAAGAATCTCCAGACAGTGTATATAACAGCTCAATAAGCGAGCTAAGTTAGGCAGTAAGATACTAAAGAAGCTAACCTTGAACCTTTGGTAACCACGAATCTAAAGCCTGCAATGGCAATAAGTACATATCTCTCAATAGTCACTCTAAATGTAAATGGACTTAATGCACCAATCAAAAGACACAGAGTAATAGAATGGATAAAAAAGCAAGACCCATCTATATGCTGCTTACAAGAAACTCACCTTAAACCCAAAGATAAGCATAGACTAAAAGTCAAGGGATGGAAAAACATATTTCAGGCAAACAACAGTGAGAAGAAAGCAGGGGTTGCAGTACTAATATCAGACAAAATAGACTTGAAAACAAAGAAAGTAACAAGAGATAAAGAAGGATACTACATAATGATAAAGGGCTCAGTCCAACAAGGGGATATAACCATTCTAACTATATATGCACCCAATACAGGAGCACCAGCATATGTGAAGCAAATACTAACAGAACTAAAGAGGGAAATAGACTGCAATGCATTCATTGTAGGAGACTTAAACACACCACTCACCCCAAAGGATAGATCCACCGGGCAGAAAATAAGTAAAGACACACAGGCACTGAACAACACACTAGAACAGATGGACCTAATAGACATCTATAGAACTCTACATCCAAAAGCAACAGGATATACATTCTTCTCAAGTGCACATGGAACATTCTCCAGAATAGACCACATACTAGCTCACAAAAAGAGCCTCAGTAAATTCCAAAATATTGAAATTCTACCAGCCAATTTTTCAGACCACAAAGGTATGAAAGTAGAAATAAATTCTACAAAGAAAACAAAAAGGCTCACAAACACATGGAGGCTTAACAACATGCTACTAAATAATCAATGGATCAATGAACAAATCAAAATAGAGATCAAGGAATATATAGAAACAAATGACAACAACAACACTAAGTCCCAACTTCTGTGGGATGCAGTGAAAGCCATCTTAAGAGGAAAATATATAGCAATCCAGGCACACTTGAAGAAGGAAGAACAATCCCAAATGAATAGTCTAACATCACAATTATTAAAACTGGAAAAAGAAGAACAAATGAGGCCTAAAGTTAGCAGAAGGAGGGACATAATAAAGATCAGAGAAGAAATAAACAAAATTGAGAAGAATAAAACAATAGCAAAAATCAACGAAACCAAGAGCTGGTTCTTCGAGAAAATAAACAAAATAGATAGGCCTCTAGCCCAACTTATTAAGAGAAAAAGAGAGTCAACACAAATCAACATAATCAGAAATGAGAATGGAAAAATCACAACAGACTCCACAGAAATACAAAGAATTATTAAAGACTACTATGAAAACCTATATGCCAACAAGCTGGAAAACCTAGAAGAAATGGACAACTTCCTAGAAAAATACAACCTTCCAAGACTGACCAAGGAAGAAACACAAAAGTTAAACAAACCAATTACAAGCAAAGAAATTGAAACAGTAATCAAAAAACTACCCAAGAACAAAACCCCGGGGCCGGACGGATTTACCTCGGAATTTTATCAGACACACAGAGAAGACATAATACCCATTCTCCTTAAAGTGTTCCACAAAATAGAAGAAGAGGGAATACTCCCAAACTCATTCTATGAGGCCAACATCACCCTAATACCAAAACCAGGCAAAGACCCCACCAAAAAAGAAAATTACAGACCAATATCCCTGGTGAATGTAGATGCAAAAATACTCAATAAAATATTAGCAAACAGAATTCAACAGTATATCAAAAGGATCATACAACATGACCAAGTGGGGTTCATCCCAGGGATGCAAGGATGGTACAACATTCGAAAATCCATCAACATCATCCACCACATCAACAAAAAGAAAGACAAAAACCACATGATCTTCTCCATAGATGCTGAAAAAGCACTTGACAAAATTCAACATCCATTCATGATAAAAACTCTCGGCAAAATGGGAATAGAGGGCAAGTACCTCAACATAATAAAGGCCATATATGATAAACCCACAGCCAGCATTATACTGAACAGCGAGAAGCTGAAAGCATTTTCTCTGAGATTGGGAACCAGACAGGGATGCCCACTCTCCCCACTGTTATTTAACATAGTACTGGAGGTCCTAGCCATGGCAATCAGACAAAACAAAGAAATACAAGGAATCCAGATTGGTAAAGAAGAAGTTAAACTGTCACTATTTGCAGATGATATGATACTGTACATAAAAAACCCTAAAGACTCCACTCCAAAACTACTAGAACTGATATCGGAATACAGCAAAGTTGCAGGATACAAAATTAGCACACAGAAATCTGTAGCTTTCCTATACACTAACAACGAATCAATAGAAAGAGAAATCAGGAAAACAATTCCATTCACCATTGCATCAAAAAGAATAAAATACCTAGGAATAAACCTAACCAAAGAAGTGAAAGACTTATACTCTGAAAACTACAAGTCACTCTTAAGAGAAATTAAAGGGGACACTAATAAATGGAAACTCATCCCATGCTCATGGCTAGGAAGAATTAATACCGTCAAAATGGCCATCCTGCCCAAAGCAATATACAGATTTGATGCAATCCCTCTCAAATTACCAGCAACATTCTTCAATGAATTGGAACAAATAATTCAAAAATTCATATGGAAACACCAAAGACCCCGAATAGCCAAAGCAATCCTGAAAAAGAAGAATAAAGTAGGGGGGATCTCACTCCCCAACTTCAAGCTCTACTACAAAGCCATAGTAATCAAGACAATTTGGTACTGGCACAAGAACAGAGCCACAGACCAGTGGAACAGATTAGAGACCCCAGAAATTAACCCAAACATATATGGTCAATTAATATTTGATAAAGGAGCCATGGACATACAATGGCAAAATGACAGTCTCTTCAACAGATGGTGCTGGCAAAACTGGACAGCTACATGTAGGAGAATGAAACTGGACCATTGTCTAACCCCATATACAAAGGTAAACTCAAAATGGATCAAAGACCTGAATGTAAGTCATGAAACCATTAAACTCTTGGAAAAAAACATAGGCAAAAACCTCTTAGACATAAAGATGAGTGACCTCTTCTTGAACGTATCTCCCCGGGCAAGGAAAACAATAGCAAAAATGAGCAAGTGGGACTACATTAAGCTGAAAAGCTTCTGTACAGCGAAAGACACCATCAATAGAACAAAAAGGAACCCTACAGTATGGGAGAATATATTTGAAAATGACAGATCCGATAAAGGCTTGACGTCCAGAATATATAAAGAGCTCACACGCCTCAACAAACAAAAAACAAATAACCCAATTAAAAAATGGGCAGAGGAACTGAACAGACAGTTCTCCAAAAAAGAAATACAGATGGCCAACAGACACATGAAAAGATGCTCCACATCGCTAATTATCAGAGAAATGCAAATTAAAACTACAATGAGGTATCACCTCACACCAGTAAGGATAGCTGCCATCCAAAAGACAAACAACAACAAATGTTGGCGAGGCTGTGGAGAAAGGGGAACCCTCCTACACTGCTGGTGGGAATGTAAATTAGTTCACCCATTGTGGAAAGCAGTATGGAGGTTCATCAAAATGCTCAAAACAGACCTACCATTTGACCCAGGAATTCCACTCCTAGGAATTTACCCTAAGAACGCAGCAATCAAGTTTGAGAAAGACAGATGCACCCCTATGTTTATCGCAGCACTATTTACAATAGCCAAGAATTGGAAGCAACCTAAATGTCCATCGGTAGATGAATGGATAAAGAAGATGTGGTACATATACACAATGGAATACTACTCAGCCATAAGAAGTGGAAAAATCCAACCATTTGCAGCAACATGGATGGAGCTGGAGATTATTATGCTCAGTGAAATAAGCCAAGCAGAGAAAGAGAAATACCAAATGATTTCAC
This sequence comes from Manis javanica, assembly GCF_040802235.1. Taxonomy (NCBI): domain Eukaryota; kingdom Metazoa; phylum Chordata; class Mammalia; order Pholidota; family Manidae; genus Manis; species Manis javanica. The sequence goes on along the minus strand of NC_133170.1, from coordinate 52,922,807 downwards.
TCATCTGAGGAGTATAGGAACAAAGGAAAAACTGAAGGAACAAAACAGCAGCGGAATTACAGAACCCAAAAATGGACTAACAGGTACCAAAGGGAAAGGAACTGGGGAGGATGGGTGGGCAGGGAGTGATAAGGTGGGGGCAGAAGGGGGTATTAAGATTAGCATGCATGGGGGGGAGGGAGAAAGGGGAGGGTGGGCTGCACATCACAGAGAGGACAAGTAGTGACTCTACAATATTTTGCTAAGCTGATGGACAGTAACCATAATGTGGTTGTTAGGGGGGACCTGATATAGGGGAGAGCATAGTAAACATAGTATTCTTCATGTAACTGTAGATTAAAAATTAAAAAAAAAAAAAAAGAAAGAAAGAAAGAAAGAAGAAAGAGAAAGAAAGAAAGAAAGAAAGAATGAAAGAAAGAAAGAAAGAAAGAAAGAAAGAAAGAAAGAAAGAAAGAAAGAAAGAAAGAAAGAAAGAAAGAAAGAAAGAAAGAAGAAAGAAAGAAAGAAGAAAGAAAGAAAGAAAGAAAAGGGGGATTACTCCTTGATAGGATAAAACTATTGGTAAATCAAAGATCAACGCATGCTTTAAATATCCTTAATGTTGATCACTTAAAGGGTGTCAGATGATCAGCTATGGAGGTACTCTTTTCTGATAATATTCCTTTCTCTTAATAAAAAAAAAAAAAGCAGTTACTGTGTGCTGACCTCCAATGAGTTCTGCACAGTGGTATAAAGGGCATGTCAAAGTGTGGGCAAAGGGTCTGTTTGTTTCTATGCAGAAGATCAAGGCCTAGCTTGGATACCCAGAAAATGAACTAAGATACGATATGAGGAGGAGCTTCCGGCATCAGCACTCTCTGGAGGACTCGTGCCGGGGGATGATCATCAAAAAGCCTCCACAGGGATCCGGATGATGCTGCGGTTGTGGCTGCATCCAGCCCACCATCTACTGGACTTGCCATAGGAATGAGGAGGGAGATGTCTAGGCTGGCATGTGCATACAGTGAGACAACGAATTTGACCGAATCTGTACTGTTGGAACTCAACCAGGAGTTGGGAGGGGTGCAAGTTGTAGCACTCCAAAATCTCATGACTATAGACTATCTATGGTTAAAAGAACATATGGGATGTGAACAGATCCCAGAAATGGGCTGCTTTAATTTGTCTGATGGTTCAAGTACAGTTGGACAATATCCATTATGTCATAGATAAATTTTCACAAATGCCTAGGGTGCCTAAATGGTTTTCTTGGCTTCACTGGAGATGGATGGTAATTATAGATTTGCTTTGTTTATGTCACCATATTCCTATTATGTTAATATGTGTGTGCAAATTAGTTAGTAGTTTAAAACCTATACATACTTAAGGTACTATACAAGAAGATATGTCAAAGAAATAATCAATCCTCCCATGTTTCCTTCATATGCTACATCTATAGCTTTTCTTCTTCCTTCCTAATTACAACCCTTAAATAGAATTCGTGCCTCATATCGAATTTACCGAGTATCATAATTCCTCCAGGTGGTAAAGATACCTCGAGACAAGTGCTGGGCATAGAAGCCACAGGGCATAAATCTGCAAAGAAGTAAAAAGCTAACCTTTGCAAACAATATGGCTTCTCTCTCACTAACCAACTTTACATTTCCCTGTATGGCCCCGGAAGATGTCTGGTTAGCCAGAGACGGGTAAGATTCCTCAAGGGAGGAACAACCTAAGACAGGCACAGTCGCAGGGGGGCCATCAGGTGAGAATTTGGGGATCAACAGAGGTGAGGCTCAGAACCTCACCCCCCCTGCTTTGAGAGAAATCTTCTGCATCCGTGGATGTCTTGCTGCCCTTGTCTAGCCTGGATTAATACTTAGTCCATAGGCACACACCTGATCATCTGATCATCTACATTTGCCCTCTTACAGCACTAAACTATGTTTTCTACCTTTATCTCGGCATCTACCTACCACTTCAGCATTTTATTAAAAATAATAATAATAATAGGAGAAATGTGGGATCAACATATAAATCAAGTACAAAAATCAAACGAATATTCATATTTGACCTGATTGTTTATAGGTCATAATGCATGATCAAAACCGAAAGTTTCTGTGATGACTGCCCTTGCACTGTTCACCATGTAAGAATTTATTCACTATGTAAGAATTTGTTCACCATGTAAGAACTTGTTCGTTATGCTTCAGAAGATTGGAGACTGATGAGAATTAGGCTTGAGATGGATTAATGATTGTACATTGAGCGTTGACCCCCCTATACTGAATTTTATTGTTGTTAACAACCATTTGATCAATAAATATGAGAGATGCCCTCTCAAAAAAAAAAAAAAAACAGATGAGAATGGCTATGTTCAAAAAATGAAATCACAAGGATTGGTGTTAAGCAAGATTTGGCTACTAAAGTATAGTATAAACTTTTTCTTTTTTAGTGTTAAGACTTTACTGGTGGGTCAATTTAGGTTCACAGCAAAATTTAAGAGAAAATATAGAGATTTCCCATATATCTCCTTCCCCTGCACAGGTATAGCCTCCCCGATTATCAGCATCCCTTTCAGAGTTGTGCATTTGTTAGAACTGATGAATCTATATTGACACATCATAAAGTTCACAGTTTACATAAGGATTCACTCTTGGTATTGTACATTTTATGGGTTTAGACAAATACATAATGACATGTATCCATCATTTTGGTACCATACAGAATATTTTCACTGCCTTAAAAATCCTCTGTGCTTTATTTATTCATTTCTTCTTTTCCCCCAACACAGTAACCAATGATCTTTTTATTATCTCCATAGTCTTACTTTACTATAAAGTTTTAGTAATAAAAAGACAGAAGTATTTAGAGGCAGATTTATGAAATAAGTTTATCACTTAGATACAGACTATAATGTACATGGAATTTAATATACATTAAATGAGGTATATATATCAGCTGGAAAGGGGATTATTTAATAAATATTTTTCAGAATATTGATTTGATATTACTAAAAAATAGAAATTGATGACAAAATTTAACTTTAACTTACATCAAAATGAATTTCAAAGTAATAAAGAGTAAAGTGTTTAAATTCAGTCATAAAAAGTATAATGTACATGTGCTATTTAACTGACCTCTATAGGAGAAAGGATATAGTAAACTAGAATAATATAATAAATAAAAATGAAGATATTTTTTGACTGAAATATTAAAAAGTAAGTAACTTTACTTATCTGAGAAAGCATATACAAATTAAGAAAAAATAATAAAAATTTACAGTAAATACAAGGAATAAATCTTTAATATAATTAATATAGAAAGAGCTCATACTAAACATGAATAAATGGCAAATTAAAATACAAGTAATTTGCAAATACCATTACATAACTATTGATAAAATCTAGAAACCCTTCATTCTCATTGATGGTCAAAGAAATTCAAATTAAAATACAATTTTTGCATATTAAATTAATAAAGATTAAAGCATTCTAAAATGCAGCTTTAGAAGACCATAAATGAAGTATGCATCCTTGTACATAATTAGGAGTAGAAAGTTTTTTACTGCTCTTGAAAAGCAATTAAAATATCCCTATCTTTTGGCATAGTAATTTTCTTGTTAGTGATTTACCCTAAGGAAAGAATCTAACATTTAGACAGAGATTTATTATTTATAACATTGAGAATTTAGCAATAACTTTGGAGAAACTACTAAGAAAATTACTGTACACTCATATAATGTAGTATTCGATACAGAGTTCACAAATTCAAAATGAGGAGAGACCAATCCATTAATGTGAATGAGTAAAGCAGGCAGATGAAGGAAAACCCTACTGATAAGCCAATACCTGGTAAAAATTAGATGTTACTGCTTGGCTCTAAATATTAAGTAGGGGATGTAGACTCCTTTTTTTCTAGAACTTCCTATTCTTCTGGAGCAACTGGAAGCCTGATTTTTTAATGTTATATGGCTCAACTTTTAAATTACCAGGAACTTGATTAAACATGTCTATACACAAAACAAGTCTATTGGTTCAGTATAATGGGTGGCAAGTTGTTTTAAATTTAAAATCAATTTTCATGGAAGACTGGTTTTAATAATAAAAGGACAGACTCATAATATAATATTAAACAGGAGGTTAAAAAAACTGAAGACTGAAAACTGCCTATAGATAAGAATGAACAGTGTTCCCTTTTGTCTGCCGTACCTGCCCCACACCTCGTACAGTGCCTGGTACAAATTAAGCAGCTGCTCAACAAGCATTCAAAGGTTGTCGTCAAATTAAAACATGATGTGAACTGTAAATTAAAATGCATAAGCTGAGTACTAGAAAATATATCAAAATGTCAATATTGCTTCTTATTTTCCTTGTCTGATTTTAGGACAAAAGTACAGGTTCATTTTACTCATGAATGTTTCATTCATTCATTTCAGACATTTTTTTGAAGGCCCAATATTTGCTAAGGACTGTTTTAGATAAATGGAGATACAGAAGTGGGAAAAAAAAAACCCAACCAGAATATATTTTGGCTTTATGGAGCCTGGATTCTAGTTGGGAAAGGCTTGTAGTAAACATAAATAAGCAAACTGTATCATATGTTATATGTCAAGTGGTAATAAGTCAGAAGAAAATATCCTAAAATTTGTATCCAATATGTGCTTTAATCAGCCACATATTTGTATGGAAGACAAACAGGGATGGAAATGACTGTCATGAAGGAATAAGTTTATACTCACAGACACCTAGCAACAGAAGGCATGGCATGCCATTCAGGGCCACATGTGGAAGCACCAAAGGCAATCAGGAGGCAGAAGGGCCAAGGGGAAGGCCTAGACCGTAGCCCGAACTGGGGTTTCTGTAGGAAAGGCAAGGAGGGCAGAGTAGGCAGTTTAAGGTTGGTAGTTTGAATAATTCCTGTGGTCTTTGGGGGCGTGCACATACCCCCAGTTGTGTGGTATTTGGCCCAGGCTGATTTGGGACAGGGTAGATACTGGCTGGATATGTGAGGGTTTGGTAAAGGAGACGGCTGGAGCTGTAGGTTCTGCATCAGTGAGTTCGTATAGGAAAGGCATGTTCTGGGTGAGTGCTTCGTTCTGTCTAATATTATCTACCTTAAAACATAGAAAACAGGAATTAATTATTAACTTCAATAAAGTCCAGCAAGTTACCACATACAAACTTTAAATAAAAACTATAAATATAGTGGATTGAAATATCTAATAAAGCACATAAATTATAATTGAAGTCACTGGAGGACAGTCCTTACCCTTGGATAAATAAAACAATTTAATATTATAAGAATATTAATTATATTTAAATCCACCTATAAATTCAACACAATACCATTCAAATATTTAATTCTATTTTAAGGATCTTAATAAATTCACTATAAAGGTTACATGGAAAATAGATATCCACTGATCACTTAATTTTATATAAGAAAAGAAAGGCATGATCTTTTCCACTGAATATTAACTAAGATATAGCACCACCTAAATTTGGATACCAATAGGGTATTAGTGCAAGAAAAGACAACTGGATAATTAAAAGAAAAGATAGGAAAATGTAAATATGGAAATTTAATATACAACAAAAATGACACCACAATTAGGAAGGTACAGATTACTTGGGAAAACTCTCTCAAAATCAAAATAAAATGGAACTTTTCTTTATATATCACTACATATAAAAGTGGTTACAAGGTAGGTTGAAGACCTAAATGTGAAAAACAAATCTATAAGTTCTACAGAAGAAAATATAGAAAAATATTATTGTAAACCACAGGGAAGTAATTCTCATGCATAACCTCAAATGTACAACTGTTAAGGCAAAAAAAAAAAGAAAGACTAATGTAAATTATATTGAAATTAAGAATTTCTATTCAAAACATAAGATAATGGACAAAGTTAGTAGATAAGTGTCAGAATGGAAGAAATAATTTGTAATGTTTAAACCAAGATATTAATATCTAGAATAAAAGGAACTCTGGCATATTTGTAAGGAAACAGAAACATCAGGAAAAAATAAGCAAAGGACAGTTCAGCAGATAAATACAGTTTAACACAAAGGACATCCAAAATTAAGCACAAGAAGTCATACTCAAAATAATGTTTAATCAGATCAGTGAAAATCAAATGAGATTTTGCTTTATACCCATTAGCCTGAAAAATTAGTAGAAAACTGAATGATGTTGAGCATTGGTGAGTCCATGGATGTCTCCTGCACTGTTGGTGGGAATATAGACTGGTGCAGCCATTATGGAGTGAAGCCTAGAACCAGGAAGCCAAATTAAGAAAATGCATATATAGCCCATCAACTAGAAATTCCACTTCTCAGCACAAATTTGTGGAAGTGCATGCTATTCATCAAAGATTTCTGGCTCTTAACCTTCCAGGCACATGGTAAGATAACACTTCTTTTCTCTTCCATTTTTGAAGGAAGTGTGACCATGAGGTTTGCTTTAGTTAATGAAATGTGGTATTTATGATGTGTTTCACTTCTGATGAATACTCTCTTAAGGCTGCAGTGATAATGTAAGCCACATGTCGAGACAGGGTCTCTGTCAACCTAAATCGATGAGTGACTGACAGGAGCATATTCCTTATGCTGAGATCTGGGTGAATCTCTAACATGAGTGAGAATTAAACTTTGCTGTACTAAATCACTGAAATTATGATGTTGTTCATTACTGCAGCACAAACTGGCCTGTCATGACTGATAACAGTACCCTAAGGAATTTCTCATATAAGTCCATAAGATGATAGACATAAGGGTTTCCTTTTTAGGGTTATTGGCAGTCATAGGTGGCTAGAAACAATTAGAGCCTCCATCTTTGGGAAAATATGGTGGGACAAAGACCCAAGTACTAAATAGCTGTAAAAAGCAATGAATAGTACATATGCATAGTGACCTGAATGGATGCCATTAAAGAAGGACTGAGTTCCAAAAGAATAAATAAAATGAGATCTATAAACATAACATTATTTATATAATTTTAAGACACAATACCATAAAACTACCAATACATGATTTGGAAGAATACATACAAACAGAAGATACACATTTAAAGATTCACAATCATTTCCAAAGTTGGAGAATGTAAAGAGAATAAGATTAGGTTGTGAGGATTAAAGAGAAAAAAGTAAACAAAATAAAAAATCCAAAACAAGAAAGGGGTCTTGCATGAACATGACAATAAAAATGTGACTCTGACTGGGGAGAATGATTAACTCAACTCTGAATGCAAGATTTGAAAAAGGAATAATGTGCCACGTCACATTCCTATTGTCTTACCCTCCAAAATACAAGGAAGACATATCATAAAATCAGATGATCACTTGATATGGTTAATTTTAAGTGTTAACCTGACAGGGATAAGTGATGCTTTTATAGCTGGTAAAATATTATTCCTGAGTGTGTAGCTGAGGATGTTTCTGGAGAGGGTTGGTATTTAAATATATAAAGAATGAGTAAAGATCACCCACACCAATCTGTTGAGGATCCAAATAGAACAAAAAAGCAGCGAAGGGCAAATATGCTCTGTTTGAGCTGGGACATCATCTTTTCCTGCTTGCAGACTTTAGAGCTCCTGGTTCTTCGGCCTTTGGACTCTGATCAGGAATTACACCATTAGCTCCCCTAGTTCTCAGGCCTTTGGATGCAGACTAGAGCTACACCACTGTTTTTTCTGTATCTCCAGCTTGCAGACAGCAGATCGTGGGACTTATCTTCCATAATTGCATGAGCTGATCCTTTGTAATAAATCTCTTTCTATGTATCTATAGCCTATTGGTTCAGTTTCCTTGGAAGAGCCTGACTAGTATACTTGGCTAATGTGAAATTAATAATAGTAGATGGAGTAGAACTTGATTATATAAGAAAATAAATTTTAAAAAGAAAACCATTGATTCCTTCTGATGGTAAAAATAGATATTCACACTTGAAAGTCAGTACTCTCCCACATTATTTTGTGCTTCTCCTCTTGGATCAGCCTGGCATGAATATTTTTATAAATAAACTTTTAAATCTATGGACTCTACAGTAGATTGGATTGTTGTTTAGAACTATTCACTCTCCCCAGCACCATCACCAATGAGAGGAATGTTCTTCTGCATCCTTTGACTTTGGACTTGGCCAAGCAAGCTTTTTCAACCAATAGGATTTCAGCAGACATTACATGGTTAAAAGCTTAAACTTGCTTACATGATTGGGCTTGTCCTGTCACACCTTCACCTTTGTCATGAGAGGACGTTCCCTTGTGTGGAGGCTGCACCCTCAGCTTAGGCCACCAGATGAATGCACACAGAGCAGACTGAGCCCAGTGGTAGTGAGAAGCCATGCCCATCCTCCACCCGACGAAGCCTTCCCAGTCATGCCCAGGGCAAATCAGCAAAAACCCCACCAATCACCAGATGCATGTGTTGTTTTAAGCCATTGAATTCATCTGTTACACAGCAATGACTAATACAGAAACTGATGCTGATTGGCCCTTAATGATGATAATGTATTTCCTTCCACAGGAATTCAACTTTCTCACACTTTAATCAGAGAATGAGTTTCAAAACTAGATGGCTCCCAGAAAGAAAACCAAGAACATTTATCTACTTTCATAATTGACCAATTTCTGATATAAATTACTTCCATCTTCCACAAAGAAAATGTCCGTAATTATACATCCACAATTGTTAAAACCAACAATCCTATTTTATATTATTCTGTGTACTTTCACAGCATTAAGTAGTTTTCCTTTTTTCACATTTAATGTTTTATAATTGTTCAGTTAACTAGTTTTCCCATTTCTTCTCCTTTCTCTTCTCCTTTCTGTAATCAAAAGCTTAGCACAGTCCACATCTTAGAGATGGTACTCACTAACTAGGTGTCGACTCTGGAAATGATTAATATCACTCACAGCCTTTTGGAGGCTGACCCCAAACCTGAAATGATACAGAACCTCCATGTGTCCTCCCAAGAAACCTTACAGATGTCACAGTATCATCTGACATACACCAACCTTTATACTGCCAACCAATAGGTTAAATCACATTGTGATATATTAGGGAAGAAAAGGACTGGGAGACAGGAAGTCCAGGTTCAAGGCACAGTTCTCCCATTAGGAGCTGCATGACTGCCCCACTCCAAGTCTGTTTGGTCACCTTTAAATCACATATGTGAAAGGAGTCAGAGAGATATCTCCATGGGCACTTTTTGTTTTTTCTGCCCGACCCTATTTTTTCTGAGAAGGGCACCCATCCTGTTTGGTGAGCGGCTCTTCTTTGAGCTGGTGAGAAAAGAAACCATCTGATTCTCATAGGGGTGTCAGGTTTCTTTTCTCACCACCTGCCTCATCCCAACCATATCAAAGCCCTTCCCCTGTTTTTTTTTTCTTTTTTTAAATTAAGAATTAAAGCCAACATAAGCCATCATGACTCTAGCAGGGACCCGAAACGAGAAAGAATGAAATGGAAACTCAAAGAAAGGCAATAATGAGAGACAGAGAGAAAGTCCTGTAGTCCTGTTGCATTTAAATTCCTAGCTACAGATGTTTCTGAGCTCTTTCTGAGTGACAATCTTTCCCTGCCTACAGTTTGACTTTTTGTACTTAATACATCCTGTCTTTGAGCTTACACCATATAAAACTGACTGGTTTATTTGGCATCAAAATAAATATAGGTCTCAAACGAGACTTCTTTAAGTGTCCTAGATTCTCCACCCCTAAAAGTGATAAGAAATGAAGCTTAGACTCAGAGAGCCCTAAATGGTTTTCAGCATATAGAAGATACTTTAGAAGGGACAAATACTCCTATATCTGGAAAAACTGCTCTTAAAAAAAAATGGGTCTTTGGTCTGTGACTTTGGAATCAGCAGAGTATGAAAATGCTTTCTAAACTCTAAAGCATTTTGCACTTGTAAAGGATAATCATTCTTTGGTTTATTTAGCAGCAAAAAATCCCTGAAATGCAATTTTTTTCCTAGTGCTATTGAGTTGCTCCTTGTAATTGATAAGACAGGCTGTGGTTTAACCCACCTGGTCATCAGAAAGGGAAAAGTCTTTTTCTAAAAGTTCCCAGTTTCTGGGAGGGAGCTTGGGTACTGCCGTGGTCAGGCTGAGTTGAGACATAATGTCACTGCAGTTGTCTATATGGAAACTGCCCATGACTGCTGCTTCAATACCCTGGCCCTATCTTCAGATTTTAGGTAGTAGTTCTAGAAATCCTGGGGAGTGATGCTTTGAAATCATGGGTTCAGTGTTTGATTCTCTTCCAAGTCCCTAATTATTATTTTTCTACCCAATGGCAGATTTTATACATCTTCCTGAGACACTAGAATAATCCTAGGGCAGAATGACTGTGGTTCTGGAAACTGGCTCTTATAGACACAAATTAATAAAGAAACATTATCATTCTCCATAGTCTCAACTCACATGATGTCCTGAGGATCCATCCCGTTCAGACATATACCAGTATATCTGTAAGTTCAGACATACGGGTGTCTCTTTATGTTGGGTGCACCTTTCAATTTATACAGTACTTTTACACAGCCCTACCAGTGAAATAGCTAAAATCTGCTACAGTAATGACTTGAAGTTTTTTTTTTCATGCTATTCATCATGTATACTATTCACTGTCAACGATAATTATGCTTCACAATTTCTTCTCCAGAATTTCAAAACTCAGTAAAAACATTCATCATCTAGCACTTAATAAGTAGATAGCACCTAATTAGTTTTAGTATCTTGAATGCTTTAGAAGAAAGACAGCTTATTAGTAGAAAATTCTAAACATTTAGGAAACCTTATTACACCCCTGTGGGTACTGTAAACATTGAGCATTTTGCACATATAGCTGAGAGATTCGGATTACTCAGCACACCACTAGGCTGGGCATGAATTTAAGAACTCTGATTTTCAGCCCATTGCTCTCACTACTGAACTCTATGGAATTCCTTTTAATGGTGGACAGAGTAGCGCAAAGCAGCCTCTGGAATTGTGATAAGGTCTGCTACTTGATGCAATGTCTTTAATCTTGTAGTTCTTTTATCATTATAATGGACACTATTGAGACTCCAATGCAGTGATGTATTCAGTCCAAATGAAACACATGCTGAAACATCAGGACTGAATTAGAAATTCTGTTAATAAATATCACTGGCAGAACACTCTAGCTAATTAGCAAGTCAGACTCCTACAACATTAAAGTGGGTGCGAATTTGGAAAAGCTTTCAATATTTCCACACGTCTGCAAGATTTGGGGTTACAGAGACTGAATTTTTCTGAAGATGTTTTCCAGTTATAATGACAGACTGACATATTCAAATTCATTTTTCTAGTCAGGTATTTAATTTTTGTTTCATATGCTTTCAGACATGAAGTTCCTTTGAGTCCAAATGAAATTGCTCAATATCCTCAGACAAGCCAGAAGACTTATTCCTCAATTACCATCCAAACACAGCACCTCTAGTCTCTAAGAGAAGTTTAGAAAGAAGAGAAAACAATCAAGTGGTTAGCCCTTTCCTTTCTGTTCTGTCAAATAGCATAATTTTTATGATCCTTTTTCTGGAGAAGCTTTCTATGGGGACCCTACAACCATTGAAATCAGTCAATTTCTACCTACTCAAAGATCACACCACCTTTATATTGAGCCCAGTTTTTCATGTATTATGAAATAATAAATGTATTTAATTGAATTTCTAATGTGTTTTTGTGTAGTGAAAATAATATTTGGTTCTTTTGAGGATCTAGAAATAAACAGATATTAGATAGATACAGGTATATAGAATTTCAAACAGATCTTTAACTGATATAATGCAGTCACCATGTTAATTCAAAAGAAAATGCTAATACAGTTAAAACCTTCTATGTATTCCTACCCCTTCAGCCACCCCCACATTATTTCTCCCAGGAATAATTACTAAATTGAAATTGGCATTTTATCACTTCTTGGCATTTGTTTTATGAGATTTATCCATTCAGATATGTACTTGATTAATTTCACAGCAGTACTGTATTCCACTGTACAAATGTGCCATAATTTATCCATTGTCCTATCGATGGCCATTGGAACTATTCTCATTAGGAGCTACTAAGAACAATGCTGCAAAATGCACAAGTGTACACATCTGCTCATATGAGCAAGAGTTACTTTAGGGTATATAACTTCTGGTGAATTGGTGTGTTGTAGGTTATGTATGTCTGCAACTTCATCAGATTATGATACACTCCCCCAAAAGGTTGTAACAATTTTTAAATTTTGTTAATACCCATGAAATGGAGCAATTTTCATACATAGAATGGCCATTGTCTTCCTCTTTTGTAAATAGCCTTTCTGAAACTTTTCCCCCTCTATTTTTCTCTTATTTTTTTCTTCTTTTGATTGATCTTAACCTTTATATATTCTGGATACTTAAAAAAATATAGTCCAGATCAGAACATTAATTTGGAGGGCTTCAATAGGGAAAGTGCCCCCAAAATGTATTGAATTGAATTTCTAATGTGTTTTTATGTACTGAAAATAATTTTTGGTTCTTTTGAGCATATAGAAATAGATATTAGATAAATAAATAAAAATAATAATATAGAAATAGGTATATAGGTATAGGTATACAGAAAACTAAGACGACAATAAGTAGAGGTCATTATTAAACTTTAGGAGAAAGAACAACTTGAAAAGAAAAGAAAAATTATCAGTGTATCTTATAAAGATCAATTTTGAATAATTAACAAGTAATAATAATGTAAATATCACTATTGTTTAACCAAAACAGATGGTGTAACTTCATGTCAAGTAGAAAGTTTTCATGGGAATATAGGATATTGCAGAACTTAATCTTCATTTTCCACAGTACTAAGTATGTAGATAATATATATAATTTAAAAATTCAGTGAATAATAGTGCCAGCTTGCCATTTAGATATACAGAGAGAAAACTGAGTATGAGTAAGTCACTAAGCTACTTGAAAAACATTCGCTTCTGAGGGGTGGGGTTGGAAACATGGGGGGACAAAATGCAGAGATGTTGCTTTTCATTATATATGTAGTATTAGTAAACAGCTTTTAAAATGTATGCATGTATTACTTTGATAAAAATTTAAAATAACATATATAATAATTATAAACACACACAACGCAGGAAGTCACGGAACAGATGTTCAACAGTGCTTGTTTTGGAGCAATGAGATTGTAATTGGTATTCATTTTCTGTATTATGCTTTTCTGAGTTTTCCAAAATGTCTAAAATACACATATATTCATTTCTTAGCAGAAAATCGGTCCTATTAAGTTTAAAGATGTAAGAGTTATAACTGACAGAACCAGATCACCCTTCAGAGGACTTCCCAATGGACTGGGAAGGCAGGGGGAGGGACCACGAAGAGAACAGTTAGGATGCCATTGGAATGGTGCACGCCAGAGCCACAAGGGTCTGGGCTAGAAGTACCCAGGGAAATATTAACGTGGTCAAATTGACAGGGCTTCATGAGAAATTAGAAATGGGGATTAGGATGGAAAATCAACTTTGAGAGTCTTTAAAGTTTCTGGTTTGGGTATATTGGGTCCCAATTACTGAGTTGAAACAAGGTAATTTTCATTTTGGAGATATCGAGTCCTTTACTATGCTATGAAAATCAGGAAAATCTGCTTTTGTAACTAGCTGCCCAATTTTCAGTGTTCTAATACAATTTTATTGCTCTTTCCAACAAAATGTGGTGTGAATGTTCTGGCTGGTGGACCTTGTACTGGTGGACATCCTTTAATGATGTCAGGAAGAGAGGGAGTTTAGAAGATCATGCCGCATTCTAGGGCCCAGCCATGGAAGTTGTGAGTGTCAATGCTACCCATATTCCATTGGCCTTAAGACTATCACCTGGTCCCATATAACTACAGGAAGCCTGGCAAATATGTGCACAGTAAGATACCAAAAAAGAAAGCAAGTTTTGGTTTACACAAAGCATTGTCTCCACTCCAAACATCCAGGTCTGGAGATTTGGGAGACAGTAACAGGAGACTGAACCTCAGAAGTCAGAATGAGGAGGGTTAGGGGAAGTATAGACTGAGAAAGGAGAAATAAGAGTGAAATTCAAGAAAATGTGTAAGAGTAGGATGGGGAAGAGGATAGAGGCAGAAAGGAGATGGCCAGAGAGATGGAGTTAAACCAGATGAGAGAATCTTGTGAGTGAGGAAGGGAGTCTTTGATGCCCGATGTTATGGAAAAGCAAATCACATCAAGACACAAAGACTTCTGTTGACCTTGGCAATCAGCGCGTCTTTGATAACTTTAACTCACACAGTTTCAGTAAGAGTTTGAAGACAGAGAACAATAATTGGGGGTTGTGGAGGAAATGGGAAATGAGGAGTAAGGATAGGAATCATCTTTCAACTCCTTAAATGCCTTGAAGGGGAGAAAAGAGAGAAGGCAGTAAGAAGAAAAGGGATGCAAGCTATTGAGGAAGTCTACATATTTATTCAGCAACTCTTTTATTTCCTATTTTTATTAGTCAGAAACGCTTACTGCCAAATCAACAAGGCAACCACACTGGGTTGCTATAATTGTAGTGCAAAAGAATATACTGCTTTATTCAGATGGAATGTCCATTTCAAGAGTTTTAAGTTATTGATTACAACTTGTCAGTCCCCATTACCATCCATGTGAAACTGCTTGCCCAGATTCCAGAGTCCATGCTTCCCATTCAATTCCTCAAACATGTGGTAGTCATGAACTCTCATAATTAAATTCTGTAGGAAGATGACTTAGGCTTTGTAGAAGATATAAAATAGTCTAGGGTTGGGCAGGATTAGAATAAGGGAAACATGATATGATGGGAGAGGGGGGGATTTCCTGAACAAGGCAGGGATTTCTCAGCACACAGTCGAGTTGGAAATGAGTGGACACACTACTTCTGGAGCTATAGATGCATCTGGAGACCCAGCCTTGCTTCTCTGTAGCTTGGAAGTCAGAACTTAGGATGATGCCACAGAAGCCACAAATGCCAAATATTTGTCCCACATGCACCCCAACAGACAAAATTGAGGTGGGCTTCATCATGGGATTCCTGTAGCAAAAACAGTTTTCCATCAGCCAATTTCTAAATAAATCACCCTGTAGGAGTACAGATATACATATAAGATGCCTCAAGAAAAGTTACATTTGCTAACAAAATAATCCATGCTATGGGGAATATCTATTTAGTTATATATTTAAATGGTATAGTAATGCCTTAGTTTCTATATGAGAATAGAAATAATTACAGTCATTAGGCACAGTCTTAGGGAAGGAGGGAGTATCATTTAGGCTTCAGAACACACTCAACCATAAAGCTATATTATCTCTATGAGACACTTGTCAGTTATAAGCTTATGTTATTATTCCAAGCAATTGTGGAAACTATATCAAAATTGGTGAGTGGCTTAAACCATTTGCTTTTCCCAAGCAGCATTCATCATTCCCTAAGCCTGAAAGCCTTCCCTTGGTAAGCCTAAGATGTCAGAGCCTGGAAATCTGAGGCTTTTGTTCTTCTTAATTCTGTTTTCCAGCACCACCATTGCAGAAGGCCTTGCTACAGGTTGGGAGCCTCACTTAACACTCCTCAGTAGCCTAACAAGAGGAAACAGGGGGGAGGAAATCCAATTTCCACAGGAGGAAATATGATCAGCTGTGATCCCTGCCAGCCCATGCATTTCCAGTGGCCGCTCCATCTTCAAATGCACGTTTTCCGTCCTCATCAGCCAGGAGACAACGGCGGCAGGGGTTACATACACGGGCACTTGGGCTTGCTGAAATCTCACCTGGGACTGCAAGCAGGCTTTCAGTTCATCAGATCTGCCCCTCACAGTACAAAAGAAGTACAACTAAATCTGTCTGTACAGGGCCAGCATTTGAAGCAAACTGAAGGGCAGTTTATGAGCTTTTGATTGTCAGAGTCTTAGGGTGAAGCCAGCTTTTCAATAGATGATAGGTGGGGGTATCCACTGTGTTGAACAAGGCAGGGATTTCTCAGCATACAGTTGGGTTGGAAATGAGAGGACACATCACTTCTAGAGCTACAGAAGCATCTGGAGACCTGGCCTTGCTTCTTTGTAGCTTCCTTATAAGTTAAAACTTAGGATGATGCCACAGAAGCCACGAATGCCAAATATTTGTCCCACATGCACCCCAACAGACAAAATTGAGTTGGGCTTCATCATGGGATTCCTGTAGCAAAAACAGTTTTCCGTCAGCCAATTTCTAATTAAATAACCCTGTGAGAGTAAAGATATAAATGTAAGACTGACTTCTGTTTTCATTTTTTCCCCCATCTCGGTGGTAAAACGTCAGAAGGGTATAAAGTCAAATTAGTGTCTTTGCAATATAAATCTTATCTTACTTGAAAAATCAATAATGAACATGTTACCTTAAAAACCTACCCTTGGTACAAAAATATAAAACCTAAAATTAGCTGCTTTAGATTATTGTGTCTGTACCCAGATCCACAAGCACTGTTGCAGGATTATAGTCTATGGTGCCCTCTGGTGGAAAGAAACCAGTATTATGTCTCCGATTCTTAGCAAGTTTGTTTTCAGTCTATCAGTTTCTGCAGCCATGTCCTGTGATTTGAAAGACTTGTCAGGAGGTGGAAAGCCTGCAGGTTTTTTGTTTGTTTTTGTTTTTAAGACCAGAACGTCCCTTACATCTGAGTAGTCTTTTATTTTTCTATGTTGATTTGGCTAAAATTTGAGACTTTCATAGATAGAGGTTTGAGATGTCTCCCCTTTTTTTTTATTTCATCAAAATGAATTCTCATAATCTCAAATAGCATAGTTTGAAAACTAATCTTTGATAATTCAGTTCTATGACTTGTTTGGTGCTTTAAGCAAATAATCGCAAATCTACTATCAATAAAAGAATGTCTAAAGGTAACCATAGGAAATGATGGTGTTTAAGGAAATAAGGACATCAACAAAAGGGAACCTACCATGGACGTTTGAAGCCTTTATCCATTTTCACAACAATGGTAGATTTGGACTCTACTGATAAACGATCTTTCTTTCGGAAGCAACGACATGCTTTAGAAAACCAGAACCCTCATTTCTTCTCCAAAGTCCTCATTCCTCTGTATAGACGACACCTCTAAAACACAGTTGAAGAAAGCATACTTCTTATGTGCTTTCTCTCCTAGCTCAAAAGAAGATTATGCATTTTCCAAATCTTTGAACCTGAGCAGAAGTGATTCAACACAGTATGACATCCTGAATTGCCTCAGAAATGCAAAGTATGTCTTTGGGAGTGTGACAGTAATAAAGAAGTATTATTGCCCAAGTGCATTTGGAAATACTTGAAGTCAATAGTATAAAAACCTGGTGTCTCCTAAAAAAAGGCGCTAATAGGAAAATGCATTGACTGAGGGAAAAATAAAAAGTTGTCTTAAGGGTCTAGACAAACTTGAGTCTCAGAGCTCAATGAAATATCTTGGGCAAGGTCTCTCCATGAAGAGCCCACGTGGGAGACAGCACCCAGGTGTGAGAGTGAAGCTTGAACACCCCTCACTCAGCCAGAATTTCTCTCCATACGAACTCAGTCTGAGTCACATATGGACAGGCAGATGTGCAGAACCTCTACCTGCAAATTTAATGGGCATGCTTGTACATACACCACTCCACCTCCATTGTTCATTTCCTGGTGCATGTGCATGAAAAGACAATCGTATTTCCAAACAATATGAGTGTGTTTCAAGAGAGTATGACATGATGCCGAGGAGGCCAAGGACAGGGGCTCACACTGTGGACACGCTTTTGGTTTCACTTTGTTTCCAAGCCCACACGCCAGGCAACCATCATGCCCAAGGCAGTGCTCTGGTCACACAAGGAGCTCTATGGCACAAAACTCCCAAATATTACAACTGATTCCACTTTTACACATTCTATTCTCATCCAGGAGCACTTTGCACTGATGTCTATATTTTCTCCAGAAATGAAACAGCCTTATCACAGGCTCATGAACATACAGTCTCTGTAATAGATGATCACTCTAATTTCATTCAATAAGTTACCCTTCTGGTTTTGTATCAATTTATTTATTCTTCCACCCATCCAAAAATTATTTATTGGGAGACATCCAGTTTCCCTTAGGATAATGCTGCCTGAATACACATTTTTTCTACTTTACCCCCAAAATCCATACAGATCATCCAATAAAGAAAAAAAATATATTATAATCTGTGCCTACAACATCACAAGGAGTTCAAAAAAATTACAACCTTCCATTTATGCATAAGTAACTCAGGAGCCCATGACAGGGTGAAGAATGAAACAGGTGTTACAAAGAAAAGAGGGATGCAGTGAAAAACAAACGTTTTGAAAAACAAACGTTTTTGGAACAAGACAGCATCCTCCCGTTTCTGTCTTTCTGTCTTTCTGCCTTTCTGTTTGTCTCTCCCTCATCGCTGTGGGGAAGCCACCAGCGATGTCGCCACTCTCATGCCACCCTGTGAAGAAGCCCACATGGAGAGAAACTGAGGCTTCCAGTCACCATTCAGAGAATAGAAGGCTCCACCGGCAGCCACAGTCATGAGCTTGGAAGGGGGCGCTCCAGCTGCAATCTGGCCTTCGGAGCCCCCAGCCCCTCTGACGTGATGGCCACATCAGGAGACGCTCCAAGCCAGAGGGACCCAGTGAAGCCAATCTTGAATTTCTGACCCACAGAAACTGTAACATAATACATGTTTGTTGTTTTAAGCCATGAAGTTTTGGATAATACAGTTATACATTCCTCATATATGGTGGGTCAAATGGAAGCGATGTGAGAATGCCTGAGATCAAAAGTACCAGTTCTGGGAGCGTCCTGCTTCTGGGAGAGAGAGCTGCCTTAGCAGCGGGGCGCTTCCCTTGCAGGTTTAATGAGGAAAGGAAAGAAGGAAACAAGTTTATAAATTAAGGCCCTTACCACAACAAAGGAGAATTACAGAATCAACCATTTGGTTTACAACATTTAAACAATGTTCTTCAGTTCCTACATACAATCACCTACTCAGCAATCAATACACTTACTGCCTTCTTTTTTTAGTTTTATTTCTACTCCATCAGGACAAGTACGATTTCTGTGCTACTTTTCCATTCTTTCCCCCATCCTTGTTTTATCCTTTCAAAAAATATTATTGTAGAAAAGACACAGACCATACAATTAACTCTCTAAACCACTTTTAAGTATATATTCAGTACATTTATCATGTTGTGCAACCATCAGCACCATCCATCTCCACAAGTTCTTTTCATTATGTAAAACTGAAATCTGTATCTGTTAAACTACAACCTCCACATAACTCCCCTCCCAGACCATGGAAACCACAATTCTACTTTCTGTCTTTATGATTTTGATTACTCCAATGAGTCATCTAAGTGGAGGCAAACAGTATTTGTCTTTTTGTGACTGGCTTATTTTGCTTAGTACAATGCCCTTAAACAATCATAGGTATCTACTTCCTGTATAAAGGATATACAGTCTAAGAGGACACAGCCAATGATTGCATCAGACTTTTAAATCACAGGGCAAGTTGCTATGCACCAAGCAGAGGAATGAGTGATATGCTTTGAGAGGAGGGTGATGATTAATGTGTGCGGCAAATAAGTAGAATCTGGTTCCATTGTTTATTGAAGGGACTCTTAAGTTCAAAATATCAGCTTCCTCTTGTATTCCCCCTGCCTCGTCCTCTCAGCCTCACTTCTGATTCTGGCTGTAGCCTCAGCATAGTTCCATTAAATGCAACTCACCAAGCTCTGCTAGCAATTCTTCCCGGGTTTGAGTAGCACATACTTTGCTTTCTGCCTCAGGATTTCTCTGCTAGGAATGTTTGGAAAGGCAAAGAAGTTAACATACCCTAGGGCAAACTTCAACCAATGGGATGCAGAAGTTCAGAAATGTTCTCCTTGGAGGTTCTTTGTCAGAAAATTATTAAAATTGTTTTAGATACTCCTCAGAATGTCTGGTGGGTGGACTTGCCCATGGTGGTTATCAACTCAATAGCACACTTTTTTTCCTTTCTTTCGTGCTTTTCCTAGTAGTCCTTAGCTCCTGTTTCTTGCAATCAACTCAAACTACTGACGCACAAGATGGCTATAGACTGTTTTTTTTCCAGGGGATGGGGAGGTTCCTGGACTAGGATAGTCATCAATCAAAAAATCCCACCTCTCCTTCTAAGTGGTGGAGAGCTTCCTTTGCTTTGCTTTGGCAGTAGCTCTATCCAAAATCCTTTAAATTACTTTGTGCTTCATTTTTAATTATCTGCCTATCACAAGCAATCTTGTATTGCTGAGCCTCAGTACATGCAATTCTCCCTTTTGGAACTCTTACACAAGCATGCATAACATAGTTTTTTGTGGATATTTATGAAAATAGATTGTCCTGGACCCCATTCCAAAAGTAGCATTAGAATCTCCTATGGCCATGCTGATGCTCAGCCATGTTGATAACCTTGGTTTAAAGAGCCGTCTGCTCTCCTGTCCTTGTCTGCCACTTTCCCCATTCATGACTAAATTTGTTAATCTTGAACTACATACCAGGCAACCAGGCATTGAACTAGAAACTGGGAATAAGACTAGGCTCATTTGAAGGTTCTAAACTTATCTTGAATGTCACTGCGTCTATGAAGGCCTTCTTGACTACTTCTACCACCATTAGTTTTAACCCTGCACTTCCTTGTCCATAGTTGAGAGTCATTGTTGATTCTCCTTCATAAATTAGACTCACCTTGAGACAGAACTGACCCACATTACACTGAAATGGTTTACAATTCTGGTTCTTCTACTCCACTATGAGCTCATCAAGCCCACAGGTTGTATTCATTATTGTGATTTACTCATTAATATTGCATGCAAAAGAGGGGAGAGAGAGGGAAGGAGGGAGTTAAGGAGGAAAGAAGATAGACCTTCTTTAGTATCCCAGATATCACCCTTAACCTTGGCCATCTGCAGCATGCTTTAATTAAGATGGAGTGGAAAGGAAAACAAGTATTTTATATTTATAAATTGGGCACTCTCATATTTATTTATCCCAACCATCTTGACTTATACATGTTATCATTTCCATTTTAAAGACAACCAGTGTTTCAAAGAGGTAAAGTATCTTGTCCAAGGTCACACTTTTAGTAAGTAGAGTATCTGGGATCCGGACCCAAAACTCAATGAGAAAAAGACCCAGAGTTTTTCTCAGCTTGCATAATTCACTGCCAGAGTATGTGTGTATATGTGTGTGTAGACTTTCCACTCCAGGGAAACTTCTCAAAGGCAGAAATAGTATTTGTTTCATCATTTCTAGTAAATGAGTCTGTGTTTGAGAAAGTTACCACTGAGGAAGGAATGAGTTCTTCAAGGGGACTGTTCATCTCTTTCTTTTGATTTTTGGCATTAAAAGGTCTGTGTAGTCCTGCTAGAAATTTTCCATCAAGGTTATACTCCAAGTTCTTGTGGAGGACTTTGAAATTTAAATTTTCCCATCATCTTCCAAAATGAAGGCTGAGGTTAAAAAGGCATATTTCATTTTTCTCCTTTCCCCCATGGCCTTCAGTGTTTCTGTTCTCACCATTATTCTTTCCCCTGCCTGTGATACATCTGAAAAATGTGTCACTTGTATCTTTATATGCCTTTCTTCTCTCATTTCTCAACTCCTTATGTGTCTACAGCTGCATCTTCCCTGTGGAACTTACGCCAAATATAATTGCCCTGCACTGTTTGGGAAAGGCTTAGATTTGTTTCATAGGTTGTTTCTTTAGCCTTAATAAGTACAGACACTTATTAGCTGGCTGCAATTTCATCCTCCCCTCTGTGGGTTGCATTTCCTTGCTTGTTAATGTGTAAATCATAGATTTCCCTAATTACACACTGTTCCCTTTTCCTTTCCACTCAGAAATTGAAAATTAGTAAAGGACTGGGACTCTGATAGAAATGTCTAAAATGGTTTCTTCACATACATTTGGGGATGCTGCTAGAACAGAGTAAATTTAACTTACGTGTGTATGTGTGTGTGTTTGGAGGCTCTGAATGTTCAGTTTGTCTCTGATTCTGGTTGTTTTAGGTTCAACTCCTTTTAAGGTGGTTTGTTTCATAGCAATAGAAACAAGATTAAGAACCTGCAGCCAGGGTGCAAGAAAAAGACAGCTCAAGAACTTTAGTCTTCCAGACTCAAAACTATAAGTTCAAATGAACCAATCAGATGTTCAGCACACACGATAGCCATTCTGCCATTTTTTCATTAATTTCAGTTACCTACCATGTCCTTATAATCTTTCTCAGACATTGCCAATCCTTGTGTTTCTAGCAAAAAGCTGGAGATGTTTTCTACTGGATTATAAACTAATTTTATTTGAGTTGACTCATAGCAATTATTTGAACCAGTTTATGTAAGGAGAAACACTTTATAAAGCTGATTATAAGTAGGGCTATTTCTGAAATTTCTCTCATGAATAAGAACCCAGAATACATTGTGTCTTCCTGTCCAAGTACCTCGGAGTGACTCCTGAGATCAGCATCATTGACATCAGCAGCGCTGCATGGGACCACCCCACCCCACCCCCAAGTCTGGACCTACTGAATCATAGTGCGCACATTTTGCATTTTATCAAGATCTCCCAGTGTTCACACCTTTTCAGTCTAGGTGCTTGCCCAGTTGGGGTCCCAAATAATGGGAAAACAGCATCAGGCCGCTTCTGCTAAGCTGGCTGAATTCCTGACCCCTGTGTTGGTGACCCATGAGCTTAATAAAATGATTGTTTTATTTCAACTCATTTTAAGGTGGTTTGTTTCATGGCAATAGAAACAAAACTATCTCCTCTTTTCTGTGTTTCTACCCATTTTCCTGGGGTCCAGAGTTCTTTTGTGAGGTATATTATGATCCAGAACAATTGCTGAAAAAATACAGTATTTTGACTCTAAAGGGGAGTTTCAATTACGCAGAATCCAGAGTTCCCCCAAGTTGAGTGGTTTTGAGAGTTGTATTTGCATAACACTTATATTATCACTCATTACTTTCTTTCAGCTCTCTTTACTACCTCACCTTAGCCTAAGTGACACTAGCCATGATATCCAAATTTTGATGCTTAGTTAGATTTTTCTAATATCATGAATATTCATAAATATAAACATGAAAACATACTTACTTGTGTATCACCAAATAACATGTTGCTTCTTGCCAGAGTCACATGTATCCCGATTTGGAAAACACACATCTGGCAAAGACACTTTCTGGGCCAACTAACTCCCTCTGGTCTTAGAGTAACTGTATTACTAACTCTTCTCACTCCTGAGCTTGAAGAATGGAAAACATTCCATGGCTTTGCCAATTTCTTCTCCTTTGTTTTGGCTTTTCTCCAAAAGCAGTTGTTGATGTTTATACTTGTCTATATCTCTGCATTTTACTCATTTTATTTCTACTGACTGCATTTCATACATGCTTTCCTCCAATTTAACAGTCCGCCTGTAATGAAAACTGTCACCTGGACGCTGGTCTTCACAAAACTTGTCCCTGCCTAAACCCACTGAGAAGGAAAGAAGGCAGAAGTGATGAGTGGAACTCTCTGTATATATGAAACAGTGGAATAGATTATATAAAATGCCAAAAATGTCAAAAATGTTGTTGTAGTATTATGCTACTCAAAGTGTGGTCTGGGGACATGTACCACTTGATGAGATTTTTATTGCTGGCCTATCATGAAATAAATACAAAAATTGAGAAGCAGCATTTAAAAACTTTTATAGTCCTGACAGAGAAACTTAGGATCAGTGGAATCTGGCAATAATTAAAAATTGGGATTTGCATTTGGTGCACCCTTTTTACTTATTTATTTATTCTAGTTACTTCTTTCTAGTTATGTTTTATAAAAGTATTGGTTTGAAACAAAACAGAATTTTTCTCAAAAACTAATAAACTGGTCCTTCCCTACAGATATTTGGAGAAGCACTTGTATAAAAAAAATAGAATAGAAATATTCTTCTAAGTAAAACTCAGAAAATTAGAATAAAATCTTTTAAATGATATAATGTATAGATATTCTACTTAAAAAAAAGTGGAAAGAAGAATATATGCCACCGTGCACCAGTTTCCTAGAGTTACCTGTTATTGAGTAGTTGGTCATGACCAGGAAATGCACATCATAACCAGAAAGCTGTGACAAAAGAAAGTGGAAATATTCCTTTTCATGCTCTTAACTTTCCTACTTCTCGTCACTCTCTACTCTGAACTCTCTGTCAGAGTTTCGGCCCTTGTAAATGCAAACACCACCATCTCTCAACAAATTTTACAAATTGTTTCTGACTGAATTCATTTTATTAGGGAGTTTTCAATTAAATCCAATGTTACTGGAACATAATATTTTTAAACCTTTAGGCAAAGCATAAAAAGGCTTAAAACAGAGTTAGAAATAATGTTTTGCCATGCTTTGATACTAGATTACCTAAATTTCTGCTTGACAGATGCAATAAAAGATAGTTACTGCCAAGAGGCTCTCGTCTGCCTTCAGTAATATCCAAAGTGATTCTTATAGATCAAATGGGCTCATGAGCTACTCAGACATGGAAACACACTCATGCATAATTGATATTCCACTTTGTAGCTATTACCAATATGATGCAATGTAACTAAAGGAATGAGTGACTTGATGCCAAATTTAATGTCTAAGTTTGGATGCCAGTTCATCTGCTGCTTCTACTTTCATGATTGTTTTAAGAATCAGATATTAGATATGTAAGAGTCTGAAGACAGACATTTCATATATAAGGTTTTAAAGCAATCCATAAAAGATTGCTTAAAAATTTATACATAGACTTTAATAGAGAAAACTAATCTCCATTATATACAGTATTCCATTAATTAGGAAACTATAATCTCCACTCAATATTACCTTAGACCTGCCTGTGGTTGTTGAGATACATGGATGTCCCTACTATTCAGGAATAAACTTCTGACAAAAGACTTCCCTCTCAAAGTCACTACTCAGCCCATTTGCAATCTGACTTCTGTACCAACCCACCACAGCAGAAATCAATAGTACCGTTCTATCTCGTCCTGAAACTCACTTCTCTCTTATTTTCTGTAGTACTGTGTTTCTGCCCAGCCTCCTTCCTTGACTCCTTTTACTCTATTCAGATTTAAGTGTATTAGTGACAACTAATCTTTCTTTGGCTCAATTTAATGTTGGGTACTCATTCTTTCCCAAAGCCATCTATTCATACTCATGCTAGAAACTACCAATTATAACTTATGATTTACCTTTTTCTGTCTCAGCCTTGATATCATCTCAGCCTTTGAGCGATAGATGCAACTGCATCCAGATTTCTCATCTCATGTCCTATCAAGAGTTCCAACTCATGAAGTTTTATGCTGATCTCATTAACTTCTGCCACAAAAGCTGTTTCTCTTCCAGTAAACCTGGTCTCAGATTTTGGAACCATGATGCCAACAGTTACCCTGAGCAGAACCTGGAGAATCCTATCCAGTTTTTATCCACTCAGTTACTGTATCGCACAACAACCTGAAAGTCCCTGTGTTCTCCCACTTGAGTAGTTATTCCAATTCTATGGATGTGCGAAGCGGCCGTGGTTCAGCTGATTTAGGGTGGACTTAGTGAGAAGGTTCTCCTCCAGGCTGCAAGGCAGCTAGACATGGCCTCAGACTCAGAGGGAGATTCAGGTGTGCTCCACATGCCTCTCCGCCTCCAGGAGCTAGAGGCTGCCTACAGCATATTTCATGGTGTTGAAAGAAACTCAGAAGGATGAAATGCACAATCAGATTTCCAATCTGTTTTTATAACAAATCCAGTAATATCCCATTGACCAAAGAAAATTACACACCAAAACCAAAATCAAGAGGTGGGAAATGTACTCTGCCTCTAGGGAAAGGCCCAGTGTCACACGACAAATTCTGTGTGTGTACTTCCAACCCAGAAAGAGCACAGAGAATTAGGGAACAAAGAGCCAATCTAGTACATCCTTTACCTTTTTCTCACCTCTACCCTTTATGCCTAAAAGGAACATCCTTATTTCAGTAGTATTCATGCCTCATAGACTTTGAAGACCCCCCTCTATGGTCTCCTACCAACTCAAACCCATCCTCTCCAATGCAGCCAGAGTGCTCAGGGGCAAACAAGCAAAACCACATGACCGTCCTCACTGTAGCTCTTCAGGGCTCCCCCTTGCTGACCGGATTTTAAGTCCAAGGTCCTCAGCAATACTTACAAGGTTCCCCAGTGCCCTCCTCTCCAACCTCATGCCCCAGCCCCCTTCTCCTGACTCTGTACCTGAGGAATAGTTCCTCATACGCTGAGGTCCAACAGGTTTCCACATTCTTCTGCTGTTTTTCATATCCGTCCATCGCCTGAAACATTCCTTCCTCTCCTTATTCATGTAGCATATTCTGCTAAAAAAGTCATTTTTAAGACCTAACTCAGGCCACTCCTGTTGGTAGTCTTTGGATTCGTTTTCTATCATATTTTCAACGGGTTTATCTAAAGTTTTTGCCTTTATTTTTGTTTCTTTCCACCAACAGTGATTCTCAACATACCTCTCAAAAAGGTCTAAGGATAATATTTTGGGAATCTCTGAATGTGAGCCGTGAAAAATATATTCCTTAACTTTTTTCTAACATTCAACAGAAATGTAACATTTTCTCCCATTAAAATTAGAAGCAACAAACGGCCATACTATTAAGAGTACTGTGTCACCAATAGTAATTACAAATAATTCCATACCCCACACTCTCATTGTTGCAGACAGTTTAAAATTCCAGAAGTCATTAGACATGCCATTAAATCTTCTTTATGACATTAATAAAGAAGCTCATATATTACTGCACCAATTTTTCATTTAAAAATTTTGATTATTTTTTTTCCAAATGTGGCTGCTATTTTGTCTTATGTATTTTATTTACCTCTCAAAACATTTTTTGAAAAGCTGTTATTACCAAATGCTAGAAAGGCCCCTGACACTCATAAAATTAAGAAACCTGAATCATACCTCTTTCTTGGCAGTCTGACCATTCCATTTCAGGGAGTAATGGAGAGCTCAAAACCTAGATGCCATTCTTTGTCAGAAACATTCATCCTTTTCTTATTCATTAAAAATTTTCAGTAGTATTTATTTAATTTTTTAAAAGAGGTAACATATATACAAAATAAAAATGCAAAAGTCATGAAGTATATATAATGAAAAATCTTGAAACACTAGTCTTCCAATGTGGGACAAACCAGTGATGAGTTTCTTGTGACTACTTTCAGAGATACTATATTCTTGTACAAGCAGATCCTACATATGCGTGTGTGGGTGTGTGTAAACAGAATTATAAACATATATCAACACATAAACACACACACACACAGTTTCCTTTTTGCCATTTAGCATGTGGCATGCCATGTATTGTTCTGTACCTTCCTTTATTTTACCAAATAATAGCCATTTCTTAAGTTCAATATTACTGGGAGAGATCAAAATAAGAACTCCTTGACATTCAACTTCACCTGTTTGTCTCACATTTAAAGAAAATAAAATCATAAACAAAATAAAAATTAAAAAACTAAATATACTCTATACCATCTCAAGTATTTTTGTCCCATATTTAAAAAAAATAAAATTGTAAACAAACATTACAAAACTAAGTATATACCTCACTATACACCATCTCAAGTATTTTTTTTTTCTTTTTTGAGCCTAAAATCTTCAACCTGAATCTGAGTGCAATGGCCAATCAATATAAGCAGCTTAAAGTAAATAACATGAAGCAGTCTTCTGGGTACTGTTAATGGAAGCTGATTTTTTTTACCTAAGTAGTTTAAGGTTCAGCTTCTCAAGAGTAAATTGATCATTATTGCTCGATGCTGTGTTTTATGGTGTTTTTATGCTTTTATTAATTAAAACCAGAGGTGCTTTACAGTATGTTTATTCAAGGGAATTTAATTCGATGTTTGGAATAATGAGAGTGATTGAAAATAATCCATGACAGTGCTTGTAATGTAAGAAAAAAATTATGTATAGTATAGTATAATCCTAAATTTTTATTTTTAAAATTGCAGTAGTAAGTTAGAGTCAGAAAAAATAAATTTCTCTGCAGTGAAATTATGGTAAATATTAATTTTCTTCTTTAAATCAGTTGGAAGTTTTCCAAATTCTCCATAATAATCATGAACAATCACAATAATTAGAAAAAGCATTTAAATAAACTAATAAAAATACACACTGAGAGTGCCAAAGATACAAAGATTTCATTTTACAAGTGAGAAAAAAAGTTTTTCAAAACTTAATAACAGTGCTCTGAGATTCCGATACAAGCTGTCTGACATAAAAGCCGGAACTTTCAGTTGCTGTCTACTTCCACTGCTTTGCGGAGAGAGACAAACGGGGAATTCTCAGTCCCCTTTATTACATATTTTTATTTTATTTATTTGTAGGGACATTTCTTGTTTAGAAGTACAGTAGATACATTGTTAATGCAATGGATGATTGTGTGTGAAGATTATGAAATTGAAGGTTATTTTTCATTTGTCACACCATTAAGGAAAGTTTACTTTTGTAATAACCTGAGTATCAACAAAGGGAATGGCCAAAATGTCAAATCTTAGAGGGGCAAAAAAAAATCTCTGAAAATTAGTTACAAGTCATTGCTTACAGCAGGTCTAAAGTAGAGAGTTGGGTAGAATGTACCCAACTGCAGACTTCTGGTTTATATCTTGCATTCCCTGCCATGATGACTCCCAATGCAATTGTCAGATGTGGCAGGAAAATCATCTCAAGATGAGCCATTGCTGAGCACAATTGTTAGCACAGATCTTCCCAGACCAGTTCCACCCATGGGAGACCCCTGACTTCATCAATGCCTATGCAAAACAATGGAGACCTGGATGCTGAGTTTTCTTTGTGGGACAATTAATGGGGGCTTAAGTGTCATGTAAAGTAAGAAAAGACTGTGAAATCTGTTCTTCCAGGCAGTCAGGAGTGGTCACCACCACGGCCCCATGCTCAGGGATCCCTGTTGGCATTGGGCAAGGCTGTGGTCCTCACTCTAGGGTGAGAAAGAACCCCAGGCCCTTTCCCAGAGTCAGAGGTGGAGCAGCAGAGCCCTGATAGCTTAGGGAAGATTCTCTTCCTAATATTCCCCTCCAGAGATTTTTTATGGAGATTGTTCCAGCAAAGTTTTCTCTCCTTCTGAGAAAGATCTTTTTTTCCATCTGAGAAAAGTTCATTGTGGATTTAGAAGGTAGTCTAAGTACAGAAGCAGGCAGTCTTTCTGGTTAGGATATAGGAGGCAAGGAAGAGGAAATCCCAAACTGCTATCTTCACCTCAGATCTTCTAGAAAGACTCAGAAGATGAGCTGTAGGAGAATTCCACTCTTTCCAACCCTAAAGTGCCACCACTGTGGACTGGTCACTTTTGACAAAGTCACAAGAAGAGAAAAATAAACAGAGGGGCACCTTCCAGGGAACTTCCTACCTGGCCCCTTTCTGGGAATATGAAGGGCCTGAAATTAACCAGTCTTCCCACCTTTTCCAATTCACCATCCACCAGCTGGCCTGGGGTCACTGGGTCCTTGCTCTCTGTCTCTGCACCCCAAAGACTGTAGGGGAGCCTGCCCTCAATTCTTCCAATCAGACTACCACCCAGAACTGTGACATTGAGCTGTAGGATCAGCGTGTCCCTCAGCCCTCTTGGTCCCTTGTAAGTACATCCCCATTAGCATCTTTCTGAATGAGGCCAATGGGAGTTTTGGGACAGGGAGTATGGGCATGTGCTAACTGGTCCAGCACAGGCAGGTGACAGACAGCACAGGTGAAGACAGCTCAGGAGTTCTCTAAAATTGGAGAAAGACTTAAAGACACAGATATCAATGTTAAAGCTGCAGTGATCCTCTACCAATTTATGGGTTCTCTTCCTTGCCTTACATATTGTTACTGAAGTCTTTTTCCCCATTTAAAATCCTCTTCATAGAAACTGTTCTGATACCAAACAGCAGTACATGTTGAGCACTGGTTAGCGCCCATAACACCTGGGTAGGAAGGACTTTTACTGTGTTTCTTAGCTATAAAGGATGTTAAGCATTGAAAGGGGATGCAAAAAGAACTCATGTACCTCCTGAAACAGAAGATCCTTAACATTTGGGTAACATAGGCATATCTGTAGTTGCTAGAAGAGCAATGATATATTGGGATTTCAAACACAAGCAAAATTACTGGCTCTCTCTTGTTGTAGAATAGTCACGTTCTCATAAAAGCCAAGCCAACCTGCATTTATACAAATTAAAAATCAGGCAAATTTAGAGGGAGGGGAAAAAGATAGCAGTGTGAGAAATGAGGCAGAAATCTCCTCCCAAAACCACATATATTTTGAAAATACAGCAAATACAGCTATTCCTAAAAGAGTGACCAGAAGTAAGAGTATACCAGCATATCTACATCTGGGAGAAGTCAACATCTCATGGAAAAGGATAAGGTAAAAAAGCCGTGACCCAGCAGAATCCAAACACTCCCCCACCCCTGCTTCCTGGTGGGAGAAAGAGAATCAGAGTGGGGAGGGAGCGGCAGCACAGGACTGCTAAATACCCAGCCTAGTAATCTGCACCAGGAGCACAGACACACATTGTGTGGAAGATTAAAGGGGCTGAAAACTGAAGTCAGAGACTAAGACTGCAAATAGGTCCCCACAATCAGCTGCCCTGGGACAAAAGAAAAGTAGATGCTTTGAAAGACCTCAACAGTCAGAAGGCTGCTAAAGGGGCAAGGGTTTAGGAAAAGGAAAGGAGGACCAAATTGTCCCAGCACACTCAGCCCAGCAGGTTGGGAACTTACAGGAGCTGTTCCCCTGGATAGCAACACAGCCCCGAGGTCCCTCACTGTGATAAGCAGCCTGAGCACAAACCTGCTGCCCCTGCCATTGCTGTAGACAAGCGAGAGGGCAGACCTGCCTACAGCAAATACACAGCTTAATGCAGAGGCTTCTCCTTGCACGCAGTTAATCAGCCCAGACAGCAGAGACAGGCACAGTGACCGGGAAGTATGAAAGGGCTTTGCCCTCCCTGTAAAGACCTGTGTTGCTTCCTGCAACCCCACCAGGGCCCTAGGCCATCTCGAGGAAAGCCCCACCCATGGCAGTTTAGAGGATAAATCCAGAGTCCTCTCCCTGAGTGCAGGTAAGTGGCAAAGACAGTGTAGACATGCACTGAGATTGGAAAGCAGAAAAGGGCTTTGTCCTTGCAGAAGACACCCATGCCACTCACTGTTGATCCCTGTCATCACCCGAGGCCATCCCAAGGGCCAACCCACGCATGGCAGTTTAGGGGATTAACCCAGAAGCTGCTCCCTGCGAGCAGGAAACCAGCACAGACAGTGGAGACAGGCACTGTGACTGGCAATCAGGAAGAGACTTTGTCCTCCCAGCTGGCACCTGTGATGCTTGCTTGCAACCACTCCCATTGCTCCAAGACTATGAAGAGGCAGAAGACACTTGTTCAACCCCAAATCCCTCAAACACCAGAAAGAGGGCTTGGTGAGACTTAAATCAACAATCTTCCTGAAAAAGATTACAAAATAAAAGTCATAAGCATGCTATGGAGCTACAGGAAAATATTCAAGAGCTAAGGGATAAATTCAGGAGGGAGATAGACACCTTAAAAAATACAGTAACTGAAGTGAAACAAACAATGGGGGGATTTAAAAGTGGATTAGATGAGGTAGAGGAGATGGTAAATGGAATAGAAGTTAGAGAACAGGAATACAAAGAAGCTGAAGCAGATAGAGAAAAAAGGATCTGTATAAATGAAAGAATATTAAGAGAACTGTGTGACCAATCCAAAGGGAACAATATTTGCATTATAGGGGTACCAGAAGAAGAGGAAAGAGAAAAAGGGATAGAAAGTGTCCTTGAAGAAATAATTCCTGAAAACTTCCCAAATCTGGGAAAGAAAATAGTCTCTCAGGCCATGGAAGTGCACAGATCTCCCAACACAAGGGACTGATGGAAAACAATACCAAGACATATGATAATTAAAATTGCAAAGATCAAGGACAAAGCAGTTAGAGAGAGAAAAAAAAGATCACCTACAAAGGAAAACCCATCAAGCTACCATCAGACTTCTCATCAGAAATCTTATAGTCCAGAAGGGAGTGGCATGATATATTCAATGCAATGAAACAGAAGGGCCTTGAACCAAGAATACTGTATCCATCCTTTAAATTTGAAGGAGGGATTAAGCAATTCCCAGATAAGCAAAAGTTGAGGGAACTTACTTCCCACAAACCATCTCTACAGTGTATTTTAAAGGGACTGCTCTAGATGGAAGTGCACCTAAGGCTAAATAGCTGTCACCAGAGAAAATAAAACCACAGAAAAGGAAGTAGACCGATTAAATAATAACCAAATGCAAAATTAAATCAGCTAGCCACAAAGTCATTCAAGGGATACCCAAAGAGTACAGAATATGACACCTAACATAAAGAGAGGAGGAGGAAGAAAAAGAAGAGGGGGAGGGGAAATAATCTTCAGATTGTGTTTATAATAGTGTAATAAGTGAGTTAAGGTAGATAGTAAAGAAGCTGCCCTTGAAACTTTGGTAACCACAAATCTAAAACCTGCAATGGCAGTAAGTTCATATCTATCAATAATCACCCTAAACATAAATGGACTGAATGCACCAATCAAAAGACACAGAGTTATAGAATGGATAAAAAAGCAAATCCATTTATATGCTGCCTATAAGAGACCCACTTTAAACCCAAAGACATACACAAACTAAAAGTGAAGGGATGGAAAAAGATATTTCATGCAAATAATAGGGAGAAAAAAGCAGGAGTTGCAATATTTGTATCAGACAAAATAGACTTCAAAACAAAGAAAGTAACAAGAGATAAAGATGAACATTATACAATGATAAATGGGTCAGTTCAAAAAGAAGATATAATCATTATAAATATCTTTGCACCCAATATAGGAGCACCCACATATGTGAAACAAATACTAACAGAAATAGAGGGGGAAATAGAATGAAATTCATTCATTCTAGGAGACTTCAACACACCAATCACTCCAAAGGACAGATCAAGCAGACAGAAAATACGTAAGGAGACAGAGGCACTGAACAACACACTAGAACAGATGAACCTAACAGATACCTATAGAACACTCCACCCAAAAGCAGTAGGATACACATTCTTCTCAAGTGCACATGGAACATTCTCCAAAATAGATCACATACTAGGCCATAAAAGAGCCTCAGAAAATTCAAAAAGATTGAAATTGTACTAACCAACTTCTCAGATAACAAAGGTATAAAACTAGAAATAAATTGTACAAAGAAAACAAAAAGGCTCACAAACACATGGAGGCTCAACAACATGCTCCTAAACAATCAATGGATCAATGACCAAATAAAAACAGAGATCAAGCAATATATGGAGACAAAACACAATAATTCAACACTGCAAAATCTGTGGGAGACAGTGAAGGCCATGCTAAAAAGAAAGTATATTGCAATACAGGCCTACCTCAGGAAAGAACAATCCCATATGAACAGTCTAAACTCACAATTAATGAAACTAGAAAAAGAAGAACAAATGAGGCCCAAAGTCAGTAGAAGGAGGGACATAATAAAGATTAGAGCAGAAATAAATAAAATTATGAAGAATAAAACAGTAGTAAAAATCAGTGGCAGTAGGAGCTAGTTCTTTGAGAAAATTAACAAAATAGATAAACTCCTAGCCAGACTTATCAACAAAAAAAGAGAGTCTAGACACATAAACAGAATCAGAAATGAGAAAGGAAAAACCACTATGGACCCCACAGAAGTACAAATAATTATTAGAGAATACTATGAAAAATTATATGCTAAAAAACTGGATCACCTAGAAGAAATGGACAACTTTCTAGAAAAATAAAACCTTCCAAGACTGACTTAGGAAGAAACAGAAAATCCAAACAGACCAATTACCAGCAATGAAATTGAATCAGTAATCAAGAAACTACTCAAGAACAAAAGCCAGACCAGATAGATTCACCGTTGAATTTCATCAGACGTTTAGAGAAGACATAATACCCATTCTCCTTAAAGTTTTCCAAAAAAATAGAAGAGGAGGGAAAACTTTCAAACTTATTCTATGAAGCCAGCATCACTCTAATACCAAAACCAGGAAAAGACACCACAAAAAAAAAAAAAAGAAAACTACAGACCAATACCCCTGAGGAACATAGATGCAAAAATACTCAACAAAATATTAGCAAACTGAATTCAAAAATATATCAACAGGATTGTACATCATGATCAAGTGGGATTCATCAGAGGGATGCAAGGATGGTACAACATTTGAAAATCCATCAACATCATCCACTACATCAATAAAAAGGACAAAAATCACATGATCATCTCCATAGATGCTAAAAAAAACATCTGACAAAATTCAACACCCATTCATTATAAAAACTCTCAACAAAATGGGTATAGAGGGCAAGTACCTCAACATAGTAAAGGCCATATATGACAAACCAACAGCCATCATCATATTTAACAGTGAGAAGCTGAAAGCTTTTCCCCTAAGATCAGGAACAAGACAAGGATGCCCACTCTCCCCACTTATATTCAACATAGTACTAGAGCTCCTAGCCATGACAATCAGACAAGACAAAGAAATAAAAGGCATCCAGATTGGTAAGGAGGAAGTTAAACTGTCACTGTTTGCAGATGACATGACATTGTATATAAAAAACCCTAGAGAATCCACTCCAAAACTACAAGATGTAATATCTGAATTCAGCATAGTTGCAGGATACAAAATTAATACACAAAAATCTGTTGCATTCCTACACACTAATGATGAACTGGCAGAAAGAGAAATCGAGAAAACAATTCCATTCACAATTGCATCAAAAAGAATAAAATACCTAGGAATAAACTTAACCAAGGAAGGGAAAGACCTCTGTCCTGAAATCTACAAGACACTCAAGGGATAAATTAAAGAGGACACTAATAAATGGAAATTCACCCCATGCTCATGGGTAGGAAGAATTAATATTGTCAAAATGGCTATCCTGCCTAAAGCAATCTGCAGATTCAATGCAATCCCTATCAAAATATGAACAACATTCTTTAATGAACTGAAACAAATAGTTCTGCAATTCATATGAAACCACAGAAGACCCTGAGTAGCCAAAGCAATCCTGAGAAGGAAGAATAAAGCAGGGGGGATTATGCTCCCCAACTTCAAGCTCTACTACAAAGACACAGTAATCACGATAATTTGGTACTGGCACCAGAACAGATCCATAGATCAATGAAACAGAATAGAGAGCCCAGATATAAATCCACACATATATGGCCAATTAATATATAATAAAGGAGTTGTGGACATACAATGGGGAAATGATAGCCTCTTCAACAGTTGGTGTTGGCAAAACTGGACAGCTA
Source organism: Manis javanica (assembly GCF_040802235.1). Classification (NCBI taxonomy): domain Eukaryota; kingdom Metazoa; phylum Chordata; class Mammalia; order Pholidota; family Manidae; genus Manis; species Manis javanica. Next base: position 52,887,438 of record NC_133170.1, on the reverse strand, counting down.
CATGCAAGATAATGAAACTGATTACTATATAACTCCATACACAAAAGTAAACTCAAAATGGGTCAAATACCTGAAAGTAAGTCATGAAACCATATAACTCGAAGAAGAAAAACAGGCAAAACTCTCTTGAATATAAACATGAGGAACTTTTTCATGAACATATCTCCTCAGGCAAGGGAATCAAAAGCAAAAATAAACAAGTGGGACTATATCAAATTAAAAAGCTTCTGTACAGCAAAGAACACCATCAGTAGAACAAAAAGGCATCCTACAATATGGGAGAATATATTCATAAATGACAGACCTGATAAAGGGTTGACATCCAAAATATATAAAGAGGTCACATGCCTCAACAATCAAAAAGCAAATAACCCAGTTAACAAATGGGTGGAGGATATGAACTGACACTTCTCCAAAAAGAAATTCAGATGGTCAACAGACACACGAAAAGATGCTCCACATCACTAATCATCAGAGAAATGCAAATTAAAACCACAATGAGATATCACCTCACATCAAGATGTGATGCCCAACATCCAAAAGACAAACAATAACAAATGCTGGTGAGAATGTGGAGAAAGGATAACCCTCCTACACTGCTGTTGGGAATGTAAATTAGTTCAACCATTGTGGAAAGCAGTATGGAGGTTCCTCAAATAACTAAAAATAGAAATTCCATTTGACCAGGAAATTCCACTCCTAAGAATTTACTCTAAGAAAACAGGATCCCAGATTCAAAAAAGACAGATGCACCCCTATGTTTATCGCAGCACTATTTAGAATAGCCAAGATATGGAAGCAACCTCAGTGTCCATCAGTAGATGAATAGATACAGATGATGTGCTACATATACACAATGGATTGTTATTCAGTCATAAGAAAAAAAATCCTGCTATTTGTAACAACATGGATGAAGCTAGAGGGTATTATGCTCAGTGGAATAAGCCAGGCAGAGAAAGACAAGTACCAAATGATTTCACTTATCTGTGGAGTATAACAAGAAAGCAAAAACTGAAGGAAGAAAACTGCATCAGACTCACAGGACCTAAGAATGGACTAACACTTACCAAACGGAAAGGGGTTGGGGCAGGTGGGTGGGAAGGGAGGGATAAGGGGATTAAGGGGCATTATGATTAGCACACATATTATAGGGGTGGCATGAGGAAGGTAGTACAGCACAGAGAAGACAAGTAGTGACTCTATAGCATCTTACTATGCTGATGGACAGTGACTGTAATGGGGTATATGGGGGGGACTTGATAATAGGGGGAATGCAGTAACCACAATGTTGCTGATGTGAAACCTCAGCATAAGACTGTATATCAATGATACCTTAAAAAAAATCAGGCAAATTCATTCTAGGTTGTTTGAGTTTAAAATAGTTACCCTTTGGGATGGGAGTAGGTATATAGAATCACTAGGAGGGGTAGGAGAGGGCGATGTCTTTGGGGTACTGATACTCTATTTCTTGGTTACACCTCTATATTTAGTTTGTGAAAACTATCGTGTTGATAATTTATAACGTATGCTTATTTCTTTTTGACAGTATTATATTTTGATAAAAAGTAAAAAGCAAAAACAAACACAAAACAAGTCACCCATACAACACTAGGGTGGGAGGGAGGACAGGGATGATGGCCACAGGCAAAAAGACAGAGCTATGTATAGGTTTTACAACCACTATCTCATGGTCATTACTCATTACATTGTTTTCAAATCCTTTAAAAGCAAGATTTCAACATTTTTTTTTAGTAGCAATCACCTGTCTAGGAAATGTTTGTGTTTGATGTAACTTGCTTATTGATGCAACTCTTTTGATCCTGTCTACTTCTTAGATACACATATGGGCTTGAGGTCTGCAGGAGACCCCACACCAGTTCTTCAGTCTTGCTTGCAGCTCACATATCTCACATGCGTAATAGTCATATCTGATTGCTAATATCTAATATCTAATTGCTAAGCTCTGCCCACCTCTTTCAGTAGCTATCTTTAGATTACATGCCCACCGTGTTGGAGTCTCCAATAAGACAGAGGTAACCCCAGGTGATTTGTTGACTGAGTGATTGTAAAGGACTATCATCTGAAATTTGTGAGGGGTTTTAGCTCAACTAGCAGCTAGGTTTCTGTGTTCTTTTGTTCTTGTGGCCTGGGAATAAGTGGTTTAAGCCTGGCATTTGCATCTTCCAGAATCTGGGCAACATTGCAAAGCAGCTGACGGTCACCTTGGCTTTACCGTAGCCCTCCTGCCTCCTTCTACCTTCTTTGTTTTCATCTTACCCTCAATTCTCAGGAATTACTTTCCCAAGAACATCCTGTGCTTTCAGGCTGAACTTTAGAACTGAAAAGATAAAATTCTATTATCTTTACAATTATTAGAGGATCTATGCATGATAAATGCATTGCCTAATATTGTCCTGATTAAACACTCTGAGAAATAGAAGGTAAACATCTTGACAGATGAAGACGCTGAAGTTTAGGGAGAGAGAAAATATGTTTTGTAGATAGTATATCTAAAGGGGGAATCTAAGATTTTTTCACCACTTGTCCAGTACTTTTTCCAGTATTTTGTCATCTACAACCAAGAATAAAATTATAATGGTGAAAAGTAGGAAATAGAAAAGTTATTTTGGACAATATATTCCTTCAAGTCATATCAGTGGATCCAGTGTGCTGCTTAGGAGGAAATTATACACTTTGTATTAGGTGACCCTAAGCATGGATCCTTTCTACACTGAAAACATGGCCAAGTCATGTGGCTTTCCCAAGCCCCAGTTTCCTCATGTGGCTAGCACTTACCTTGTCTGACTGTAAAAAGATCAGTAGTAATAGATAATAGTTGCCAGTAGAGTTATGACCAGCTTGGAATGGCAAAGCCCACTCTTTTTGCTTAAATGAGTTAAATGTTCCAGATGGTTTGGGAAAAGGGTAAGAGTGAAACATTCAGCCACTCTGCTAAGGGGCTGAATTAGGGAAGGGGCAGCAGCGAGGGGGCTGGAACCTAGAATATTCAGCCTACACATGGGTGAGAGAAGACATGACTGCAATCAGACCAGGCGGTTTTTCCATCTACTTTACATCTCAAACCATTGGAGGAGTTAAAAATATTGCTCACAAAATTCTCTGATCTTATTTCATGCTAAAATGCTGTCATTAACCAGAACTTCCTAGAGTAGGACATCCTTGTAAACAAGAACTGTGTCTACTCTATCTTTGCATCATTGAAATATTTATGGAGTATCCATGTGCTGGACACTGTTAAATGAAGGAATCAGTGAAAAGGTATGCCTATCTATTTGGTAGATATGCCTTTTCCTTCCAGAACAAATCACATAGATGATTGAAACAGCAAGTCATTTCTGGGAGGGAAAGTATAAATTGTGTTGGTTTTCTGTGACCAAGGGGATGCAAATGAATGTCCAATGCCCTCGTCTACAGAAATCACACAATGTCAGGCCAAGTGAGGTAAATTTTGTAATAATATTGAAAATTTTAAATGTTGACTTTCACACTGGTTATTTCCCAAAGTCACTAAAGAAGAAACCTTAGGACCCAGGGGTTGAGATGTTAGATCTTCTTTCAAAAGTAAACTCTAGCCCTTCATAGGTCCAGCTCCATGGGTGGGTGACACAACTGTCCAAGCCTCATCTGGAAAGTGGGAACAATGGCAGGACCTGCCCTAGGGCACTCAGGTGGGCCTTGTGTGAACTCAAGGAATGTGGGGCACTTGCTGCAGTTCCTGGCATATAGTGAAGGCTCAGTCAGTGGTGCCCTGGCTCTTGCAGCCATACCCGATGTTGGTTCTGTGTGAGAAAGCAGAGAAAGCAGAATCTGTGATTTGGGTTTGGAGTCCACTGGAGACTAGCACAGCAGCACCACCTGGACCTGGCGACCACTGTGTCACAATAGTAACCTGCAACTTCCTAAATTAGGGGAGAGAAGCCACTCCCTCTGTATCTGAGGATCTAAATGAAAAGACAGCCTTTTGACATATGAGAGACTTGCTCATAATTATGGTAAATAACACTCATTCACTGAAAATCCAGAAATAATCAAATCTTCTGAGATTAAGATACTACATTCACTTTGGACAACAGCCGAATTATCTTTGTTAGCATCTCTTTAAAAGCTTCATTGGAGAAATCAAGAGCTGAGAAAGCACTCAGTTCTTCTTGGAGAAAATAAATGACAAAAATAAAAAAATACATAGATATGAGGTCAAGAAATTGTGGCTATTCTATATGTAAGGAACTCCATTACAAAATGTAGCTTGTTTCTTCAGTCTCTAGTTATTTTTCTCATATCTTGAAACCAAGAATTTTTCAGCAGAAGCCTATAGATACACTTCAGAAATTTCTCAAATGTCCCCAATTTGAAGCAAAAATTTTGTCAAGAGAGCAGTGGAGGTGGTAGTATCATCTTCTTAAAAGTCTCTAATTCCTGAAAAACAAACAACAAAAAGGAACCATTGCTCTAAAAACCACCTCTGATGGAATGTAAGATGAAGTTCAAGATCTTCATTCTAGTCTTATTTTCTTGTTCTTTAATAATTCTTCTCACTTTCTCAATTTTCTCTTCTGCCAAGAAACAACATGAACTGGTACTCACATAAGGAAAAGGAATATATACAACACATTCTTAGAGCCTGGACACTGATTGGTTAGCCTTCTCCACACCCTCTCTAAAGTGCTTATATTCTAAAACATGATGACATCATGTGGGAAATTGCCTTGATGCCGCCGTGGCAGCCTCCAAGTCCATGATCATGCAAGTTTTACTAGAGGTGATGGAACAGAAAAGTTTGCAGGTCAAATAAAGATGTTGAAAGCCCAGAGCTTATTACATCAATTAAAATCCTACAGCAAGAGGCAAGAGGAAATACATGGGAGTAGGTTTACCCATTTAGGATAGGATTCTACAGGAATGGAAGGACCATACTATTTGAAAATTCTGCAGTGTTCACATATCCTGCCTGTCCCTCATCCACCTCATCTTCCCCTGCTGAAGGAGTGTCGCAAGGATCAGAGTTCTTGCAAGACAGGGGACAGAAAAAAGGAGTCAGTAAAACATGCTTGCTGCTCCCCCCTCACCACCCCACCACCACCAAGAGAAGTAAGGGCAAGTAATTGAAATTCACCTTTTAGCCTGATAAGCTGCTGTGGGCACTAACAGGTGAACAAATTAAGACCTCAAAAATACTGAGTGCCTTATATGTATCATGTATGTTTAGTGTATTGAGGATACATGGTGCTTCATATATATTTAGCGCATTATAATTACTGTCCCCTTCATCTTTCCATTTCTATTTTTGTTCACACTTGCATGCTCTACTTATTTTATGTGTCTCAAAGACTACTTGCTGCATTTAACACATCATATGTATTTCATTCATCTCATTTACTTGGTCTTCTATAGAATTAAATATTCTTGAATAAGACAGAAAGTACACTTACAGCATGTAATATTTTCCCCTTTGAACATGAGTTCCAGGTTAACTTGGCTGCTTCTGAAGCAGAGAAATACAGTTTCTTCTTATTTGTTTACCGCAGCTTGAGAGACGGGACACATCTCATTTTGGTTGACTTGGAGTTTAATCCTTGTAGGGATACAAACCACAGTTGTTAGAAGAAATTCCTTTGTTGTTATATATCTCCTGGCCTTCTCACAAGATGAACCAAGTACTTGGTAGCCATTAGGCATGCCTGGATGTAGAAACAGGTTGATCTTTGAATCCCTAAGCACAGAAAGTACGAAGAGTGTGCAGGGGCCTGGGAAGACTCAAGCAGTCTATGACCCCAAAGCTCGCAAACTGTGGCTTTCTTATGCCCCTTTGAATGAATAGAAGTTCCCTCCTCTCTTTTTGTTGCCAGGGATGGTTCCTTTTTTTGAGGAATTTTCTAGGAAGCTGGCAGTGTACGAGGCAGACACTGCTCCCTCCCAACAGCCCCTCCCTCAACCCATTGCTGGAAGAGTGAAAACAAACACAATGGCTCTACTCGGTTGGTTTTATTTTCATTTTTTATTGAAAGCTTCATCAAAGAAAACAGAAGTTTAAACCTAACATCCACTGATCTACAGAAAGCCCAAGGAATGGGGAAATGGTAGCTAACTTGACTGTGGTACAGATGAAAAATTAAAAATAAAACCGGAAACACCATAGAATTACAGAACTTTCCATGACAATCAGAGACAGCAGTACAAAATGCTCGTAAATGGAGTTCGAAATTGAATGATGCTTCAGAAGTTCCATGAAGTCAAATATGGCCTGAAACAAGGGTTTTGAAGAAACTATGTCCCTTTTTTTTTAAGAAACTGAATATTTTATAGCAAGTACACTTTTACATCAATTTAAAAAAATTAAGATTACAATTATATTCTTCTTTTTAAATAAATGGAAGCATTAATTTCCAGAATGGAGAAAACATTTTCAAGGTCTCTTTGAAATAGTTTTTATAGTTCCTGAAAAGTATTAAATCATTTCTTTTTTATATGTGAGGAAATAACATATTTTTGGGAGGAGGAGAGAGCATCTTTCTTAATAATCTGGGACCAGAGGGTTTAAAATATAAAGGATAACAACAGTGCTACACTTGGACACTATTTTAATATGAAATGATTACAAAAAAATAGACTGGAGTGTCAAATTACTTAATATAGTAATGCAAAGTCAAAAATAAACAATTGTTTAATGAATTTTTTTCTTTTTGGTCAAAGATTTAAGAAAAGGCTGAGTGTATAGTTAACCAAGAGTTGCTATTATCATCTCATAACTCAATTTTGAGTTGACGTTTTCTACTAGTTCAAATTTCAATAGTTAACAAACAAAACAGCTTTCTTTTAAAGGAAGCCTAATTCTTTGCTACAGTTTTTTCCTTTATATTCTGCAAGAATACAGCCAACTCTTAATTATTTGTGGTGGGGAAAGGGGCATTATGGATAATTTCCTTCAATGCATCAATATTTAACAAGAAATAAAATAGACAAATAAAATAAAATTTGAATTTTATTTCCAAATGTTTATTTTCAACCATTGGGGTAAAATGTTAATAAAAGGAAATAGAGCCCAAGACCTAAAAGCTGAAAAGAGAAGACAAAACAAATCCACAAACTAGCCCTTCAATAATTGAGAGTGATTGTATTTCTGCAATACTCAGTCCAAGGGGCAGTTACTAACTAGAGAGAATGACATGGAAGAAAAGTGGGACTCAGTGGCCTAGCGGTCCTTTCTGCAGACTCCAAGCTTGATCTCACCTCTTCTACAGCTTTAAAGCTTCCTACATGGAAGCAGCTTTTCTCAAAACACTATTTTCCCTCCCTGAAATACAAGGAAATGAATATTGAGAAGCCATCCATTCTTTTTTGTGTGACAGTGAGCAGAGGTATAGGGACATAAAGCCAAAAATCAAAGAAATCACCAGTCAGAAGGGAGCCTCCCTGCCTTACATCATAAAAGATCTTTGGGCCACTCAGGGATCTTGTACTTAGCTTTTGTACATTCCTGAGCTCTACGTGGTCCACAAAGGACAGCCATGACCAGGGGCACTCGGATTAAGGGACTGCTTTCATATTTAAGAATATTTGGTAAGACGTGAAATCTGAGTGAGAGTCAACTGTCTTCCAATGCCACAGTGGATGCTATTTGTAATACAAATTGATTCATTAATGAAATCCCATTATCGTTCTGCTGCAGGAAGGGCATAGTGTACAGAATCAATGAGCCTCTTTAAATTCCATCGGTCCCTCAGACTGGAGTGAGAGGTTGTCAGTCCCAGTGAGCTCAAAATTTTAAAGCATGCCAGCCACAATAACATGAGAAACAAAATCTCATCCTTTGCTCCCTTCTGTGGGCAAGATGCTATAAATCAAGGCTCTATGACATGTTAAAACTTTATTAAGAAGTGAGAGCCCTCAAATGTGCCAAATGTTTTATACATATACATAAATATCCTTTCCTTTAATTTTCTATCATAGAAAAACATTTAACCCACTTAAGAATTTCTGTTTATCAGTTCATCTGCAGTGGTTTGTACAACTCAAGTTAAGACTGAGACTGAATTCTCAACTGTATTTGTAATCTCCAACTAATATTATCATCTGTCTAAACAGTATATTGAAACTTTTCAATCACGAAGGAGATGGCAAAAGTCCCATGTAAGTCAAATCTCACAGTCACTAGGGATTTTAGAGTACCGTAAAAGATATCTGGGTATATAGGACACATCCTAGTTATTCAAAATAAGTTTTTTTTGGGAAAAAAAAAGTCCTTATTTTTTGGTCATACATGAAATTGATTTTAAAGCAGTTTTGCCAGGGGTCTATATTCTGTCAACACGATGAACTTCCTGCCCCATCTAGCCTTCTGTCCTCAGTCTTTGGTCTCTATTATGGGTGCTTTTAACACCATGGAGTTTTTCATTGAAGGAGTGGATGTGAGTTTTATATGCTTTCCATTGTGGCAGATCTCTTAGGGTCACAGGAAGAATTGATTCAAGGGAAGCTTGGAGACAATACCTGAATGAAATCTAAGGATACCAACTAATCCTGGCCAAGCTAATCCCAACCACTGGTATCAGGCAGAGGATATTTTTTTTTCAATATGGTGTCACTTGCAATATTCAAGACATGCCAGTGTTTTAAGGACAGACAGGGCTAATATTACCCCTTCAGTTCCCCTAGAGTCCATGATGTCTTTTGAAGACCCTGAGGAGCTCCCCAGTCTCAGTTCCTACCTTACCTCCCCTGACAAAACCTTATTGTTATTGACACAAAACCCATTCCTCCAGGGACCACATAATTAGATTTTGGATGAGATAGTGTTTATCCCACTTGGATGGTGGCTTTAGTTTTTTTCCTAATGTTTAGGCTAAGTCTTGGCAATTCAAGTCAAAAAGAAAAACTGGAAACATCTGAAAAAATGCTTGAAAGTCTAAACTAGAATACTTTAAAAAAAATGGTTACAGTCCTAAGTAGGATTAAAATCACCATAATACATATCTATCTTTGATTACATTAGGATTCGGTGTCTGTATATATATTGACCACGTATTTTGGGTTGTTCTATTTTTCACACAATGGGATGCTGCTTACCTGTTGACAGTTTTTTCTTTTGTTTTTCTTTCCCAGACTTGACTTGTAAAACAATTATTAGGTAAGACAACAGATGCAAATTTGAATGTGCCACTTTTTCTTTCTTTTCTTTTTTTTTTTCTTTTTGGTTTGAAATTAGATATTTTATAGAATGACATGATATAAAAAATCCAAACACAAAACATACATGGACATGTAAAACGACAGGTAATTTCCTTTTGCCTGAAGTGGTTTAAAAAAAATATGGAGGTCATTGAAATTTCATAGTTGAAAAGAATGTTTCTGAATGTACAAATAAAGCAGTAGTTTTGAACAGAAACAAGAAGTTACCTAGGCATATCCCCCAGCCACAGGGTAGTTACTCTTAGCCTCTTTGTCGATTGTGTAAATGAGACTTTCTTTGTATCACGTTATTTTTTTTCTTTTTTAACAGAGGTAAAAGAAAGTCTGTTGCCTTCATACTCAAATGAATTATGCCCAGGATAATCCTTATGTATACAAAAAGTTGAGAGACTGAAAAAGCCAAACAGAAAACACAGTTCCCATATGCGTTTGCTTACACCCCTTGGACCTCAGGGCCCACTTCTCAAGGGTAAAACTTAAGTGCTACCCACAAAATACATGAGAAGCTGAAGGATGGGAGAGAAGAAAGTACAAATCTAGGATTCTCTCTAAAGCATAGCAAACCATAAGGGTGGGTGTGGCCAGTTGGAATTTTTCTGTAGCACATGCTACATTTTCTTGGATATGTGTTTGCTTTTTTTTTTAACTGCAAAGACAGGGAGTCACTCTCTAGATCTGAGTCTCCAAAACATAAAGTTTCAAATAAGAGAACCAGGTCTATTCGAACACTAGGCCTTTGTTTATGTCATAAATAGCACAATATTGACAGTTTCATATGAGTCAAACTCATTACTCATGTTGACCTAATGGGAATACAATTTACCTCTTTTTTTCTTTTCTTTTTTAGGTTTTAAAAGCCTACCCTGTTTTCTTTTACAGTGCATTTAATGCAGTTCCCTCTTCCCTCTGGACTAAGACAGGTACCTGTGCCTTAGTTTGTGGAAAGAGTTTCACCTATTTGATTCTAATGAACCATTCAGAAAGCAATTCTAGTATGTAGTTCAATTAACAAAGTTCCATTGTCCTTAATTTCAGATAAAACTGTACAGGATGAACATGGATTTCATGAATCAAATATGCAGAGCTATTTGCGAAGTCAATTTAATTCATTTTAGACAAAAGTTTGGCGTTACTCTCAATGCAAATATATTTCCTTTGGCTTTAATGATTGATCAAACCTAATTCTTTTGGTTCTTATTAATATGAATCATACAATTTCTTGATTGTCAACTAGCATTTTAAAAGCTTACCTAAATTTCACTACTGGTATCCTCAATCTTACTGGTCCTACTTGCCTCAGAGAGGTAAACTGAAATAAAAAGGTCTATTTTGTCTTTCTTCTCACAACACCAGGATGTATAAATATAACGAAAGAAGGCAAAAGGAAGAAGTCTCCTCCCCAAATGCAGAATCAAGATGCCTATTCATGGTGGATGATGACAAGGACTGAGGGGACCAGACAAACCCCAGAGGTGTTGGAATTTAGAAGGAAGACTATTGTCACAAATACTCTGAGGCCTTTTCAGGAGAGCGTTCACCACTTAATGGACTATCACTAAGCTGTTCTGACAAATGACCTTTCAGACCAGTTCAGGAAGTACCTTCCATTCAACATTCCCATAAATTTCATCTGTTAAACAAGTGTCTTGGCTTATTGGTGGCCATCAATATAGGTTTCATTATTCAAAAGAGCTACTAAGGAACCACAAAAGCTCACAAAATCTAAAGTCATTTGGTTCAATCTGTTGGTATCCAGAACTCTTCATATTCAAACTGCCAAACACAGCAGGTGCAAGCTTCTACTATCAACAAATACACTTAAAAAAAAAAAAAAGACAACTTTTTTCTTTTTTTTTTTTTTTGCACTATGTAAAACACCAGTGGAAGGTAGTTTAAACGAACAACACAGTCAGAACTGGTCCGGCCATGTAGTTCAAATAAAATTTTAAAAAGAAAAGAGAAGGAAAGAAAAAAAAAACTTCTATTTTCTGGACTGCAATAGGGTGCCACTTCATCTTTGGTATAAAATAGGCCATCCATAGGCTGAATTTGATCACAACTAGGAAAGACTACAGAAATTGTCAACAATTTCTCTATCTATTGCTTTTTTTGTTTGTTTTTTTTTCTGTTTTTGCACTTTTTGACCATAAGCTCCTATCTACTTAAGTTTTTTTTTTAATGCTCTTAAGCTAGGTTTTGCAATGTGACAAGCAAAGCTGACTAAAAACTTTGTAAAGCTCATAAAAAAGACTGCAGATAAAAAGCACTAATGTTTTTGCTAGCAATCACGCCTCGTAAATTAAAAAAATCTGCATTCTGCCCCCCAAACACGCATTATTTCTAATGCAGTTGTTTTTAAACCAATGTTAGTAACTTCTCCATAAAATGTTTTAGCCTTCTAGAATGACTGAACACTTAAGACAAAGTTCATGAAAAGTCCCAGCATTTTCCCAATTCTTGCCGTTGCCAGTTTCCTTTATCAACAAATTTTCTTCAAATGAAGAAAAGCATTTTCTTTTAAACTGTACAGTTTTTTTCACCCTAAAAACTCATAGTCTTAAACTTCTGTACCAGCTAAAGCTGGCACAATATTTCAATTCTTTCTTGATATTTTTTTTAACAAGACGTTGACAGCTTGCCTCGAGAGCTTTTGACGTCCTTAAAATTAAGGCAATTAAGATTCAAGATAAACCTTACCTATATTTCTAAGAAAAAAATAAAATAAAAATCCAACCCACTAGATTTCAACAAGGGAAAAAGAAAGAATAGCTTAATTATTGAGGAAGACAATTTGTTTCCATTTCTGCTTGCCCACCTCTTGACATCAGAATTTTTGTTTTTTTTAAAAAAAAATCTATCTACACCTTCAGTTGAATTGAGTTCAAATATTCTTCCAGATAAAATTTCAACCTTCTCTGCTTTGTTTGTAATGTATGTGTGTATGGTCTTGTTTTTGTTTTCCTCTTCTGGTATTTGTTTCTTTAGTTAAAAAAAAAAATGATGGCAAAAATAAACTGTTAGACCACATGAAGGAACCATTTGCACAGCACATAAAAACACCTTTTTTTCCATTGGATAAGTAGGAAATTAAAAAAGAAAAAAGCATTCCATTGACGCCTGTGCAAACTGGAAGCCAGCTTCTTGTTCAATGAAGTTTCTTCATTCAAGGCAAAGTTTCAGACATTCTTCAGTCTTGTTCACGGTCTGTGAAAACAATCGAATGAGTGGTCATTACATCAAAGCAACTTTGAAATCATCTTCTGTGCTCTTTTCCAGGGAAGTCTCTTTAAAAAGATTACTAAACCCTTGCAATACAATACAGTCATCAAGAAAGTTGTATAAGCACATTGGGCTTAAGTAAGTATCAAATTCTGCCACTTTCACACAAATATGTATTTGAACCAGAGAGTTTATTCACATTAACTATCAAGGCTAATAGGTCAAGAACACTTTTCAGTTCTAAAGTAATAAATATTACAAATCAACCCAAGCAAGCAATGCTCCCTATGGTCATGAAGCCTATTTCCCGATGGCTGGCTGATGAGGCAGCTCCCCCAGAAATTCTTTGAGTAATGCTGTCTCTTCTGAACTCCCATGGGACTCATCACTGACTCAGTCAACAAAGATGTGAGTCCCTACTATGTATCCAAGAACAGCAATGGATTGCATATTCTCTTGTGGTATTCACTACATATATTCACAAAAGCCTAATTGGTCTAGTAAATAAGTAGGGAAATTAAGAGGGCAATGAAGTTTTCTTCCCCTCACCTCTTCTTTTCTTCCTTGCTCATCCATCTCATCCAGATTTTACATTCTTGAGAGCAGGGACTATATTTTACTTTTATTTTTTACTCTCCAGAAGTCTGGCAGAATGCTATGCACATAATAGGTATTTAGCTAGACAAATGTCATTTTTACTATATGCCACTTTGCCTAATCCAGCCCAAATAATGTCTTCTGCTTCTGCCTCACCACTTTTGCAGGGTTGAGCTTCTATTGGGTTGACCTTTCGGTTTAGCTCTTCCACTCACGGATTAGAATTTTGTTAAATGACTTCAGGGGTGTGCTATAAAAACGAGATTTTTTAAAACTATCTGTAGGTCATATTTAGATGAAAGTTTCTTCTCTGTTCTCTGCAGGTTCTTCTGATGCCTGGTTACTTAATTCAGGAAGGAAACCTCAGCGTTGCTGGGTATAGTTGTATAGGTTGTTTACTGGGCAAGTAAGATGCATGGCTGAGGAAGGGTGTTGGGGCTAAGTTCCAGCCCCCACTCTGTTCCCCAAGCTATATAGTCTGATGCAGAACCACATTTGATCTAAGCAACAGGGCCTTAATCAAATTCACAAAAAGCCCTCAACAGTGTTTTGAACTGTATGACAGTTGATCACCCAGTTCCTTTTCTAATTTGCAAAAATCCCTTATAAGAATCAGCTGTGTCTTTTAGAAGCCTGAAGAATTCATCCCTAGAATCATGCAAGGAAAGCAACTAGTTGATAATCAAATATTTCCATTTTTAACCAATAGTTTAAATCTCTAGCAATACATTTTTTCCTATGTTATATGAGAAAGTGGAATTTCTTTTAAAATGAAATGCATTAAAATTTTTCATAATAGCAGCTACAATAAGGAAAATTTTAGTAGTAGTTGTTAGGGGAACCCTGGTGTATATTTGCTCTCTCACTATACCTTTGTAAATTGCACACTTTATTTATTTCTAAAAATCTATCTTGCTGGAAACAAAACTATTTTTATCTTGGTTTTGTGTGTTTGTTTTATGGTCTATTCTTTGTTCCCTTTCCCATCTATCCTGCCGATTGAGCAGAAAATGCCCAATACACCATGAATGTACCTAATACACCTCTATAAGAGCAGCTCAATGAATGGTGTTTTACTCAGTGAACGATATGGACACAAAACATGCTCACTGCTCACGTATGTCATATACACTGGTCTCCAAGTGTCCATACTTGTGAGATAGGATGGAGCTACTTTCAATCCTGACACACATGTTTCCAGTAGTCCTCTCCTATCACTTCTTTGATACTTCAAGTGGTCTCACTGCTACATGAAAACAAATGAGGAGAAACAAATGGTTGTACTTTACATTTTCATGGTTGCTAGCTGAAATCTGAAGTGAAAAGGTATTGCTACTTAATAGAACTGAATTTAGTCCAGTCCACCTTCTCTGTTCTAGATGAAGTATGAAAGTACACATTTACATAATGTTACACAATTACATAATGCTTACGCATTGCACTGATACCCATAAAAATAGAAGGTTTTTAAATATTCAAGTCTGTGATCATTAGCAACAAGAATGTTTTAAGTTGGGCAGTGAGACTATTTTAGAAATAAAGTGGGTTGCAACTTCAGGAATCATGCGAATGAGATAATGAGTACAAAAATCATTTGTGAACTGTAAAGAACTATGCAAAAAGAATGTATTATTACTCACAAGTTTAAAGGATATGTAAGGATGTTAATCAAGTAATTTGCATATTATTAATATGCTGACAGTGATTAGGGAATTGGTGCTCATGTCAGTTCAGTTAGCCAGAGAAGACTTGAAGAATAAAAAGACCTTGCCATACTTGGTCTAAGATTAAGGGCCTTCTAAGGTCAGTGTAAATGGTGAAAGACTCATAGATAATGGAATCTATAATCATTTTAGAGTGATTTTGAACTTTCTTATCCTCTTTGTGTCCCCCATTCCCCCAAAAAGCAGTGTGAACAGATTAGGAAGAAGAAACCATAATTTTAAGACTCTAGACTTTTAGACTTGGAAGTTTTAGGGATCATCTACTGACAGAATGATCCCTGAATCACTCCTGACCTATAGCTTCATGTGACGCCATGTGGAAAGAGAGTGTCTGTGGTCCAGAGTTTGGGAAAAACTGCACATCTACTCCCACTACTGGATTACTCATAGGTAAACTAAACAAGTGGTTGGGACACCAGCAAAGAAGTATTGATACAAAAAAATTTTTAATTAGGATCAAAATAATCATCATGTTGACAATAAAAAATTTATTAGAGTTCTTTAATAATTAAATACGATGAAAAATTCTCCTAGAATCCCAAAGGAGGAGGGCAGCACAGACCCTAATTTTTCAGGAAGTAAAACATTTGAAGTGTTTATCTGGCCCTCTAGGAGGTCACGGCTATTAGCATTTCAACAGCTTTGAAGAGAATTACAATTAAGAAAGTTTTTCTTTTAGGTTAAAGCAGTTTCCCAGCATTGCTTTTGACTACCCCTTCCCACCTCAACTCCAGGGGATAGTGGTAAATCCTCCCTCAATACAAGAGACCTAATTTGTACTCTTTGGAGAACTCTGATCTAAGCTCTTACTTTAAAGAAGAGGAAAAGGACGCTCCAAAAGGTTGAATGACAGCTACGAAGTGGCAAAGAAGGAATTTGAACCAAGGCTTTCTCATTTTGCATATTAGAATTTAACTTTGATTCAAGACTCCTACGTTTCAGGTCCTAGTTATTTTTAAGATTTTTCTATATAGCACAAACCAAAACTGATAGTAAATAGGGCAGGGATTGCAATTTCCATAGAACTTCCAAAATAAACCCATGTCTCATTTTTGTCTTCTGGGATAAGAGATCAGAGTCTCTTTTGCATTAAAAGCCTCTTTTAACAATAGATAGAGAGAGAGAGGAAAAAAAGGATGAATACAAAATGTGGATATCTGATTTTTATCTTGGAGAGCAGAATTTGGACTAATTAAAATACTTGCCAACATAAATCCCAAATATAACCTTTGTATTCATATGCACATGATTTATATTTCTCAAGCTTTTATCCTAAAACCTTCTGTTGTAATGTCTGTAATTTACTTTAAAATATCTTTAGGATAGACATTATGGTGTTAAATGTACATGTGATGGGTTCAGCTATTCTGCAGAGGCACTCAGCTACCCTAATCAGAATTTCACACCCCACAGGAGGTCAGCTATCATTTAATGAGAAAGGCCAGAGGTTTATAGAAGGACTTTAAACTATCCATATCTCAATTAGCATAATGATTGTTAGAAATGGGTTGCCTGATAATAGTAGTGGCATGTTAATTAGCATAATGGTGCTGGAAATGAGCTGCTATTTGTGAAATTTGTAGTATTCAAAATAATGAGGAGTGGCTAACCTATTTTAGAGATGCTCTTCTCTCTACACAAAGAGAAAAGATATAAGAATGTAGGGAAAATTGTAGCCTACCATTTTGGGATTAAATTTAAAATAAGACTGTCTTGGAGTAGATTTCTCATGACCTCTATCAGGATAACATAGCCCTCCATCTAGGAAATAATCAAATCTAACCTGAATGAATTTTTCATGTTAAGTGTGTTCAAATTAAAAGAACGTTGCTGGAACTTTATCAAGTATAAAGGGAAAGCTGTAGAGACTGATTTGTGCCTGTTTCCTAATGAATGCTTCCTTACCAACGTCTCTGCGAGAGCTCTTGCATCTCTCAAACTTTTCTCAGTGATAGTTACACATGCAAAAGAACCCAGGTGTATACATGATCCGAATGCTTAGCTCAATTCCCAGGGTCTTCCTTAGATGGTGCTGTGGAATCTCATGTCTTACCATGACACCGGTCACCTTCTCTTGGCTGAAACTGACAAACACTTGGACAGAGTGACATTAATTTCTTCCTTTCACAGAATTCCAGAAGTGGTTGTCATCCACCAATTTATTTGACTTTGGATATTGTTTTGTTTTCATTCAATATTTTAACTGTTGTTGTTTCAAGTCAAAAGCTCCCAGCACTTTGTAGCATGTCAAAGAGAGGAAGCTGAGAATACAAACAGTACCCGTTAAAAATTTTCTCCAGATTTAAAGAAATGTCTGCAAAGCAATGCAAGTGGTTTTCACATGTCACACATGGGAACGTTCCATGTTCCATGTTCCAGGGTGCTTTCATCTCTGGCACACTGTAGCAACAAGCATGCCCTGTGGAATATCCCGTATTATGCATTCATACAGGAGTGCAAAAAAAATTCCTTCAAGTGGGGAAAATCCTTACCTTTATATTTATTTTTTTACCACTGTGGAACAGTGGATGGAGAATTATTTCCCTTGATATACATTATCTGCTGACCACTCAGCATTATCCACCATAAGAATCCATAGGTCAAGGCACATTACCATGGTGTAGCCATAGTTTTAAACACATTTAAACACTTAAAGTTTCATGTGGTCAGACTCAGACATCCTCAAATATATCCAAGAACAAAATTTCTTTGAATTGACTCCTTATTAGGACAGTTAAGTGCCTGTCTTTCTCCACAAATCAGAGCTTCCTTGGTTTTTATCTCATCTGCTTTTCAATGGCATCAATAATTCCATCATTGTGCTTGGTATTTTAAACCCTCTGTGATTTCTTTTTTCTCTTACTATATTTCACCCACTCCACCCCCACTATTATACTTGCCACCATCTTATATCAGACCTTTGTTCCCTCTTGTCTGCATCATTGCAACAGTAGGACTGGCTCTAGGGAAAATGGAAGTTCCCATGGCCAGGATCCTCATCTAACCCTAATCTACTTGATGATGTAATAGGTTAGTGCTTACACAGCCCTTGGCAATAAGGCAATATTGCATATGTTGCTATATAAAGAGCTCTGCCCAGTGCTTGTGGCAGAGGAGATGCAAAGTCTGGAGCAGAGGCAGAGCCTGGAGCAGAAAGCAGAGCCTTGAGCAAGGCAGAGCCTTAAGGAGAGAGCAAGGAGGTGGAGACAGAGACAGAGACAGCCTTGCTGCATGCAGACTGCCCCAGAGGCAGGCATGATTCCAGCACTTGACCTGACACCATGAGAATAAAGCTTGGTATAAACTCTTTTACCCCTAACATTTTTCAGTCTCACCAAATCCAGAGTGAACTTGCCTGGGGCAATCCTCCTCAGGTGAGACACTGGCTGTTTGCATTGCTTCTAAATCCATTCAGCTGGAAGAGCACGCAAAGAATGAAGGAAATACATCCAAGCTCCTCAGTAAGGCCCCTGATACCAGAGTCTGGGCCAATCTGCCTTTTCACAGTATTCCACTACTCTGCATGCACTTCTCAAAGAAACACTATGAGTTTTCCCACTCCTGGTCATTGGCCATGCTGTTACTTCACCTGGAACATTGCTCCACTACCTGTAAAATCAGCTCTAGGGATCACAACCCCCAACAACATCTTTACCCAGCCAAGAAAAAATTAAATATGTCCTCCTATTACTATACTATTTAAGGAACCTTATTCATTTTCTTCCTTGCAGCATATGTATCTTGCCTATGTATAAGTCTAAACCCTATCCTAGATTGTAAAAACCTGAGGGCAGGGGTTCAGTATCCCAGCAGAGAACCTGGCACGATGCTGGCCTAGGTGTGGAGGTGATGGGTTGATGCTCACCAGAATCCATGAGAAGCGGGGTGCTCTGTCTGGGTCGGGCAGAGCATGCCCCATACCATATCGTGCAATGAATGAAAGGTTGGGAAGATCCTGAAAGCCATCCTTGAAACACATCCCTCCATACTCAGACTCCATTGGTAATAGAGGCATCGACATGTAAATCAAGTCCTGTCTGTCATTCCTGCTCTTAAAAGCCCTCCAAAGGTGTTGCAGCTCTCTTAGAATAAAATGGAGAATAATTACACAAACCACATATACAAGGACCAAAGGCTGAAGAGAAGCCACCTGTTCAGTGTCATCTCACCTACATCTCCCCTAGTCCACCACACTCCATCCTCAGATCCTCCCTCAGGACTTTTCAACTTCTTGCTTCTTCTGCATAGGATGCTTTTTCTCCAAATGTCTTCAAGATTAGCTTGGAGCTATCATTCAGACCCAGACCTGTATGAGATGCCTTCCCTGATACCAAATCTTAGGTATTTATATAGTCATATTCCTTCACAATAATCTTTTGCAGTCATCTGCCTTGCAATTCTATTTATATTTGACCGTTTGCTCACTGATCAATCGATTGTGCATCTACCCCTACCAGGAAGTAAACTCCAAGCGAATGGGGGAGCTGTCCACCTCTTTCACTGGTCTTTCCCTAGCATCTGGAATCCTGCCTGTCCCCTAGTAGGCATTCAGTTGATACTTGTTGATTGGATGAGTGGAAGTATCTTTTTCATTTACCCAGATATCATTAAACTGTGAGCAAAAGGGTCTAGGACCACTCATCATGCTTTGAAATAGTCAAGGGCAGGTTCACCTGCTCACCAAACCTTTAAAAATGTTTCTGGCCAACACAGGGTCCCTCACCTTCCACCTATGCCTCTTGCTGTGCTTTCACATAGCCACCCATTTCTGCTCTTTCCTCACATGTAAACCACTGAGCAGACTGAGAACAAAATCCACGATACTTGGAGCAGAGTTCCTGAGACAGTAGTCTTGTTGGGTGCATGTAAAAGTGATTCACACAGGCCACAGGTAAAATTAAGAAAAAAATTAAGAAACCCAACATACTTTATACACTATAGATCTTCCCTGAGTGTTATTATGTGATAGTAATAATCATAATAAAAGTAGTAATAATAAAATACCTTGTATTTATAAGGTTAAGTCATGCTCTAAGCACATTTAATTTGGAGGACTGACTTTAGAAGCTAGACCATATATAGGAGACTCATTACCATGATTAATCCTTCAACAACAAACAAATCCCTAAGCACGTGGGGAGGCTAAAGAGGAATGAAGATTAAGAAATGGAACAACAGACAGGAGGGAATTTTTGGGAACACTCTATTTAGCAGGGCTTCGACTGTTATCTACAAAGTAGGACAGTTTTTATGACAAGACATTTATATATAGTCTGAACTTCTGCTGATTCCTTTGGTTTCAGTCAAAACCTCTCAAATCTTAGTGCACATACTCAACACAAAGTCAACTGTACTTTGCTTTATAAATGATTTAAGATGAATTTTCAAGAGTAGTTCTGACTACCTGACTTCTGCTTTGCCATTTCATTCCTAAATAAGACTCCGTGTTGTTTTATATTGACAATACCCTTCTTTCATGAACTATTTTCCTGGGTGTTTAAAGCAACCCTGTAAGGAGAGTAACTGTTTTCATTTAAGAATGAGGTAACTGAGACCCAAATGGAGGCTCATTATTTAGTTTCAAGTGGGAATATTGGAGTTTCTCCAAACATACATATGGTAGATTTTTTTTTTTTTAATGGTTGCAATGGTTCACTCTGTTTTCAAGCCTCTTGGTAGTGAGCTCCAACGTTAATTTTGGGCTTGGCCATGTGACCTGCTTTGGCCTATGAGGCATCAGCAAATCAGTCACAACCAGAATTGGAAAATGCTGGTCAGTTGGGCTTCCTCTCTTGCTGTTCTCCAGATTCTGAGACTTTCGTGTGACTCAGCCTCGTGGAGGATCAGAAACTGCTGATTTCTGCTGGAGGTTCAACTGCTTCCATCGCTCAACCAACAGACAACCGACACTGAGAAGCTGAGCTATGGAAACGACCAGCAGCTATCCCCAAATGCTTGAGCAGGTCCAGTCAAGTCCAGAAGGACTTTCCATTTGAGACTGGCCCAAATGGCCAACCCACTAATCATGAACTAAATAAACTCCTGTCACTAACATGGGACAGTCTGTACCTCTGCAAAAACCAGCAGATACATGAGAGAGTGATGCCCAGATGACTCCTCTTGAGAAAAGGCATTCAGTACAGCCCAGACTTACTTAGACTGTTGGTAGGAATATGCAGGTACGTGTTCGTTGGACGTGTCCACTGTTATCTGCTGCTGTTGACCACTCGTGTCCTGGGATGAAGGGGCCACTGTCTGGGGAGAGGTATCGGCAACGACGCCCTGAGGAGGCAGATAAAAGCACAAAGCCTTACTCGCTTCAGCAAAGCGCCTTCTTCCAGGTGGACGGTAGGGGACACCCCTCTTCTAGTGGGCCTGAGCAGAGTCACACTCAGATACAGGAACCCTCAACAAGTCCTCACAGGGAAAACCACAGAGCACATTCGGAGAAGGGCTGAGGAGTTCACGTCTGTGCATTACCAAGACGCCTTGCCATCAGAGGTCCCTGGAGCAAACGGTCAGAAAATCATTCTACCCATACTTAGAACTTTTAAACCATGACTGCATACAGGCACTCTAAATAATAATTCAGTAATCAAAAACAAAATGCATGAAGGATTCCTCTACAAATGTGTATGTTCAGAACATTTTCCTGGCCTAGTGCACTGTACTGTCTCCTGTCTCTCTATGATTTGGCAAAACCATGGACTCTGACTTAAAAAAATCGACATCCAAGATTGGAATTCTTTTCAGAGAACACTGTTAAATAGGCTTTCCTCTCAGCAGTTTGGTATGTTTTATTTTGCTTTGCTTTCTATGACATGAACTAGGATTCTCTTAAAGGTTTCAGAAAACAAACATCTTGGATTTGGATTTATTCACTTTCTTACCCTTCCAATCTCATTTCTCACAGATGCCCACAAGAACAGGTATCTGGAGGCGGTTCACCCTGGGAAGTGTGTTTGGTTCTGAATCAGGCATAGGCTGTGTTTTTTGGTGGTAGTAGGCCTAACAGGGGGCATCCTCCTGAATACATTCTCCTGGTTTTACTCACGTAGCCTTGGACAACTGTAATCATGTCAGGTTTCAAAAGCTCCTGCTCAACTCTCTGTCCGTAATGATCTTTGAAAGTGTTCCTTAGAATCCAAAATTCTCCCTATATTAATTCAGTCTTTTTTTCCACTATGCCATTTAGTATTATGCATTTTTCGGAGCTCCACTCCGCACCCCAACTCTCCCCGCCAGCATGTATTTGTTGTCTGGATACTCGTAAATTTTCAATGAGTGTTTTTCCATAGAAAATTAATCAGTGCTTTTCCTCATCAGCACAAATTCAAGGCAATATATCAGAGTGTACTTGTATTTTTCCTAATGAAAGACTTACTTTTAAATCTCATGTTTAACTATAATTAGACTGTTTCCGATGAGTCACACTGTCAAATGTGTCTCATTTTATGGTCATTAAAATGCTCAGATTCTATAGTGAAGAATACCATGTGGTGTAGACATGGAGAAATGCAAATATGTGGCCCAGATTGATGCTTAATGTACCTTGAATGCCTAGATTCATGATTTGATGGCATAGGTGCTTTTTGATGGCTACATATAACAACAAAAAAAAGTATTTTAATCACATATTCTTGAAATTCTAAAAAGCCAGTAAAAACCTGTTTAATCCTGACACATTCTTTGGGGCCCACAGGTCTGGAATACATAAGATTTAAAAATTGGACTTCTTTGGCTTCGTAAATTCCATATGTCCTCTTAAACTTCTGTGTTTCTCAAACCTTGTTACTAGGATGTATTTGTCATACACCAAAAGCAAACAGAATAACCCCCAACAGTGTGTAAGATCCAACTGAGTCTGGAAAGAGTTTCCCCAGTTTCTGTAGCTCTAGAGGCTGGGCAGTCATGGTAGGCCTCCCTGGGGGAGCAGTGCCAGTGCATCAGTTGCTGGTCAACTCACGAAGTAGGAACAGAATCAACACCAAAGGAGTCCCAGACGATGGGAGGAAATCCACTCTGACCATAATGGCAAATGTCACAGGGGCCAGCAATAACAACAGCTAGAAGCAGGGAGAAGTACTCATATTTAAGGGTTTCACCCTCATCCTGATAGCTCTACGCCCCCTCCTTTTCTGTGCAGCTTGCTGACTCTGCCCAGTAAAAAGTGGGGATGGATTCAGCCTCATGGAAAGAGAGAAGGAAAGGGACAAAGCTTCTATTAAGGACAAAATGACTTCCTCATTCACGGGGTCCACAGCAATAAGAGTGGTACAACTTTTTCTTTCTTGTCGGTAGAAAGTCACACACCTGCCTGGGCTCATTCACTAAAGCAGTGGTTATAGGTTTTTGATACATAGGCGAATCACCTGAGGACTTTTAAAAATCCTTATGTCCACTCCATTACCCAGACAAATAAATCAGAATCTCTGGTGAAAGGCTCCATGTCTAAATATTTTTTAAAGCTCTCAAAATAATTTAAAAAAAAAGTTTGAGAATCAGTGTACTAGCCCAGTGTCCCTTAAATTTTAATGTGCACCTCAATCTCCAAAGGGTGTTGTTAAAATGCAAATTCCAATTCAGTAGGCCCAGGTCTTGTCTAAGGGTTTGCATTTCTAAAAAGCTCCCTAGTGGGGTCAATGATGCTGAGCCAGGGTCCACTCTGAGCAGTAAGTCCCTGGAGAACTACCTCATTCAAATAGTCACAACCTTTCTCTCCCCTCCTTATTTAGGAGTGTTTGTGGTTGACATTGGATGGGATCATGATTTGGTCTCTAATATTTTCTCTAACTAGGAAAATCACACTCCTCTCACATATAGCAAATCAGCTTATTTCATGTGTAAAGCAAAACAGAGTCATGGTCAAGGGAAGGTACATACTTTCATATACTGAGATGGCAGTTTCAAGTTTTAGAGGAGCCCAAAAATCACACATAAGGATTCCTTCGGTTATAGGGAACCCCAGCATATGTGGCTGAGATTTATCTCTCCTAATCTCTTTCTGTAAGACAGAAACAGACTTACTTCAATAGAAACAGCTGTCGGAGGCACAGGCGTGTACTGGGGAATGTAGGTCCCTTGCATAGGAGCCGCAGCAGTCATATACTAGAGGGAATCAAAGAAAAATGCAGTTGAACTTGGGATTGCAACCAGAGAGAAAAGTACACATCACATGAGACTGTTTCAGGTGTGTGGTCCATGGCTGGTGCATGATGAAGTCAAACTATATTTTGACCAAAAAGTAAGGCAGTTCTATCAGCACAGAAAGACCTTGTTGACTGATTCAGTACCAACCACAGCCTACATCCACACTCTCAGTACACATAAATATCTACCCCCTCATTCCCTCATTTTGTCTTTTTCAAACATTCTATATCAATTTCCAAACACTTCATTTTCACAACTAAAACATAAACTCTAGGAAAGCAGGGATGATGTCTGTTTTGTTTTGCTTTTTCCTCCATTTTATTGCTTGCACCTTCCCACAGTAAGCTCTCAACAAATTATTTGTTGAATGAATGAATCACTGTATTGTTAGCACATTTCTTTTTTAGTTAAAAAGAAAATGGCAAGAAATACTTATGAAACAATATTCAGAATTGGTCAATGTTATCTTGTATCATTTTTGCATCACAATTATATACATATATAAATAAGTGTTGCAGATGATGTGGAAATTTCCTTTGTTTCCTTTCCCTCACGCCAGTCGCATGTCATTGTCAGTATTTCCTTTTCAACTCCTTTAATTCTTGAAATTTTCTTCATCTGGATGAACAATGAAACAGTCAAATCATTTTTCACTAAGTTGTAGTTTTCAGTAAAATATGCATTGGGAATAACATGTCTATTTTTACAATGCAGAAAGGGAACCCCAGGAAAATGACCTACTCACCTATGTAAGCAGAGAGCATGAACCACAGTCCTATTTCTAATACACATTCACTCTGCAAATTTGAAGATGTAATCTCAGAATGGAATTGCTCTACGGAATTCACTCTGTTGCTGAGTTTCTACGTTTGACCAATGTCACAAAACTTCAAAACCAGAATCATCTCATGAAGACAGGGTTTCTCAATTCATGAAGGTTATAGGAATGATTTTTTTTATTCCTCTGATTCTTTATTTTTCTAAATTTGCTGAGTTCATATATTAAGAGCATGTGTGAATACACAAAACCTACATTACTATATTTTGGATGTCTTGGCCTTTCTACTGAAGAGGCATGGTGACTCTGAATCAAGGGAAATATCTGAATGGGGCTTAGCTCCTCAGTTGTTGTTTAATATTCATGAAGAATTACAGCAATAACAACAACCTTTGGAATAAATGCATCTCCATCCTAAACTAAGCACTGTCCTGCTGAATCTATTTGCTAAAAATAGAGACAGCCTTAGCTACATGGAACAAACCAACCCGTTGTCTGGAATCCATGTGTTGCTACTAAGAACAAACTGAGTGCAATTCATCTCTGTATAAAAACAACCTTGCCAAGTGGACCAAGAGCAATTGTTTGAATGGCGGGGGCTGGGGTCGGGGGAGATTACTAGTTTAGCTTTACATTGAAATTATCAGAGACTCATTACTCTTCTATTAAAATTGTCCAGACTACCATCTCCTTAAAAGCATGTGCCAAATTTTATGTCTCTGCGCTTTCAGACACACCATGCAATATTTGTTACTCAATAATTGTTCAGAAGCTGAATAAAAGGATACAAGAAGAAAGCTTCCCATTTCTAATTACAATCACATGCCTCTTCACCACTGACAATCCTGAGTTCATTATAAGTATTAATTTCACTACCGCATAATGTGTTTGCATAACCTTTAAACAAACACTTTAGCCAACTCTGTTCATCTTTGTCTTGTATCTTCACAGGCAGACAGTATTCAGGTATCTGATTGCTATTAATTTTGCAAATAAGTACAGAACTCTGAGGTTACATTTTAGCAAATATCATTTCACATCTAGAACCCTATGGCAGGTGTCTGCCTTGCCAACAAAACCTTTCTAGAAAGTATGTTGGGCATAACAATTCCTTGACTACTTCAGACAGGTAGTTTACCTATGTTATATAGGTTTTAAAAATCCTTTAATTTAGCATTCTCTACAATGTATTGCAAATTTTTAGAATGCTAGCAACTGAGAAGGAAAAAAAAACTTTGTGTTCCAATGTATTTAAACGATGTTGCATAATGTATCTTCTTCTTTGATATTGACATATTAAAAAAGAAAACTGAGAAATCATGTTCCTCAGAAGCCTATTTAAAGGTGATTAAACCAGAACTTTAAAAGTTTTTTTTAGTAAGCACCAACTAATTTTGCTTAGAACTAGTGTTCTAAGGAACAGACCTTAGAAAATGTTTCTTTAATTGAATCTCAAAAATCCTAGTAGATTTGTAGAAAGGAAGAGGTGGGGGGGGGGTTGTGTATTTTTTGCAAACTACAATGTTATGTCAGCAAAGAGATGATATATTGCGGATTGTGTTCTACCCTTTGGTCATGTTTTCTAAGATTTACAATATACTAGTAAATGGATACTCCCTCACTGATTTGGGTATTCCAGAGTTAATAATTCTCAGTTTTACATCTGGGCCTAATGAGTGTGTATGTGTGTTCTTTGCATAAGAAGAGACTTTGAGGGCATCCACCTGCAGGACTCCACCGTGCTCTGTCCCTTCTGCATTGTCTGCATCTCTAAGGAGCTGTTTCTGGGAACTTGGACATGGCCCTGGGCCATACAGAGCAATGTTCACTAGTTCACATGAGACTCTACCTCATTTTTAGATCTCCTTTGCCAAACTAGAGCTCTCTGGCAGTGTCATTAACGAAAAGCATTTACATGATTCTTAGCTAAACTTCTTCAAATGACTCTGAGTTATTCAAAACTTAATCTGTCTTTTTCTCAGTAAAACAATCAGGAAATCTTCCTGAATCTCATGGCATTCAATAAAGTTGTGAACATGGCCAAAACTGAACAGTTAATGGTATAAATTCATTCTCATCTTCTTTCCAGAACAGTGCTGAGAGTTAGGAAGGATGGTTCACCCATTTTATAGAGCGAGAAGCTGAGATCCATAAATAATATGAATATACTTCAGTTCTTCTGACCCATGACTTAGCGTACTTCTCAGTCGACTTTGTTACTTTTTAAGTTAAGCAAATGAGATCCTAAGAGCTTCTTTATGTACTTTATCACATCATATAGATATCAACTTGTTTTTTCTTATCAGATTTTAATAACTGGAATTCTAATTAAGTAATAGGGAATAACATGCCTTTGATTGACGTTTTTATGGTCATTTAATTTCCGTACATTTTTTATTTTACTTTATACTCAAAGTACCTCATTTGAGGAGGGCCACCTCATATGCTTAACTTCTTTTATGATGAGTTACTTTTAGGCTGCTCTTCAATAGACCCAATAGAGATTTAACTGTATAAATGAGATCAGCTCAGTTCAATGTGTCATGGGTGTGGGTTTTTTTTTTTTGGTCACAAAAAGCCTCATAGACACAGCTGGGGAACATTGTTGACAATTAAGGATAGACTTATTTTAAACAAGTCCATGCTTGGGAGATTTATGTCCTGTAAGACTATTATCTCTGAGTGAACTTTTGCAATAAAACTCTTCTGTGGTTGACATATATTTTCTAGGGTAAAGTCTCAAGAAGTGACAGCCTTGCAGGATTAGGAGCAAGTGCTTACAGGAAATTGCTACAGCTATGTGTAAGATCAACTCTCAGCTTTAGGTAATTGGTGACAAATAACTCTGAGCTTTCTCTGCAAGCGCCCAGTTTGATTTCCTTAAGAGCACAGATAAACTACAGTCAGACTTAATAATCCAGGCTGCACAAACATTGTTTGGATCTGGGTGCCTCAGCGACTGCTTTCATTTTATCTAGGTAACAAATGACAACTAAGAGAATGACCCGTGATGTAAAAAAAAAAAAAAAAAAAAAAGTGCCTCATATCGAAATTACCGAGTATCATAATTCTTCCAAGTGGTAAAGATACCTCAGGACAAATGCTGGGCATAGAAGCCACAGGGCATAAATCTGCAAAGAAGTAAAAAGCTAACCTTCTCAAACAATATGGCTTCTCTCTCACTTACCAACTTTACATTTCCCTGTATGGCCCCAGAAGATGACTGGTTAGCCAGAGACAGGTAAGATTCCTCAAGGGAGGACAACCTAAGACAGGCACAGTCGCAGGGGGGCCATCAGGTGAGAAATTGGGGATCAACAGAGGTGAGGCTTAGAACCTCACCTCCCCTGTTTTGAGAGAAATCTTCTGCATCCGTGGATGTTTTGTTGCCCTTGTCCAGCTTGGATTAATACTTAGTCTACAGGCACACACCTGATCATCTACATTTGCCCTCTTACAGCACTAAACTATGTTTTCTACCTTTATCTTGCATCTACCTACCACTCCAGCATTTTATTAATAATAATAATAATAATAATAATAATAATAAGGGAGAAATGTGGGATTCACATATAAATCAAGTATAAAAATCAAACGAATATTTACATTTGACCTGATTGTTTATAGTTCATAATGCGTGATCAAAACTGAAAGTTTCTGTGATGAATGCCCTTGCACTGTTCACCATGTAAGAACTTATTCACTATGTAAGAATTTGTTCACCATGTAAGAACTTGTTCATTATGCTTCAGAAGATTGGAGACTGTTGAGAATTAGGCTTGGGGTTGATTAATGATTGAGCATTGACTTCCCTATACAGAATTTTATTGTTGTTAACCATTTGATCAATAAATGTGAGAGATGCCCTCTCAAAAAAAAAAAAACTGCCTCTTTGACTTGAATAATTCCTGAAGATTACTTATTAAAACCATTAGAAAACTAGATACATATATATCCTTTAAGCTCATTTACTTAATTGGTACTTCTCAAAA
This sequence comes from Manis javanica, assembly GCF_040802235.1. Taxonomy (NCBI): domain Eukaryota; kingdom Metazoa; phylum Chordata; class Mammalia; order Pholidota; family Manidae; genus Manis; species Manis javanica. The sequence continues at coordinate 52,858,771 of NC_133170.1, read as the reverse complement.
GCTAGAAAATACCTGCAATAATTCTTGCAGGAGTACAAATCCTTTTGCATTTTTTTTTTGATACAACAGCTGATGGAAACCACAATATGAGATGATAAAGATAAACAGATGATAAAGATAAAGATAAACAGACAGTCCTTACAGTAGTTCCTTGTTTGTTGCATCTCAGTTTTGACATTAATGAATAAACGTTATTTCTTAGGTAAACAGCTTGATGATTTTTACATATTTTGAAAGCAGCAGATTTTCACATGTAAGTCTGTAGGAGAACTAACCAGCCATTTTCAAACCCACAGAATAAATTCCAGACTCCACTACTTGTTCCAAGAAGTCTAGACACTGCATCACCAAGATAGTTACACAAAGAGTGAAGGAAAAAAAAATGGTGAAATTGGAGAGCAATTGTGTGTTTTTGCCCATTTAAGTCAGAACAAACTGTTTCTGTTATTGTAGAATCATTGATTATTTCCAAGGAAACAAACAGAACTTCAAATTTTTAGTTCTGGATTTACTTTCTCTTCCCCCACCAAAGCAAAACAAATGTTTTATATTACTTCCTGTGCATAAATTTTCATTTTAATTATTTGTAGAGTAGGGGAGTGGCAAAGAACTTCCCACATTTTAAATTTTTGGAATTCTCTAAATAATTTATCAAACTTGTTCATTTGGAGTTATCACTATACTGTTTATATTTTAAGTCAGTACTTCTAGTTCTGGCTATAAAATTCTTTTTTTTAAAAAAAAACTGATTAACAAATTTCAGAAAAGATTGCTGTCCATGTCCTACCAAACCCAGAAAATTGATGAGGAGGATATAGGAAAGTTGAAAAAATACACCTCAGAAAGGAAGATGAGCAGAAGAAAAAGTAGTGATTGTAGTAGATGATGCTAACAGCATGCACTCTGAGTTCCTTTTGAAATCATCTAGTATGAAGTTTCTTCTAAAAAAGGAAGTTTGAGGACATAGGGAACAACCTGAGTTATGATTCATCATGGTTGGGTGAATGGCTGGCATAGTGTTTCCTCAGATGGAGGAATGCTGAAGTTTCGAGGGTCATATTTCTTGGATTTATAAAATCCTACTGCCTCAGAGTATTGGGGAGCAATACCTGGCCCGGGGGTGGCAGATTGTTATCATTTCACATGCTTGCTTTCAGTAAGTGGTCCTAGCTAGAATGCTCCCAAAGTCTCCATGTCACTGAATGGAAGGGAGACAGACCGTCCCAGATAGAAAGAGAGCTGGAGAGGATCCCTTTGAGAGGCAAGAGTGCCCACTAGGGCCTGATGAGGCTGAACTCCGACCTGGACCCCTACTGCTCAGGTCTTCTACCTCTGCCAGTGAAATGTTTGGAGAGTGGAGTGGATCCCCATCTAGAATGGTAAGAGTGTATTCTTTAACAACGTTTCAAGTATTAATTTATAAAGTGGACTACTTGCTTTTTAAAGTTCTAACACAGAAACAACAAAGTAGGCAGTTGTGATTAATGAGATAATTATCCCTGAAGGTGGAAGCGAAGATAGCACATATTTCACTACTAGGAATAAAAGCACTTAAAGATGAAAGGCTAGTAAATAGCTTGATAGAAATGAGGGCCCAGAATTCTTAGTAGTATGTAACCTATATTAACCCATCTAGTTCCCCAGAATAGTACTAAATATAACCCACAGAGAGGTGTGCACTAAACTATGAAACAAAAAATACAGTTTGTCATCACTGCATTCTTGAGTACGGGCCATTTGATGGAATCATACAGAAAAGAGAGGAATAATAAAGAATCCTGGAGGTTGTTCTCAGCTTGGAAATTTAAAAACCTCACCCCCAGCAAAACAGGGAGAATTAGTCATTACCGTAGGATCACAGGCTATGGAAGCCTTCAATTTTGTAGAGAAAGCAATTTTCATGTTTGTCCTGGGGGAAAAAAAATCTATAGAGCCCATTAGGTTCAAGAATGTGCCCAGATCATTGTGGTAGCAATAAAATTAAAATTAAAGGTAATAGTGTGGAAATGTAGTTGATTAAGAAACTGTCTTAAAATTTGAACTAAACAAAACTCTATGTAGACACCATAACTTCTCTCCTTCCCCCTCTGCAAAGTTTTTGTGATATGCAACATGAAATGTAAAGAAAGATGGATCAGAGGAGAGACCCAGTGGACCACAAGACCACTCAGGAGCTAAACATAATAATTGAGTCAGATGAAAAATGAAAGCTAGTTGTACATTTTAGAATGTAGAATGGAGGCCACTATGAAAGGGTGTTTACAGCAGAGTAGTGGGAATGAAAGACTCACTGGGTTCAACAGAGAATGGGAGGTGAGTAAGAAGGAAAGAATATGAGAAGATATTATGAAAAACCTTATGCCAATAAATTTGACAACTTGGATAAAATTGGCAAATTCACTGAAGAGCACAGTTTAGCAAAAGTGACACAAAAAGAAAAAGAAAACCTAAATAACTCTATATCAACTAAAGAAGCTGCATTCATAATCCAAAGTCTTCTCATAATAAAATATCTTCAACTGGCTTCTCTGGTGAATTTTCCAAACCATTAAGGAATAAATAATAACAATCTTGTATAAATTCTTCCAGAGAAGACTGTAAAGAAGGGACACTTCCCAACTGATTTTATGAAGCTAGCATACTCCTTATACCAAAATTTGACAGGAGCAGTATAAGAAGGGAAAACTATAGCCCAGTATCTCTCATAAACATTTTTACAAACTTCCTAAAAAATTTCTAGATAATTAATCCTATGACATATGAAAAATATATATACCTCCATTCCAAGTGTGATTTATTTCAGAATTGCAATGTAGGTTTAACATTTGAAAGTCAATCAGTATTAATTCACCAATCAACATTTATTCACTGATGGAATAAAGAAAGACATTGTATGATCAACTCAAAAGACTCAGAAATATCTTGATGCATTCTAAAACCTGAATATGACAAAATGTCTCTGCATACTAGGAATAGATGGAAACTAGGAATACAAATCTATATACAAAAATCATAGAGCTGACATCACAGTTAATGGTGATATGTTGCATACTTACTTTCTATTAGAATTTTAGAATTAGAAAAACGTACAGCATCATCTCTTATAATATTATTTTGGATGTTCCAGACAGTGCAATGAGACAAGAAAAAGAAACAGAAGGCATAAAGATGGAAGAGACTATCATTATTCACTGATGATGTGATTGATATATAGACATTCCAAAGATATATTTTTAAAAAGTTATTAAGATTAAAAGGGGAATTTAGCAAGGTTGCTGGGTACATGTCAGTGGAATAGTTGTATGTATATATATATACCCAGCAGACAATTAAAAATTCATTTAAAATACTATATAGATAGCATAAAATATATCATACCTAGAAATAACCCTTATAAAAAATCATGAAAACTTCTATACTGAAGATTAGAAAGCATTGATGAGAGAAATTAAATAAGACCTATATAAATAGAGAGGTACATCACATGCATGGATTAGAAGTCCCAAGATTGTTAAAATGTTAATTCTCTTAAAAAGAATCTACATATTGAATGCAATTCCAATTGAAATCCAAACAGATTTATTGGTAGAAATCAGTGAACTCATTTTGCTGTGGAAATGCAATGCAAAGGATCTAAAATATCCAAGACAATTTTGGGAAAAAAACAAGGTTGGAGGATATATACTACTAGATATAAAGATTTACTAAAAAGTCATGGTAATTTAGTATGGTATTGTTATAAGGATAGAAAAATGGACTAATGGAACATAATAGAGAATCTAGAAACAAATATATATATAGCCACATGTTCAATGTGGGAAAGAATGATCTTTTCAATAAATGATTCTGGATCAGCTGTATATCTCTATAGGAAAAATGATCCCTGATTCTTACCTTATACCACACACAATAGTAACTAGAGATAGATTGTTGGTGTAACTATAAAAGTTATAATAATACATATTTTCAAAGAAAATAGGTAAAAGACTTCAAGATATTGGGAATAGCAAATATTTCTTATATATGACTCAAAAAATACTAATCATAAAAGAAAAGATTAAATCAACTTCATTAAAATTAATTAGTTATCAAAAGATTGAAGAAAGTTATTTACAACACATATTTCTGAAAATAATGTATATATAGAATGTCTTATACATAAAACACATGTTTTTAAAAAATTCACAAATCAGGAAGAGTACAGAAGACATTTTTAAAAATGACTTTGAATCAACTATCAATATATATAATAACAGGTTAATCTTTAGGGAATTATGCTGAGAAAAATATTCCTATAGATTATGTACTATATGATTCCATGTAATGATATTTTTTTATATGATAAAATTTTAGAAATGGAGAACAGATTAGTGGTTGCTAGGGCTTAGGGACAAGGACAGGGAGTAATAGGGTTGTAGGTATGGTTATAAAAGGGCAACAGGAGGGATCTTTGTGACACTGAAACTGTTCAGTATCTTGACTATGGTGGTGGATAAAAAAGTCTGTATAGTAAAAAGTTGTACTGAACTTAACACACATACAAATGAGTCTAAGTAAAACTGGGCACATCTGAGTGAAATTTGTGGAATGTGTCACTATCAGTATCCTGGTTGTGCTTTTATATTACAGTTTTGTAAAATACTAACATTGGGGGAAATTAAGACAACTATATAAGGGATCTGTATATATTACTTCTTACAACTGCATGTGAATCTACAATTACCTCAAAAAAAATTCAATAAAAGCAAAAAAACAATTATCACCAACACATACATATGTGTGTGTGCATGTACATGTGTGTGTAGATATACTAACTCACTGGGTGCATAGCATTACGGCTTATTAATGGTAAAGAATTTAAAGTCTCTGCAAAGTAATGACCTCTTCAAATGAGAGAGACTGTTGAGGTCAACTCAACATTTATTTCAATCAATCTCTAAATCTGAAAGCACCAAGGATAAGTCAGTTTAACAGACAACCTGCCTGACCTATTATCTGGATATAACTTGCAGAAACTTATCGGGACACACAGCCCAAAAAGTAATGTCCTCAGCCTCTTCAGGCTCATGTAATCTTTTCTCTAGGAGGCCAGGCTTATTTCTTTATTTTGGAAATGAAAGAACTGACGACTATGTCAAGAAGATAGATGAGTGAACTAAGAAGTCCTCAATGTTCCTGGAAGATTGGTTGTTTTCTTCTTAAGTCTGAGACGAAACATGAATTGGGCTAGGTAAAGATGTTTCAGCCAAAGCAAAATGGAATGCACCCAGGCTGCCACACTCCCAATAAATTCCATTTCCACACAGCACATTTCCTTTCCACCATCTCAGGCCCACACACCATGAACACCAGTGAACTAGACCAGACAACATGACTTGACAAGAGGAAATGCTGAGCGTGACCCTAAAATGTCCTTCAAAAAAATCTAGTCTCCACAAGAAACTCAACAAACAGGTTCTTTTCATAATGTGTGTGCTTGTTTTTTAGTCAAGAGACTTACAAATATGGAACTTGACCTGGTCAGCTAGTTAGAATATTCATATTAGAGATTGATCCAAGATGGGTGGGAAAAAAATGAAGTTGAGTAGGGAAGAAGGCAGGAGAGAAAGAAAAAATGGAGCAGCATTCTGAATACAGAGGAAAGAATAAAAAACACCAACAAATTGGAAACTGCAAACAGCTTAAAGCTATTTGAGAAAAATACTTCCAGGAGCCAGACATACTTAGGAAAAAAAACATATTTAAGGGTTAATATTCTATACATATGAGAAAATATAATTTTGGCAATAAAATAATGTAATGGAGGAGTGTCCTCTAGGGTGCAGACATTATCATTCTTGCCTCCGAGGATATGAAGAGTTCAAAGTAAAGAGCCAAGGACGAAAGGAGCAGAACTGAAAGGAAATTAGATCTTCTGGTGCCAGAGCCCAGATTCTACTCTTTGCAACCAGAAAAGAAAAATAGTTTGTTTGATAACAGCTGTCAAACAACAGAGGTATAAGGATATTATCTGGGGTAAATTTCAACCCACTCCCACTGAGTTCTTAGAATTACTGGGACCTACATCATCTCACTTATGTTGCCATGGCCCCAATTCTGCCACTCAGGGTGGTGCTCCTTTCGTTATTTCCTTCCTCTGTACCTTTCTTGTTTCTGCTGTGTTCTAACTTCTTTCTATCTTCCTACAACACACATAGAAAACCTGTCTCCCAAACTGAGCTCAAGTACCAAATTCCTATATGAAGCCTTGCTTTAGTTCCCAAATTGGGAATAATAACGCTCTCCTATGTCATCTGACAGCTTGCTATCTGTATACTTCTGCAGCTCTTAGCAATCAAACCATGGATGCTTCTAGAGGGATTATGCTTGGCACTTACTTGTTGAATGGATGAATGAATGAATGAATGAATGAATGATGAATATGTGAATGAATAATCCAGCACTCTGGATGAAAAACTCAAGCAGTATAACTCACAGGGGCTATATATTTGTTCAAGGAAGAGCCCAGAGATCCAAATCTTTGTTTTGTTCTTGATATTTGTGATGTTTAATTTTATGTGTCAGGTTGACTGGGCTAAGGAGTGCTCAGATAGCTGGTAAAACATTATTGCTGAGTGTGTTTGTGAGGATTTTCTCCGGAAGAGTTTAGCTTTGAATTGGTAGTAGACTGAGTAAAGTTTTCCCCAGTGTGGATGGAGATCCTCCAATTCACTGAGGGCTTGAATAGAACAAAAGTGGAGGAACGGCAATCTCTCCTGCTGTTTTTGAACTGAAACATCCGTCCTCTGTTGCTTTCAGACACCAGAGCTCCTGATTCTTGAGCCTTTGGACTCTGGGGCTTATACCAGTGGTTGTCTAGTTCTCAGGTTTCAGACTGAAAATTTACCTCATTGGCTTCCCTGGTTGTCATTATATCACTAGCTTTCCTGGTTCTTCAGGCTGCAGACAGTGGACTGTGGGACTTCTTGGCCTCCCTGATTGTGTAAGCCAATTCCTGTAAGAAGTCACTTCTTATCTACCTCTGTCTATTCATCTATCATCTGCCTATCTTCCTGTCTATCTATATATATCTATTGATCTGTATCCTACTGGTTCTGGTCTCTATAGAACCCTAATACAATGCCACAAATTAATTAGTTAACTGAATATGCTTACAGCGTGTTTTCAAGTTTGGCATTTCTTTGGAAGTACATTATGGCATAAAAGAAAACTAATGAAAATTATTATAGAGGGAAGAGAAGAGAGTTTTTTAAGACTCACCAAAATTCTTTCATAGAAAATACCTAACATATGTGGGTACTCTTTATTGAGGCCTTCAAATATTGAGAACCTTAAAATGTTAAGGAAAGGTCATAGGCAGATGCATTTAGTAATTCAAAATGAAAGGACCACTTCAGGCTTGCATGACAACATCTCACCTGCATGAAGTAGAAATTTGGTATATGAATAGAAAACCAATGGATTTTGTAAGAACACCAGAAACTTAGGGAGAATAAGGTTAGCTGAAAGGAGGCTTCTCTCTCTTTCCTTCTTTCTCTCTCTTTATTGCATAGTTAAGGACTGGATGAAGGAAACAAAATTAAAATTAAGGAAAGGGAACTCAGAGCCAGAAAAAAATATTGCCCTACATTCTACATGTATTTGAAAATAAATTGTATCCAATTATAAAACAATTTAAAAAAGAAATCTAACTGTATCAGGAATACGAGGAGGCAAGACACCAAATGTAGAAGAAGGTCTCACATCGCAGGACAGCATATCATCTACAAGGAGATGATGGGCATGTTGGTAAAGGCTGGTGGTGTTCCACTGAGATGTGTTCTGAAGTTGAGGCTGAAGCTGGAATCAATGGCAATGAACTAATGCAGCTTTGAGGAAGAGATGGGCACTGGGCCAGGGTAGAGAAGTAGCTGTAAGCCAGAAGCTCACATTTGTGATTAAAGAAGGGGAGGCTGATTGTCAGAATGAATTAATGTGCAGGTTAGGGGTAAAAAAAAAAAAAAGGAAGGAATTCACACATGGTATCCTTAATTTTCTCTGAGAAAATAGTGGCAAGTTCACTGCCCAAGTGTACTGGGGCAATGATTGTGATTCTTTTCACTGGGAGAGGTTGGGAGGTAACTCTTTGGAATTATTTCACTGGAGAATCAGAGAGAGGAATGACCCAGGATACAGGAAAGAATCTCAAGTCCCAATATTATTATTTATGGTGGTAGAGAGGGTGCTGGCAGGAAAGCAGCTGAAGTAATAATACACCATGTTTCCTTGGCTGGGGAGGGAAAGAATGGAAGGGGGCAGTGGATGGACCCAGCAGAAAAGGAGAGATGCAGGAGTGAAATGCTAATCAACAAATTTTAAGGTTTCAGGGGAGCAGCCTTTCTGGTCAGGACCAAACTGTGGCCTTTGAGGTGGGTGGCTGGAGTGAAGGCCATTGGAATCGAGGGGGTTAAGGAATGTTGACACCATGGCATTAATGAGGCAGGAAGTGGGGCCAGGAGAAGACTAATGACAAAAGGTCATGTTGAATGTGGAAGCTGGTTAGGAGATCAATAGAGGATAGTAAAAAGAAGGGGGAGAAGGTAGCATCCAGGACCAGGGGCATTATTCAAAGGGAGGAATTTGTACAAGGTCTGGAAGAGGAAACAGTGACATAGAAGACCATGAGCACCTCCTTCTAGCTCCACTGGTCACAAGAAAAACTGAAGTCTCTATTCAAGAGGGTGGTGGAGGAAGGACACAGTCTTTGGGAAAAACAGATTTTAGGTAAGACAGAAGGAAGAAAGAAGTTTTTGTATGGATTATGAGGATGTAGAGGAAGTTATCTTTGGGTTTTAAAAAGTGCTTCAGAAGGATACAGAGGAAGAAATGCCTTATAAGGTGAATAGTAAACATATGGTGCATTGGGCCAGCAGTATGGAATGCCTTGGGAATAGACCATGTGAGGGTAGAAGCCCCAGACGACCAATGAGAATGGTAATTCAGGAGTTGAGGGCAGGAGGCCTGTTGGCATTTGTTCATCTCCAAGTTCCAGCCAGGCCAGGTGAGATCTCAGCTGGTTTCACAGGCTGACACATAAATGCCTGTAAGTAATGCTGAAACTATTACTTGTTGGATATATAAATAATTTTTCTTTTTTTTCCCCACCCACTTATTACTAAAGCCTGCTCACACTTGAATGTTGAAAAAAAAGACTGCTCATTTAAACTCAGGTTCATTCTAAACCTAAGCAGATGTTCCCTCTATGAAACTGTATGAAATGAGTAATCTTGAAAAATACTCATTAGAAACCACCTTTTTTGTGGTTATTCCTGACTCACTGGAGCCTCCACAATTTCTTAATGGTGAGAGAAGGGATATCTATGATGTCCTCTCATTGTTGTTGATCAAAAAACATCCTCTGAAAGATACCCAATCCTTTCATCCATGTAATAATTCAGCAGCATAATTGAACTTTTTTCTCTTGGTTTTCTATCTTGTTCTTTATCTTTATGATTGTTATTGTTTTTTGAGTATTTAGTTATACTTTGGGGCATATTTAACACATCTATACAATATTTTTGGTGCTCTCAAATACACACAAAATACCTTTATTTTATCAGTGCATTCTGTTTATTTTCTGGCATTAAGATGCTTGACAATAAACTGATCTGGAGGCTGACTCACAGGCTACCACATTGTTAGAAGAACATCCAAAAAATATACTAGTCTAACATGATGCTTTCAAATATAGCAAATTAATGATGAACACAATAATGTTCAAGGTAAAGAGTCATGTATTCTAGAACAAAAACAGAGAGATTAAGAGATGGAAACCTCACTTTTTGAGAGGATTGTTGATAGACATTGCAAAAGGATTTCTCAATTTTAGAGAAAGTTTACATCAGTATTAGTGCTTTTTTTTCAAAATAATCATTACCTATTTAACAATCAGGGTTTAAAGGTAATATTCCATTTAAGAGTTTCAAGGAAATGTGAATAAAAAGCTTAAAATCTCTGTAGAATAATAGCATGAGCCAATAAAACTAGGAAAATATGTCTATTCTGAATTGTTCAGCAGATAGTTAAGGAAGACCTGGGTTTGCATCTATAAATCTGTTTTCTTGTTACAAAATGGAATCAAACATTCATACTTAAGAGGTTTATTTCTTTTTGAGAGCTATTAAGGAACTAATGTGTATAAAGCTCTAAGCATAGGACTGGGTACACGTTAAAAACCTAGTAGACAGAAACTGTCATTACAATTGGTTTTATTTTTATTGGTTTTATTATTATGACAAGACTTTCATTATCTTAATAGTTTGGTAGAATCCAAAATCAGCTAGGCAGGAAATGCTCATTATATTCTCCATGTAATAGACATCACATTACATTGATAAGGCACTTGGGGTGACAGATACTTAACCTACATGAAGAGGTAGTTACAAAGTGAGGAAATGGCAGGAGAAAAACATTTTCTTATGCTTCTGAGAAAGAGGCACAGAGGGCAGTCCTGGAGGAGGCAGAGGAATCAGGGAGGGAGAGGAGCCTGGGAGCAGGATGGACCTGCATATACGGAGGGCAAGAGCTGGTTGGATCACACTGTGAGGAGGCCGCCAAAGGGATGCATCTTTATATTCAATGTGAGATTGTTTCACTGTGTACTATGTGTCCATCATTGAACATGACCTGAGTCTTCACTAATGTTATTCTGAGTAGGATTTCTGTAGGAAAACTGGAAAGGGGGTGAATTTCACATCTGAATCAACACAATGAGGAATAGAGAAAGCAGGTGGAGGTGAATATAATGCCCTCAAAAACTTAAATACCTAGGGCAGAAAGCTTGAATTTCCAAAGGGTATGGAATTGGGGATGCTAGTCCATCTCATCTGGTTTCAAAACATTGGGGGACCCAGTGCCATCTGAGTTACATTCTTAAACAAAGAAAGTGAAATTGGATACAACTCAAAATGGGCTGAAAAGTTTCTCCCATTAGAACCAGGTAAGAAGTAGTTCCAACAGGAAATAAAGCCAATGGGTATGAAAATTAAATAAATAGAAGGACCAGAAATGCACTTTCTTGGGTGGTAATATGAAGGAAGTAAGGCAATCAAAGTCAAACAGAAAGAAAAATCCTAAAAATGTTACACTACTCAGTTTTTATCCTTTGATTTTCCTTGGCCTGGTCTACCTCGTTCATCTCTGCTTGAATTCTTTGACTTAGATTTCAGTTTCTGTGTAGGGCTGGGGACCAGGAGACACTCCTTCATTAACTCACAGACCTCTATGGATACTGTTTTCCTAGAATATTAACTACAGATTTTCTCTAGAGTTTTCATTCTCTTTTTCTCCCTTCTGACCAAAGGAATTGTTTCCCATGCATTATCCAAAAATCTTTATTAGAGCCAACTATGCTTAAGATGCAGTCTTTAGGGGCAGATATAAACCCATCCTCTTAATGAATATCACGTGCACTTAGAGGAAATTAAAAAAATATCTATGGGTTTGGAATTTTTTCCAAATACTCTTAATTCTTATCTAAAGGATAGTTGATAGAACAAGAAGAAAAATTAAGAAAGAGGGGTGAATGACTAAACTGACTTAGGATGGAAAGTAAAAATCAAAAGTCATACATGTAGATTCTAGAGAGGAGGCTGCAAAGAACCACAGCAAGAAGACAGGTGAAGAGAACTTTCTCATTTTCTTACCTATTTTCTTATTATTCCCCTTTCTCAATATTAACCCATATTTCCCCCTTTCTGAACCATTTAGTTAGAATGGGATCAACTCCATAATTCTTGTATCCTGACTGCTGGTCCAGAAATGGAAGAAAATAACCCTAGCAGAGCCAGTGAGTGTACTGGAGATGTTTACTGGAGTTTCTGGGAAAGGAAAACATTATTTTTTTTTTGTGGAGACTTCTAGAAGAGACTTTTCCTTTCCCTTGGCATAAAATCATGTGGCTGCTGAGGTTGTCACCGGGATACCCACTGTGCTACCATGACAGGGCAGGTCGGGTTCGTCAGGTGTGAGGCTGTGGAGCGTGAGGATGACACGCAGCTATGTAGAAGAAAGAAAACAGGTTCTTTAAGAGCATTACTTGAACGAGCTTGAAATCAATGAATTTTTAAAAAATTAAACCATTTTGAGCTGAGTGTTCAATTGCTTCTTGTGGTTGGGGAGGTCATATGATTTGGAAGGATAAATGAATCAAAAGAGAAAATGAGTTAGAAAAACACACAACATCATCAGCCCTGATAGAACTGGCCAAAAACATATCAGGCCAGGGAAACTTAGGCCTCTGTTACCTAGCCTATTAGGCATTTTATCTTCTCTTCGAACGTCAATCAAACCATTGCAGACAGACCCTTCTCTGACACTGATAGAGAGTTGTCCCTATTAAAAGTGTATTCAGATCCAATTTGTCTAATCACTTTAAATATTTTTCATTACTATCACCTCAAGAACATTTCCTAATTAGGAGGTTCTAATTAGTGGAATTTTTTGAGATCTCTGAGGAAATTCATATGGAAAATGACTGCCTTTATTCTGCATCTGCCTCACAAATAATGTGGAAACAGTTATGCCTGAAATTCTATCACTGGGGTTAAATGTTAGCACATTCATAAATTGTTATTTTACCACATAATCAGTTCTGAAGAAGGAGTTGGGATAATATGGAGAAACAGATTCAGGTTACTTCTGAGGAAGGACAGAATGAATTGTAAGATTAGAGTTGATTGGGTTGGCCCCAGAGGTATAAAGTTCTGAGATACAGTCTTTCGAGTCTAGGAGAAAAGAATATAAAATAGAGTACAAATGTAATTGAAAGAGGATGTTGAATAGTTTCAAACTATCACTTTATTTGTACTGACCTTGCACACGGCACTGAATACCAGAGCTAATGTATCCTGGCAGGATTTCTGCTACTGCACCTCTCCACTTTCGTACCTGGCTGGATTTCCCATACCTGTCCAGTGTTACCAAAGGCTGGATTTCTCCAGGTACTGTTTGTCTACCTTGTCTGTTCTGTTAATTTGGGGAGACTGACTTCCCTATTTCTATCAGATCCCTTGCATAATTTTGGAACTCTTATGCTAAACTCAACTTAATATTTTAAATATCAAAGGCTACCTGAGAGGGAAGCAGATTTGAACATAGCCAGGTCTTTAATAAATGTTGCAATAGAAAACTTTGCGTGGATTCTATGTATTCATTATTCTTTTAAATTGTATTCTTTGGAGTGTTCCAAAGATCTTTTTTTTTTACAGATTTTCCATAGACAAAATCATCTCTAAGTAAAAAAAAGAAAAATGATGGAATAAACCAAGTTAAGCAGGTACTTTTGTTTTCCTTTGGGTTGAGTCTTCTTTTTCTTTTTCCTCCTTCCTTATTTACATCAACTGTTCCTTGCCATGCCCCCAACCCCTTGCTAGACCTCTCAGTCTTTAATGTGCAAATATTTATTGTGAATCTGTAAGCATTACTAAGAAGACAAGGACAGTCTGCTACATCTCCCAGATGTTCTGGACCTTAGAACTTGTATTTTTTGAAGTACCTTAACCCTCATAACCCTCATAAGGAGCATTCTCTAGGATCCTGGTTTTCAAATTCGACTTTACATTGGAATCACCAAGGCAGCTTCGACAAAACACTGATGCCTGGGTCTCACCGACAGGCAACCTGATTCAATCAGCCTGGCGTGTGGCCTGAGTGCTAGAATATTTAATGCTCCTCTGGTGATTCTAATATGTTACAAAATTGTAGATCTGCAAAATTGTAGATCTGCAACCACCACGTTTGGAAAATGATGCTTAAATATGTTCCCCAAGGAAATCTATATTGCACATAAAAGACCAAAAAATAACAATCAAGCTTAAGTGCTAGATTTATGTTGAGTACTCCAAATTTCTATCAGTCTTCCTCAGAGTTTTATCATGCATTAAGAACAGGGAAGTAAAGCAGAAAAAAAATCCCCGAAAGAACTGAAAACAACGGCGAAAGGCAGGGGAGATAGATAAATATATGCACGAAGAAGTTTCTTCCCAGTTCTACAGAGGATTCTTTCTTCAGGCACTGGCAGAAAAAGGGATGAGGAAGGGGGGGAATGGAGAAAAGGAGAGGAGAGCCCAACTGTCCTCATTAGCAATGAGTCACAGTGAGTCTGCTGACAATGAAGGTCAACCCGAGTGTGAAACTGGGGACTCAGTTGAAAGCTTTGTTTCTAGTTTTACATATTTTAGAAATACAAACAGTGAATAATCAGGATTAGATGCTGCCAGTTACAAAAAGAACCTTAATATTCAAGTACAGTGTAATCCTCTTAGCTGTATTTGACACATTGGAAAATTAAAAGGGCCAATTTAGTTTGCTGTCCTCATTACTAAAGACTCAAAGGAATGTGCTAGATAGGCAGATGCTTACTGACAAGGTTTGATCATATATATATATATATATATATATATATATCTCATATGAGTCTTGGTCTCTTTCCAAACAGAGCTTTAAGTTGTGACCTTCGTAAGACCTCTCTGAAATAACCTCACAGAAAGACCAGGAACACTTCATACCTATGAATTCCTGCAGTTATGTTTATGAACGAGTATGGCTTCCCCCTCCCAGACCAAGGGAGAGGATTGGACTCTCAGTCTGGTTTCTGGTCTCTATAATTCTGAAAGTATCTCTTGGTCACTAGTCATGCCATAGTGGATACACACACTCTGCCAGTGTACCAGCTCACTGGCTTTCATTTTCCTAGGAGTTCCTAAATTTATCATTTTAGGCCATGAATCCTGATAATTTTGAGTGTTCTGAATAAATTCAAATAGGAGAATTATCTACTTCTCCTCAAGGGACCATAATATTTATATTCCAACCTAAGTAAATACTGTTTTTGGCCTTTAAAAAAATTCATCAGGCAGAAGGGAGGAAGTCACACAAGACAGCAAGAAAATACAATAGAATTGGGGAAGGACTGAAACAGTTTGAATCACGGAGGGTAATTAACACCCTACTTTTATTCCACCATCAGTTTCATTTCCTCCCTGGTGTTAATTATTTCCTCCTTCCCTCTTCCATGTGTGTCATCGGCTGTGGTTCTTGCCCAGGGGGCTTGTTGAAAGAGTGCTGGACCCACCCCCAGTTTTGGGTTCTGTGTGTCTGGCAAGAGGCCTGATTATTGTGTTTTAAACAAGTTCTCAGGAGATACTGATGCTGCTCATGTAGGACCACATTTTGAGACCCAATGACAGAGAATTGACAACGTTAAATTGTATATTTGGAGTCCTGGAAAGTACGTAGAATTAAGTACCTATTATGACTATTCTAATTCTCTTCTAACTCTCATAGTATTAGAGGGGAAGGCAGGAGGTACTTGTGCTGAGCTGCCTCGTTCTCATGTCTTCTTACTCCGGTCATGGAGAGCGGACTAGGATGAGGAAGAGGTGCTGAGGGGCACTCCCTGCAGAAATGAACACCCCACAGCCCTTCCACATGCTCTAACAAGGATGCCATGGTTGTATTATTTGCTATAATACTCGTTTCCTTAACACAGGAATTAGCAATTATAGAAAATGGCCTGTGAAGCTGATGGGCTTTGCTTGTCTGAGTTTTTACATTCCACTCTTGATAAGATTCCTAAGGAAAGATACTGTAGGAACTGAGCCTTATACACAGTATTGCACTTTAGCATCACATGGAATTAGCTCTTCAAATGAATTTGAAGTTTAAATGGCTTGTACAAATGCCAGTCATGTGAGTTTTAAAGCAAACAGACACCTAAAGAGTATAAACTAAGGGCAAAATAACTCAACTGAATTTAAGGATTAAAATAACCACCATATCTTGCCTGAACCAGGCAAGTTCAAGACCATCAAACAAACATAATTTCCTAAAGGAATGAAAATACAGGAGAGTTTCATCTGCATGAATGCCAAAAGAATAATAATAATAAAAACTCAAACAGAATGGCTGCTTATTTTACACTTACAATTTTATAACAGGAAGAATCAAGGGGAAATATCCCTGAGATATTTCAAGAATTCACGTAACTAACAACCACAGACAGGAACAATCAAAGGAAAAGATTTTCAAACGACTAATTGATATTTAATTCCTATGAATACTGTTAATCTGCACGAATGTTCAATGTCATTTAGAAAACATTAGTTAAGCTCCTTATGGACTGTCAGGATAAACTAGGACAAAATAAAATGAGAAGGATAGGGAGAGAACACAAACTTTCTGCTAGATGAAAGGATGCCTCTTTTGATTACAGTTGGAAATCCTATTTCAGGGAAACTGTCCCTAAGCTAAGTCCACTGGCTGTCTGCCTTTCTTCAGTAAGCAGTGATATAATAGCGCATCACTAATGAATTAGGTACAGCACCTTTCCATTTCATTAATGAAAAAGAGCTAAAGGCCATTACTTGTCCCGACTGCCATGTGCAATGACGGTGGGGCATTGGGCACCTGCATACATCTCTTCCAGAGAATCTGCAAAAGGCATGACATAGGCCACTGAAGGATGGATTAACATTTAAAAATGAAGCAAAGTTGTTATGTCATTGAAAGCAGTGTTTGCATTTGAGGGACCTGGGCAGTGAAAAGGGTATAAAAGTCCTCTTAGAAGGTGACTCTAGGGAATTAACTAGAGTGATGTTGATTAAAAGTAAGATAAAAGAATATGATGGCTGTCTAGGGAAAACAATGAACAGAATGAAACCTACTAGGTAAGCGGCACTGCTGCAGGGCACGCATATCTCTACAAGTCAGACACGTTGTGGGTTTTCACCAATACTTTAAATTATTTCATGTAAGAATCCTTTCTTAATAACTCTCTTTTCTCCAGATTATCTCGCTTTTGCTTCCACTTTCTTGTTCCTGAGATTTTTCCATCCCATTCAGAAAGTTCTCTGAACTTTGTTGTTCATTCAAATTTCTAAACTTCTTGGAAATTCTGAATCTGTTTTCCTCTTGCTATTTTACTCTTTTGAACGTCAGGTTAGAGCTACACATAAAGCGTGTCTACCAAATCAGCATTCTTACATGTAGGCACCACTTATTCAATTAACAAATATTTATTGAACACCTGCCCAGATGCAGCTGCATAAGAGGGAAATATGGTAAATAGGAGTAGTTCCTTTCCTGAGTAAGTTTTAGGTCTTGACTCTACAGGGAAAGAACGATAATTAAACAGAAAATGGTGATTCAGCATGTTAAATGTGATGACAAGGATACTCCCTGGGACCTAAGGAGGATGAGGAAAAGTGGCAACTCTGAGTAAGACAGAAAGACAAGGGAGACTTCCAGGGGGAAGAAAGCAGCTTAGACACTCCCTGCAAAATAAGTCAGCGTTAGCCAGTTGAGGAGTAAAGGAAAAGGCATTCCAGACATAGTTATCGTATCCTCATGTATGCAAGGACCCCGGAGGCCTGGCCCCTCCCTGGAACTGAAAGCAGTTCATTATGCCTGCAGCATAGCAGTCGTAATGGAGGAGCTTGGAGAAGCAGGCTTTGGGACCACAAAGGACCTTGTAGCATAGGTTAAGAGCTGAGGAGGCTGTTTTGAAGGTTGTGGGAGGATTTGAAGCAGGTCATATTTGTGTTAGAAAGATGGTTTTGCTGCCTGCAGAGAGAATGGAGCGGGATGGGTTAAGGTTTGAATCAGCAAAACCAGTCAGATGGATGTCATACTAATCCTGCCAAGAGATGTTGTGACAATTAACTAGATCAACCTTCTGGGTGGGGAGGAGCCCTAAATTTTAAGCCTCTTAGAGGAAATTCAGGTATCTGACTAGTATTTCCTCTACATTTATTTGGAGTAAAAGTCAACATTGAAGTCTTTACTTGAAGGTGAGTCCTTATTTAAAGACTTGTTTTCTTTTCATCAAAATTTTGAGCCTTACTTCCACCAGGGATAATAGGAATAGCACAGTCCTTCACCTCCAAACCTCTGGGACCTACAATTTAAAAATGGGTAGAGGGGTGGAGAGGAAGGTGTAATCATTCATACTGTCAGGTGATGTATAAAGAGGTGCTAAGAAAGGACTTTGAGAGTTTTCAAAATAAAGCAACATCTCTCCGTTTGAAATCAGAGATTCATAGGAAAGACACATTGGAGATAGGTAAGATTTGACCAGCAGAAATAGCAAGTGTGGTGGGGAAGAAATTCCTAGAAAGTCAGCAGGAATAAAGGCAAGAAAAAGTGCTCCAGGCCAAACACGTTCTACCAATAATTATGACCAGTGAAAGAATAGAGTTACAGAGGGACACACAGGAAAATGTTAGGCCTTGAACATGAGGATGTTGATTCCTTTCTGATTCTTGCAGCCTTTAAGTTGTGGCTCTTTGACTGGAAAAATAATATAGTAGGAGTTTCCATTTAAAGAATTTATGTCATTACAGCTCACCTTGCTCCCCAAAAGGATTTAAGGCATCTTCCCCAGTTGTGTAAGATGTTGTAGTATCAAATCAGTGAGAAAAATGAGGCAAAAGGAAAGAAAGGAAGGTATAGTCAGCAAGGCTAAAAAAAATAAATGCCTTATAATTTATCAGAGTTAGTTAGCAATGGATTACATGATACGATACACTGTGTCCATTAGGAAAGGCAACAAACCAGATGTATAGAAGAATAATTCCCAATATGGAGGTAAGAGAGACATTTCTTCCATGGGTCTGACAGGAGCAGATACTGTGTAGTCTAATGAATGTGAGTTTTAATGTAAGCAAGGCAAGTTTCCAAGGGCATTTATTACAGTATCCTTCAAATGCAAGTGAATGGCATGGTGCTAATGCATACTTCACAGAAAGAGATTTTCAGGGAGTCAGTGGGATAATATTCAGCCAGGTAAAACAGCCTTCTCAGCGTAATCCAGGGATATTATTTAGAGTAACCAAGAAGCATGGCTATACTGTATATTATCCAAATATTCTTCCAAAAATATTATTTTCTCATAGTCAAGGCTCTGAGAGGTATGAGGGGCAGTGACTTAGAACTGTTATACTTGATGAAAAGAATATGGAATAAAGCTTTCTTTGCTGTTACTTAAAAATGGCCCTTATTTTTTAACCATCAACTGAACTTGGCATTGGATAGCTAGTGTCAAGTAGAAGAAGTTAAGAGGATAAATTCCACGGACTCTCCCCAAAATAAACTCCCCTCTGTTTGGAGGTGAGCTGCAGGAAGGGTAAGATTCTTCTCAGAAAACCTCTGGGTCTACTCTCACACGGAAACCCGTGAGTAATCATCACACGGTGGTGCTAAGGTGTGACACAGTTTTAACACCCATCTCATGGTAGAACAAACTCTGAAAGCCCCCCACAGCTCTGGGGAATGTCTCATGACTGGTATGGTATATACTGGTATGCAAGTTTGAGGGGTGCTATTGAAAAAGACAACTTTGAATTCAGAAATCTGATCTGTACCCTCATTCTGATAGTAAAAGAAGAGAGTAGGGATAGTTATTTACTAAGGTTAATTCTCACTTGTTATATTAAGATCATATCCTTGCAGATCAAGTTAAAGAAAAAAAATGTTAATCTCAAAATGTGTTCAGGCATCTGTATGAAGGCTGTATAAGAAAGGGAAGGGCCAGGTGCTGACACTAGGAAGACACTGAAATAATAAACGAACAAGGACCCTACCTGGACTGGGGGAATGGAACGGAATGGGTAGGGTGACTCAAAGTATATTGTGGAAATAGACTTCATAAGAAAAAGAAGTTTGCATGTGGGATAGAGTGAACCAAAATGTCTCTGAGGTTTTAAGCACAGTTGCCCAGAATAAAAATGACTTGTCAATTTATAAGAGATTTTTGATTCTACTCCAAGTTCAGCTGAATATTAAATATTATGTTTCTCAACCAAAAAGAACTATATATTCCAAGCCACTGTCAAAGACTATAACAATCCTAAACTCATAGGTACACTTAACTTTGAAAATCTTGTCTTCAAGAAATAATATTTATAGAGGTTTGCCTGAGCCCTAGGGAAGCCTGCAGAAGGAACTGGGGTGGAAGAAAAGATTATGAGGCTTAAATTGTGAATATAAAGTTTGAATTTCCAATGGGCCAGCCAAGGGTGGTGGGAGTGGATGGGGGCTGTCTAGGAGGGAGGGAGAAATGTGGGCATGGAACTCAGAGGATAGGATGAGCAATATAGATTTGGAGGTCTCATCCATGTGACAGTAAGAGCTGAGGAAGCAGATGACTTCACTGAAGAACAGAACAAAGAAAGGCAAGTGTCCTATGACCACACCCTGAGAAAAAAGATGGAAAGATCTACACCTTTTTTAAAGCAAAGGCAAAGTCAACAATGGGTAAGAATATGTTGAAACAGGTTATGTGGGGTAGAGAGAAATCAACACTGTAAGACCAAAGGTTAAGACTAATGATGCCAAAAACAGAAGGAAGGGTTCACACTGATAAAGAGAAGGCTTGACAAAGCACAGGAGGATAGGGAGAGAGGAAGAAGAAAGAAGCAGGCATTTGAAGTTAAGAGGAAACATTTGTGAGAAAGCTGATGGAGGATGGTATGCATCTTCTCTAAAGGAGGAGGTAGCCATTTTCTGAGTGTAAATGGCAGGACTGATGTTTGGAACTTGAGAAGGTAAAATAGTGTAGATCAGCTGAAGGAATGTAAATATGAGTGAAGGTCCAGGTGAACTTACGAGTCAGTTTGTAGAGGACACAGAAATGTCTTTACTGAATGGTTGTGACAATCTAATGTATCAAAATCAATCCTCATAAAGCACCTAGCATAGTGCCCTGGACACAGTGTGTTCTTTGTGTACATAAATTCATCTCTGTGTTCCCAGTACCTTCCACATACACTCAGTATGTGTGATGAGTAAAATACATTTTGGCCAATTTCATGTTTGTATTAGCATTTTATCAAGGCCATTCAATGCTCAGTTATATTTTTGTCAGGCAATATGATCATTGCCCTTTAGATAAGGAGATTATTTATGGAAATCTTTTTCAAATTATCTTTAATCAGCTGGCAGCTATTAGCAAAATCAGAGTATTCCCAATTAAATAATTAAAAAAGACTATCAATAATTATCAGACAAGAACACTTGATAACTGTGGTGGATAAAACAAAGGTAAGGGCATTCCACAACCTAAAACAATTAAACATCTTCCTTTTCTTTCTAATGTGAGTGGCTACGGCCTCTTTACCAATGGCAACTCTAGCTCTGCTTGGTTCCTCTCATCTATTAGACAACACTATCAAGACACGCAATCACCTGCTTGCCCCTCACTTCCTGATAGCACCTCATGCAGAATAAACTGTCATTTCCTAAGCCCTTTCCAAAGTCATACTGAGCAAGGTCAAATCCCATAATAAGCTCCTCAAACTTCCTCTTCTGAGATGCTCCATGGCTCACCTGATGTCACTTTTCCCTCATTTCTGCAAGCTAGTAAACCTAACTTTATTTGACTATAATTGGTTTCTGGTCTTTGATTCGCAGGCTTTAAACCTTCCAGAAGAAGGATTTCAAAAATCTCAACCATTTTTTTTTTACCTAACTCTACATATTTGATTTCCTAAAGTAACTACTCAATTATGAATGAAATTCCCATTTCCTGAATCTGGAGTCCTGTACTTTCCCAGATCTGTGTCTCTTGGGCAGACTGATGGACTCAGAGCAGGCACATAAGGTAATTAAATTTATGCCTCAAAGGGGCCTGCAATCCATTACTCTTAACCCAACATGGTTTTGCTGACAAGTGAAATATGTCCACTGCACGTAAATTAAAGGACAGTATTGGGTTAAAATCTTTCCAGCTTTTTGTTTTCCCACTTTTAAAGAAACTTGATGGGAAGTGATTACAATTTTAATAGGTAGTATCTGGGTCATGTAGCCGATGACTTTTCGATCAATATTTTGTCAAAGCCAAAGCACCGGTAGTGCACCAAAGCTCATGGTTCAGACAAGTGAAAAAGAACGGCAGGCCTGATAAGAAATAATGAACTGTTAACGATATCTTGCACAGTATCAACATGAATGAAAATTAGTGATAGAAAAATAAGCAATATATTGGATGGCAAATGGACTTTGAAATGTTATCATTGTGGTTTGGGTAGGAATAAATATCCTTTGATCTACAGCTTGAGGAAACAAATTATCTCCAAGAGCAGTTTTTATTTTGTATATACATGTGAATATATATATACACACACACACATATATACACATATATAATTGAACTATATGTATGTGTGTGTGCATATATACAAGGAATATGTACTTCCACAAGGAAGTTAGAATTAATATCCATATATAATGAAAGTATACTGTATATGATCCCTATTTCAAATGTTTTATCAATTCCATAAACCACAAGAGAATGGAAGCCTCACAGTAAATAAATTGGGAAGATTTTAGGTTGTTCTAAATGCTGCCTGCAAGACACAGAATTTATCATTTGAAATGAGATTTCGATATAAAAAATCTTAAGAGAAACAGTCAATTGGTTGTGGAGATATACCTTCTGGCAGGTAGATAATGAATTCATATAGAAGATTAAGAGTGGCTTTAGACTACAGAATCTCTCAAAAAGTCTATGTCCCTTCTGTAGAGGGATATGCTTCTTTTAGTTCTTCTTAAATGCTGTAGTGTTGAGACCTAATGAGTGAAGTGGGGAAAATTTTAGGGTGGTCATTGCTACCACTACACCCAAAATAATATTCACAGTCATTATCATCATCATCTTCATATTGATACATGCATGTTTTCCTGGTATATAACTACTTCCCTAAAGTTATAAACGTTAAAAGACCAGGCTATTAAAATTTCAGTAAATTATACAAGTTGCAAAGCAACATTTCAAAAAAGTTTAGAAAAATAAATTAAAAACACACATGATCATTTTATGTATTCTCTTCTAGCTTCATGTGCATATTTTAGGACTCAAAATCATTATCAGGCCGATTTTGTCACCTCTTTTCACTTTACACTATAAATATTATCTTTCACGTGGCTAAAAAAGCTTTAAAATGTATTTATTATGTTAACTCAACTAATAATGATATAACAGTTCAGCCAATAGGAGAATGATGTAATGAGTATCATTAATATGTCTTCTGTGGTTAGATACTGGTTTGGAAACTCTATTTTAAAACAACTTTGGCTCAATCTAATGTAATATTAGCACTATTATGTAAGGTTAGTGAGACTCCAAAAAGCCATTCAATGCACCTCCCTTAATGAGGGAAAATAGGAAAGGAAGCCTCAATTATTTAATATCTATTATGGCTCAGGCACTTACTCTGTACTGTGGATATGTCATCTCAATTAATCCTCACATTAACACACATATAGAGATGCTAATGTGTTATACTTGAGTGGAAAAGTAAGCTTCAGAAAATTTAAGTAGCTGTCATTGTGAAGTAATTACTAAACAGTTGGGTCAGGAATTACATACACCCCCTTGACACTAAATGCCATTTCCAGTTACTATACCATACTTTTTCCTATTCTAAGCTGCATGTATGTGAATGAATAAAACCAGTGCCTACTGGCAATTTTTTAGATCAGATCAACACATCTTTCATTTTATCTTTCCACCGAGACTTTATAGCACACAAATTTCCCTGAATCATTAGCATTTTTTCCCTTATTTTTTACCATGGAATTACAGCTTTCATACTCCAAGTTGAATTTGTGAAGAGTTTATAAAATTAAGCACTATATTCAAAAGCACAATTAAAAACACCAGCAAATCAATGAACAGTTGCGAACAAAAAAGAGAACATGCTACACCAGGAACGTTTGTCATGCACTGCATCTAACTCTGACTGTCCTGATCACTGGGGCCAAAGGGAAATAGATTAAATTATATATTTTACATTGTCAGTTCAAAAGCAGTATATCTGTTCATCAGGAGAAAGATACTTGCCGAGGCACTGGACTCGAGTTGCAATTCATCATCTGCTTCTCTATATACGGAACATTGGGTAAAATAATGGACAGTTACTGCCATGGTAATGTCTTGAAAAAGCTAGCGAAGTTGTTGAGGTGTTTGTGTCATACATCACCCCTCTAAAAAGAAGAGGTTGGAATCATTACATTTTAACTAAGAAAGCACTTCTATAGGGACACACAATCATACGGTTCAGGTATTTTGCTTCCTGATACTAATTTAACAGAGAGCCTAGAGAAATACTAACATTGCCATCAGACAGTATCTCTCCAGGATCAGATGTCTCAATTCTGCCTTTGGCAAGCGCTGAATCAGTCAATTTGTAGTTGGAGTCTCGGACCTGAACCTCAAGTGCCCACTGAGCACTTTGGTTACAAAGGGAACCCGGTGCTTCCAGTACCATGTGCTGATTCCTACACATGTAATTAGCCCCCTTTAAAATCTCTTGTTGGCTGGAAAATGCTCTCCTCCTCTGTTGCCATGAGGTAGGTGCTGCCCTTTTTTCTGTGAGTGGTTGAGGTACCAGGTGACATGTGTGCTGTGCTGAGTTCCAAGCCCATCACTGATGCCTCGCTGAGTGATGCTTGCACAAAGACAGCATCCTGGGTGCTGTCTTCACATATGATACACATGCTGCACCTCCAAGCAGATTTGCTCTGACCCTGCTCCAGAAGGGCAGTCAGATCTCCTGCCATCCCAGGTCTGTTCCATGCAGTGGTAAGACTTTAGACAAAACCAGGAAAGCTTCCCTTCACCCTCACAATACAGGAATCGGAGGAGCAGTCACCCGGGGGAAATAGAACAGTGAGTACTGATCAATCAAGAATAGTTTCAGTGGACACCATAAACCACAACAGGAAGGAACACCACCAGCCTACGTGGTGCAACAAAGATGCAAAGCATATTTTTACTACAAACCCACCGGGATGATGTATCTCTTACCTTTTCTATAAATTTCTAAAAGCACAGAATTCTAAAGGCTGCCAAGAGGATAGTAACCTGAATATATAGATTTGATTTTCCTGGCGGATAATTCCCTGTTGCTGGTACACACAAATAAGTCCCTGGAAACCAATATATGATGAGCGTGTGAAAAATAAAAATATACTTTTAGTGTTTTAATACTTCAGTACTACAATCAATTATGCTGTGCAAATGAAAACACTAAGAAATGTCTCTCGGTCGTCATCCCAATCTCTCCCCACATGGCCTTTCTGACATTCCATGTGCCTTTCATGGAATTTAAACAAATACAAAAATGTTAACTTTAAAGGAAAGGTACCCCATGTTTATTATGAAGACTGTCAGTAATAGCATTTAATTCGGAATCATTATGAAAATAAATTTATTAGAGGAGGGGTGAGAAAACAATAGTCCACAGGCCAAATCCAGCTTGCTACCTGCTTTTATAAATAAAGCTTTATTGGAACATAGCTATGTTCATTCATTTACACATGGTCTGTGGACACTTTCACCTTATAAGGCAAAGTTGAGTATTTGTGACTTAGACTATATGACTGGCAAAGCCTAAAATATTTATTGTATGGACCTTTACAGAAACACTTACTGGATGAGAAGATAAGGCATAGGATTTTGTGTCCTCCTATACCAACTACCCCAGCCCCCAAAGAAAAGGAAAAAAACACAAAGCAACCACAATTGTGCTCCCACAGGAAAAGTCTTTAAGACATCATTTTTATGATGCAGTGAACAACATAAATGCACCATCAGGAACAAAATAACAACATGCATGTGTCTGTTTGTAAAATACTTGTATGAATTTCAAGTACAAAGTCTGTTCTGAAGACTGCTTTTACAAAATGTCACGTGCTGTGAGGTTTGACAGTCTTTACAACCCTGTCCTCTGTGGTTAGATTCGATGTTCTTTGAAGGCACGGGATGCATCTCTATTTTATAACATCTAGCTTCAGTAAGTGTTAGTTGAAATGAATGAATAATAACTAAAACAAAGTCTCCCTTATTATAATTTATTGAAAAGAAGAAAATCAATTCATTAGTGCATTTAAACAAATACAGTTTTGTAATAAAAGTAGATGCACAGTATTTAGGCAAAGAAACAAAACTGATTTTCATGCACAGTTTGTGCGTACCCTTAACTCAGTGTCAGGTCCGTTACAGTAAATACAATTTAAAGGCTAATTGTTGCTAATTGGAGGTACTAATGGACCTGATTTTTAATTAAGAGATGTAAATCATTTGTAATTAGTTCCTAGTATCCAAGAAAACAACTTTTGTTTAGAGCTTGAAGAAAACGCTTTTGTTTTCTGACATAGCTTAAACACACACCCCAACCACATCTACCAATTACAGGATAATTTATAAAGTGATTCCCACTTTAAAAAGGCAGTATAAAAATAGGTTTCAACCAAATCCTTGGTAGAGCATCACCATTTCCAAATTAATGAAACTTTCCAAGGCAAAGTTAAGTTAGTGACTAGCAAAAACAATGTGGAAAAACTGTCTATTATTTTAACAGTGTATTTTGCCTTAATCCGGGCAAATGCCCTTGTGAGGGACTGCACTCTTGGAGCATAAATCCCTGGCTAGAATTCTGACACTGATTCGGACTTCATATTCAACCGCAGTAAGTAAAACTACATTGTGACTTACGTATACGTTTTCTGTCAAACCTCATTGTGAAGCTGTCCTGATAACATAGACTATTTTCGATCTATTTTAGGTGGTGTTTAGAAGGACAAAGCAGAAAATTAATACTATGATTCAGAAGTCTTATGGTTTTTTGTCAATGCAGTTCTGGGTCCTTTTTCACATTTCATTTTTTTGCAAACATAGATTCAAATTCTGAACTCTAAGGTTTTCAGGAAAGGAGTCTAAATTTGGGGTCTCTGTTCCCTGTAGTAGTCTCTGGTTTGATTTCCTGAAGGTCCCCTTCAAGGGAATTAAGCTCACAACAACTGAGATAAAAATTTGGAAGCAAATTATCTGCAGTTTTCACACATGCTTCATAAAATCCAACTGTGAATAGAAAAAAAAATGTTTTACTTCTCATTTTTTACTCTTCAAATTTGCTTAAAATATGAGGATCTTCTTTTAAAAGTTATAATTGCTATGGAAAGGAAACACTAAAAAGGAAATAGTCTCCTAATTTCACATGAAAATATAGAGGGTTGTTCCACCCTTCAGGCCTCTGTCCTTTAAATAAGCTGGATGAGGTGTTGCAGAGACTGGAAAAAGAGAGACGACTCTAATGAATTAAATTTGAAACTCCTATTTCCCAAACTTCAGCCATTGTCTTTTGGATATTATCACTGTTGCCTTAGCTCTGTTCTTCCTGAATTAATTTCTAAAAAATGTATTCACTGTTTAAATATTCACCTTAGACTTTTCCTAAGCAAAGTATCCCTTAAGCCCTGTGTTTGATGAACTTATTCTATGTCATTCAAGTTCACACTGAAGTAATTACACAGCTGCTGAAATAAAAATAAAAAGTTTGGGTCCCATATTTCTAAAATAATTTTAAGTATCCTGGTGATACACAAATATCACCTTGAAAAACACCTACCTGATACACTTCTCTGCCTCTAATTAGATGTATATTCCAAGTGTTCTGGAAAGAACTTCATTCTTAAAAATTCCGAGAGGAACATCTCCGTGACTTTGTAACATGTTCCAGAAATATGTTCTATCAGTGATCCCCTATATTTGCGACATTCTTTATGATGATCAGCCCACATCTTATTAATATGGAAAACCAAATAAATAAAACTCAAGCCATACAAAAATACACCAGTAAGATAGCAGCTCTTATGCTCATATTGCCTGATTTCCATAATCTCTGTCGCCTTTACCTTGAGTCTACTTCAGCCACCTGCTCTTATGACCTTAGCTTTGCTGAGAAAGAGTTCACTATTCAAAATCTTAAGTCCAAGTGCTCAACTTCTGGCCACTTTGCACATTTCACTGAGGCTTCTTGTCTCTATCTTCCCAGCCTTCTCTCTCTCTCTCCCAACCCCTTCTGACTTTCTTTTCTCTTTCTTCATCCTGGAAACTACGGTTTGTCTCTCAGCCTTGCCAATATTGTCAGCCCACAAGGCCCTCTTATCCACTCCACCCACTGAAAGCTTAGCTCTGGATTAATCCACCTGTCTGCCTTCTTGGCTATTGATCCCTATTGTGGAAAATCAAATATCCTTACAGATGACAAAAATCCACAATCCATAGTTTCAAATGGATCCCCAGAACTGCCTCTCAAACTTCCATGTATTTCTCTACAGTTTTCCACTTCTCTTTCTCCTTGAGTCCCTTACTATGCCATTTCATGCTCCCTCTCAGAAGATGCCACTTAATACTCCATATAAAAACAAATAGTATTTATTGTGTAGGGAATGCTTTGACCGTCTCTTCCTATGTTTACAGACTTGCTTATGCTTACATGATCCCTTCTTCCTGTCCTCCCACATTCCTAGAAGAGATGTCTGGCTTTTACAGTGGCCTTATTCTATTAGTCATGCCCCTTCTGAATTGCATCTTCAAACTTTAGAATTCTTTCCTGGCTTCTTCCTATCATGACCAAATATTTTTCATCTTAAAAAAAAAGTAAAGCAATCAGTCCCACTCTCCATTTGCTTCTGTTACTATCTTCTCTATTCCTCTTCAAAGCTAAATTTATTAAGTTTCCGGCACTTGCTACATCTACTTCCTTATAGAACATTCACTGTCCTTCCCCTTAAAATTATCCCATCAAATTGACTAGTAACCTCTGTGGGACCTAACCCAATGGCTTCTTTTCAGAACTCATTTTACTGCATTAGCCTCTCTTGAAATACTCCTGCTTTGGCTTCTTTTGAAACCTTATAATCTTGATTTTCCTTCTGTAGCTATTCTTGTCTTCTCCAATCTTTATTTTGACTTCTTTTTCTGGCTGTCCTTTATGTTTAAGAATCTGCCTACGTCTCTTCATTCTAAGCACATTCTCTGTGTAACATGGCTTAATTCCATGATGATAGTTTCAAAATCCACCTCTAGCTAAGAGCTCTCTTTGGAGCTCCAGACACACACACCCAAATATTTATTGATTATCTGCACTTGGACGCCTCACGGACATCTCAGACTCAACACGCACAACACTGAACACGGCCTCTGTTCTGACAAACATAATCCTCTTTCCTCTGGCTCAGATCCCAGCAAATGACACCTTAGGCCACTGAGCTACTAGGAACTTAAGGGCAACCTTCCATTCTTTCTCCTTCTATCCTGACACACAGTCAGTTACCAACTCCTGTGTATTCTATGTGCTTAATAGGTCAACTCTTCATTCTCATTTGTCAACTCTTCATTCTCATTTCTGTAACTTGAACATATACCAATTTGATGTCATGCTGTGATTCTTGAGTTCTCGTGTCCTCTTCTTGTTTTGTCTCTCTCCAGTGCACATTCCACCCAATATCTGTAAGGATCATGTCACTCTCCAACTTGAGATCTTTTAGTGTATGTCTGCTGTCATCAGGATAGAGTTCAAGGTACCACATTTGGTGATATTGCTCTAGCTTATTTCTCCAGGCTTATTTTCTCTACTCTCCCTCTCTCCTTCTGTATCCCTATCCAATTGAACCATCTAGAGTTCCCTGAATTTTCCATACAGTGCTATTTACGAGATTTTTGTATATGCTGTCCCCTTGGTCTGAAACTGTGCCCCTCCAACTTACTTTTTTCTTGTCTAATTCCCCTATCTCCTCATGTCCCTGCTTAGAAGTTTCTTCCATGTTCTCTGACTTCTCCTACTGTATGTTAGTTGTGTGTGTGTGTGTGTATGCAACCATATCATCTTATCATAAGAATGATTAGTACAGTTGTTGCTAATAACATTTGAGCAATTATTTTATGCCAGGATCTATTTGAAGCAGGCTATATATCTTAACTCATCTAATGCTCATAACATTATGAGGTAACTATTATTATTTTCTCAGATAAGCCATCTAAGCTGCAGAAGTTATGTAATATTCCCAAGGCTCTACAATTAGTAAGTGACACAAGTAGATGCTGTACTCAGGCATCTTACTGAAGAGTTTACAGACTTAAACATCATACATTTGTCCATATGGAAGCATGTATGACACTGTGCTGTAATCACTTGTTTGGATCTAAGTTCCTTATTGGGCCCCAGGTTCTCGGAAGTAACATCCCGGTACCCAACACAGTGACTGGCACCTGGCATGCTTCCAATACTATTTGAATGAGTAAAGAACAAAGTGATGTGTGATTTGAAGAGAAAGAAGTCTTTGACTAAAATTGGATTTACCCTGACCCAGCCTCCGTGTCTGCCAGTGTGACATTTTGCCCCACGAAATGACTTGCTGTCAGCTGACCATCCCATGCTGTTTCTTATCCCTAAGAGTTTGCATATCCTGTCCCATCTGCCTTAGTACCTTTCCTGCTCTTGTCCAACTGGTAAACCCTTATTCTTTCTTCCAAATCCAGCTTAGATTCATTTTATTCCTGAGAATTTCTGGCCTTCTTTTTAGATTTCAGATTTTAGTTCCTCTATACTTTATACATTTAAGCATCACAAACAACAGTAACTTATTTTACCAATGGCCTATTTTCTGTTTATCTTTGTATCTCTAGGACTTGAGTGTAGAACCTAGCACTCAGGAATGTTCAATAAATGCTTAATACATAGATTGGATGAAATTAGGTTGGGTTATGTCTCTGTAGGTTAATAAACAGTCATCTTGTATCTGTGGGCTCTTACACTGGCAAATAATTGATTACTACTTGAATTGTCAATATTGCCATATTGGGAGGTGTGGACAGGAGCTCTCACAACACTTTTGCCTGTTTCACTTCCCTGATCTGGTCAAGGACTGGTCAAAGGCTATGCCATTTCTCATGAGTCACTCAAGTGACTTATTAACACACCAGACAATTAGCACACATCTTAAGATGGCGAGTCTATTTTCATTTAGAGGTAGACCAGAAGGGCCAAAGAAAAGTCTGCAAATTTATGAAGTATCAAGCCACCAATCCAATCTTATAAGTAGACACTTAGTCCCTTCCTTTGTACTCTACTGCTGGAATCTTAGTACCATTCTTTAAAAAATTCAGATGATATCCTATCTCGCCTTTCTTACTAGTGAAACAGGAAACCTAGTGGAAGGAAAGTCCCAGTTTGTGTCTTTCAATGTTATTAATATTGGTGAATTATCAAGAGTAGATGCTTCTTGTTAAACAAAGAAGCCACCTGTTAACCAAGATAAAGGCTGTATACATTAAACAAAGTATCTTCCTGAGGGTGCCATATCCAAAATGAAACAGGCACATTATGAATGACAGATAATACACTTTGGAGAAAGACAAGTGATATTTTAATTAATGACAATTTATAGAGTTCCCCAAGAGGACCAAACTGACTTCACAGATTAAAGCTAAACTAACTCATTGATTCTCATCTGAACTTCTAAGATGAGTATTCAGCCATGAGCATAATTAAATAAGTCCACAAGTCATGAGCAAAGGTTTATATGACCCTTCAGATGCTGGGTCAAGCAAACCAGGTGGCCAAAAACACAATGTTCTCTGCTTGAGAACCACCCACCATCCAGGTGCAAGACTCAACTGCCC
Organism: Manis javanica; assembly: GCF_040802235.1. Taxonomy (NCBI): domain Eukaryota; kingdom Metazoa; phylum Chordata; class Mammalia; order Pholidota; family Manidae; genus Manis; species Manis javanica. The sequence goes on along the minus strand of NC_133170.1, from coordinate 52,827,267 downwards.
CGGGAAATCTTTCATCCTATTTCTGGCGTTTATCTCTTGTCCTGTCTCTCCAATGCTCTTCTTGGTTTGGATTTTATGCCCTTGTCTTCTGATACATTAAAGGATCAAAGGGTTCAAAGCTCTTCAGACTGCCAGTATTTTATTTAGTTTAAAAAAGTCAACAAAATAAATGGTGCCCATTTTCCTCATTGCAGGAGCCCAAAATTCAAAATAAAATGAACGCATGAGAAGACCTGTGTTCAAAATAAAAACCCACTTCTTCATATACATATACCCTATTACAGACTGTCTCACTAAATTTTACAAACTCGAATATAGCCAATTAAAATCTTCAAGATACCAATACTTCCCCAAATCAGCCTCTACTACTTTGTTGTACAAATGGGACATTGGCAGCTTCCTTTCAATATCCCAAATACCATTTTGGGAAGAAATCTGGAGTTTTGATTCATTCAACAAACAATATATTGAGCACCTACTAGGTGTCAGACACTATGCTGGGTGCTAAGCAAGCAAAATGGGATGATTTTTCTGATTTCAGAAGAATCCTCGTCTCTAAAGCAGTGCTTCTCAAACTATTTTTATTAATCTGTGCCCTCTTTTGATAAACATAAATATCCTCCCACTTCTCAGAACATCTGATGAGCCCTTCTAGCACTGAGAATCTCTGATACACAGAATATAGACTCTGTTTTCTGTGTATCCTTCACACACCAAATGTCTTTGGGCTTTTACTTTTTATCTCTAAAGCAGCAATTATTTTCCATAGACAAAACTGGACTGGAATCTTAAATATACTTTTTAGAACCACACATGCTACCCCACCCCACCCCAGAACTGAAATTCAAACTCCATGCACTTAGCCCTGTTGAGAGTCACTGCTTTAAAGAGTTTTGGAGAAAACCAGGCAACTCCATCTCTCCCCGCCAATCAAGTCTTAAAGGAATTAGAATTTTCCTACCTGACACAACAGCTGGTGGAGTATCATAATCCTGTCTTGGGACTGAATCTTTGAATGAAAAGAGCATGAGAAAGAATGCAATGAAGTACAAAAGAAAATAAAATAGAATCATAGTTCTAAACCTTGGAAGTGCCCACTCGATGGGATGTGGTTGCCAATGCCCCTTGGCTTCAAGCATTTGAGGCACTGCGAACCCTAGTTTGCAGTCGATACAGTGGTCCCCGTCACCCCCCGCCGGGCATGCTGTAAGGCTCTGTGTGACATTCTGGGACAATAAAATCTATCCAAGAACATTGTCATCTGTCACAATTTTGGTCCCATCCCTTGGGGAATCAAGGTGAAATATTTACCCTCTCTGGCAGACACAAAAGTTCTCCAAGGCAACCCATCTTTAGGAGCCCCAGAGCACAGTAGGAAATGAAGTCCTGGAGCACAAAAGAAAGAACTAAAATTTTAAAAGAAATTAGTGAAATTGCCCATTCCCATACTCTATGGAGGCTGATGCATTCTGAAGTCAGATGCCATCATTAACTGCTCAGCTCTGGCTCCAATCCCAGTGGTTGGCAGTCAAGGCCAAGGAGCATGATGTACTGGCTCCGAGAGCAGAGACAAACAGACAGCATCTCTGCCACCAATAATCGTTCTTTTCTAAAGTGTCATAACACTGGAGGTGGCAAATGGTAGGGAAAGGTTCATTTAAACTACATGGCAGCCCCTTCAAAATGTGGGGTTATGTGGGATCAAATACATCTGCATTTTTGAAGATGAAAAGGAGGCTTTGGCTTACTTCACACAGTTCCTTTGGCCAGGGGTCTTAAAGAGGGAAGTGGGACATGGCCTATGGCCCAAGGTCCCCCTTTGAAAAGTGGGAAGTCCTTAGCCAGCCCCAGCTCCCTTGGAGGAACAAACTATGTAAAAGGGACCAGAGACTGCTCACATCAAATAAACTGCCAGAACCTGGTTCAATAGAGCTTTTGTGTGACCCTTATTCTATGTGGATGACCATTATTCTATTTTAAAAATGAAAACTTCAAACTTTCCTTTCCACCTCCTTGAAAACTTAATTTGGACTGTCGCAAATTTCTCCATTTAATCTCCCTGTCACAAAAGGATGTAAATGGCATGTGAGAAGACAGATCAAAACCTGAACACTGCAGGCACTTGGACCAGCACAAGCAAATATTCGTCAAAGACATGAGTTATTTTGCTTCTCACAACGGGCAATATGAACTAGTGAGTTGATTATAATCCCCAAATCTAGAATGAGTAAAATCATTTTAAAAGAATTTCCAAATATTCATTAATAATCGTTGTCATTCCTAACACCTCTTAAAAAAACTACAATCACACATTATTACTATAAACCAACATAAAGTTAATTTTAAGACCACGCCACCATTTTCCAAGAAAATGATATTTAAAAATAAATAATAAAAGTAAATCATGCTCATTGTTGAATACCTGGAAAATATAGTAAAATATGATCAAAGGAGAAATTATCCTAACCCTATCATCCAGAAAAAACTGCACTTGTTTTGTATTTTTTACAGCCTTATTTCATAAATATTTTTTCATAGTTGATGCTATACACCACATGTGCAAATTTACATCCTGCTTTTTTGATTGAAGATGATAATCACTTTCCTAATTATTTTAAACTATTATAACTTCATGCTGCCTTACATTCTGGTTTATGGATGGCTTATGATTTATTTAACCATTCTTCTTTATTGGACATTATAAATAATACTGGACCAAACATTTTTGAGGTTTAAAGGCTTTCTGTTATTTTAGAATGTTTCCACAGAAAAGCTTCTCAAAACTGTAACTGTTTGGTCTTGTCTTGACTGCCCACATTGCTCCCTACCCTGATATTTTAATAAATTTAGATTCTGCACATTACACTATCAGTGAATGAGAATATTTCCATACACCTTCATCAGCAATGTGTGTTACTTTGATAATTTTGTTTAATGGTTATATGCTTGTACCTATATGTGTATTTGATAAATTACTGTTTCTTTGATTACTATTTTTCATATGTTTTTTGGCATTCTATTTCCTCCTTTATTAACTACCTGTGCACACTCTTTGGCATTTATCTGTTGGACTACTGTGTTTTGTTGCTAATTTATTTGAACTCAGAATCCATTTTTTAAATGGCAAAAGCTTAGGATTTGGAGATAAACCTTTATCATACTAGACTTGCACTTAATGCCTACTTGTTTATCATTTATAAGACTATTTTCAAAGTTCATTTATTTTACACTAAGACTAACATTTAAAAAAATTATTCTCTTTTATCTCTAATTTCTTTCTTGTATTTGACCCTTTTTAATTAATTGATACTTTTTTCTGAAAAGTCATTTCAGGAGATGCACTCATAACCATGTATGAATTCATGATACTGTTTCCTAATCATGAGTCCATTTAACCTTGTATGGGTTTTTATCTCTCTCAGTCTTAATATATATTCATAGCTAATAATTGCAAAAAGACCATCTCTAAGCAAAATGAATAATTCAGGATGTTCACTTGATGGAGTCAGAATTTTAGAGCAGTAAAGAAGGGGCAGTATGTCCCTAAAATGTTATAGAACTAGGGTGAGCAAATGGAGTGCAATTAGATTATCTTTGAAAGTGGCTACAGCTACACCATGGGGACCCAGTGATGTCACAAACCACCAGTGGTTTGGAGAGCACAAACAGAGCTGCAGATAAGGCACCTGCAGAACAAAACCTTTTTTATTTCTTTCAAAAGATTCTGGTGACATTGTAAGCCACTGGTGACCACCAACTGAACAAATGAAAAGGAGATAAGAAACTTGTAAAACAAGATTGTCATGCAATTTGGAGGTTCTCATAACACAGTAAAACCCCCAGTGGTTTCTGCTAAAGCTTACAACAGAGTGATAAGCAATTATGAATAAAGGGCTTTGGTTCTGTGGAGGGAATCCTAAGACAAAAATAAATAAATAAATAAACCGAAGCAGAAAAGCTAGAAAGTTCTTCAAGGTCAGCAAAGCCCTGGAATAAAACAGTTACACTCCTTGCATAAAATCCATTTCTTTTAAAAGGTCTGCAGATTCTGTACAGTTTAAAAATAATAGGTAGAGAATTGAACAATAAACATTTGAGGTGGCAACTAGTAGAGAAAGGTTAATTAAACTACCTGTCATTTATTTCAAAATTTAAAACATATATAATTTTATGATGATGAAAAAGAGGCTTTGGTTCAATACACTTTCTTTACAAAGAGATCATAGAAAGGAACATGGGAAATGCTCTATGGCCCAAGGCCATTCTAAACATGGAAAATTCTAACCGAGCTCCAATTCCCATCAGACCTGATTACTACCTGCTTTGGATTATTCCCTGCATCTCTCTACTTCGTCCTTGGAACCTGTCTGTTGCTGGTGTTGAGTTTCCTGTCCTAATCTTGACTTAGCACTTGCCCACACCTTGTGTTGTGGAACTGAGGTGAGCTCAGAAGTCCGAATGCCTCTGAAAAGTTACAGGTGGGATAGAGATCTGGTCAGATAATTTTAGATTGACTGATGGTGGTGACATGGTAGAGAATGGACTGGAGGAAGTCGAGACTGGAAAGCAGGAATACAGTCAGGAAGTTATTGCAGCTAATTACATGAAGCCCAGGGCAGAGAGTCTAGAAATGTGGAGAAAGTGATGCCCATGAGTGGTCAAAAAATGCCCATGAGACAAAGTTGGTGGCACTTGAAACATAATTGTCCATGGTGGTGAGGGAGAAGGAAAGAGTCTAGACTGATTCTAGGTATAGTGTTTGAGTACCTGGGGGAATGGTCCCGGGACTAGCTTGAGAGGACATACGAGTCAGGGACATATAAGAGGAAGGGGTTAGTGGGGAGGAAGCTCAGGACATTAATGTGGGTCTTACTGACTGAAATACTGGAGGTAGACTTACAGGTGATATTTAGCAAGTGGTGGGGTAAACGCCTCTAGAACTCCCGGAGGAGGTTAGTCTCGAGGACTCGGGTTTAGTTCTTAGCATAGGAGGTAGGGTTCAAAACCAGGAGAGTGGATGAGCTTGCTTAAGGAAATGATGTGAAAATGAGAAGGAAGTTAAAAATCAAACCCTGACTTAGCAGCCCATTGAAAGAAAGGCAGCAGTGATGGCTAGAGAGGTTGGAGGAAAGCCAGGAAATCTGGAGGCAGGAATCACAAACGAAGAGCTCTTATTCAAAGTTAGGGACATATTTCATTAAAATCCAAATATTTATCTTATCTTGAAAATTTGGAAAGTGAGGTCTTGCTGAGTTTGTATGCCCACATAGCAATAGCTGTCTGGAGGTAAGCACTGGCTGCCCTCTTTAGACGCGGCAACCGTGTTCCAGGCTGCCAGGTGTACCATATCTCACCCAGCCCTCAGGCAGAAATGTTATTACTATTGAATGAGAAATATGTCTAATTTAAAGTACATTCTCTAATATGAACCCTATTTATATGACATGACTATGCTTGTGACACAGGAAAATATAGACCAGATTTGATTATATATTTCCAGGGCTTTTCGCTTGAACTCAGTCAACCTTATTCACAAATGTGACTTGGATGGCTTTTACAATCCTGAAAGAGTAGGTTACAAGCTGAGGAATTACACACTTGAAAGAAATATCAAATGAAATAGAGGAGGTCAGTGAGTTGCACTGTGGACTTGATAATGTCCTACATCCCTACCGGTGACCTGGACTTGATGTTCACCAGTGAGGAGGCACCAGCTGTAGAGGGTCAGGGGGGCTTATTTGATAAGACCTACTGGGTATCACACACTATTTGATGTATGTTACACATATTGTTCCATCTAACACTCACAACACCCCTCGGGTGTAAATTTTATTCTTCCCACTTTGTGTAAGAAGAACTGAAAGTTCAGAGAGGTTAAATAACCTGCCTAAAGATGCATAGCTAATAAGGGGAAGAGCCAGGCTTTAAGCTCAAGTTTAATTACAATGCCCATTGTGCTTTCAATGATACCAGGCCACCTTCCCAGCAATGGACAAAGTATGTTGAAAAGATAAAATAAGATAGGGAAATTTTATGAAAAGAATCAATCCCGAGTGGATAGTAGCCACTCCAAATGCCAAACAAGAATTTAGATAAAATGAATCTATGTTGGCACATCAAAATGTAAGTGACAGTTAAAGAAAAAATCTACCATTCTAAAAGGTTCTAGAAAAGCAGAGAGAAAACAGTATTACTGTTTAATTTAATGAACATTTTGTTATTAACACATTAATTGTGTTATTAACACAGTAATACCAATTTTCTCTCTGCCTTTCTAGAACCTTATAGAATTCTAAACATTTGCAAAACATTAGTTTACACAAAGCTTATAATGTACTTAAGCACTATTTAGTACAAATGTGAAGGGGGAAAAGAATGAACAAAAGGCTAGAGGAAATTTGGTATTAAAAAATAATACATGGTTAAAATTTTGCTCTCTAAGAAAGGGAGAGGTATATATGATTATTGGATAATTTGGCTGTTACTAGCTGGGTAAAAACTGTGGTCTTATATAAATTTGTTCTTGTTGAAAATGTTCAAATACTAATCATAATATATGTTACTGAATCAATAACCTTTCATTTGGAATCTGTTCTATATACTGTGTCTTATTTTTCAATTCCCTAAAGGCTTCAGGCATATTCTCAATTAACCTGGCTCTTGTGTTTTTCCTAGTGGCCAATTTGAACTTCAGCAACTCAGCTGACTTTGCTTTTGACTCAAATGTGTAGGATTTATAAAGTATTTCATTTTATGCTTTATATTATTAATTCCCTGTTTTATCAGATTCCAGATTATCATTCAATACAGTGAGATTTCATTACTTTGCTTATTCAAAACTTATGGTCATTTAAGGAGAGGAAGACTGATAAAAAGGGAAATCAATAGTGGGCCTCCCAGCAGCATTCTGGGCATCTGCTTTGTTGACAAACAAGCAGAGTGAAAAATAATCATCCCATGTTGCTAAAAACTATATAAATACTATCTCAAATTCTACCTCCCTGATGGAAAATAGCTGGACCACAGTGTAAAATTAAATGTAGTTTTAGACACAACTTTTTAAGTCTAGGTCAGAGTCCTGGGAAATCTTTGGATCAAGGCTAAGCCTTCAGACAGGTTGAGGTGTCATCAACTATTTTTATAGGTTCAACAACTGACTTCTTAGAGGTAGGTGCTTTGTTTGTTAATAAAATTGAATTTCTTTATGGAAACAATGGGACTCTTTCCATTAGGTATACGGAATTTTTTCCTATTCAGTGTAGATTACTGAGGACTCAGTGGACATATCAGGGACTTCTTATATTTCAAAAAGACTGAGTCCCAACATATCTATGTGGCAAGCAAACCATTGGCTTAAGGTAAAATTTCAACACATAGCTAATGTACCTGGTGTATGTAGATTTTTGGAGATGATACCAGCATAAATGAAAGAAATCATATAAATGGTGACGATGAGACATAGGCTTTAAGTCACTGAGGCAAACAAAGGGACCCTGTATATCATCACATTCAATACTAGACTTAGACAGAGAGGGAAGGGAGACCAGGAGATAGTATTTCCCCAAAGACAGACAGAAACAACAGGGCTCAAGCAGGATTTGAATCCAGGCTTTTGACTTCTAGTCCTGTGCTCCTTCTGTGCTATTTAAGCTACCTCACTCAGAAGAAACTTCCTTTTTTTCTTTCTACATCTTTAAAAATGACAGAATTATCTGCATTAACATTTATGATAAATAAAAACTGTTGGCCATGAGATCTACATGGGAGGTTGGCTTTGATTTCATTGTTGTCTATAATGATAATTTAAAAAACTGTGATATTCCAGGTTATATTGGATATTTGCCCTCTTCACCATTTGGGGAATGTCCCAGAATGGATTTTTTTTTTTTAATACAAAGTTTTGCTAATGATGTCAAATGCCTCGTTGATATAAAATCAAGGCTACAACCAGTAATTTTTTTGATATACTTTTTTCCCCTAAGAAAAATATTGGCTAGTCAAATATATCCCAACCTATAAAAAAAGATCAAGCATATTAGATTCCTTTCCTTTTTTTTCAATGTCGTCTATCTTGATATATTACAAAGAAAGATTAAATGAGCTTGATTATGTCAGGTTCTCAATGACTATTGATTGATGTAGACATTGAAAGTAAATAAAAGCTCTATGTCTTGGTCATAGTCAAGGTTGGCTATGGACTCATGAAGAACCTAGGGTAAATTGGCTGAAGTAGTAAGCATCTGGGAAAACAAAACCAGGCTCAAGTGTATTAAGTTACAAGGTCTGGATTCGCAGGTGCATGCATAAAGATACCTTTCTGAAAACAGACATTCCACCTGGTGCATTGTGTCATAAGAACAAGAAGCCACTCAAATTTAAATACACCCATGTAGGACTGTCAGCTTTGTGGATGTGAGTAAATGTGGCCCCAGAACTGAATGTGCATGCAGAAGGAAGCTTATTCATACTGGAACCTGAAAGGTGTGTTCATCAATGACACAGAACCAGTTGTGCTGATAATGCCCGTGGAAACAGAGCATTGCCTCATATTGAACAAGTCCAAAGGAAACAAGACCCCACTCTTCAACTCACCGTTCCTGTTGTGCCCAACGAAAGATGATTCATCTGCTGTGTCAGGGGGCCCATCATGTTCGCTGGCTGCATGGACATGGGGTGGTCCAGGGTCGGCGTGATCACAGCACCCTGTAAGGACACACAACACCCAGCTGAAAACACGCTCCGCAGGAAAGGAGGCTTTTTAAAAAACACAGCAAACAGTTATCATCAAATGCATTTCCTTTTTTACTGAAAAGACTAACTTCAACCATATATGATTTTTACATCCATCTGTCATTTTTTGTGCTCATCTAAATATACAGCATGAGCGACTTCTTTTCCTCTGGGGGGGGTTTACCTCTGATGGTCTAAAATGCCTGTCATTTATAAGTCTGACATTCAATGTAGAATGCATTCCAAGATACCATATGTCTCCTCTCTCTCACTGTGCTAAATACAAACCTCTGACTGAACAAAATAGAAATACTATGGAAATTCTCTAGTTTTTCTTGATATTGAATAAGATTTTGGTTTTGCCATTTATCCATGATTTATATGGGTAATTCTTGACCCAAGACCATCTACCACCAGAGGGATGGTGCTGGCCCACATGGGTTTCTTGACCGGATCTTTTTGAAAGACATATTAAAATCTAACAGAAATGATATGGAAATTAGTTACAACTTTCCTTTTTTTTTTCTCCTAATCTTTTGTCCTACTTTTTTCTATTTGCCCTTTTGACACAGGACAGAGAATACTGAACTCTGTTAAATGCTGGTCAAATGCAGCATGCCAACATTTAAAAAAAAACATAAAAATGTCAAGTTTTTCAATCAGGCGTTAGGAAAGGCCTACTTCTAGAATATCCTTCTTGATCTATTATAACTGTTGGGAATGTAAGAAATAATAGATACTTAAAAAAGATTTCTGTCCATATACAAAATTCCACATAGTTAGTAAAGCACGGAGCCAGGCCATATTGCCCTCCCTATCCTGGTGCTTTATTTTACTTTTTGCCTTAGACCTTAGATGACCAACTTAGAGAACAGAACAATTGCGCATGTTGTGTTTCCTTTTTTTTTTTAATTGAAAAGCTAGGGTTAGATGGAATTTTTGAGATTGTATCATTTCAATGCTTTATTTTAAGGATGATAAAAAAGGCAGAAGCTCATGATATAATAATTCACTTCAATACCCATTGGTAATAAAACGATTATGTATCTGAATGCTATTTTTTCTGTAGATATTATTTTTCTCACTATATGGCTTTTTCCCCCCCATTTAAGTAAGCATTTTGAAGAAATAAAATTAGGACAGATTCATGTAGATGACAGGATCTCAGCACCCAAACCAATGACCCTCAAGCAAATGTTTCACAAAATGCTTTTGCTTAGGATGATCAATTCCTCATGGCATTATCCAAACGTATCTGTCAAAAGATCAAGCAATCACTCAGCTTAAGGGCTCCTCCCCATGAATAGGGGAGGGATAGTAGAAACTGAGCCAAATATTTGGAAATGCCTGATTTACAGAGCCAGCTTTGTTCTTAGTCACGTTTGGACTTTGGAGCTAGAATCAATCAGAAAAAAGTATGTATTGTTATAAAGCTCTGTAGCTTGTATATATAGATAGCTGTGCATTTGTGTTGGAAATTCTTGATGCTGCTACAAATTGTTATTCATCAGTATGCTTCTAAGATGAGAGACATGATAAGACAACCTTTTTCCTTAATTATAGCTCAGAGAAACATCTTTTTTAATTTCAGCTGTCTGAATTTCTTTAACAAAAGTATCTTAATTTTTTCCTTTAGAAAAAAGGACAACTTTCTTGACTTCATTTCAGACATTTGGTGTGCCTGACCAGCAGTAAACACTTTAAGAAGAACTGGGGTTCTTCTTAAATCAATTATGGATAAACTATAGAAAATAACCTCAGAGTAAAGATGGAAATCCTGAAGCATTTTTCTCCAAAACGTGGCACTTTCACCACATTCTAATCCTTAGCAGGTGCAAGACTTCAATACTTGAACTTGAGATTGAGGCTATCTTCTTAGACAATTGGCCCCAGAGATTCCAACAGTTACACTGTCACAATCCAGGAAACCTCTCAATCCAAATCAGCTTGCTCCAGCCATCGAAAGAATTGTTTGTCATAAATTGGAGATAAAGGCCAGACTGTATTTGATAAGGACTCTTTCTTCTCAGTGCCCTAGGAATGACCTCATTCTCCACTAGTGTGACCCACAGATTTTTGTCTTTGTTTGGGAGGCAATTGCAAATGAGATATGTGAACATATGACAGATGAATCAAAATCCATGTATGAAAAGAAGAGAAGGATTGAGTGCCTGTATTTGGAATTAATTTAGGGAGGATTGCCTGGTCTCTTTAGAGAACCCTTTCTCAGAAAGTGTTTGGGGACTCATGTGATTACACATGACATGGAAGGAGTGCTGCTTCGGTGTATACACTGGAAAACTGACAATCAAAGGGAGGACTGGGAAGGGATTTGTCATTGGGAACTGTAAATAGTGGCACTAGGCATGGAGTAGAAAATGGTGTAAAAGAAACATTCCTTTCCTAACCAGATTGGTTATTAAAATAAATGAACAATAAGGATTCTCACTGGAGAACATGTAAGAACATATATTCTTGATCAGCTTCAGTAAAAATGTTCAATGAATAAAGGAATACCATGAAATATTAAGAACATAAATCCCTTAACAATCTCAAGGGATGCTAGAAATTTATAATCAGTAAGTAAGTTAGAAGTAGTGGACAGGAACCCCTGGAGAAACAAATTTTCTTGATGATACTTAATTGGGATATCAACCTAGGAGAGTTTGAAGTATAAAAAATAATGGTATTTGCTAACCACATTGCTCCTCAAAGATTACAAAATCTTTGTATTGTGTAGGTCATTTTAAAAAAAAGGAAGAGAAAGAAGAAAGAAAAAGAAGCAAAAAAGGAAAAGAAAAACCTATGGCTGTTAAGGCAGAACTGGTGTCCTCAACCATAATCATGCCTCATTAAATATACTGTCAATTCCATTTTCATCCAATGCACTTAAGCCATAGACTGAAGAGTGTTTTGTGACAGATGTTGCCAACACATTAAGGGTAATTTCATTTACTTAAAATGTATAGAATGTGCTGCCTGATGGAGTTCACTTGGCAAATGCAAAGCAAGAAGAAACAGATTTTTCATTTTAGCATCCCCGGATGTCTGGGTTTGCTCAATGTTTAAGCTGCAAAGAAAAATACTGTAACGTGCTGTAATCCTACTAAAAAGCACAATGACCAAACAGCTGATGGGAGTATCTGGTCTGTTTTAGCCACTGTCTCTGCAGAACAAAGCTGCTCATGCTGAGAAGATGTGAAGGCAGATCTGGTTGCTCTAATTCTGAAATAAACAATCTCAACAGTAATTTGGGTAAAATTTCCAATCATTGATGTGGAGTAAACAAACATATCTGACCTAAGTCCAGAACTGCATCTGTGTTGTTCACCTTCGGCCAATATTTGAAAGAAATTTTACGTCTCCAAGGGTTCATCAATATTTTAATTTCCCAAATGAAATATAAGATCACCAGCAAATGGGGGAAAACATGGACAGGCTGTCTCCCATGAAGAGTACACATAGCTGGCTAAAAACCTATATTAATGCCAGGACAGGGAGGACTACACTGAGAATTACCTGTATAAAATATCCCTATGAATGTCAATATTCTAGAGCCATTCCGTGTATGACCTGTGGACCAGCTGCAGTAGCAGAACAAGAATTAGAATTAGAATCCCTGGGATTTGGGCCTTGGAGCCTGTATTTTCACAAGCTCTGCAGGTGATTCTAATGCATCCTGAATTTTGAGAAGTGTGCTCTGTCTATAAACTGCCATTGTATAAGAGCCAATGTCACAGGTCTTAGATACAAGCAATTGGTTTTATTTACACTGTTACTCAATTATTTGTTTTAAACCAGTCTTGTGACAGGGCATGAGACTTTCCAGTAATAATCACATTATATCTTGTTTAAAAATGCAAAGAGAACAAGCCTGCATTTTTGATAAGCTGAAATGGGGAGATTATCTGAATAATTCAGGCCTGTGCCTATGACCCGACATGCTTCTATTTGATCATTTTGGCTTTGTGTTGTAGCAATTTGAGAATCCCTCCATTTGGAATCTTAGTCAGCCTTGAATTTGAAATCACAGGGGTGCAAAAGTGAAAGGTAAGAAAATTATTTGGGTAATATAAAATTAAAAATGAAAATGAGCATCACTGCCTTTTCCTCCTGCCATATCAAGATGCCGTCAGGTCAAAATGTGTGTGGTCCATATAAACTCTGTTCCTATAGTGATTTATGCAAATCTGTAGGACTTTTTAGTAGTGATCATTCAACACTTTAAAAAATGTGGTTTTAAGCTCATTTACCGTCTTTCTCATCTGTATGTTTTCTGCCTCTCTGCCACATTTTTAGTATTTCCAGAATAAATATCTAATTGAGTTTGTGTACCCCAGACTATGTTTAGCACATGTAAAGTGGGCTGCAGAGAATAACAGGAGCTTACAAATAAACTAGTTAGTGTAAATGATTTTCCAATAGCAAAGATGATTTCAAAATATAAATGGCAAAAAGGCATTTCATTTAACTTGGGAAATAGCTATTCAAAGGCAGTGTCTTGTAACATTTGTGTGCAACATTCCCTGTAGCATGGTTAGAGAGGTTTAATTTTTGTCATTTGCTGATATTGGCAAATTCTGTTTTGTTTTGTTTTGTTTGGAGGTGGTGCTGGGTGTGGTTTAATAAGGGTTGCTGTGGGTGGGGGGAAAAGAGCAGGAAAGGCCCCTCCATCCCTAGAAACAAACACTCATCAATCCTCATCAACTGGGATGCATTTCCAACCAATTTGCAGGAAGCAGTCTGACTTCTAAAAAATTACATTTGAAACTCAGAAAGCTGTGGCAAAACTGGTAGATGGGACTTCAACTTTGGAAGCCTGTGGAATGATCTCTGACAAACGTTGTAGGTGTGGAGGAATAATGAGTAACTGTGGCAAGTTGGAAGCCACCGTCCTGGGGACCCCACTGTCCCACTTAACCCCTTCCTTATCTTTATTCTTCACTTGCCTATTTCACTCTTACTCCTTCCAGGCATGTGAATGCTCTAGTGCACATTTTCTGTCATCTCTCTACATAGAAATTATATGCAATAGATCCTCAAAACAGTCTTGTGCATTAATGTTACATGTCAGTGCTGCTAATTGTTCAGTTACATGGAAAGTGGCTAACATTTACCAACAATTTTATTTGGATTGTTCACATGGAGAGCATGTAAATCATGTATGTTTGTTCACCATGGTCTATTTGCAGAGTGACAGTGCTATCACAAATATGGGTTGGAAGAATGATGAAAGAACAAAACTCCAAATCAAAATGTACTCAGAAATGCTATTTTCAGATTTTTAGTGGAAATGGAGCAATGCAAAGATTTTGAGAGAACTTATTCTCACACAGGGCAGCTCCAATTTGAAACCATGGTTTGGCTTGTGTATCTGTGCATTTATTAATATCTTCAACCACTGTATTCTTAATGATGAGATCTGAAATTCAGTTAATGTAAAAAGTTGTACAAGTGCCACTAGAGTATATTTATGGAAATTATTAAAGCAAAAGTTATTGGTGTATGTGTGCATACCAGTGGGGACTGTGCAATGCCTGGAAGGGGCTGATGGAAATGCCTGTAGACATTTTGGGTTGTCAGCCTGGGGAAGGGGTCTACTGACACCTAGTGGGTAGAGCTAATTGGTGTTACTGAGCATTCTACAGCACACACAGGATCATCCGGTCAAAAACATCATTAGTGATGAGAGTCAGAATCCCTGGCATATGCATACATGTATTCATAAACTCCATGTACACAAAATGAGAAAGATTTGAAACTGCAGTCATTAGAAAATGGCATAAAATATCCATCTACTCTTGAATCCCTATAAATGACAGAAAATCTTAGATTCTATGCCAAGATTATATTTATCATATAAACCAGTTTTTTAAAGACCTGACATCTAAATCAATTACCCAAATCCTGTCCTTCACTTTTGCTGATAGGTTTTAGCTTTTGAAGCTAAAACCAAATCCTGTATTTATCAATGAAAGGAAGAACTATTATGTGACTTTCAATGGCTCCATATGATTATTCTGAGTTCAGTTTTATGTTGCTATTTGTTTTGGAAATATGGCTAACTAGAGCTGGGTTTCTGCAGTTGAGATGGATTAGATAAAATTGTCATAATATTTGGACTGCTACCTAGAGAAGTGTAGCTGCGGGTAGCGGTGTGATGTTTAGAAGTAGGGCACTTTCTGTTGCTTTAGGGTACATTTAGAGGCGTTGTATGTCTAGTTTACCTAGTGAGAGGTATCAATTAGCTGTAAAAATAGTTTCTTTCTTCTACTCTTAAATATTCTTAATTTTGTGTTGTTTTTTGATTCAGTCACCATTAATTGGAATTTTTTAAAAAATACATAATGTTGAAAGACAATAAAACCAAATTAGTTTTACCCATGGAATTCCCTTTAAAAGAATCCTAATTATATACCATGACTATTCAACTGTGAATAATAGCTTCAATTATTGGTTAGGTATCTATTTATACAGTAGTGTCATTTTCAACAGGAATATAAATATGTCACATTGAAGTATTTCTTACCAAACAGGTATACAGATAATTAAGATTCTCAATGATGTTTTATTGAATCCTTTAGAGTTTATGCTTTGAGCTAAAGAAATTTGTTCAGTAGTGACTTTTGATTTTTTTTTAAACAAGCTTTCTTTAGAGTTCTAATACAGCAAATATAACTTTTTAATATGTTACATTATTGAGACAGGGTTGAGAATTTGAAGCCTTTGGGCCCTATGGTCGAAAGGTTTGTCGATTGAATGTGCAGCACTACAGTTAGTTCCTCTACCATTAAACTTGTACATCTGGTTAAAATTATAAAAGGAATTTCATTATGCAGGTGGGTTACTATATTCTTTTCCTCTCACATTTCTACTTCAAAGAATCATAGTTGTTGATCCAATGGAAATGTAAAGTGTGCCCAGAAGGATCCCGGGGCTTCTTTGGTAAGTTTCTTAGAGTTTCAGCAGCAAAGGGTAGATTTGTGTTCCTCAATCTCCCACTGCAATCATTTAATCGATGTGTGGCTCAATCACACCAGGGGGCATCGACCACACACCAACACGTGTGTCATAAAAATCCGTGTTGTATGGTATAGATGAAAGATTCATACTATTTGTGGAAAAACGAATAGTGCAACCTAAATTCTTTGTCTCCTCTTTGCTCCTGGGGTATATGCTTCCCTCACACAGATGTACAGCTTCAAAATCAATTCAAAGAGATTTGAGGGAAAAACAAACAAACAAGAAATAAAGATTAAAAATCATTAAGCTATGACACTTACCAAACAAATGAGTTAATCACAATATATTCCACCATCTTCCCTACTTATTAAGATACAAAGAAAACCTATGATATCTACTCATCAAATACATTATATGATAGAATATTATATTAGTGATACAGGGAACAGCACCTAACCATTTCCCACCTTGACAATGATAACCAAACAAAAAAAATAAATCTGCATATCCTTTTAAAGATGAGCACAACTGATTTCCCTTAATTGTCATGCTAAGAGGAGATATAAGGAAACCATGTTTAACTACTTTCTCTACCAAAGTATAGCCTGGATCATATTTTTAACAGCTGAGTCAGCATCTTCAAAAACATGATTTCATAAGGAAATGTCACATGTTTAGGACTGGTCTTGTTAAAAGAATGGTATTTGTAAGTTAATGTGCTGAAGTGTAAGTGCAAATAAGACAATTCAGTGATGGGATCAAAGTAGTTTCCATTCCTGTTTGTCCTGTCTAGAAGCCATTGGACTGAGTAAGCAGTAGGGTCACTACTGCCTTCTTACTCTATCTCCCCATTATCTCTGCCCAAAAGAAGGCTTCTACAGGTACATCCAGGATGGCCTCCTCCCTGAGCATACAGGCTCTATGAAGATCACACGGCTTCCCATTTACCCTTCTGGGCTGATTTCCAAGACCATCCACTTGAAGTCTCTCATCCCACTGCAACTGAACTGCTCATCTTTCTCTAACCCATCTTGCTCTCTCACCCTAGGATTCCGTGCCAGGAGGGGCAGGTGTCTACAGCAGGTCCATGTGCATGCTCTAGGATGGTTATCCAATGCAGCATTCTAGGGACCATCTCCTATGACTGACCCAGTGCGTGAGTCATTCAATCCTCTTTTCCTGTATCATTTGGCACACACCTTGATGATGATTGTACTTCACTTCTCTGGATTCTAAGTTCACTGTGCTATTCATGATACTTTATTTAATGGTGCTGAAGCCCAGCACAGTGTGTACCAAGGAATAGGTTGCAATAGCGCTTAAAGAACTAAAGGAGTGAATGGCATGTGCCCATCAGCCAAAGCTTCTGTGATTTCCAAGGGATGAGGAAATTTATCAATAGCTCCAAGCTCAACCTGGACAAGAGGATCCATTTGAAACAACAGTAATGCTCTCTTAACTGTTAAACAGGAAGGTCTTAAAAATGTATCAAGGGCTCTGCTTTCCTTTAAAAGTGCCTTTGTCTGACCACTGCCAGCCTGGCATTCTTGTCATGTAGTGTAAGAATTCCTGGACTTCTAAGAACCACACACTCCCCAGGGAACTTCAGTGTTGGAATTCATGACATGATTTTCCATCCTATGGAAGAATTGCATGTACCTGATTAAATGTTGCAAAAATTTCCTTGGTATCATCACAGCCAAGTTGCTGCACATGCAGCGCAAGCTTTTCCATTTGAGCTTCCCTGTGCCACAAACTGTTTTAATAGCCATATATCTGCCCGAGATTCTTGTCAAACCTTGCTGTGTGATAAGAGAGGAAATGCTTTAGTCACTGGTACTGCAATCACTTTGTATACCTCCAAGTAGCTTTTCAATGTACAGAAAGTTTAAAATGCACACCAGGAACAGTATTCCAAGCTGGTCTTCTTCCAAATGATAAGGCAAACAGGGTTCCCAGCAGATGTCTGAATATTTATGGGCAGTGTCTTTTGTCTGGTAACTGTCGTTAACTAGTACTCAGGACTGTGAGCTGTCATAAAGCTTCTCATTAAAAACTTCTCCATCCTGACAAATAGGCCAAAAAAACACCAAAAACCCGGCTGCAAATTATTTGCAAGGTCTTGCAGGATCCTATGGGTGAATGGGCCTGGGAAACCATTTCTCAAACCATGGGGGTGATTGAAAAGAAAAGCTGCCTATTATCCTACTTAGGGCGATTGTTCAGAGTGCATATTGCCTAAATATGTCACAAGGCGCCATGGTTTGGGCTTTACTAGGAGAGTAGCTATTCCTTTTCCTGTAATTTGCTACAAAATGCACTTTATTTTGTGGTCCCTCAGAGAACATTCTGGGCTGTTTGTTCTCTCCTTTAAGACATTTTTAGGAATTTGCCTGGTTAGCGCTGGCAACTCAGCTAGACCTAAGGATACAGATGTCAAGTCTCAACCCTATTAAAAAATGAATTTACTCCCTTTAAAGTACACTTTCTATTAGTACTATTGTCTGACATGTCTTGAACTCAGTATATACCCTATTGATGAAATATTTTGTGATTTAACACTGAGCTAAAATATGTCCTGGTGGAATGGCCATAGGCTATATTAAAAAGTGTACATGTTAGCATCCGACCAAGATATATACTAAGGCCTGAAAGATATCAATTAATATATATCAAGTTGTCTAGTAGATGAGATGAAAGACTGCTTCACGTTTCTAGTCTTCAGTGCCCTATTGTTGAATATGTGCTAGAAATTTACTTACATATTTTATCACACTTCAATTTTATTGCTATTTCTCCTCAGCAGTAATACTGCATCAGTAATTTTGGATTTTTGTTAGGTTAATATAACAGTCTTCACACTCTAGTATCTTGTTCCTTAAAGTGTGTTTCAGGACCAGTTTAATGCAGATCCTCAGGCCCAGCCCCCAGCCTCACTGAATCAGCACCTGCATGTTAATCAGACCCCAAGGTGAGTCAGATTCAAGGTCAAGTTTGAGAAGTTTTACTCTCTTCTTTATGTTTGCTAGGGCTCCCTTTGAGCACATTTTCTACTGCATTGCCTCTAAAGAGATTCTTGGTTTGTTTCTTAATCATTTTAATTTCATTTTCAGTCCCTACTTAAGGGCCAAGTAGTTTCAAATAATCTTAGTGATTTTAATAAGTCACCTTGTTATAACCACAAAGAGCCAGTAATATTTAGTTTTGTTCCTCAGTGGTTTCTATAGGGTTACTGTCTTTATCTATAAAATCTCCTTTACAAAACAAGTTCCTTTAACTTCCTATGACACATCTTCATGGCAACCCTCAAATCGAGACCTCCATTCTTCCCAAATACTATCTTCTGCTTCACCAATGCGTTTGAAATGGCTATTACAGTCACGAGTCAGAAGAGATGCTATAGGCTTTGTAAAGTGGCAAGAGTCACATCTAAATATTTTGGTTAGCTTTTTATATACATGCCACAAATATAAGGTGTTCGAAGTGAAATTCCAAAATTTTGTCACTTGTTAATCCCTGATGGAACTAATGAAAAGGACTGAGTCTTTTTAAAAAAATTTAAATTTTAAAAAATTACTTTGTTATCTTGGCCCTCTTCCTGAATTAAATTTCCAACTGTGTGCTGAATCTAGAATCTGTGGCACCTCAGGATGAGCATGCTTCATTCTGAATATTGTCTCTGTCTTTACAACTTCAGAGCGTATTCTTTTTCTTCTGTTTGATTTGTGTACTAATACAGAAAATTCCAGGTCCCCCTTGCCTTCTCCCTCTCCCTCAGCATCCATAACAAAGCAGTAGCCACGTCTTGTCAAGGTTACACCACAAATGTCTTCAAGTCCTCCATCTCTTCCTTTCAAGTGCTACTGGCTGGGTGGAACACTTCACTATCTCTCATTTAGATTAGTCCAATTACTTCCTGTGGCATACCTCCCTCAGTCAAGACACGGCTGTAGAGAATTATATTTTTTAATACTTTCTCCATGTTATTAGTTCCCCATGAAGTGAATCCTGCCTTCTCAATATAGAATTGAAAGAAATGCTGCATTTCCCAGACTCCCTTGTTGTTTAGATGCAGATATGTGACGTCTGCTAATTAGAAGCACCTACAAAGGACTCAGACTTGGAAGACAGTTTAGAAAAAGAAGTAGGCAGTGCATGTGAGATCTGCTTTGCTGGCCAGGGGGAGGCAGAAGTAGTGTGATTCTTTGGTTTGCAGCCATGGTGGCCATTTCTTCACCAGGGCTGAGCTGTGCGGCTGTGCGTAAGTGGGGGGCAGTACCACACCTTCTGGTCACGTAACAGGAGACCTAACAATTGACAGTCCGCTGATCGTCAGCATTTATTTGCTATCAGATTAATCTTTTATCAAGATTTCTCTTTCTATAGCAACTTTGTTTATGAGATTAAAATAAATTCTAATTTCCTTATTTTTAATTTATTTTTGAAGGCAGATGGGTAAAAAACTGAACTGATGTTCTATTAAGAAAAGTTCACTAAGATAATTGTATTACTTTCCACTGCTCCTTGAGGGGAAACAAATCTGACTTCCTGGCCACTAAGTGGTATTCAAATGTTGAAATGTTTACCATCATGTGGCCTTGATAAAGTACCATTTTTATATTACCTTTCAAAACTTCTATAAAAAATAACACAGGGCTGCAAATACATCGAAGTAAGATTATTGCAAAATGCTTTCTCCGACCTTTCAACCACCAGCTGAAATTATACTACTGTATTAAAGTTATTCAAGAGAAAAATATTCAGAACCAGGTTTTTCTCTCCGTTTCTCTCCCGCCTTGTTCTGTTAGCACTCCTCCCCACTTCTCTTAGATTATATGTGCGATAGGCGGGGAAATGAATGTTCAGCAAAATCAGCCCATTTGTCTAGCATCAGAGTTTTTCAATGTACAGTTTTTGCTGTATTTTCACACAAGAGCAAGCCGGAAGCCATCTGCCTGCCAAGAACTACATCCTTCATTCCCGTCATGGAGACAGCCGCCCTCCTCCCCCACCTCATCACTAAAAGGCAATCTTCAAAGGGACATTGTTTTTGCTTATTCCCGTGGTGACAGATGTTTTACATCATCTACCTCCCCATGCTAGCTCCTCTGTAAGGGGCGGCCCAAGCCTCTGCAGCCAGCTGTGGAAATAGCTCCAGTGTCATCTGTGGCCACTCTCATTCCAACCTTCTGAGCTCACCAAAGACCACATCCAAGAGTAGGAAAAACAAACAGCCCGGATAACTTCCTTGAAAACATTTCCAGGGCAGGAGGCAGGCCTGCTTTAGACAATAGCTCTTTACAAAGTACGAAACAGAGAGAGGCACGGCTGATTTGAAACACTCAAATGTCACCAAGCTAGCCAATCGGGGTAATCCCTAGATGAAGGAATAATGAAGCCATAGCATCTGCGGGCATGATTCAGCCGAAAACATCTGGTTAACTCAGAACCACTTCAATTAGTTGGAGCATGCATCTGTCAATCATTTCTTTTCTTTTGATTGTCTTAAGTTCCCACCAGGAAATGTTTACACCATCAATTCATCCAACTCTTTGAAATACTATGAAGAGACTGTAACACATCTCTTAGATGCATAGACAATTAACTTGAATTGCTCTGTGGTGAAATTGTACCCTGATATTAGAATATATTTTAGGAACAAAAATTAATCTGTTTTTTTAGAAGTCTATTTTAGCTTTCTTGAAATTACAAAGTAAAACTTTCAGGACTAAGAATTATACCACTTTCTGATATGACAGGGCTGCTAAAATGACAGTAAATATTCCAATTTGTCTGCAATGTTAGAGCCTTAGTAACTTTCTAAAATATATTTTGCTGTATTAAGAGTTTAAGATCAAGAACATTAATTAATTTATTCACTACTACTTGCTATACCTATTAAGTCTTGTCCATCTTTAATGAGATATAAAAAGACAAGTTTCAAAAATGTAATGTGGCCAAAGTGATCAAGGACACTAAAATTTTACATAGAAGTAGACCTGCTTCATGATGCTAGGTCAGTTTCTGTCTTTAGCCTAAAATGTGGGCTGGCTGATTTCTCACACTCAACTCCTGGAGTCACAGCCGAGGCTCCTGACTTACTCTTTTCCACTATCTAAGAGAAGGAATTATCTAGGTTGAACAAGTGTGGATATTTTGTTGCAGCAGGAGGCTTGTGGGCTCCTAAGAAGTGGCTGAGATCACCAAGCATCAGGTTAAAGCATACAATGTGTAAAGAAAAGAGCTCAAGGAAAAAAAAAAATGAGGGAGAAATGTTTGTAGATTAGACACCCCCTAGATCATGTCTGAGAACAACTCAATGGTTATCTTTGTTGTTAGGATCCAAAATACCTTTATATAGGCCTAGAGTCCTGCCTCGCCAGGGATGGATGGCCCACCTGTGAAGAAGAGCTGGCAGTAATTACAGATGTGTTCCTTTCTGTTGTCAATCATAACTTGCTTATGAGGAGAAGCTCTGTTCTTCTTAGTTCTTTCATGAATGCCAGTTGTCAATCCATTTCTTAATTGACTGGTAATACTTTGTTGTGTCATTCCTTCTAAGTTTTTGCCTGCACCTCAGAAACAACCATTCAACTGACAGCTTTTAGTACTTGCAAGGCAGTGGGATAGCAAACACAGCTGACCCACACATTCTAAGGGACTACCTATTCTGTCGATGGTGGGTATTCTGTGAAATTAAAACACCAAAAAAACAGAATTACAATTCCATGGTTTCCTCATAGGGTAGACTTGACAAATATTAATATCCTGTGGTCTTTTTCTAAGACCTCTCATAAAAAAACTATTTCTACATAGTGTACAAAATTCAAACAAATAAAAATAATGAAGCATCTTTGGTTCACCATAGTTGCTGTGGTTTTTAGAACAACCATTTCCTTTACAACATTCATTTGGGGACTTTATGAATCAGGAAATCAATTATCAACAATTAAAATAAAAATTGTATTCCAAGAATGCATCCGTACAGGAAATGAGGACTTTGTCCCATCCAACTTGGTACAGCTATACTGTGGACTCAGATAGTTAAACTGATCCTTTAAAGACATTTTGGGGATCAAGGTAGTACTTAACAAGGTTCAAGAATTTCAGGAAAGAATTTCAGAAAAGGATAGTAAATTGCTTTTGATGTACCATAGTTTTTGAAAAAGTGACAAAATGAAATGCTCACTTTGGCATTCTTTAACACCTAAATTGTAAAAACCAGTAATCATATTTGCCTATTTACTTACACCACCAAATTTTCATAAACCAAAACATAAATAGATCTGCTCAGACACAGAGGACAAAGGGATATGCCGGTCCACTTCAAAAGCTAAAACCTATCAGCAAAAGTGAAGGACAGTCCAAATTTATTTTTTGTTTTTGGTCTCATTTACCTATTTTGATATGTCTTGATTTTAACCTATATGGCTAATTTTCAGCAGGCCAATCAGGATCTTGGCTCTTACCACTGCCAAGCCTGACCTAATCCATGAGTCAGATCTTCAGAGGTGGGGGGACATTTTTCACATAGGTGCATTAAAAAAATTAGATTGATAATGGAACCACCAGGCATTCTGAGGGGGTCTGGGGCCAACACTCTAAATCATAACACATCAACCAGATTAGTCCAAATTTTGTTCTTTGAATTTGGGAGTGAGGAGAAGCAGGGAGGTCATGGAGTGAAAAGCTTGGGAACAAAGTTTGTGAATATAATGGCGGAGAAGCTGATGATCTGCAGAGCTTAATGAAATGGGTTGACTTCTCAGGTAATGACCAGCATTACCCATTCAGGGTCCTATTGCCTGGGGACCTGTAGGCTGCGGCTCTGGAATTCCTAGCACCTGAAACTATCCTGGGAGGGAACCCTAAACCTGCTCCATGGAGGCTTCCAAAGTATCAAAATAAAATTGCATCACAACCCTGAATATTTTAATTGTAATGACTAAGAGACAGGGAAGTGCAATGAGAATATAGGACAGTTGAAAAAACTATAACTGGGATTAACAACCATAGCAATTACTGACCCACAAACTGCCTTTTACCTTGTGTAGAAGCTCTACAATTCTGACAGCTGCGCTTTCCCTCACGAAAGAAAGCTTCATTCCTTCTATTTTCTTCCCTGAGAAATTCCATCTTTCTCAGAATCTGTATTTTGCCTATCTCTGATTTCTTGATGAGAAATGAAAATCCAATATTGATTTTATCTCCCATGAGGACTGGGATCATAGCCATTTTTGTCTTTCATCTTTAATGAGTCAAAAGGTCAATTGAAACCCACTGACTTTGCTTCTGTAGTACTGAAATTTCTATAACTGGAAAATTATTCTCACTGCCATTACACTAATGTAGGATTTTAAGCCAAATCTCTTAAGTAGTTTAATATTAACTAGGAAAAAACCCTGAAAAAGCAAGTAGGAAATATTCCAAGCTTATTAATATTATTTTTCTCATTAAAAAAAAATGTGAGCATGTATGAAAAGAGGGAAAAAAGGATTATCTTTTTTGGTTTCATTTTTTAATGACTACTATTATTTTTGCTTTTCAAAACAGATACTATCTAATATAAGGTAAATGACAAAATATTATTTTAAAAGGAACTATTCAATTTGGGTTTAACTCAGAACTTTTCTTTTTGAATTAATGTATGGGGTTTCAAGAAAAGTAGGAGTCTGATCTTCAAAATAAAATTAAATCAAAATTATTACATGCACTCAAATTACATGCTTCATTAATAAACTATCCTATGTGCAGAAACATTGTAAAGGACTTTACATGTAGTTTCAGAGGTATGCTTCAGTGTTCTCATTAACATAGGCTTAAAGAAATATGACTTTTTTTGTAGTGTATTTTCATAGAATTTTCTCTTAGTTATTTATTATGTACTTAAATAATCCACCTGTTTTAAAATGCAAACAGTATCATTAAATTGATAACCTGAAATATCTCTACAACATTTATCATACTAGTGTGGGTCGTTTTCAATGATTATGCAGGTTAAAAATAAGAGATATTTACCTCAGATATATCATCCAGCATTATATAATTTTGAGACAAAAGGAATTAAACTATGATACTATTCGGATGAATGTGCCTGTCAAAATCAAAACTTTTAAAGTCATACAAACTCCTTTCCACTTCAGATACAACAACGGGATAGTTTAAAGACTAACCCTATCTTACTTATGCTAATCTAATCAACATTAATAGACATAGATAACTTACTAATATTTTGTATTCTATAAACAAAAGGACCCAATCATAATTTTTTTTATTAATCTGTCAACTTGATTCACTCTGGGTTGGATTCTATAACCTGACATATGAAAATTTAATGAAAAATCAAGCCAGATATAATAAAATAAAATTGGTGTTAACTGGGTTAAAATACAACTATCCCAGTTCTGCCATCAACTTGTGTCATGTTAGAAAAGTCAATTAACCTCTCTGGGCTTCACTTTCCTCATTCACAAAACATTCCATAATATTCAAGTTTATATTTTGTAATAGCATGTATAATATCAGCAAGAACCTCATAAGAAGGCAGATCAAAGGCTTCTATGTATCCTGAAAAGGCAAGTCTTATTCCAGAAATAGAAAACTAATTCCAAAGACCACTGCACATGCTTGCTGATCCCTGGAATTCTCTAGAAAGTTAGCAAACTTATTACTATATAGTAATAGAAAAAAATGCGCATGCTCAATCCCACTGACAACCTCACTTATACTTATGACTGCATCAAATTCTTCAGAAAAGTTTTTGAGTGAAGCACACACACTTAGTTTTAGTTTAGTTGGGCTAAAAAACTGTTTTCTATTTCCCATTGTCTCTTCCCAGGCTCCCACCAAACACACACACACACACACACACACACACACACGCATTCTAAGTCAGGGCCACTGCTACATGTAACCAGAATCCCATGAATCTTTCTTTAATAGAATTTATGACCGGCTAGTTTCATGTTCCTTAATATGCTCATTTCTTGTGCTGTCCTTCCCCATACACTGTATGTTTCATGAGGAGAAGAACTATACCTGTCTACTCCACACCATATGCCTGAACATGGAATAGCACATAATGTCTGGCACATAGTAGTTTCTCTATAAACATAAACAAAAAAGCAAAAGGGAGAAGGAATGAGCTTTTGGAATATCTAAGTGTCTTGAAGAAAGAGCATCACGGTAGGTAGTAGGGAATGCTGAAAATAATGGCTGAGGTTCCCAAGGACAAATTATACCTTTTGACAATTTCATCAAAATCTGGCCTTAAATATTTAACATGTTTTGTACCATACCCTTTATTATTTTATGTTTTTTCACCTGCTAGGATGTAAGTTCCATAAGGGAAGGCATCTCTGTTGCATTCAGTTTTGCATTCCCAGTGATGAGAAAGGTGCCTGGCACATAGTAAACACCTGATAAATATTTGTTGATTGATTGAATGAATGACTCTATTTCATTTTTCTAATACAAATATACCGCCTTAAAAGCATCCTAACATTTTTAGGAAGGACTGGATCAAGAATATCTGCTTTTTCATGCTGTCACTCTTCAAAGATACAGGCAACAGAAGTTTTCTTGATTCAACTGGAAATATTTCAGAAGTTAATTAATTACACAATAATTAAAATTTGAAGCTCTTGAACCTCTTTTTGAGGGATTTTAAAATACCTTGAAATGAATAAAACTTAAAACACATTTTCTTCCCCTGAGGAATTGCCTTAATTTTCAAATGCACATACATTCTTATGGAAATATAACCCATATGTTTCTGATTCATTTATACTTTCAGTGTGTTCCATTACAATATTGGTTAGACTTACATGATAAGTAAAAGTTTACCCTAGGACAAACATATGCTTCTGCTAAACTATCAATAAGTAAGTTTTCTAATTAAAGTGATGCAAGGAATATCTAATTACTTTCAGATAAGTTCAAAATAATGATTGTTGAGGCAGTTAAATAATTCAAAATGAAAAAAAAAGGATTTGCTCTCTTTAAACAGGCATTCACTGAAGTAAATTAAGCTTAATAAATAAATCAAGAAAAGATCTTACAAGTGTTTTGAGATATAATAGTTGTCTAATGAATTTAAGCTGTATAAAACCAAAAGTATATGAGAGAAAAGGAAGGAGATGAAAATCTATCAGAAATTAGAGGAATGTAAGTAAAAATAGAAGGACTTTCCTTCTTGACTAATTTTGACACAGCTAGGAAATCAATGCTGTAATGATTTATTTCATTTTCTAGGACAGTTGTAAGAGGAAATTATGTCAGCCAGAATGTTTCTCATCATATGCCTGGCCATGTGTAATAGAAATAGACATGATCAAATGATTGGATATTCTGATTTACGTAACTTCATAAGCAAGGGTGATTGCTACTAACAGGGCAGCTTTGCTGAACCATGGCAAATCAGAATCATAAAATGCTGAGAACACCTTCTAGTCTACCTCAAGTGAAAAGCCGGAAGGTATGAGTGTGCCCTTGCATCGGAAGTTTGCTCCAGGTGCGGAATTAAGAGTCTATAGTTTTGTTGTTATAATTACAAAAGAAAAGAAATTGACAAATCCTTAGATACTGGCTCATATGTCAATAATTAGATGGTACAGATTAAAGGTTTATATTGAAACATTTAATCCTATGTACTACAGACAATATTCCACTAAAGGGCCCTCCTGCTGACTGCCAATGAATCCCCGTACTGACCAACTTCAAACTGAACCTTATTTTTAGAAAGAGACATGAGGAAAAGTTAAATCTTTGAGCCACAAACCAATCTGTAAACACTTGCGTAGAACTATGGACATATTGTTAGATTCTGATGAAACTTAAACTTTCTGACTTTTAAAATGTCCAAATAGAAAAGAGAAAACCTCAAGGAAGAGCATGTACAAAATCCTCAGGATGCAGAAAAACCCTGCAGGAAAATATAATTTTCTTTAATAACTTAGCCCTCACACTTCCCCTATTTGAAACACTGGAATTTTTGAGTCACTCTGAGCTCGTACTTTTAAAATCAGTGTAAATGGCTCTTATTAACAGCATCAACCATAACAGTAGAGAAAAATACCAGTGCCAAGGATGGGATAACCCAGAAAAGCCCAAAATAATCTATTCTTATCAATAAAGCAGAAGGAATGAAAAAAATTTTCAGGAACATGGAGAAGTGACCATCCAAGTGGTGGAAACCCTTCAGTGGTCTTGGTTTATATTTTATAGAGTTCACACATTCACACTAACAATGAGATAAATAAATCTACATATGCAGAGTCTATTTTTGTGAAAAATACTCTCACTGGTCCAAATTCAATAAGTGGACAAGGAGACACAGAGAACAGTGGAGTGAGGCTTTCCTGGCAGTCTTGCAAGATCGTGTGTCTGGTGGGCAGGCACACCCAGGGCATTTGGAGCAGGTAATTTACTCTCTAGCACATGAGTCCCTCCCCTGGCTCCTCGTTGGCTGAGTACTACAAGGTGTTCACATTCTTTCCTGGACGTCACCTAAGCAAGTTATATCCATATTAGGGTCCTTTTTACGTTTGTCTTAATTGATTGGCTGGTTTAAAACGTCTTTTTCCCCAGATAGGCCGAGCCCAGTCCTTTTCAATTTCCTTCACCTTCCCAGTCTGAGCAACTTCCTGGTATGTATTTCACCACGTGGCTTTTTGTCAATACCTTACTGTTTAAACATTTAAACCTCCTGGTGGGAGTAAATGACATTTAGTTTTTATGCTTTTTTCTAACAGCTTTGAATGTTCCTATGTGCTTGACAAGGGAGCTGAGGGCTTCCTTGGTCTGTACCAGGCTAAGGGCTGCTGCTACGTTTTTTAAATTTTGTTGCTCTTTTTCATGCCGGATTGGTGGCTACAGAAGAAAGATGATTTAATGAAAAAATATCTTCCCACAATGTTATGCAGGATTGGAATGAGACAGTTTTGAATGAAGATAGATGACATTTCTTCAAACCTTTATAGCAACTCCTAAACTTCAATGGGCATTAGATTAAATGGCTTCTGAGATTTATTCTAGTTAAAAGTATCTATCTCTATTTTCTGATTTATCAAGGAAACATCAGGTGCATATACTTTGGTTGATTCAGAAAGACATATGCAATATGGTACAAAATTAGCCTTAAAATTATAGGTGTAAGCAAAAGTATAATCAGGTTGCTAAATAAGCTTGCTTGCAATGGGCATAAACAAGCACTTGATTTAGTGTACATAAGACTGGTACACTTCATATAATGTCATCATAAGCACAGTATTTCATATTCCTAAGTCTATGAGCCACTGCCTAAATCAAGCATAGTAGTCATTAATGCAAAGTAAATGCATTGCTACAAATCTCATCTATTCTCTCCAGTGGGAATGAATTATCTGGTTCCACATATTGAACATGCCCAGGAGGAAGCCCAAGTCCATGATCTTGAACTCATTCCTTCTCTTACATATGCTAGTTCAGCTTAAGGATATCACCTTCTACCCATCTACCTAGGCTAAAATCTGCTAACCAGATCTGACTATGCAGCCTCTATATCTTTCCTCTTCCTCTTTTTCAATTTTTCTATTTCATCTCCTTCATACCTTTCATTCTTTCTCCTCTCACACTAATTTGTACCATGAATCTCAACAATGTTTAGGGTGTTTGGGTTTTTTTTTTATCATATAAATGCTACTTTGGACAGCCTCA
Source organism: Manis javanica (assembly GCF_040802235.1). Lineage (NCBI taxonomy): Eukaryota > Metazoa > Chordata > Mammalia > Pholidota > Manidae > Manis > Manis javanica. The sequence continues at coordinate 52,797,879 of NC_133170.1, read as the reverse complement.
TATAAACATATATTTATGTTAGATGTATAGGACATGTTTTGGTTAAATAATATCTATAGTGGAGATCAGCATATGTGGACAGAAACTTGTACATGGGTATCCACCCATCCATGCCATGTATAATGTAAACTATTCCTTGGAATAAATTCTGTACAGTCATTTCAGAAAGTTAGGGAGAAATAATTGTAGTGCATGACGTTAGAATCTAAGGATTTATACATGCAGCAAGTAACACATACTTAGCATCACAGTGATTTTTTAGTATTGATTGAAAATACTTGAGATACAAGGCTGAAGAGATAAAAGGCTTTATAGGAAAGTAAGAATCGATTTTTAATATATACCATTGTTACACAGAAATGGCTCTAATGTGTATTGATTAAAAACCCTTTAAGGATCATTCTTTGATAAGAGGTTTCTCTTCTGAAAAGAAAAAGTTTTAAGATGATTGTTCAGAACTCAAGTTGATAATTAGCCTGATTTCCTCATGCTAAATGAGAATTTAAAAGCCAAGAACACAATATTCTTTTTAGTATGCATCAGGATTAATCCTTTTGTGAAATTTGCTTTTAGTTTTCCCAGCTTGTTTCAAGCTTCCATTATGTGCAATGAAGTTATATTTATATTAAGTAATGTAAAAAGGGACAAGTACCATACTAATTAAAAAAAATAGTACACATCAACAGTGTGGTGCCAACTGAACTATTTGAATGTCTCCCTGCCTACATCAGCAGGGAGGTGAATTTTCTCTTTGCTGATGATACGGGTTTACTGTCACTTCTGAAGTGCAACTTTCAGAGTCAGCTGAACATGCTGAGTAATTACTGTAAAATATAGTGGCTTGATACTTGCTATAGCTAAAGCCAAATAATCAATTTGCAGATATCAAAATGCAGAAACTCTACCAGATACAGTAACATACCAGAGACAGTTGGCCATTGAACGACATGGGTTTGCACCAAATGGGTCCATTGACATGCAAATTATTTCCATAAATATATTGGAAAAGTTTGTGGACATCTGTGACAATTGGAGAAACATTTTCTTTTCTCTGGCATAATACAGGTAAGCACGCAAAATACGAGTTGACTGCTTGTGTTATCAGTAAGGTTTCCAGTCAACAGTAGGCTACTGGTAGTTAAGATTTTGAGGAGTTAAAAGTTATACATGGATTTTACTATAGAGGGGTCTGTACCTCTCACCCCTGTATTGTTCAAGGGTTAACTGTAATTCTATTCTATTATTCAGTTTACTACCAGCATGTACATTTTACACCTAACTTGTCTTGGTGACTCATTAGGCTTGGGTACTGCTAAAAATTATGAAGACTTCATGAGCTGCCGAATGATGATAGCCAGTAGGTCTCACAACTACCATCAGTATTTTAGGTGAAATTTGCCTCTTGGACATTCCAAGGCACCAAACTACAGGATCTCATGGAATCCATGCTCAGTCTCTTCTAATACGAACTGCAAACAGTTTTGCAGCCCCCTTTAATGAGGAGGGTAAACAGTCTTTATCTGGATCTTACTTTCAGTCAGATTATAATATTTTTGTAAAATCTTGGCTGAAATTAAGGAAATTTGAAAGACCAAACAACCTTAATGTTAACCAATTGGATTTACTAAACTTTTTAAAAGGCTAGGTTATGAGAAACTCATATATCTGAACAATATTAATTCAACAACTCTAGATATTTCATCCAAAAAATTTAAAGTTAACATTGCTTGCTTTTTATTGAGAGGTAATAAAAAAAATGACTGGAAAAATGTTTTTCTCTATCTGTACAACTGGTATCAAGAAATTAGGCTGGGAAATAACATACCATCATAATTTTTTTCTTGAAATATAGTAGCAGAAGCAAACAAAAAAAAATCCTTCCCTATACATATGATATGTTTTCTTTTATCAGAGAATAAAACAATACAAGCATTGATTTCCTTTTTAATCATTTTGGCTTTGGCTTTCAAAAAATTCAAGACCAAGTTTTAATAGTTCATTGTAGTAGACTTCCCACAGACAGCCTAAGCTTTTAATACATTTATGCCTCTGCTATGTGGTATTTGTTCCTTTTTCCTTAACTCGATTGTGTTTTTGAGTCTGTCATTATAAGGAACCTCAGCTCCCTTCTAAAAGCAGGCAAGGTAGAGATCCTTACTACACATTCTCCTTGGGTCTGAAGGGGATGTATATATCATCTCTATTCAAATGAATACCAATAGTTAAAAAAAGAGACTTGGTAGTAGAATATTAGGTCACACAGGAAGTAGAACTAAACTTGTTCCAATATCAAACTAAAAATTTTTCCAAATTTGTACTTTAATTCAATCCAAGAAGTGTTTTCCTACATCATGGTGAAAACAAGCATTGCTGCTGTCCTAACAAGTAGATCTCATAATTTTTCAGGATTTTAAGAAGGAAAAAAGGATAGAGATGAGGCAGGCGAGAATAATGTTAACTATTTATAGCCTTTGCCTAAGATGATGATCCAGGGCCAACAATTACAGAAGGACATCGCGAACACCATATCCTGGAGCTTTGTGATTGGCTTCAAGATTTTGCAAACCATTTACAGACATCCCAGAATGTGGGGGAGCACAGAGATGAGGGAACAAGAATACCTGCTGAATAATAACACAGTTGCTAAAGTTCATACAAGTAAATCTGCAACAGAAAAGCAAGTGGAATTCTGTGGTTTTACACAGCAGAGAACTTGTCTTGACTTGTGTTTAACAAGCCTACTGGTTGTCAATAACATGATTTGATAACCAAATATACAAAGACAGATTTGATATCAGTATCAATTTCTCTTAAAGGTGGGGCTTGGCTTCAAAGAAGATGCGCACCTTCCTTGCCTTCCTTGGAAAGCTTTGTCGAATGGCACCCGGATGCTTTTAGGGTCTCAGTATTTGTCATTTCACAATATTCTGTGAAATATAGCCTATCAACAGATATTTACTTAGTACCTACTCTTAGCAAGGCACAAAATAAAATGGGAGAAATATTGTAAATTTGACATGATGCGTTCTCAAATTATAAAATTATACTCTAGTTGGGAAAGGAGAACTAGTCATATGCCCCAGTATAAGGTATCTATTGTATATTTATCTATCCATCTATCCATCCACCCATTCATCTATTATCTATGTATTTATGAATAAAATACAATCTTATTTACTTGTCTTTCTTGTATGATTAATAAATTACCTCTGAAAATTATTCTGAAATAAGATATTGTTAAAAATTTCCTATTCTAAAATGAAATCATTGGAAAATGTCTCCCAAAGTGATTCCATTCCAAAAAAAAGCAAAAGCCTGTGTAAATATATTTTTTATCTTGAGTGTCAATCCTCTTTATTGTTCGACTAGATTAACAATGAAGCATTTGATAACAGTCAGGTGATGAGATATTAAGTTTTCTTGGGGCTCTGAGAAGGGTGGGGATCTCACATCCAGCTGGGGTGTTCAAAAATGGGCCTGAATTCGCCAGTGCAGAGATTGTAATGATTATTTTAATGATTATTGTTAATATCCAAGTGATAATACAAATGTGTCCTGCATATTTCACTTAACTCTGAGTGGATGGCTTGTGAAGGGGCACATGGAGTGCTGGTGAGGATGATGAGATGCAGGCAGATCTCTAGGAGAAAATGCCATGTTGAATGGGATGGGGGAACAGATGCCCTAGTTCATGATTAAGGGGCACTTTCTGTTGCATAACTGTTGAAGGGCACACAAATGCTCTGGCAGGTGCAGCATTAGATGCTTACCTTCCCAGATGCTCAACAGCTATAACACGTGGTATGTAGTCTGAAGCCCTGGCTTTAAGCCAGTGTTTGCTTTGTTTAGAACACCTTCCTGCCTGACATCCAACACCTGTCTGCTGGGAAATTTCCTTTGCTTTTCAAAAATAAGTTCTGAATATAAGTATTTGTTTTCTGACAGGGAACTTGATCAAGAGGGAAGCAAATTATACTAAACCATGGAAGAAATGCAAATTTAAGTCCTACCTTTGTTAAATACTCCTCTGAGGCAGTGCAAGAAAAAAGTTTGAAGGTCCTTTACTGGTATTTGTGTTAGTAGTTTGAAAAATATAACTCAATTTTCAAATTTATTTTGTTATTGAAACTAAAATAATGTTGTTTCAAAGCATACCTAGATTTTATATATAATATATATGGATATACTATATCTATAAAATTATCCCCAAACCCTATACATTCTAATTGATTGCCTAAAAAAATTAAAGCCAGTCAACACCATTAACTATCATCCTGAATTGTAAACATAACACCAAGGTAGAAATAACTAGGAGTTCCAGGGCTAACCTAGCAAAGGTTAATCTGTAAACCCCAATAAAGTTCCCCAGTAATATTGTGAAAGGCAAGAAATAGTGAATATCTCTTGATATTTAGAAATACTCTTAATATGTGAACCCACTCATGACCACTTGTTTAATGGATACCGCATACTTCACTAATGCTTAAGGTTTTAGATACAGATGGACATTTTATTCCTATGTGTTATGAAAGAACAGTTTCATAGACTATCTGTACCCTTACCTTCAGTTCCTCAGTGGTTTCTTAAGTAGCTTCTGTTGCCCTGGCAACATTTATAAAATAAATGATTTACTCTGTTTCTATATGATTGTGTTGCCCTAGTTAACTTCCTGTTTTCTGGAAAGTTTGACATGGATTTCATTTCATCTGCATACTTGCTTTTTCTAGAGATAATCCTTTGAAAATAAGGCTTTACTAGTCTGGATACTTAACATTGTGTTTCTACTTAATTATATCTAGTGTAATAATAGTTATTAAGGATGTAATATTGTCAACATCTTTACAAAAGAACTGGCAGATTCTGGCTTCCTAATGATGCAGGGATGGAAGAAGTTCTACGGACCATCTGAGGACACAATGGAGGAACTTCTCTTAGCAGCTCTGTCAGTCTTGTGTTCAGAATGTTGTACCTGCAGTTCTAAAAATGCAATGTGTTATTCCTTCAACTATCCTTTCTTTCTAAAGATCCATAGTAAAATAACATTAAACCACATGTCAAAAGACAGATCATCTGCAAACATTTGGATTTCAAAAGATTCTGGATTCACTATTATTCTAGCCACTCCAGTACTTAGGAGGCAGAGAATTTAGACATCAGGAAATGTTCTCTCCAAGAAGCTTATAGAAGCTCTACTTAAAAGATGAATGTTACCCCCAAAGTATTTCTATGGATGATGACTTTATGTACAGAGACTTTTCAAATTGATGTTTTCATAATGCAAGAAAATTAATTTTTTTTCCATTCATGATTGATTCATTCATTACTTCACTGGAAATTATGACTTTTTATAACACATCAATGATAATTTAGCCTTTCTGTTTCACATTTTCCAAAGTAAACTTAAATTGTAGACAACAGCATTGGGACCATCAAGTTAATAAAAAATGTGTAGTGAAGTGTGCCAGATTGACTAGTAAAAGTTGTATTCAATAGAACATGATTTACCTTTCCAGTCAAAGCTCTCCTTTATTCCTTAACACAAACATTTCATGTAATGCATGTTATTTACTTTTCTGCCCCCTGAAATCATTTGAAACACCTCCCCATAACTTTTGTGTTATTTTCACCTGAAAATCCCCTTTTCTTTTATTTTCTTTAACCCCATAAACACCATCATTCTTTAAACTCATGTTTATGTCTGTCTTCTTCTCTGAGCTGACTGTTCATAGATACCTCATAATTTTCTGTTATATAATTGCTAAATATTTTAACTTTCCTGATGTAGACTTTTAATTATATCATCCTAAGCATGCCTTGAGGATGCTTTCTTGTTTCTCCTTTCCCATACCCAACAATACCTAAAAAAATATTCTGTACATGTGAAGCTTAAGAATATTTGTTATTTGTTGATTTTTTAAATTGAAATAAAGGTTTTCAGTTTCCTACAATAGAGTCAGTGACTGATATAGGTAAGGGCCCAGGAAAATAAAAAATCAAGGAAACATCAGGGATGTATTCCTTAAATTTCACCACAATAAGGGTCTGTAAAAACTCCATATATTCTGAAAAAATTACAAGCTATTGATTTACAACTTGCTAATATCTAACAATTTATTACACAGTTGGTGATTGATTATTCTTTATTTGCACAACATTTAATTTAAAATACATATGTCCCAAAAGATCAACAACTAGTCACAGAGTAACTGATAATGCCAGTTTGGTTAAGACCATGCCATTTCAAATTCCAATTGTTTTTGATCATTTAGCAACTAAACTATCAACTATGCAATAATCTAATGGAGTACTTAATGATCACACATGATATTTATGAATCCTTAAATGTATTATAGTTTTAGTCTCCTGAGAAGATATCTGACAACAGTAAATTATTTTTTGAAAAACTTGATTTGGTAGAATAAATACATGCCTTCCCCAAAACCAAGATGGTTTCACATTTGAATTATTTTAAATATTTAAAAACAGATAGATCTAATAATATTTAAAATTGTCCCAGAATTTAAGAAAGGGAATCCTTCCCTATTACATTTATAAAGCTCTTATAATACTAATATTCAAATATGACAAAAATAGTACACCATAAAAAGAATGGAACTTAATAAATGCATTAAATAAGACTGATGCCAAGATAATAAATCAAATGTTAACAAACATAATTAAGAAGATTGGTTTTAAGAAACATATATCATGAACAAAAGGAGTTTACTGTAGTATGCTTCTACTTTAAGAAATATATTAATAAAATCAGCTAAAATACAATTAATTACAAATGCATCACTATAGTTGATAAAAGGAATAAAAAGTCTCAATATTGTCTTGAAAGAACTTTGTTTTTTTTAAACAGGTCTAAATGTTGAATTTAAGCAACCACTTCACAGTGCCCTTCTCCTTAAAATAAAGAGTAAGTTAAAAAATGTAAAGTTAAATAAGCCTGACAGAACAAGACAAATACTGAAGGGCAACACTTATTTGTGGAATGCAGAATGAATGAATGAATAAATATATATTTGAATAAATAAATACATAAAGAAACAAATCTAAGCCCACAGAAACAAAGAACAGAAAAGGAGTTTACAGAGGTTGGGGCCTGGATAGGGAAAGGTTGGTAAAGGGTACAAACTTTCAGTGATGAGATGAATAAGGTCTAAGGATCTAATATAAATCATGGTGACTATATTTGATAACAGTGTATCACATAATTGAAATTTTCTAAGAGAGTAAAAGTTATATACTCTCTCACACACACAGAAAAGTAAACATGTGAGGGATGGATATTTAATAACCTAGATTATGGGAATCCATGCATAATATCAAATAATGTCAAATCACCATGATGGGAACTTTGTCTCACAACTTATTTGTTAATTACACCTCGATGGAGTTAGGGGAAAAATGAAATGTTAAGTAAATGGAAAGACATTTTTTCCTTAGAAAAATTCAACATTATAAATATGTCACATTCTTCAATTTTACCTAATAATATATTTGTTCAGAGATCCGAATCAAAAATCTAGTAAATTTTTTTTTAGCTTGACAAACTACTACTAAACTTCATCTGGAAATGTGGCATAGCTAGAAAAATTCCTGAGAAACAGAATAGTTACTGAGAAAGAAGGAAAAAAATAATTCTAGAGACAAATCCTGTCAGGTATATATGGTATTATAAAGTGATAATAATAAAAATAGTAGAGTAATGGTTAAAAAAAAATAGATGAACAGAACAGAGACCAGAAATATCCTTAAAGATATAAAGAGATTTATTCTATGATAAAAACTGGCAAAATTTTATATCAGTGGAAAAAATATAGATAGTTTATTCGATAGAAGTTGTTAGGACACTTGCTTACCCTTTGGGGAAAAAACGTTGAATCATACATTCATCCTGTATTACAAAATAAACCCTAAAAGTAACAAAACCATAAAATAAAGTGTACTTTAGATACAATAATAAAACTCACAGGGATATAGTGTTATATGTCAGTTATATCTCAATTTTTAAAAAAGTAATTGAACTCAAAAAATAAAAGCAACAGCCAAAACAGAAAAGAAACAAAAGCATATGGTGTTGTAAATCTTAGAGGTAATAAGGTATTTCACATGGAGTACAGATGCTTTAAGGAGGGGCTGGCCAAATGCAGCACATGAGCCAAATGTGGCCCTCACCTGTTTCTGTAAATAAAGTTTTATTGGAACTCAGCCCATTCATTTGTGTGTTGCCTTTGGAAGTTTTTATGCCACAATCACAGAACTGCCTAGGTGTGACAGAGACCTTATGGCTCACAAAGCTGAAAATACTTGTTTTTCAGCTCTTTGCCAATATATCAGCCTCTTTACCAAAAATACTTGCCAACTCTTGCCCTAAAGGGAAAAACTGAGTAAGTACAAAATACCTAATCCTAAATACTGAAGTTCTGTATGGTGATCACAGATAAAACCAAATTCAAAGTAAACTGAGAAAATAGCTAAAATATCTATGACAATGTTACCTTACTAACTATAATAAGATCTTTTAAAAATAAGAAGAAATCAATACTCTGAGATAAATATGCAAAACAAATGAACTTGGAATTCAGATAAAAAGAAAATAAAATTAGTTAATAAACATATGAAGAGCAACTCAACTCCTCTGGGACTGAGAGAAGTAAAAATAGAATATCAATAAGATACCATTCACTATTTTAACACATTAACCAAGTATTTGACACTGGAGATCACCCTGTGTTAATTGAGGCTGTAGGGAAATAAACTTTTGATAAACTTCAAATACAGTTTGATGATAATGTATATCAAATTTTAAAACACCTACACCTTTTGTACCAGCAATTTATCCTACAGAGATTTTCTCACATGTGCTCAACATTACAATCTTGAGTTTATGAGAAAATGCTAGAAGTGGCTTAAATAACTATGAGTAGGAAATTGGTTAAATACCTTTCAGAACATTTATGTAATGGGCGTATTATGAAGTGTAACAAGCCTGACATAGAACAACGTGACTCATGTAATGACATCCAGGACATTTCTGTTACTGGGGAAAATTAAAGCAAGTTGCAATACAATATTTGTAGAGTGATCTTGTACATGTGTTAAGAAATACAAAGCATTTACACAATAGGCCTATTCTTCAACAGGCATAAAAATTGGATGGTGACATACAAATTTGTTTACAAGGTTTACTTGGGGAGAGGAGAACTGATGCTTGACGGGTTCCTAAGTGGAACATCTTTCGTGTCCTGTGCACTTTTGAATTATGAGCCTCGAATTGCATTGCTTAAAGTTCTTTTTTACTAAAGTCACATTAGTTCATTTTTGAAAAAAATAATGTAGAATTTTGCAGTTACATTTAACAATGGCAAAACCAGCGCTCCTTTTTACGGTAGTGAAAGGTGTTTAAGAGGCTTCCTGTAGAAATGATTTTGCTCATATTCACTTTACCCCAGAAGAATATTTAAAAGGAGGAGGCACTCAAAAGTAGTTGTTCCTCCTAAGTTTATTCTGACTCATTTGAATTCTCATCTGGTAGAAATAGTATACATGGGTTAGAGTTGCTGCTTATTTTGGTTTAGCTAAGTAACTAAAAAAGAAAAAAAAGATTTAACCTGTAGACATATATTTACCAAGTTAATTCCTTATACAGAAAAGCTTTTTGACTTGTGTACTTCCATGAAACTATGAGGGTTAGGATTTTTGCTCAGCTAAGGAGTTGGGATAAAAGGATAGTATCTGAAAACCTTGCTTTCTGAACAGAATTCTAATGATTTAAATATTCTTCCCAAATTTGGTGATGTGTTTTTACAGAATACACCCATGCAAATTTGGAGGGCACAACCTCTAAAATTAAGCCTTGGGCCTTCCTTATCTGTTTACAGGTAAAGAATGACGAAATCAAATATTCTGGAGCTTCTTGGACAGCCTTGTTGTAGAAGGGAAGTTTATATTTACTTTTTCCTTTAAACTTTTCTTGTAAGTGTTTATTAATCATAAATGTCATAATTTAGCCATGCATAGCAACAAATCATCCATGATTCAATAAGGGCAGCTTGCATTGTAGAATGCTGTAATTAGATAACCAATTTATAATTAAGTAAAAATGAAAGCTGACCTTTCTCCTGGAAATGAAATAAAGCTAACCCTATGAAGAACAAATTTATGATGCAAATGAGCCTAAATAAAATTTGCGGGACTGGACCTATGTTGCTTCTTGGGAACTATCATCCTTTTTCTTTGTCAGCACAGATTTAACAAAATATCCAATGTACTGCAATGCAGGAATTTCCACCGCACCTTCATAGGAGATTTCAGTCTAACGTGCTACTATGCAATCCATCATCTATTACAATTCCATTAGTGTAATTCTGAGACTTCAGAGTGTAGTATCGAACCCCACACTGCAAAGCAGCAACAGGTCACTGACTGCATTGACAAAGTCAGCATTTTTCTTCCTCCCAGCAAAAAGTGTATCTGTTCTTCAGTCTCCCGCGTCTCTCCTCAGTGCTTGTTCAGGCGAACACAGCCCAGACAGAAACACTCTAGCTGCCCTGAATGGGGCCGGACAACTTTCCAGCGGACTGGGTAGGGTTCTAGCCTGACAGATCCAATACCTGACAGAGAACTGCTTTCTGACACAAACCCCAGTCTGATAGAACGCCGGCAAAGATCCTATTCCCCCTTTTTCCTTTTTTCCCTTTTGCAAATGAAAAGTGTCTCAGGATCTCTGACTAAAGCAACAAAAACGGAAATGGCACACAACTTAGAAGGTCAGATTTCCAAAGACACAAACCTGAATGGCAAGCTTCTGCTTTGAGCATGTGCTTTCTGTTTCTGCTCTCATCCCTTCACAGTACTTCATTTCTGTTTCTGATCGGTACGCCTCCAATTTAACCACCCACCCAGCCTGGTAAAGCCCAGAGAGTCTCTCTGCTCTGCTTCAAGACTTTCCGGAAGCACTGTTTTCTCTTTGGATACAAACCTGGTTGAGATCTTGGAATTCTCTGAGCCAAGCCTGAGAAGGAGCGTGAAAGGCTTCTGGCACCAGGAAAGGAGTCAGTAGCCTTCACAGTGATGGTGAGAAACATGCCTACACTCTCTGAGCTTATACGTGAGGGCTCCCCAAATGGTGGAAGGGAAACCGTGAGAGAGGAGAAAACTTGTAAGCAAATCAGAATTATGGGCAATTTCATTAAGATGTGTAGCTACTGACACCCTGAATTCATTTGTAAAGTAGGTGCGAGCTGCTGACATACAAGAGGTACCAGTGGGCTTTTGTTTTTTAGTATTAGGTATCAAATAGTTTAGTAAGTAAATCAAATAAGTGCCAATATAAATAATTTATTTTATTTATAGCCATAGAGGCTCTCCACCAAACTCATTAGCAAACTAAATTAAATAAGCAGTATGAATGTGGTGAAGTCAGTGATTATTACTTATTCTCAACTGTCTTCCTACACAAACACTCATTTTTATATAATTGGGCAACCTGAAGCGTAATGTGCAGTCTACTCATATAATTAAAAAGTAATACTAGTAACTTATTGTTTGCTATTTGTCAGACACTATTTTAAGAGCTTTAATGCTTTACTTCATCTAGTGAACAAAATGCACAATTATTTAGGTATCCTTATGTCCATGTTACAGATGAAGAAACTATGGTGGTTTTCTGTCTTACAGAGCTCGACCAAGAACCCATGCTATTATTAATCATCAAGTCATTCATTCATCCTTTTCAGATCTAGGTGTTTTGTTTCTTTGCCTTAGAGTGCATAAATATTTCTGTATTTTAGTATCACAGAGTGATTAATTCAACCCCTACTTTGATGATGAAACTAAGACTGGTTGAGTGAGGTTATTTATGCAATATAGACAACCAGAAAAACTGTTACAGGGCAAAGACTGCTAGTACAAACTCTGTGTTTCCATGACACTGTTTAGCCAATTTTTCCATGTTGAAGAAAACAAAGTGGTGGGTGGCCCAGACACTCCTTTTTCCAGGAATCTGCCCCAGCCACAAACATCGCATTCTAAACCAAGTGACCTAAGCTTGACCATGATGCTCAGTCTAGTCATGGGAAGTGATAAGAATTCAGTGAGCAGTACCAAAGCAGGGAAGATTCAAGGGACAAATTCACACATGCGCGCGCGCACACACACACACACACACACACAGAGCTACGGCTCAGGGAAGATGCATGAGAAATAATATATCCACAGATGGAGCTGAAGCTGTGTTGGTGAGGAGGAAAGAAAGAAAATCTGTGAAGCTCCTGAATGGCAGTTGAAATAAAGATGCATACAAACATCTTCCCTTCTCCTCATGGCTCTGTAGAATCTTACCTACCTTGACACTGGGCCAAATCTGATTTTACCAGATATGCATTCCTTTTGGCCACAGTGAGATGATGCTTAACGTCAGTGCAAGAACTGAGCTGGCATTAGTGCACTACAGGTGGACACATTACTTTTTTTGAAGGGGGTTGTTTCCTCCTAGAAAGTCTCCTCTTCAGAACTTGGCAGGACTTCTCCCCTTCTCCTGTGTTGGCTCAGTCTGTGCTATGCATTGGTTTGGCAGCATACATGGAATTCTGCCTCATGACTTGGATAGAAAAGTGTAGCCTGGATTCATTGCATTTTGATATGATTTACAGAACATAAACCAGATGAACTCAGGAAGTCCCCAAGGTGTGTAAATAAGAGTAAACAGAGGGATTTGCAAAATATGGTCTAAAGTTCTGCTGCAGTAAGCTACATATATTTTATTCTTGAAATAAAGAACTCTCAAAATATTAGGAGCAATATGGGATGTTCCTTATTTTTCAAAGATGGACAAAGCTCAAATATGAAAACCAGGTGCCGTGATCCTTGGTGTCTAAGAAATTGATGCCTCTGTGCATTTGGCTTCCTGATTTTTAATATGTGCTGAGTTTTATTTAGCTTTTCAAAGTAGTATTGTATCTTCTTTGTACAACTAATACATATAATAATAATAACGGTAATGGTAGAAATAATGTAGAGCATGCCATACTTGAGAAGTCGTGTTCACATATGCTCTCTCATTTGATCCTCCCCAAAGCCCTGTTAAATAAAGTGACAGAAAGGGAAGCAAAGGTGCAGACATGAGCAGACGCTGGAGACCCTGTCTCCCAACTTCCAATCTGAGGCTGTTCCCCTGCCTTATGCTGTCAGGAATGTATTACAATCAAAATCTTGCGCTTTTACTTCTGTAGAGCTAGAAAACCTAGAAGACCTAGACCAAGCTAAATGGAATCATTAGCCTTCAGTCTAGATTCTAATGAAACATATCACATTGTTTGCTTGGGCCTGAGGTCATATTGTGCCACAAACTGGTGATCGAGCAAGTAGAAAATAGAGTTGGAATATTTTTTGGAACAAATTTTCCAGTAAAGAAGAGAATGGCTCTAGTTATTAGTTAGCATAAAAAAAATCTACCAACCTTATTTTCTATCTCTATATCTCCATTTAGTAGTATATAATTCCCTTCATATTTTGAATATGTGGCTTTGAGCCACCCTTGGCAATGATACTCAAAATCGCCCCCAACATACACCAAACTGCATCAGAAGGAAATAAAGTATAATAGAAGGAGAAGGAAAACAGAAAGGCTTTCCTCCTATAACAGATTTAATTGTCCAGAGTTCAGAGTTCCTGCATGGTAGAAAGTTCCCATTCATAACAAATGGTAGACACCAACTTAGGAGTTTGGCTGCTATTTTCTCCAAAAAAGTTTGTTCTCTTTCTTTTTCTTTCTCTCTCTTTCTCAATCTATTGTACATGCTTTTGCAGAATTTCAGGAACAGCTTTTTTATCCAGGAAATACGGCTGCCTGAAAGAGGTATGGAATATAACAAAAGCTTTACCCCAAAGCTTCTATGCATTCCGAAAGCTTGCACTTGGATAATAGAAATATTTAGCCTCAGGTGACTGAGAACACTTACTGTTGGTTGCATAACGTATGGCGGATGAGGCATCCATGAAGTACTCTGGACCTATGCATCAAACAGCATTTATTAGCACAAAGCAATCACAGAGAGAACTTGGTTCTTGCGTTCAGTGGAGTCACGCTAGGTCAAAAGAAAGTGGAGTCCATCTGACTTTAGTGCTCAAAACTAAGGATAGAAAGGAAATTCTTGGACCTGATTAATTTGGTACCTGAAACATTTTAAAATAGAAAGCAAATTCCTGTGTCACTGCCACAGGCTGCAGCGGCCACATGGAGCAGGTTGGCCTTGGAGCATATTTTGAGGTTGAGTTTGGAAACTGAAGTCTTAGGAGGCCTTGACGAGCTCCTGTTTTGAGGCTACCTTTCAAAGATCCCCAGGCAAATAATGAAGGAGGCAAGAGTGGACTGCAAAGACTTCCTCTTCTTCTAACTTCAAATTCTCAAGTGATCCCATCTTGGAAATAAATCCAAATGGTGAACGTTGGGGTAAGAATTAACAATCAATCAGAAATTTTGGAGACTGCTTTAGGTTAAACCCAAGGTAAGCAAGTTTGTGATCTTTTTTCTCTCATGGCAGTTCGGATGGCAAATAGGAATGAGTATTTGAGCCAGCCAACTGTTCTGAAAGGCGCCTTGTCACCCAAATGAGAACATCAGCTTGAAAGAGCTGATTGTCATATGGAGAACCCTGAAGATTTTGTTTTCACTATACTTAACATCAATGAAATTGCCAATGCACTTAATTTAAAAAAAAAAGTGGTGAAAGGCAAGAATCAACAACAGAGAAAATTCCTTTCTTGAGAAAAGGAGCTGGAGTTAAGTTCCACTTAGTTTCCCTCCCAAGTGAAATCACTTTTATTCATGTCACCAAAGTGTTCTACACTGGGGCTCTGTGGGTGGTCTTGGCTGACACAAATGCCAAGATGAAAAAAAAAATGGGTAAAAATCTAAAACACACATTACAACCAGGCAGGCCTGCAGGAAAAATAAAGGCTGACTAGCACCTGCACGTAGCCTCCTGGGTCCCACGGAAAAAGGCAATTAAGAAATCAGCCGTTTGGAGACCCTCTAATGCAATTCACACAGAAGTCTGTTCTGTTCATCCACTGACATGTATCAAGAATCTAAGTGCAGAAAAAGAATGAAAATGATCTGCTTCAGGGGGAATCGGTTAAGGGAAAATGTACAGTATTAAGTGTGATGCTCTGACAGCTTGGACATCCTGAAATGAAGTATGTAGTGACTGAATATGGTGAAACTTCACTGAATTAGTCGCAGTCAGCAACATTACACTTTTCCCCATTGTAAAACATCCACCCCACCATCTACAAAATATAGAGGATCTCATGCATGCACGCATTTGCTTTCTCTCTCTTGCTTTCACTCTTTCTCTCTCCATAGTTTTGAAAAATGACACTAGACATTCTCCATATGTATCATTTATAGGCATTCTCTAATTAGGATTAGAAGTACTGTCCGAAGAACAATATGAAGTAAAGAGAAATGGGGAGTAATACCACATATTAGATAACTAAAAGGAATAAGATGAGTAGCTTTTCCAGGGGAAGTATGACTATATCAATCCACCTGTGTACTTAGAATTGCCTGGCTGCAACATCTGGTTTAGGACACACACTGAGTCTTAGACTTTCTGTGTTTCCACATGTGGAACCCCTGAGGTCTCTTTTGGCCTCTTTGGAACTGAGAATGAAATAAAAGCATGATGTAAGAAAACCTTTTTACCACTTTGCTAACCTTCCCTATTTCTTGGGGGAAAAAAATGACTTAACATCTATCCATGTAGCTTTCCATGGAGACACAGGACAACAGTGACGAAATGAGATGACAGTGATAAAATATCCTGGAGTGAGCAAAGGGAAGGCTAGAAGTGTGCTTGCAGAACAGACACAATAGGGAACATGATAACCAAAACAACAGACAACAAACAAAACAATTTCTCAGGGGTAAGAGAACTGTACTAGTGTTGGCTGGAAAGTAGCATCACCATAAGAGCTTGGCGGGAAGAATGAAAAGCCTGGTGGATTGTATTACTCAGGGAAAGGGAGGCACACAAGCCCTTGAAAGTATAGGCTAATTGAACGTGAATATTTTGCATCAGGATGTGCCTAAAGTGTTTGAGGGTGAGGTTCCAAAAAAATTCTATTGTGTCCTTTTGGCCTTTACATAGTCTATTATCTGCAAGAAAGATCTCTCCTGAGGTGCAGGTAAATTAGACATACCTGGTATGTGGAGACAGGGGAAGCAGCAATGAATGGCGTGATAGATGTCTGTGGAATCATGCGGTTGGTTGCAATACTGTACGGTGAAGAATAAAATCTGCAAACAGAAAACAAAAAAAGAAGATTCATGAGGCTGCTGCACGCCTGACTGCTAATCAAAGGTACCAAGCACCTCTGGGAAAGTCAGAGTTTCACCCGCATGCTTTTCCACCACCTGTTAACAGGAGTGCCAGGAGATTTATAGTATTTGATTCCACTTACAGAAATAAATTGTTCTGAACAAAATGACAGCTTTGAGTCATATAAAATTGGCCACACAAAATCTCTCTTATGACAGGTGAATGTAATAGTATGTCTAACCAACAGGGGGAGAAAAGCTATTGCCATTCTAAAGCTCGTTAAAAGAAAGGCGAAATGAGAGCACCAGGCTTTATAGAGGTGGCTGATGTTATGCAGACCCAGATTGCATCTGCCTCTTCATTCAGGAAATAGCTGCTTCTAGAGAGGCCTGGGTAAGCTAGGCCTGAGTCCATTCCCTCTTGCAGAAACTAAGTTAAATACTTTCTCCGTGAAAAAAAGAAAGCAGACAATTTTTGTCTAGGTAGGGATAGAAATACTTTCTGGATTTAGTCAAGGCATTGGTGAAGATTCTAGACCTATGTGATATATTCCTGTAGACTAAAAAGTACGTTTCCTGAGGAAGTTTTCTACTCCAGGGCCTTCGCTGGACAATCATGGAATAACACTGGGCGCAAAGTCAGGGCTTCACAAATCAGAGGAGAGATTATAGTTTCTAGAGTAGCTTCTAGGTACTGAAATCAGGGACATACCCATCTCTGCTCAGACTGCACCCCAGAGTCCACAAGTTACCTAATGGTCAAATGCCTCAGTTCACTAAATCACAGTTCTTCCTTCATGTCTCACTGGTAAGTGAAAAGGTAGGGGAGCCAGTCACAGAACACACAAAATCAGGTCATCTGCTATGGAGTATTTCGCTGATGTGAGGATAGATTAGAAAAATGTGTATCAGGAATGATGGAATCATTATTTCACTTTTCCATACTCTTAGCAAAAGTCAACTACTACATTTTTTTTTAATGGTATGATTAAGCTTGGAGTTAAAAGCTGCATGACTCCCCAGGAGTCACTGATATTTTGAAGAGAGAATCTCATGGGTAACCTTGGTAAAGAAGCATCCCAGAGGACTCCCACGAAAGTAGGAGGGCTAGATTTCAGGGTTTCCAGTATTCAAGGAGTAAGTTCTTTAAGCTTAGATTCTATAAAGGTCTTCAAGGAAACATTGGAGACTGGGAGCTAAAGTATTAAATTTACTTTACCTGGCTCTTACCTAAGATTATAAGGTCATACTCTTTCGGTTTTAAAAAAAAATCTAACTGAAAAAAACTACTCCATTTCACATTACATCCTTACTATTCATATTCACCAGACCTTTAAATTTATTAATATATAGTTTTTAAAAAGGTAGTGACTACACACCTACTAGAATGGCCAAATGTTTTTTAAAATGACAATCATAGAATGGACAAGTATTCAGAGAAAGTGGAACTCACATTCATTGCTGGGGCAGAATGATATAGCCATTTTGGAAACAGCTTTGACAGTGTCTTATAAAGTTAAACATACACATACCATATAACCTGACCATTCCAGTGGTAGACATTAATGGAAGATAAGAACTTATGTTTACACAAACACCTTGGTGCAAATGTTTATAGTCATTTTATTGACACTTGCTCAAGACTGGAAACAAGCTGAATATCCTTCAACTCATTGACAAACAGTTGTACATCCATACACTGGAATACTACTAAGCAATAAAAAGGAAATAACTGATGCATTTAATAGGATGAATCTTAAGTGAATTATTTATGCTAAAGGAAAGAAAGAATTCAGACTCAAAAGACTCTGTATTTATCATTCCATTTATATCACAGTTTGGAAAATGCAAAACTACAAAGACAGCAAAGGTCAATGGACACCAAACACTGGGATTGGAAAAAGCGTTAACTACAACGATGCATGAGACAATTTTGGGAAGTGATGTCATTGTTCTATATCTTGATTGTTTCCTAGTTGCATGACTGCATGTTTGTCAGAACTCAGAGAATTGTATGCTATAAAAAGTGAATATATACTTCATGTAAATTATACCTCATAAACCTGACTTTATAAAAGGTCAATTACTACACTACAGTTACAAAAACATCCATCCTTTTCACTTTAAAGAATGTATTGAGCATTGACAATGTGCACCAAAGATGGGCAAGACTCTAAACAACTACTTAGAATTCCTTATTTAGCCACTTAAATTGTTTCTTATCTGTACATCATTCAGCCTAAACCCCCTCACCCCCACCAGTGGTTTTCCATTGCAATGAGAATGAAATTTGAATTCCCAGTATTGGCTGGTACAATTTGGTCACTGCCCACCTCTCTAGTATTTTCTCCTATGCCTCTGCCCCCAGCCAACTAGGTTCCAACCACACAGATGTTCTTCTGTCACATGATCCCTACATTCTCACTCCCCCCTTGGGCCACTGAACTCATAATTCTACTTAGGATGTTAATTCTCCCACATCTTTCTATGGTTACCTCTTTCTCATTATTGGTCTCATTCAACATTTCCTTCTTTAGAGAGCCCTGTTGCTAAAGTAGCAACCATCACCTCTTTTTGATCTCTATTTCTTACCTTTATTTTTTTCCATTGCTCTTATCACTATCTAACAGAGTTTAAAAAAAAATTTATTTATGTATGTATGGATTCATGTTGATAACCCTCTAAAATGTGTATGTTAAACCCCTAATGCCAGTGTGCCTGTCTTTGAGGATGGAGGCTCTAAGGAAGAATGGAAGGTTAGAGGAGCTCCTGCGAATGGGGCCCAGATTCAACAGAATTAGTATTCTTACAGGAAGAAACACTACAGAGCTTGCTCGCTCTCTCCACACCCAGAGGAAAGGCCACGTGAGGAGGCAGTGAGAAGGCAGATGCCAGCAAGCCAGGGAGAGTCCTCACCAGAAATACTCACCAGCAACTGAATTGGCCAAACCTTGATATTGGCCTTCTAGCTTTTAGAATCATGAGAAAATACATTTCTGTGGTTTAAAGCCATCCAATCAATGGTATTTTGCAATGGCAGCCAAGCTGACTAATACAATGTAATTGTTGGTTATTTTTCCTTTCAGAACACCAGCTTCAGGAGAGTTGAATACATTGGCTGTGTTGTCTAGAACAGAGCCTGGGACATAACAGATGCTTGACAACTATAGTTGAATGAATGAATGCAGAGCAGTTTAAGCAGTTACAGTATAGGATGGTCACTACCAAGATGGTGGGTGCAGAGAAGATGAGTGCCTAGGGGTGAGAACTCAGAGAAGATAGGCCAACATTGCATATTTGTAAATACTCAGGGGAAGCTGGACTGATACCTGCTTCCTAGCATGCACAGGTATTAGCAACTAGAGAAAACAGTCCTTTTCTATAAAATGCATGGTTTGCATTAGAAACTCCCCTTTACATCTTATCTTTGACAGATCTTATTTTTAAGGCAATGAACAGAAAGACTTACTTGGGGCTCATAATGACATGACAGGCACCTTTGACCACTCCACAAACGGTCCTCCTCATTCACCATGCAGTGGTTTAACTTCTGTTAAAAACCCAGTTTTAGCCTCTTACACCAACAGAGCGAATCGTGCATCACATTTTAGCATGGCTGATTTATTTTGTAAAATGCACCAATTGGAGTATTAAAAAGGAAAGCAGTAAGGATTGGATTGACAGGCAGAGTTACAGGACATTTTATGGGAAAATCAGAGAGCAGAAACATAAAGAAATCAGCCAAATAAACTGATACTAACAAAAGAAACCCTAGGGGGAAAATTTAATGCATTTTGTTCTATCTGCTCTAATCCTATCCATCAAACAAAATGACATTTCACACTTCCCAGCAAGTTCCAATACAGCTATTCACATCAGAGCGTCATTTAGAACAGAAAATAAAGTGGGTAGAATGGACTCAGCACATCATCTTGATCCCCTATTTCTGGTATTCTGGAATAAGCTCTTTCCAAGTCCAAACATAAAATGGAAGAGTATACAGGAAACCCTTATTTAAACCATAACAAGAGAGGCTGTTATTGCATCTGAAGCTTAGATTCCATTGCTAAAGAAAATGCACAGAGCCAGAATTCAAAGAGAGAACTGCAGAATGAATTTCCCAATCTTTTTTTTTTTTCTCAGTCCCTGCCGTGTATCCATTGTAAGTTAAAAACACTTTCACATGGCCATCACATTAAAAAAAAAGAACATGCAGAAAAGGAACATTCAAATAAATACTTCAAGCATAAGTACTGTGTTCTAGAGACCAGGGAAAAGAAAACTGACAGAATTTTTCAGCCATAATAACAAAGCTAAGGTAATTCCAAAAGGGTGCCTTAATGTTTTGTATCTGGGAATATATGCGGTGTGCCTTGCAAATACTATTATGGAAAACTGGGAATGAATTTCTTAAACTATTTTCCTGGGAATAGTTTACTCTCTTGAGAGATATTTCTTTGCCAAAATTCACATAGCATTACGTGCGTAAGGAGTATACCTTTTATGCTTTGTCCAGTTGTTCTAAACTAGAAATGATTTTGCTATCCAGGGAATATTTGGCAGGATGGAGGTATTGGTGGTTGCCACAATTGGGTTGAGGTGGGAGGGCTACTACTGGCATCCGGTGCGTAGAGGTCTGCATGCTGCTAAACAAGGTTTCATATGAACAAAATACCAAATGCAATGTGGCCAAGAGAGTGATCTAAGTGTGATCTACTTCCAGAACTCTACACTGGCCTTTGAAAAACTTAACACTTTTAAGGAATGCAGAGTTCCTTGGTTCTCTGGCATTTAAAGCAAGTGGGCTCCAGAAGTCCACAAAATGCAAGTCTAGGCCATTAACAGGACATTATTTTGCCTGCAGAAAAGTCATCTTAAGGGGATTTGGCAGTCAGTAGTAATATGGTGAAATCTTATTTTACTGACAATAAAAATAACATGAATATATCAATAACCTCAGGGTAGAATGTTTTTTTCCTATAGAAAAGCACACAAAATCCTATTTGCACACTGAAATAAACAACACCGGCTTGTCTTTCATGTCCACAGGCAATATTGTTGGAGTCAGAACCATGGATACTATCCTCAGGGTAACACTATAGCACAAGATTAATAAGTTATTGGTCATTTTTATTGTAACACCAACGTATCATTCACATTAGATTCCTTTCCTAGCGTAATAAGATAAGGTTTCTGTATCACTTAATATCAAATGCCCACATAAAACAGCTGGCAAACCAATGCTACAGAAAACATGTTTTTATCACATTTTTCCCAAGAATACATTTTATTCAAATAAAACAATCTGAGAAGCTTTTATACAGCAGCCCTTAGTGAAAAGGGCACAAGAAAGATGAGATTTTGAATACTAGGAGGGATAACTTCTCACCTCCCACACTCATATTTGAAAGGGATGGGATTTCATATTGGATTGCTCAAGAAGCAATGGGGCAATAGTAATAACAAATTATAGAGTCATGCCAGATAACTCTGAAAGAAGAATGAACATTTTTCTTCCCATAAATTAGCCTAGAGTACAAAATACTACCATTTCTACTTTCCCATTGTGATCCAGACACTTCTTCACTGTAACCTTCAAAGTCTTAGACAGAAATGACACTGAACCATATTTTTTTTAATGTGGATAGAGTCAAGCAGAAGACAGAGCTGACATTTTCTACTGCCCGAATGCAAACAGCACAGATTCACCATGGTCCACATTTACATATTTGCTCTTCATTAGCTAAAAATCAAACTAAATTTGGGAGTATTTGTTTCCATTTCATGTTGCTGTATTAATGTGGAGGTCATGGAACTCAGAACATTTAACTCTTTATACAATTTGAACCACTAACTACAACCAAGCCACATATTTACTTAGGATACTCAGAAAACCTATGGCTTAGTACAGTCACAGAATACCACAGGATTCTAAAATAAGTTCCTTAGCTGTGACATGAGGCATCTCCAAGTGGAAAGCTCATGTCGGTTCTCTACCCAGCAACCCTTCCTAATCCCTCATTAGAACCCAGTGGCCCTCTTCTAGGATTCTGATGGCAGTAATTTTCTTTATTTTTCTATTTGAAAAGAATATAAAGACATAAACACCACAAAATAACTCTCGCTCTCAGCCCTACTTCTCAGGACTCTGGTGCTCTCCAGAGAACTACTGTCACTATTTTTTGGGTATTCTTTCAGAATATTTTGAACACATAAAAGTTAATACATATATAAATCTCATTGTATTTTGTGCTTCTATCCTAGTACCATTTGCATTGTACCTCACACTGGAAATGAGTACCTGTCCATTTTCCTGATAGGATGTGAACATTTTCTTTTTCATATTTACATCACCAAACTCACTTAAAACTGTGCAATGGGTAGATATTCAAAAGGAACAAAACATAGCTTGCTGAACGGAGTGGACTGACGCAGGGAAGGGGACTGGTTTCCCTAAAGCCATCTGGATGCGTCCAAGCAGATATCATTTTTCAGTCTCATTTCCTATGCTGATTTCACATTCACCATACTGGTTTAAATAGTCTATAAAGATGAGTAAGGCATGGAACCTGCCTTTATTAAGCTAATAGTCCAGCATGGAAATAAATGAGGTGTCATGAGTATGTGATAAAAAGACTAGCAAGTCATGGTAACATCAAATACAGTGTAATAACAACATCAATATTTACAGTGATGATTCCACTGTACCATCCAGGACTCCCTTAATCTCAACCAAGACTTATGAAAAGGTACTATTACCAGTACCTCCATTTCACAGAGCAGGGAACTAGCACAAACAATTTGCCTACATCTGGTAAATGGCAGAATTTTGATGTGCTTCTAGGCAGGCTATGTCCAAATGCTTAACCACTCTTTATATATTCTTTCTTATGACTATTTGTGTGAATAGCTCTGCCTAGTATGATTTGGTGGTGTTCTCTGGATCAGAACAGCACCAAGAAAAGAAAAGAGGGAGAATGTTTCTCCCTTGTGCCAGGCAGAGAGAATTCCATGAGCAACAAGGTACAGAGGTGTAAAGTAGTACGGCATGTGTTTTGAGAATCACAGAAGGTCCAGATCAGTTGCAGGAAACAAGTCACAGAGTTCTTTAACAGCATTCTTGGAAGTTTGAGTTTTGTTTTCTAGTTAGTAAAGTTCACCTAATACTTTAAACCATGCAGGTAGATGGTTACTATAATCACACTTTGCTTTTAAAAAACGTATTCAAAAAGCAACATGCAGAAGGTTTGAGAGTCATATTAGAGACAGGTAAAAGCTTAGTACAGGCAGGGAATTATGCTCTAATGAACTCAACCAATGGCAGGGAGGAAAAGTTGGGCTGACGATACAGTTCAAAGGTAGATTAAATAAGTTTTATGACCAATTTCATCATGAAGAGTGTTATAGAGAGTGAGTCCAGAGAACTGGAGATTATGGCCTAAATGGTCTTAGAGTGAATTAACAACAACAAAAAAAGGGAACAAGCAATTTGATATTTTTTTTTCATTGGAATTTCTTTAGTTTGTATTATTAAAAACTGCTGAGGATAGTAGTCTCAGTTTGGGGCTTCCAAAAATATTTAGGAGCAATGCCTAATAGGCAGTTAGAAACACCAGTGATCCACTGATAGTGTTCTGCATCTCGTTAGGAACTTCAAGTATTGACTTGGGAGTCTTTGTTCCAATATTAGGGGAGCAGAAGAAATTGGCCAGACAGAAGAATAAGAGCAGACTGAATCCTGAGAAAAATTCGTGAGAGTGGGAAAGAGAGGTAGAAGTAGAAAACACCAAATGAGTGGTAAGAGTGGAGAGCGGGTAGGATTGGCCAAGAATGGACTTGCAGGATCCAAGGATAAGACATTATAACAGGGCATACATGGTTACAGCAACAAGGTCAGGAAAGGCAAGTCAAATAACATAAGGGCTAAAGAAATGTCAGTTACAACTGACAAATTAAGAAATCATTGGTGCCATCAGCAAGGGAAGTTCCAGTAAGGCTTGAGACCAGAATTCACGCTTTAATAGGCTTAGTGAGAGAAGAACATGGAGAGACCACGGGCGGAGAAAAGTGAAGTCGTTTAGCAGTGTTTATGGCAGTCCACTTGGCCTCTACTTTGGCACCACCCCAAATTCATTTGTGGCTGTTCATATTAGGAGCTGAAGTCCCCTATTTTCTTTCTCTTCAGGTTGGTCATGAATACTTGGGAAATTATGTCTTTAGAGAAGAAATTCAGACTGTAAATTGTGCATTGGACAGGTGACTGACTGAAGCAATGTGTAAGAAGGCACCACCCTGTCACTCTCATCCCCATCTTGGTCACTGCTGCATCTCCAGTCCTTGACCTACAACCTTGGGCAAGAAGGCACTTATACTGGATATACAGATATAGGCTACCGATAGGTAGGTACACACACACGTACACATACATGTGTACCAAATATTAACACTTTTTGAATCTCGTTGTTGGACATACATGTATTCATTCAATTACTATTTTAATTTTCCCATGTATATGTAAATTTCCTGTTCTAATTACATGTAGTTTTACATGCATTTATTTATTTTTTGGATTTCATAATTTTATTAGGAATATCATTATCCTGGTACCTTAGCAATTTTTTTTTGTTTTGTTTTATCACTATTATTTTTTTATTAAGGTATGATTGATATACACTCTTATGAAGGTTTCACATGAAAAAACAATGTGGTTACTACATTTACCCATATTATCAAGTCCCCACCCATACCCCAATGTAGTCACTGTCCATCAGTGTAGTAAGATGCCACAGATCCACTATGTGCCTTCTCTGTGCTACACTGTTCTCCCCGTGATCGCCCACACCATGTGTACTAAACATAATAGCCCTCAATCCCCTTCTCCCTCCCTCCCCATCTGCCCTCCCACATCCCTCCCCTTTGGTAACCACTAGTTCATTCTTGGAGTCTCTGAGTCTAGCTTTACATGCATTTATCTCTGAAACCGTGCATCCTTAAATTACAAATATAAAAAAGTACTTGGAACATAGTATAGGTTCAGTAAATGTCATTCCCTTCCATGATATTACCTATCTTCTGTCACTATCGCTTAGTGTATAATGCCTTATTTTCTACCCTTTGAGTTAACTATTTTCTCTCTTCAACTGTATGATAAGATTCTAGATGACTTTCTTCTTCATATCTTTACTTCTGTCCACTCACCAAGTTTTTAGTGCCTTGTTGGAAAAAATAAGGAAATGTTTACAGGATAAATGAAAGGATATTCTTAATTTTCACTCCCATAGGGAAGTTTTAATCAACAAGGGACAGAGGACTAGATTCCCACCCTAGCCTACCATCCGTGCTTGCTTTATGGAAGGGAAGACTATGAGTTTCTTGAGAGCAAAGGTCTTGTCTCATACATTTTTTTAAAGCCTTTAGAAGAATGACAATGTGATTGGCAGACTCATAAGGTGTTCATTAAATGACTAAATAAATGACTGCCTGAATGAGTAGCTATAAGAATAAGTAGTACTGAAACAATTTCCACATCCCACAGATTTTCATTAGAAGCAGCTGACCAAATAGGAATTAGACTTTCATCCTTTGTATTATCTATGCTGATCTTAAATGAGGCCTTCATTCTGATTAATTCTTTAATGAGACTGCAAGACAGAAAACTGAACACCATGGAGAAATCCAGAATAAAAGTCTGTGAAAATAAAACTAACTAACCAACTAAAGAATGATTATTGTCAATTGCAGAACAGCAAAAGCAAAGAGTTTGGAAAGTAAAAAGAAAGTTTCAACCAAAGATATGCAGAATTGAAGGATTTTAGAGAGGCCAGATCAGCCGTATACATATCTTATTTTTCAGAGGAGGAATTTTAGGCTCTGTGACTTGTTCTAAGTAAAAGGACACAAATGTCCAGATTCTTATTAAGGTGAAGAATGAAGACATAACCACCAAATTGCTAACTTGACTCTGTCCATTACCTTCCTGCTGAGATCCAGGAGGCAAGAGTAAAAGCATTATTCATATTGAAATGCACCTGGGTGCACACCGGAATTACTGAAAGCTGACCTAGAGTCATCAGCAGGGGCAAAACTCTTATCCTAGAGGCACACAGATACTTCTCCTAGTCTAGCTCTATCTGAGCCCCTCCTGACATCCTATTCCCTACTCTTTCTCAGATGACAGAAAGCAGGGGTAGGTGGGGGCGCAATGTGAGTAGAGGCACTGTTATATAGAGGTGAGAATGGGTGACTGGGGAGAGGTTATGACGTCATCTCATGGAAGATAAAAGCACAACAGCGAAAAATATTTGATTTAAACTTTTTGTTTAGACCTCTAAAACCAAAGAAAGATTTGCACATTTTTCTTCAGTACTGATGTCAGAGCTCATGAAGCCTTCTTAGATATCCTAGCAATTAACTTAGAGACAATGCAGTCTACTTACCCATTCTGTATGGCAGCAGTGGGGTCATAGGTCAGAGCCATGCTAGCCTGTATATAGGGGGAGAGGGGAGAAAACATCTTAACATTTTTATTGCAGTGCCCAAAGCATTCAACACACACAAAGACTTTTATCTTTACTTTTCATGATTTAAGTTTATTTTATCCTATATATTTCTCCACCCTGACTGGCATGACTAGCATTTTTACTACCCACATACCAGAGTCCACCAAGTGAGTTAGGGAGTTTATGTCATGTATCCAGACAAACCAAAGCACAATGCAGCTTGGATGAATTCCATTTCTGCTTCATAAACCATCCGCTGTCTAGTCTGGTACCCTTATAATTCTCACTATTGTCAAGAGCACCTATTTATTGTACATCTCATGGCATGAAAAAAAGTCAGAATGAGTCCTGTGGTCAGAATAAGAATAAAAGCTACTTAAAATGCATTCGACCTTTCAGAAGACAATGTTAGAAATATTTATTTTAAAATAGATCGTATGCCTCAGGGGTATGTAGGTAATGAGTCACCCAGTGCTTGTCCGATATATTGCTAGCACCTGTCCTCCCACAAGTGGGTGAAAGGGAAGGTCATTTACACATGATGGGAATTCTAGGCCTTGTGTCCAATCAAGGGGTGGTTTTGTTCTGTTTCTAAGAATAAAACCACCTCTGAAAAACTACACTGCTGCCCCTGGCAGTTATTTCAGAAAAGGATAGAAACTTCCTGACCGGTGATTCATAGCCTACCGCCTCCCTTCATACACACCATCACATTTGACCCTCACAACAACCCTTTGAAGTAGGCAGGAGAAATATGTTCTCCATTTTATAGATGAAGACACTGAAGCTTGGAGAGGTCAAGTGACTTGCTCAAGGTCACCTGTTTGGAGGCAGAACCAGATTCCAACCCATGTCTTCTGAGGAGGGCTCCTTTTCGAGCTCTGCTGTGACATTGACCTAGAATTTGAAAGAGACCCGAGGATCATCTCCAGCAAAGCGGTAGAACTTCCTCTGTGGTGGAACAGCACGCCACCATTTGTTTTTCACGGCTGTCAGCCTGGCTATTGCTGGCGAGCAGAAACAGAATATTGAATGGAACAAAACTGACTCGGTTGCCTTTAGGATGCATTCTTTTTTTTCTTTTTTGAAATTTAAAAGTGAATTTGATTCATGTCAGCTTCCTGGCTTTCCTACTGCCCTGTCATTATATAAGATATAACCATGGGGAGAAAGGGGGTAACAGGTACACAAGGCCTCCTTGGGCATTTCTTTTGCGATTTCCTGTGAATCTATACTTACTTCAACATAAAAAGTAAGAAAAAATGAATTAGCTTGGAGGGCTTTTGTAGAGGATAAGAAAACCATAAAAACTTTAAAGAAAAGAAAAAAAAAACGAGCTTTTGTGTTTGAGTTTTTTCCAGTATGGTTGAAGGGAGGTTTCCTGTTGGGTTCATTGAATTCCTCAGGTTTAGCAGGTAACTGAAAAGGAAATCGCCAGGCTTTCTAAGATAGGGCCTGGAGTTCAATATGGCTTGGCTACATTCAAGCTTAGATTCATGCATGTTTTTCCCCTGAACAATAATTTTTAAATGATTGTTAAGATTGGTATGAGGAAATAAAGGGTAGAGCCATATATGAATGGAATTGGCATTCAGGGAACATACATAAATTCAAACAGAGTCTGCAGGCAAAGCTGAGATGACTGAAGTTAAGAGAAATGTGCTGAGAACACATGTTTAATGATAACTTTTCTGACTTATGTTAAAAGAATATGCAACTGAGAATATGACAAGCTGGGAGATAGGAAACTGAGAAGAGAATTGAAGAGCAGAAATGAAGGCAGATTTTTATTCTTGCCTTGAGAAATGCCAAGGTAGTGGTGTCTAAATTCTAAGTCTAAATTCTTCCCAGAAAGGGACCTCTACCATGTGGCTGGTGGGTGGCTTGTCCTAGGCTGAAGACTCCCCAGAAGGGACCTGCAGAGGATGAAGCTGAGACCTAATGGTTCTGGGTTCCAGAGAGGACAGGAATAAAAGCTATCCATTTGGGATGAGATTTTCCTCTTAGAAACACTAAGTTTCTCTCCACTAACTTATCCAAGAGGCAGAATGAAAAAAAATGGGCTTTACACTCCATAGAGATACTGTTAGTTCATGAGAGATTTAGGATGATAGTCATATCTTCAACTTCCTAATCACCCCAGATTGTTTAAATCCTAGGGTATTATAGGAAGCCTTTCTTCATCCAACTCATGTTTACTTCTTTCCCTTGTTTTTATTTTCCAACAGTGCTCAGAGACCAATGTTATGTAGCCTTTTGTGAGTTACAAATTGCTTTGAACATTCTCTTTGTATGCATGTATTTGTTCTGGCAAATTTAGGTAAGGATTTTTTCTCTCATATTTTACTTGAATTCTTCATGGATGGTAGTTAGCCAATCAGTTCTAGCCAGAATTATAGTAATTATCAATAAGCTCTATCTCTTTGTTGAATACATATTTGATAATCAGAAAGGCTAAGTTGGCCTCTTCCTCCATCTTAAACCTCTATCCATCTTTGAGAAGATGGAAAAGAACTGCACAGATGGTAATGTGGCTCAGTGGAAAGAATATATGTTTTGGACCTGGGTTCAAGTCTTAGCTCTGTTATTTTCTAACAGTGTGACCTTGGGCAAATAATTTAACCTAATTGAGCCTCAGTTTCCTCAACTGTGAAATGGTAGAGTAATACCTACCTCATCGGATTGCTGTGAAATTTAAATGAGATTACGTTTGTAAAGCGCCCAGCACAGTGCCTGGAGACAAGACACATACATAAATATTATAATACAAAGCAACATGTGGTAAGTGCCATATGAGTGACATGGATGAGGTGTAGGGGGAAGGGGATGAGGGAAGGCAGGTGGAGGAGGTACAGCTGAGTGGAGCCTTGAAAGATGGATTAGGATTTCTAAAGATGGAGATGAGAGGTGGAGGCCAGCTCGGGCTAAAGGTGTGTAAATAAAAGGGGCAAGGTGGGTGATTCACTTGCAGTAGAACACTGGAGGGGAGCAGTGGGAAAAAGACTGGAAGGGACAAGGGAGGAGATCTTGATTGCTTGGCTCCTCTTGGGGAGCCACTGAACATTTTTTGAGTAGGTAAATTGTACAATCAAAGAGGGATTGGACAACAAGAAACAGCATGAGCCTCCAGGAAAATAGGGTAAATCTGGAGCAATGCACAACTGGAGTAGGCACTTGGGGGTAGGGGGGTGGAGAGAATCTAAGGTGGGATTGTCATTGTAAAAGGGTAGGGAATGAATACAAGTTTCACCTACTTCATGATTTTGCCTAGGGACAGTCCTGCCTCTGAGTACCTTTGGCAAGAGGAGACAAGAGATAGTGTCAGGTCATATGCATTTGTAACATTGTGGGTAACAAAACAAGGCATGGGTTAAACAAAAGGTTGTTTGAACTTAACCTGTTGGTAGAATATCATAGCACAAAACTAATGCTTGGTTGCACCTAGTTTTCATTTCATGTGTAACAGATTGTTCAGTTATAATTCTAATATGGCCTTAATGAAGATTTTGCATTCGATTTCCTTCTGTTTCTTTTCACAAAGGTAAAAAAGAAAATCGATTTTGCTGCTCTGTCTAGCCACCTTCATACTAAGCTTGAACCATGAAATCATCATTATGTAATTACCAAATTTTATGGCATGTTTACAAACTCCAGAATCACACAGAAAGTAAAATAACTTGAAACAAAATGAAAATGTCACACCACATGTACAAAAATGATATTTAATCCTGTCACTGTTTTTGAAAATGGCTTATTAGGTTCACAAATATTTTCCATTTTTCAAGTTCACATTTTTGTGTATCAGAGGCATTTACAGTTTATTTAAAACAAAAAGGGGTATTTTTGTCATCTTGCAGCAGCAGCTGAATTTTGGCTTAGTATATCAGCCATACTAGGTAGGGTCTTTCTAATCATTCTAGACAGAATCTATAAGAGCTAAATATTTTAGAGGAAATTTTGAAATGTGGCTTATTAAAATAATTAGGGTATCGTAATTGTTTTTAATAAATGTAGATTTATTTAGACACCTCAGTTTGACTTGGGAGCTACATATTTGACATTCATAACTTTAAATGATTAATATCTAAATAAAATGGTGATAATTGTGGAAACAGGGCTGACGATGCACTCATTAGGTAAAAGGCATTACCATTTCAGAATGATCTGAACAGTATGCTTGGTCTTATCCAAAGACAGAGGATCATTAACCATAACAAAGTCAATGAAAAGATAGGCTGATAGACTTGTTTTTATCATTTTCAAAACCATTTTTTTTACACTGTAATAGAAATGGAGACCAGGAAGTTTCAGGCTGTGAACTTTATGTGGACAGATATACTGTGATTCACCGAAAATTGAAACAGTGATATTTTTGCCCAACATTTTCCTCTTCCTAAATTCTGCCTTGACACATGATGCACATAACTGGATGAGTTACAAATGACTAATCACAAGAATTTCCAACCCTCTATGGTCAGATTGAAGGCAACACTTTAGTAAATATGCAGTAAATGCTGTAGTATTGTTTACTCAATTAGTACAAGAAGCTAAAGAAGCCAAAGAAGAAAGAGATAATAGTATCACTTTCTGTATATCATCTTTATAAAGTTTATTTCTTACAACCAATTTTAATAATATTATCACTGTTAGCTGGTTATGGTTATGAATTCAATAAATAAAATAAGATGGCCTAAAATGTGAATAAAAGGGCTTGAAAATTATAATGTGTCATTAAAGTTTAGGTACTGCTATTGAAGTGAAACCTCTTAACTTTGTTTACACTTATTTACCAGTGTTTCTCTTTAGGAGATGTGTCCTTTCAGTGAAGAAATCATAATACAAAATGACATATACCCCATGTGTCAATGATTAAAAATATTTAAAATTGAAAAATTTCTGACTAGAAATAAAACAAAACTTAATTTTTACAATGTTAAACATCAAAATATTTGTGTGATGTAACTATAAATGACTTTCCTTACCTTTCATATATTTTTATCTGATGCTTTTATATAATGAGAATTACTTTTCTAACGTGGAAAAACCCTTTCACTTAAAGAAGCATATTATATCCTCTAT
The DNA here is from genome assembly GCF_040802235.1 of Manis javanica. Taxonomy (NCBI): domain Eukaryota; kingdom Metazoa; phylum Chordata; class Mammalia; order Pholidota; family Manidae; genus Manis; species Manis javanica. The sequence goes on along the minus strand of NC_133170.1, from coordinate 52,765,968 downwards.
GACTTGTACAATTTTAAGTGCAGGAGTGAAAAAGAAAGCACATAATTTATCAAAGTGATGTGTCTTAGAGGCCTGATTCAACAGTAAGCTTCGAAGTATCAGGAATCATCATTTCGCTTTGCCAAATCAGCACAACACAGAAGAGCTGGGATGGGTGGGCACTGCTACAGCCAGATGGCTTCAAGTGGGAATGGGCAGGAGGTCGGGTATTAAGACTGAGATTCAAGGATAATGAGACAGTAGTTTCTAGTGGTGGAAGCTAGTAAGAATTCATAGATCTAAACGGCCAGACTGGCTGAGAAATGGAGGATTTCATATGTGACCCTGGACGTGATGGCTGTCCAAGCTATTCAGAGGAGCAAATAATGATCACAAGAAAACCACATGATCAATACTCAGTGAAGGTTTGGCCAAAGGGCTCTTAAGCTCCTTCCTGTGTAAAGAGGAACTAATCCTAGGAAATAATACACGCAGAGAGAAACTGGGGGCAGGTTATTGTATCACTTGCTGAAAGGGGAGGTGACAGAATGAACTCTGGCCTTCCTAGGAGGCAAGTGGTAGGGTTTCACTGGGACAGCCCTGGCAGGGTCAGGCCACTACTGAACGGTTTGCTTCTCTCACAGAGGCAGTCAACCATGTAAGGCACGTGTTTGCTTTCACCTGCTGAGAAGATGCTCCCTGGGCTATGTGCAGCCAGTCAGTCCCTCTCCTGAAAAGAGGATGAGGGACAAATGAGCCAGTACACAAGGAAATCACCAAACTACAAGAGCGAGATGAGGCTGCATGGTCCTGAGATAAGACAGAAACATCCCTGTTAATTGTTCTATAAAAGATGCCAAACAGCCTGTAAAATGGCTCACACTGCACTCCCTTGCTTTTCATCATTTCTGAATCCAAGGAATACTTATATTTTAAATCACACTTGATTAGTCTGCATCATTTGTCCACCGAATTTTTCTTCTATTAAAACTGCTTTCCTTGGCCTCTGAGCCCCTCCCTGGACTTCTTTTTGGGGCTCCTCACTCCGTCTGCCTTTGGGATGCCAGCACTCAGGGCCACACTTCCCTCCTCCTCTCAGCGACAACACCTGCTTTCTGATCCCAACTATTGTTTGTTTCTGAGTGATTCCTGAATTTTGGTCTCAATCTCAAATATCTATACTGCAGCCTCCAGATTTGTTGCCGAGTTAAATTAGTTAAGTTCAATGTATGGTCAATATCTTCTAACAAGTTATCATTCCTTGTTTGGGTGTTTACTAACATCCTTTGGTAAAAATATCCTGTCTTTCCTTGAACTTCCTTCCAATCCACCAGCCAAATACTGTGAAGACGGTTTTTGTGAGAGGCAAATCTGGCCACATCCTAATCCTTCCTGTCACCTTTGAGACAAAACATGGCCCATACAGCCCTTCATGATCAAGTCCAAATGCACCTACTCACCTCCACAAGCTCGCTGTACAATTCTAGACCATACCCTTCCCCAAACTCAGACAGACACTCACCCTACTCTAGAGTGCGGCCTCTGAGCATTTGCCTCTGTAGCTTTAGAAACTGGAAGCTCTGCATCATGCCTAAGGAAGAACTGAAATTCTCTTCTTCCAGCTCCAGACTAGATGTCACAGCCTCTTAAAGCCATTTCTCTCCATGTGGTATTAACCCCTGATTTTCTCTGCTCCTGTGACCCAGTATCTTGCCAATAGGTTTCAGCCCTGGACAAGTTCACTATGGATTCAGTGAGACTAGGGAATGACAATGGAACATTCTTGGGGTGAAAGGGTTTATTACCCGCTTGTTCTCCTGGCAGTAGCTGGAGCAATACAATTCCATCTAGATCCAACAGTCTGCAGGCCTGTAATCCTCCCTCATTTCTGCCTCCACCCAGAGCACTGGGCAGCACTCTTTATAGACTCAGCCAGTAATAGCTTATTGCCTACAGGTGTGGAAGCAGTAGCCTAGCAGCAGGCCAGTTATATCATCAATTAGTTCAGGTGCAGGTGAGGATCAGGGCCACAGGAACCTTCACTTATGCAAACCCAGGGTGGGAGCTACATGATCGTTCTCTGCTACGTGCGACTCTCAGCTGGCCTCTTCCTCACATTGGGCTTGGTCTGTCCTCTTCCTGGGCCAGTGTTTGGAATTTATTAGGAACTCAGTAAATGTTTGTTAAGTGAATTAATAAATGAATAAACGGCTTAAAGAAAATTTTGCATCTGGACTTCATATTTGAAAATGTAATTTGAGTGTTGTTAATTCATCCTGATTACTACAATTTCCATTTAAAACTTAAGCTGAACTCAATTGAACTTCTAAAGAAACTGTCTCAGACCTTAATTGGTTAGTAGAGGGAGGGGAGGCAAGATGATTATTGGGCTTGTTGAGACCTCCCAAGGCAGCAGGGAAGCCAGTGTTACTGAACAAAACCTTGAGCAAGAGCCTGGGAGGAATGAACAGCAGTTAAAAAACCTGGAGGTCCCTTTTATCCAAGTTTCTGTTCCAGAGTGTGGAGAAGATTGTTAGAAGTCATCTTGACATCTTGAGGGATCCATCAGAAATCAAGCAAACGAAATGCAGGGGATGTATCACTTTATAAAATAGCAAAAATAGGCACAGAATAGAGAAATTTCACCTCTTTCTGTCTGAGAAAAGAATATCAGGAGGAGTAATGCTGTTGTTTGTGCCACTATGTCATCAGGATATTTTAGGATATTTTTCGTTTTTGGCTTTTACTAGAGCATTCTTGTCAGACAGAGAATTTCTCCCTTATATAGCAATAGAGAAGGGCAAGATAAAAAGATGCAGACAGAAATAAGCCTGGAAGGCTGAGAAAGCCTACATTGGCTCAAAAACAAACAAACAAAAAGCATCATTAAAGGGGAAATGGAAGAAAAGCTGTATTAGTGTTAAGTGATGCAGATGGCTAAAGATCTCAAAGTCTTGAGGGGAAAGAAGGTATCCTACCAGCATGTCATTAAAACCTAAGTTAAATCAAGCCTTTAATGATAATCAAAAAGGACACAAGAGAACATTGACAGATTTTATGCAGGTGCTTCTGTTTTTATCTCAATCTAAGTGACCATGTGGGGAAAATGAAGTTCCTATAGCCAGGATCCTCACCTGACCCTATACTACTTGATGATGTAATTGGCCTACTGTGAGGCTACTGCCTCCATACCCATAGGAGATAAGCTATTATTGACTGTGATTATATAAGGAGCTCCACCCAGTGCTCTGGGTGGAAGCAGAGATGGAGGAGGATTATGGACCTGCAGACTTCTAGATACAGACGTGATTCTAGTGCTCGACCTACCGCTGGGAGAATAAAGCTGGGTATAAACCCTTTTACTCCAAGAATGTTCCATTGTCATTTCTCAGTCTCATGAATCCATAGTGAACTTGCCTGGGGCTATAATCCTCAGGATAGACACCTACCATATAGGGCAGGTAGGGTGAAAAATCTAAAATGCTGAGATTGATACCAGAGCAAGACTATGCAGTCAAAAAGAGATCAAAGTCCTAGGAATCTGGCTAATTGGCCCACATTCTCCTGGGTCTCAGCTGCAATTTGAAATTACCTGGAGGTTATAATTGATACTCTATCAATAAAAAATTCTGAGTCTTGTGGCAAGCTGGGTCTCCAGAAATCTCCCAGTTGGTTGATGTCCCACTTAATTGCCTTGATCTGGGTCAAGGGAAGATAGGAGATATGGAGATCACTTATCAGCTTTTCCCTTTGTAATTGTTTAATATAATCTTCCCAGCCTTAAGCTCTTTCTAAGCCCTACCTCCTCTCCAAGAACATTAATATGTTTTCCCATCTTCTTCCTTGAGAATGGACACCAGGTGGAGGACTGGAGATCATCATCAACCATATTATGTTCAAATTTCTTAAGATGTAATTTTTTATCTTTAGTGACCATGGGTTAGTAAATACTGCATGCAGCAGCTTTAAAATAAGAACACTTAACCAAGTAAGAAAGTTTTCATGCTGAATTATTGAGAATTCAAGTTCTTGTGCCAATGGGAAGATCTACTTGGAGATTAGAAGGGTCATTTACCCAGATCCTGCTCGCTATCTAGGTAAAGCATATGAAATAAATAAAATTGCATCTGGTATGTTGGTTAACAAACTCAATTGCAAGTGTTGTCATACATCGGCATAATGGCCAATTGCTTTTTTCAAGGTCAGATGTATAAAGAATGTCCTTCAGTTCAAGGTTAAAAAGACTCTTTATAGAACCTGACATTGTTGATAGACACAGCTTGATTTTTTAAAATGTCTCATTAAAAAAAGAATTCAACAACGAATTGCCAGGCACTGTAATATACCCAAAGGGAAGAGTAGTGAACTACATAGGTGATGTTTCTACCTTCATGGAATATGGTTGAAGACACCTGAACATGCATGCTATTATGATCTTTCAAAAAATTCTTTAGACATAAAATTTCATAGGAAATTGTGCTTCAGTTTATGCTTCAATTTTTTATTTCTACTGGCTCGTTGAGGAAGTACTTCAATTTTATATTTCCAAACATAAATTTCCTAATGTTCAATATTATAAAACCAAATTGCAGTCAATATGGGTTCCCATAAAATAGAAATGATGTATTCCTTGGTCTTGTCATCAGGTTTTTCTCCTCCTTAATAAGAAGAATATTGACTGGTGATTGATTAAAAAGTTTGTGAGCTCAATGTACTACTCACAGCAGATCCCACAGAAGGCAAGGGGGCCACATGGTTGAGCTGCATCTTGTCTTCCTCACTGCTAAGATGTCTCAAAGCATGAGCTTCACATTAGCTGTAGTAACAGCTAGTGACAGCCATATGCTTTCAAGAAACTCAACAAAATATTCTGTTGAGAAGGTTTCCTATGAAATGTGACCATAGGAATAACCTCTTCTCTCCAGATTTAATGCAGACTGTTTGTCATTACTTTCGCATCCATCTGTGTAGCCTTTAACATTCATCTTCCATATCAATGTGACCCACTTTGGTTCCTAAAGTGTCAATACAGTCTTATTCTCATATACAGATAGCAAGTAAATAACAATTCTATAAGTGATTGTAAATATAGTTTAATGTATTAGGCTACTGTCTTTTTTTGTAACAAGAAATATACATTAATTTTTACATTGGATCAAGTGTTCAATGATCTTTATGAAGTGATTATAAGCCAAGTGGTCCCTTATAGACTCATTAAATTAATTAAAATAGGATCAGAACTTCTTTCTAATTCCTTGGAAAGTTTTATACTTGTTGTTTGAGTAGAATAAGAAATATCATCTTTAACTCAAAACAAATGATAATTGACTGTAACACAGCTTTTCAAATGAAAACAGTTTGTTCAAGCCTTGGTATAATTACTTTTCATGTCTATACACATTGTTTTTATGTCAATGAAAGAGGCATAAACTTAAACATGAGATTGAGTCTCACTCAATAACAATAATCATTAAATAAGATACAATTGATTCTTATTATTCTCAGTAATTATATTCTATAAAGTCACCATGAACACATTAATGAATAATTTATCATTGCTACTGGACAGAATAGGTTACTGCAAGCTTCTGATCATAACATTTTCACCAACTGCTCAATACAAAACCTTGTTTGATGTGTGTTTCTGTCTAAAGACACCTTTAAAACATATACTGTTGATTCACTAACATTAAACTCACAGCCAACTGTACAATAAGTCATGCCTGAACAAAGCTGATCTCCTTTTTTTTCTGTGTTTTCTCCATAAGGCACATTACAGATTTCTTGTGCTTAGGAACATTGGATAGCACATCAGCAGTACACTTAATGGCTGTTTTAAACAGTGAAATCACCAGTGACAAGCACAAATATGCAAAATACATGGCCCTAAATAAACCAGGTAAAGCACACTTGTTGACAGTATAGGAGCTGAAACAAGAACGCAGAACATCATACATTCAGTGTTAGCTGGAAGTGTGCATGTTTGGTGACTCAAACCTTTCACTGCTTTGTACATTTGGAAATGACCATGAAAGAATTATGAGCATTCATTCTGGGCTTAGAAGTAAATTTTAGTGAGTAGGTAAATTTGCAAATATGGAGCCCATGTACAATGCAGATCAACTGTATCTTTTTTCAAACTGATAATTTCATGAGTATGAGTCTTTCAATAAACAAAAGGAAATTTTATAAATAGCATTAATACCACTATTTATAAGGATTCTAAAAAGTTGTTATACAGAAGAATTTGGTAACATTGCCCCTGAAATAGATTAGAATGTGGGTACTTGAAGATTATTTACATCCAGCACCATGGAGACACAGAATATGCAAGAAAATTCCCATTTCCCAATACTTTGTTAAATCCAGTAAGTCACCAATTGTGGCATTAGAATGCTTCTTTGATCAAAGATAATTGCTTCAAAGGATACTGGAAGGTACTTGAGCATGAGGAATATTTTTCATAGCTACAGAGGTTGTGTAAGTAACTTTGGTATCCAAAATTAATTGCCATTACTTCCCAGAATAGATAGGTTACTAATTGATCTTACCCTTTAAAAACATCAACCACATAATTCAATTCTCAATAGTAGCTCAAACTTTTCCTTGATATCTACCAATAGTTCAAATTTTTCTTTTGCTTTTTGTTTCTTTCTTTTTCACGCATCTTCTACATCTAAGTCCCCCTCTCTCTGCCAGCTCTCGGCTTTTGTAATTACCAGACCTTCAGAAGAAAATTGGCTAGAAATTTGAAAACCACCTAACGTTTCAGTGTTGACTAATGCTTGGAATGCAGATAATGATTTGGAATATGATCCTATAAAAACATTAAAAAATACATAGTTCAAAATTGAAATAATTTTTACTTATTTTGTAAAATATTTTATAAAATAAGTAAAAAATTCAGCTGGGAAATGGTACTGGTAACAGATTTTCCTTCGAATAAATGTATCTTTAAAAATAAATCCCATTTGGAAAATAAAAAGACATAGACATGATATGACATTGGAAACCAAGGAATTAAGAATTCAGGTCATAAGAAACACATAACGGAGCCAGCTTTCTACCTTTCTACTTTGTGTGGGTGATATTATGATAGTTATAATAGTTAATACTTGAGTAATTATAGTTTGCTAGTCACTGTGCTCCATGTTTTACCTTCACCACCTCAGTCAATCTTCCAATCACCAAGTAAACGCTTTTAACCATTTTCATTCCACTGACAAGGAAACCGAAGTTTAAAGATGGGCAAACTTGCCTGCGTTTGCCACTCAGCTTGGAAGCTGTCGAAAGCTGTGATTTATACTCCAGACTTTGTTCCCTTAGCCACTAAAATAGAGTGCCTGTAAATCATGAGGAAAAACAAGCAATATTGAGCACATCATGGATGTGGACACACACGATTCCTTAACATTCAGAAAGAATTATTATCCCCATTGGGTGTATCAGAGGACTCAAATTTTATTAAAGAACGTCCCAAAGCTTAAGTTGCTTCTCTAAGCATTATTCCCTCTGTGCCACCTCAGTACCCAAGCACACAGGACAAGTGACAAGGTGGAGCTTTCCAACTCTGGGGAGAACTTCCGGTTTGTAAATGGATACAAGCCAATTTCTCATTAACCTACTGTAAAAAACATACCATTGTCAACCAAACAGTTAATGATTAGTAAAAAAATATATGTGAACTGATTTTCTTGTGGTTTATGCTTTGCTGTTATTATTACTATTTTGTATTTGGTTTATTTCACTGTTGCATAAGTATGATGCCAACTGCAGTTGGAGATTTTATTACTACAATGCTAAATTATATTCTAGTCCACTTTTCATCTCCTACTTTATAGAAAAAGAAGATCTTTGCCATTTCAGGTTCCCCTGGGGTAGGAACCTGAAATGTATGTTCCATCATGTCTACTATATCCTGTCTGTTGCCCTTCACACAATAGACACTCATTAAAGGGTTTATTGACTGACGGATGTTTTATGTTTAAGCTGCTTCTTCTTCAATGTGACCTTTTTAAAAATCTCTTTCAAACAGAAATTCTTCTCTTAAAAGAATATTTCTGCAAAAAATCAGCCATGTATTAAGGAAGTTAAGAAAGCAAGTAGGAGACACAAAGGGGATTAGAGGGGTCATTTAGTATGTATATTTTGAACATACATTCAGGGAAGAGGTCATCCTCACACGCTGTCATGTTCTCAGGATGCAGAAAAAATTAGTCATGGAAGGAACAAATGCTTAATGATGACAAGAGGACTGAGGATTACGGTGATGAACAAACAGTTGTTATTGATAATTATGATGCCAAATCTGTGAGTATTCACCTACTTTCAAAAAATAAAAACCAAAACAAACATAAACATCAGGACAGATCCGTCGGAGAAAATGTTTATTCATCTGAATGGGCATACAGGATGTAACTATTGTCTTACTGAGCCTGGCTGTCTGCCTACTCAAAATCTGAAAAGATGTCTTTGTCTCAGTCATAAATGGATTTAGTCAGAATAATTACTTTTAATGCCCTAAGGCACATGGGAAGAGGCTGGATGGTGGAATCAGGTTTATCAACTTTGCCTGCACGTGCTATGGACATCTTAATAGCATGAGAAATCCCATTCTTCCACATGACTTTGCAGGCCTTCATTCACTTACTGGCATGGAAGAGATCTTTTATTAATAGATGGACAAGAGTTATAAGTTTTACAGCACAGAGAAATTTTTCATCCATCACTGAAAACAAGTTGATTTCAGTTCTGAGAATAGACAACATATTATCTGGGTTATAGGTCATAACACATTACTCAGCTTAAGTTGGCTGTGATAAAACTGATAACCTTAGCTCTCAGCTCACTAAATAGCAGATTGTGTGAGAGCATTAATAGGATCTACTAATCTAAGGAAATTAAAATAGACTATGTCAGTCTATTTGCTCCCTTAAAGCTTTTCAAACTAACCTGCCCAGGTAGAGCCACAGCATTCACTACACTAAGGGGTGCCAATGACATCTGATTTGTGCGAAAGGCATCCCCTGGTATTATGTAGTGTATACACTACCTTACTGTACCCAGAGGCCTGTGTCTTGTGCAAATAAAAATGTACTTAAATTAAATGTCTCTGAGAAATAACATAACTATCAAGTCTCATTTAAACTTGCTCTTTAATTGGGGATCGGTAAGGAATTCTAAAGCTTAGTATTCCTAGAATGCATCCCCCCAAAGGTACTTTATTTTCTCTTCAACATAACCTAGACACTTTTCCTGGCAACCTGAATGTTGATTGTTAACAATATTACACTAGTTCCATTAATTCATTTTCATATCCTGATTGTGAAGATAATCTTCTTAAGTGTTTCCATGGTAAGAAAAAATATGTTCAGATAGAAAATACTCTTTACTGTTCATTGCTTTTAGATTGACTCTAGCAGAGAACTGTAAATAAGATAAAGGCAAGAAATGCTACTTTATTGATTTTAGTTTTTGTAATAAAAATTTTGGCACTTTTTTCACTAGACATCTGAGTCCTTTGTTGGGTTATTTTTTGTTCAATTGCCATGCCTCTTGTTTGTGTCCATGGCCAAAATATTATTTCTTGGAAGCAAATTCCCAAAGCAATTGTTATCAATGACATTTACTGACTCAATTAGTATAGGGCCTGGGAAGATTTTATAAAAGCCAGATTAGTTTTGAAGCTGTTGAGAAATAGTTTGTTTATGATATTTACTATTTAAGGGTAACATCACAGCATGAAAATTTGGTGAAACAGCATCATCTTCTGTGATTTGAAACTTAGCATTTACTTATATTGAAAATTCTGAAAGAAACCCAAAGATTAGTCATGACAAAAATCAACTGAAAGCAATTTCAAAATTTGAATGACTTTCATCATCATATTAGACATGTTTATTTGATGTAATACAATCATCTTTACAACATAGCTGAATGTTTTTGATCAGCTGTTCTTATCAATTGGTATGTAGAGTTCCAATAAATTTGGTGGCTTTTTGTAGTCATTGGAAATGCTTTCCTTTGGAAATACAGGAAGACACAAAAGGAGTTCCTCTTCACGGTCCCAACATATGTTTGGACTGATTTGAAGCATTCTAGATTCCAGACCGGCCACTTGGGGGACCACCAACAAGATCAATGTGGGCAACATTTTGCCCAAAGTAAAGAACTGAGCATATAGCCTCAGATGTCATGGAATATCTCGCCAATGTAATGTCAGGAGAGTCAGTGATGATAAAGTGACACCATTTCCGAGCTAGAGTGACATTAAAAATATTTCACCACCAGTATGGCATAACCACTGGGCGATTAGAATAGAAATGTTGGGGTAGGATCCAAGGGAACCCCTGCTCTGCCAGCCAGTACCCCATTCTTACTGGACCATGAGAAATCTTGGAGAAGTTACCAGGGTGGAAGAGGCTGTGGGGTTGCACTGACAGACTAATGCTAGTGTTTATTTATTTATTTACCAAATTATACAAATATATTTTTAATTAATAAGGCATGGCTTGTCTGGTATATGAAGTTGAATATCAGCACTGTTCTTTGCCTCAAGCTCCTATTGGACAGTGGTTCTCAAAGTGTGGTCCAAGGACACCCAGGAGTTCCTGGACTTCTGGGAGATTCACATACCCCCCCCTTTTTCATTGGCATGTCTATATGAAGCTAGATATTCTTCATATACTTAAACCAAACAGCATATTGCAAGAGCTTGAAAGCTGAAACAGATATTCAAATCTGGTCACCTCTTATTAAGCCAGTAATTTGCAAAACATGTAAAATGGTGCCATTCCCCCACCCCCACAAAAAAAAATTGTCTGGTTTGAAACATATAGTATTTCCCATACAAATATACTTTTTTGTTAACTGTAATAGGCTTACTTTTTTAATGAACTAATGCATAATATTTTTAAGAGTATAAAGGGATGCCAAGCCCAAAGAGTTTGAGAACTACAGTTAATAAATAAAATAAACTGTAGAGCACCAGGAAAGATAGGCCTAATAGCTTCAATCCTTGATCATTCTGCTCAGTCTCAATTGTCACTTGAGAGATTAGTTAATAACTTTAAAATATCCTTGAGTTTTTCACTTAAGCAAAAACATGTCCACCAGCATATATTTGTATTTTAAAACCTCACTAATTTGCATTAATTTATGTGTATAAAGTTTTCAGTATTAGTTTTTTTTGGTAAAGAAATGCATTTCAATAAACTATGCTAAAAGAATTGTTATCAAAATGCTACCCAGAAGAAAACAGCTTTAAGTAATAGATTAAAATTTTAATTAGTTGATCAATTGTCATGTTTAAAGTACTTCTAAGATACTTGCCATCAGCTGGTTTTGTATCTTAAGCATTTCATTTGAAATCCTTTTCACACTACTCTTTTCTATCTGACTTTCAAGAGAGAAACACAGTAAACATTAGCCTCAATCTGTGCTATTAACTTAAATTCTGAAGCATCAGAATCTAAATTATCATCTTTCATTTTTTGTAAGGCCATAATGATTGAAAGGTCTACCATTATTTTATATAACAAAATGAACAAACAAACAAGCTAAAAGCAAATACCCGAAATGATCTCAAAAAGCCGGGATGCTAATGGTCTACAGGTAAACAGATATGGAGTTCAAGGGAAGATGCATGTTTCAATCTTAATGCTGGACAAAGAAAAGGAACAACAGAAAACCCTCCACAGTCCTCACTGTGGTTAGAGTTTCAATTCATGAGACCAGCGTGGTCTAAGACCTTAAGCAGAGAATATAGGAAGTGCTCCCAGGAGTCTAAGGGGAACAAATGCAGATTGTCTTGTAATAAATCTATTGATTATAAGAGGAGAACCAATTTCAGAAGTGTTAAAATGTGGAAAAACAACAATAAATATATGTGTCTTAGAAACAATGAAATACAGTAATTAGAATTTACTGCTATAAAAAATTAATTAAACATTGTTTACATAGGATTAATTCATATTATGTCATACTTGATCAACTTGCTAATATACTCTAGCAAGTACCATGCAAGGGAAATAGAAGGAAAAAATATATAATGACGAATGTACAGTTATCCAACACTCTTGGTCTGTCTACATCTAAGACCATGATCAAGGTATAAAAATTAATAATGATCATCTCAAAACCAAGATATTTGATGAACATATTTTTAGCACATGCTATTTCTTCTCCTGGTTTCTTTCCTATGCATGTACACACGTAGAATATATATACACACTTGGAATATATTTTTATTGGCCACAGATAAGTTTATTAAGTCCCTTGATTTTCATAGTCCAATAGGAAAATCTGTAGTTCTTAAAAAGCAGATTTTGAAAACAAAGATTAGGAATATACTTTTAAAACCTACATTTAAATTATAAGGTGCTTTGGGCCCTCACTGATTCCACACTGCTTCCATGACAATAGTGCACATGGGCTTTATCATGCTGTAAATCCCCAAAGCCCTAGATTCTGTAAACAGGAGTAGCGGGGCACATCTAAGCCTACATTTCTTTTATGTTTATGGGTTCGGTTTCTAAGAAAGATACACTCAAGTGAGGGGTCTTGTTGCAACTGGCATCTCTTTTTTTGAAATGTAATAATATAGGTTTTTAAGGAAACAGGAACCAAAGTTTCAGTCATTAGTGCCCAGTTACCTGATGGGTATTGATGCTTTTGGCTATAATGTGTGATGCAGAAATCTCTACTGAGCAGGCATTTGACCCAACCAAATTTTACAGGATCAAATGAGTCCTTCTAGACTATGGATGTTTCATACAGGACTCATGTGGTAATGAGTGCTATCAGAAATCAGCTGTCTTCTTGGGGGCCGTAGGGGCTACCTGCTGATCACTAAAAACACATTCCTCAGCATTCCCTTCCTTTTTCCTCTTTTGAGCATAACAAAAACTCCCTTTCTAATGTTGAAAAATTGAAACTCTTGCCTTTTTTCATTAGTTCAGGTGCTTAATGATGATTCATGTCCTAAGGTAATGAGTTACAGATTACACAGTACTTGAACATAGGTACCTACTTAAAGAGGGGTTTTGAGACCCTGATGGAAGTACTCAAAACAGATGATAGCTTTAGATACTAAAAAATAGCTAAAGGTTTTGCTGAGGAAAATCCCATCTTCTTTTCTTTCCTCATGACTGTTCTTCCAGTGCTGAAAGTGTAAAATTTTGCATCAAGTAGGCTGCCTCTCAAATGATAAATGGATGAAGTAGGTGCTGTGAATAGAAATACTAAATAAAGCTCTTCTGTTGAAATTATGGCCTTGGTAAAAAAAATGGCATTTATTCAAATCATTCAAACAACTCCATTCCATTTCACAAAGAATGAAAAGACCTCTTAGAAGCCCAGACACCTTTTCCTCATCTGCTTACAACAAAAATAATCAAAAGGAATCCATTCTCAAGTGGCACTGAATCCACAGGCTTGCATTTCTACTGTTTTGTGCTAGGACGGCAAATGGATAACTAACTGTTAAATGCTTTTCTCCTTGTGAGAAGCAAAATCCTGTGTGTATCAACTTTTCTCTCTCCTTGATCAACAGAAAATCGTATTTCATATTGATATATATATATATAAAGCACAGAACAGCAGGTTTATGAATATATGGATATATGCATCAACATAAGGGCAAGTAAAGCATCTCAGGGGTAGAATAAGATAAATCTAAATTTTTGTTTGCTTTTTTCAAAACACGAACATTCAACTCTCACTATGGATTTCACTGAAAGTATTTTCTTAACTCCTATGATTATGGATCAATTCTTTGTTGGAAAGTCTTTTAGTGAGTGCCTGTCGGGTTCAAGTTTGGTTCAAGATGGAAGACTTACTGAAAGGCAGAACTGAGGTCAATTTTGAAGTCCTATGCCCTTCCTCAAGTAATTTTCTCCTGAGCATATTAACGGACTCCTTCTCATTTTCCCCTTAGAAGCAGTTTTCCACAGGACCTGATTTCATCATGGCCCTAAATGTCTGACTTGCTGCCCTTCTGAGAGATATCTGTTGCCAAATTTCTGAGCAAAAGTCAGTTAGGACTCACCTCTCCTTCCCTGGGCCAAGGCCTTCCATTCTGGGTGTATTTGCTTTGATTCTGTCTCTTCTTTTGTCCTCCATCAGCGAATTTGCACAGTAAAGGTTCACTAGGGGCTGGGAAGATAAGAAACCAATTCTATATTAGCAAATCCCCCTTCAGAAGAAGTGATGATTTGAGTCACAGTAGTTTGGGAGGCATGTCTTTTGAAGTCTTGCTTCTGGAGAGATTATTTGGCTCCCTTGTAGTCCAAATCCTGTGGGTCGCTGTTCTAACTATCTGGGCTTCAAAAAAGTACTGGCAGAATATAAAAGAATATAGCAAAGATCATTGAAAAAAATAATCACTTGAACAGAATGTGAATTTGACTTAGAAAAAAAGAGGGAAGTGTCCACCCATCCCAGTTAGGTTAGTGTTTCAAACACACAAGCCAGAAAGGGAGTCACTAATGCTAAGCTCCCCATCACAAAACTTAACTTAATTGCAGGTTCTGCCCTTCCCGGGAATGGAGTCTCATCAGTCATTCAGGCACCTGCCGGTCAGCCCTAGTGAGATAATCTGCCTGACAGATCTCTGCCAAACCCTAAAGGGACACGACCTCCCCGCGACCAATCCCCCTTGTGCTAGTTGATCTTCCTTGTCTCCCCTCCCTTCTGCCTTTCATTTTGTAGAGCTCCTCCCAACTCCTTTCTACCAGCTTGATGAGGCATCGCCAGATTCAGGAGTGGCTGAGTAAAGATCTTTACAATTTACTGAGCTGAATTTGGCTTTTTAACATTAGAAGTATATTCATAACCCTTATTTCTGTGTGGATAAATATTTCTCAAGGCCACTGTTTTCAGTGTAGAAGCTGTAGGATTCTATTCTGGAAAGAGATACTTAGAAGCATCTTTCTTAAGAGGGAATTATGTTCCAAATTGCAACCAAATGAGCTCTTTCCTCATCAATCCCCCACAATTTCAAAAAGGCTAGAAGTGGACTATTTGACCCGTTCATTCCAGTTTCCCAGAAAAACCCAGTCAGAATCCCAGGGAGAACAGTTATTTGGATATTAAGTGAACCACATGGTAAATATAGACAAAGAATATAGCCCTAATCAATGAATCACAGACTGGGGTAAGATGTGGTGATCCTGGGTGACTTACAGAAACTTACTTCCTAAGAAAAAGTGAATCAAACTGAAGTTTGACAGAACTGCTCTTCCAATAGTGACATTGCAAAATGGCAAAACCTTTAGAAACACAAAAGGGCAAAAATTATTCTTTGAGAACTGATGTCCCCTCCACATCCCTAACTGACTGGAAAAATTGCCACTGGTCGCAAACACAGATATATTTTTAAAAGAATGAATAAAGAGAAAGCCATATTGGCCTAACAAACTTGATCAATGCATAAACATGGCTGGGAGGGATTTTGTTAGCTTATTTGCTTACATAAACCAAACATTAATTTGTAAATTTGCAACCTAAAAACCAAAACGAACCTCCTCCTCTTCCTACCCCCTTGGAAAATGAGTTCTGATGAAGATTAATTATATTATTATTTGAAAGGGAGCAGAATTTGTCACCCCAAAATACATCTCTTTGGCATAAGGATTATTTTAGACAGATTGTTTTTAAGAAACAGCAGATAAAGGAAAAGCTCTGAAAACTGTGGAGAAGTGACCCTTTTGTAAGATACCTTTATATTTGTAAGAGAAATCTACATCTGCAAGGGTGTCTCCCTCTCTGTACCAGCAAGAGACGGATGATACTAAATCTCTGTAAGCTCTTATCAGTGGAGAAGGTAAAGACTTAAGTCTGTACAGCGGCCTTACGTTGGCTTATGTGCTTTACCTGGTCACCTCTCCTAACTGACTGACTCCCTAACATCTTTTTTGTTGAGCTGGACAAGGTACTTAAGATGGTGGCCTGGGCTCCCTCAGAGAATTACTCAATTTTCCCAGGTCTCTCCTATGTATACAGGAGGTACATGTTATTAAACTTTTGTTTGTTTTTCTTCTGTTTATTACAGGGGGTGTCAGACAAGAACCTAGAAGGGTGGAAGGAAATCTTTCTTCCTCTCCCACGTACTCCTAATTCCTCATCCATCCAGTGTCTTTGCCTTTGGATGAACTGTACTGTTGAGGCCTCTCATTCGGGCTCTTGGTCTGACCCCATGGGAATGGCTTTGGCCAATGAGATGTTAGTAGATGAGACACACTGAAAGTTGAAATGTTTTTAGGCACTGGGCCTGCTTCTTTTCCATCTCTGTGTGGCTATGTGAATATGCACGCCTAGTGTCTTGGAGGATGAGGTACAAATGTAGGTGAGTCATCCCTGCTTTTACAGCAGAGGTCAGACTAGGTCATCTGATGCTTAGCCGCCTCCTAGAGATGAGTGAGCTTCTCGAGGATCCGCAGGGATCCATAGATAACATGCAGCTGACCACGGGAAAGATATAAGCCTAGGTGAGGTCAGTTAAGACCATCCCACAAACGTATGAGCTAAATAAATCTGCATTGTTTCACACTACTAGTGTTTTTGTTTTGTAATTGATATTCAACATTACTCTCTTAGCAGGAAACTGATACCATTTCCCCCAACACCCATTCCTCCCCATTCCCACTCCTACCTAGGATTCCTTACATTTACTAATCTGGATAAAGAAAAGAAAACATTATGGAATTTATGAGACTTCCATTAGTTTACATTTTATTAGAAGCAGCTTTCTATTCATAAGTATTGGAGGAAATGGCTCAAACAGAGGAAAGGGGGTCACAATTGACCAAAAGAAAAAGAAATAAAACACACAAAATGTTTCCTGTCCTATAAAGACAGCATGTAGGGAATATGTAACTCATTCTGGCACACAACTCTGTCTATAGAGCAAAGAGTATTCACCAAAACTATGTGTAAGAAAATTTCCTGTGAGATTTATATATATATATATATATATATGAACATATATATGAAATTCCTCATCATAGAATATTTTCTCTGCTATTTTAAAGATTCAAATATATATCCAGAATTTGAATGGAAGGTATATCCATCCATTCAAATAAGATAGTCATTCTAACAAACATCATTCCTCATGGAGCACAAAGGCTTTTCAACTGTCTGCTCTTAAGAGCCTCTGCTTTCCATTATTTTGCTGAAGCCATGAAGATCACAAAGGGAAAGGCTGAGTCATGAAACGTCTGCAGACTGTCCCTACTGTAGGGACCAAAGGCAGGTTGCCCCAGATATGCCCCTTTGGCAGGCAGATTATGTCAGAGCTGAAAGCCACGAAGTCCAAAAGACTCAGGAAGAAACTCTGACCTTCCCTCATCAACTCCATAAAAAGAATTTAGACGCAGGACCTGCTGCAGGAAGAGGGCCATCACTTTAGATAACTATTATGATGTGAACTAGGTGTGGTACACAGGGAGGGATGGGGCTATGCCTTAGAATTTCTCTCTGTGCCCCATTGTTTCCGTGTGGCCCAGCAAACATTTGTTTACCAAACATTTACTCTTTCATATTCCTGTGAACTGCTCCCCTTTTTCTTTGAAGTCTCAGATCCCTACCCACTTCTCCTTGGTTCAGGATGACATACAGACCTCATTGCCCCCAATGGTCTTTGCAACCCATGCCTATGAAATCCACACACATATGTCATTAAACTTTGTTTTTTTCTTCCTGTTAATCTGTCTCATGTCAATTTGATTCTAGACCAGTGAGAAGAACCTCGAGGGATAGAGGAAAATTCTTTCTTCCCAACACTGCCATCACATTAGAAGCAGTGAAAGAAAATTCTTTCTCCAGATGAAAAACTGAGATTGTAAACACAATCACTGTGCCCCAAAACTATGTATAAGAAAATTTCTTGTGAGTTTCAAATATATATAGATATGTATCTATCTATATATATTCATATAATATGTATATATCTATATATATATTCATATACATATGAATATATGAATGAAATTCCTCACTACAGAGTATTTTCTCTCTTGCCACTTTAAAGATTCAAGGTACATCCATCCATTCAAATAAGATGGTCATTCTATCATGTGAGTTTATCACTGGTAATTATATAAACTTCTCACATAAGGCAAAAAATCTAGAAATGCCTTAACTTTCCTACTGTGAAAAATTGCAGATTCTTCTTTTTATGCTTCTTTGGAGTATGACTTTCATGAGTCATACTTCCTACTGCCTGAAGCAGGATTCTCTCCATTATCCCCTGACACTGACCCTCTGAGGGTACACAGTATACAGCTTCTAGTAGCCCAGAACACGGTAATGCTTCTCTTTAGATTGTTCATGTTTCTAGATGCCCCAAACATATTTTGGGTGCATTTAATTGGTAGGGGTGGCAGACTGCTTCCTGGGTTTGAGATCTGGCTCCCTGACTTACCAGCTACCAAACACTGGACACTTTTTTTTTCTACATTTTTATGACTTATTTTCCTAATACATAAGATGGGACAATAATATTACCCAACTCAGAGAGCTGTTGTGAGGATTAAAATAATTAATGAGTGGAAAGGGCTTAAAACAGCACATCACACCTAATTAAATATTAAATCCATGTTAGCTGCAATTATTATTGCTGCTCAGCATCTCTATTAACCAAGGCCCAGTCATCAGCTATGAAACTTGGTTACTTGTCACAGTCAGAGTTCAGAGGGTTTAATCAACTGGGCTTAATTTTCATCAGCTTTGTCCCATTTTAACCACATGGCAATTTGGCCTTAGAACTTGCCACTGATTATACTCCAAGAATGACAATGAGATTTGCTCATTGAGAGGATGTGTGTGTCCACAGTGGTTCCTGCTGACTATAGCTTGTCCCTGGACCATGTGGCCACCACAGTCCAGGTCCCACTCCTGAGCTATCATCAGAGTCTGGCTTCCATCATCTCCCATGAGCCATGCTCCTGCTATGTGTGTGAACATGTAATTGCCTAGATGGAATGTCATTTCTGTTTCTGTTGTTGTTCTTTTAAAATTATTATTATTACTATTATTATTACATTTTTGTCACTCAATGGCAACAGATCTATTGGCAGTTTAAATTAATCAAAGCTATATTTTACTACTAGGAAAAGTATCATGCCATCTATACAGAATAAAGGATCAAAATTTGCCACCCTAAAGGTATCTCTTAGGCATGTGGATTATTTTGTTGTAATTATTTTTGAGAAACAGAAGGCTCAGGAAGAAACTTCGACCTTCCCCCTAGCTGCCTAAAGAATTTAGCTAGAGGACCTGTTACCACCTTATAGATTAAACTACAGTGTAATATGAACTAGGTGTCATTGACACACAGGAACTTAGCAAAGTCTGTTTGTTAAAATTCTTATGTCCATTGTTTCTATTTGACCCAGGAAAAAATTTACCAAACATTTACTCTTTTTCATTTTCCTATAAACTGCCTTCCTTTTTAAGTCCCAAAGCCTTACCCACTTCTTGGTCTGGATGGCATATAAGCCTCATTTGCTTGACTGCCTGTGGGCTTCATAGTCTTATGGAGGCTCTTCATGTACATAATTAAATTTGATTTTCTCCTGTTAATCTGTCTCATATCCATTTCATTCTAGAATAGCCAACAGAGTCTTGAAAGGTAGAGGAAATGTTTTCCTCCCCAACATCAGCAAGGTTTCACTGGGGTTTTCCTTATCCAATCCTATATTAAAATGCTTAATAACTACTTTAGAGACAAGTTCCAAAAATTCTTTGTTGAAAGAGGTAATCTCTACCTTAAGTTCACTCTTCCTAAAACAATCACATACCTATAATTACATATCTAAAAAGGAAGCATTTTCCCAATTCCCTGTGTAAATATATGTATCAATATGTATAATAAATATATGCATATATATCACACGTTTATTTAAACAAGGGAGTTGATACATACATATATATTGAAAGAGAGCAGAATTTATCACCCCAAAATACACCTCTTTGGCATAAGGATTATTTTAGGCTGATTACTTTTAAGAAGTGGCAAAGGTGAAACTCTGAAAACCTAGTAGAAGTTACCCTTTTGTAAGAGCCATTTACATTTTTGTGGGAAATCTCCATGTGTAAGGGTGTCTCCCTCTCTGTACCAAAAGAGAAGGAAGGCTCTAAGTCTCTGGAGGCTCTCACCAGTGGAGTGAGGCCTCAGAGCTGTCCCCAGGGCCCCCTTTCCTGCTCTTTGCCTGCCTACCTCCCCTAACTGGCTTCCACTCACTTCCACTGAACAACATCTTTTGTCTTTAGTTGAAGGTAATATTCAAAGGTGGTGACTAGGGCCATTTTGAGGAGTTAGTTTTCCTGGGTAACAGGAGGAGGTATACATGTTATTAAACTTCTTTTGTTATTCTCCTGTTAATTTGTCTTTATTCAAATTGGTCTCAGCCAAGAACCTAGAAGGGTAGAAGGAAAATTATTTTTCCTTCCCTGACATATACACAGGCACAGACACTCATGCATACTTTAAAGCCCCTATTGTGAACCCTGGGGAGCTATGGAATTAGTGAACAACATTGGCAGGAAAAGAAAAGGCCCTGAATGAATTATTAACTGTAGGATTTCTTCTACTCATTGGCATATGGACATTTTGCAGAAGCCCCCTTGGAAAAAAGAATTACCAAATCATAATGTTAGCCCTCCAAGGATCAAGTATAGATAGACTGTGAGATTCTAGATTTTAGACGCACCTTGAAGTTTTCCATTACTGAAAAAGAGAACTTTCAAAAAATTATTTTTAACACTAAATGAAATTTAGAAAATCATGGAGCAGGACTTTTTTAGCTTTTAACTGAGATATCTTTGTGAATTGTGTTTTACGGTGTCTTAAAGGCTTCAAATCTTAGCTAGCTCCATAAGCTGTTATGCTATGGATATTGATAATGACTTTTCTGTGTTCATTGACATTGTTAAGTTGAGCTATCTTCTGTTACTTTATTAATTTGAAGATGATTATTATGGGAAAGCAGATCAGGCCACAGTATTGTACTAAATGAATTTACAAAAATAAAACCCCATAAACCAAGTTTTGAAATGCATCATAAAAAAACATGGGTTCTCCATAATAATGTCATTGAATTCCAGGCATGTGATTCTGATTGATAGTTTCCCAAAGGAGAATATTTCCTTGAGAGTGGAAGAGAAAACATTAGCAAATTAGATGAATTAAGATTTATATGATCTCTTAGTTTTTAGGTGATTTCTAAATCCCTCTAAGATAAAACCCAAACTCCTCCAATTAGAAGATAAGAATTTGTGCCTTTAACATGTCGTTCATCAGTCTCCTGTCACCCAGTGGCTTTTGGTCCCTTCACCTCTAAATGCTTTCCTCCTGCCTGGAATTTCCTTTCCTAGCTTCCCATGCAAACACCCACCATCTGGCAAACCACTAATCCACCTTTAGAATGTAGCTCACATGTCCCATTCCTGGGAAAGCCTTCTTTGAGTACTGCAGCTCACGTCAGAGTGAAATCATCCCATGCTTCCTTGGTTGAGTGCTGGGTCTATTTGTGCTAAGTCCTTGAACAATAGGAATGAATTTCCAGGCTTGTGGGTGGAAAATGATTACAGCAGAGGTCAGGGTAAAGGAGGTAAGTGTGTGTGTGGAGACTGTTAACAGCTTTGCACACAGGTGTATAGGATATTTCAAAGAGATACTGTTCAAAGTGTAGTCCAAGGCCTGGCAGCCATGGCATTAGCATTTGACAGCCTGTTAGGAATGCAGAATCCTGGGCCCTTCCCCAGACCTACTGAATTAAAATCTGCATTTGAACCAGATCCCCAGTGCACCCTAAAGGTGAAGCACTTATTTGATTTTGACTGGCTCCTTAACAGAAAGAAGAAGACATCTTGGCTGCAACACACGAATCCTCTGTGAGATGGATGAGAGGACTTCAGTAGCACAGAAATATTATATCGTCTACAATTTCCTGATTGCCATGTTATGGTGCTAATTAATTTTGTTTAGTCTCTTTTAACAGTAGTTAAAATTGAGACTAAATGAAGAAGAGGCCTTTGTGGAAGTGAGATGCAGTTATAAGCCACAGATTGCGAAATGATGGGAGACATTATGGTCTATCATGTAAATGGGGAGTATTTAAAATATAATTATAACAAAGCATGGCAATAAAGTTGCATGGTAATTATGAAGGAGTAATTACTATTTGTTTGTTAAGTGGAGTATTTCTAGTCTTCCAAACTTTGTATTAAACACGAAACATTCGGTGAATAAACTAATAAAATGATCTTAATGGCTTACAGGATTTGCAGCTTTAAGCAAATAAGTATTTTGCTGAGCAAAATTAATATAAAAAATTTCTTCTGATTTTTATCCAAAACTTAGCACACCTTCAGTTTCATGATTCACTAAGAATATTTTCTAACATTATATTCCACGAGGAGATAGTGACATACATTGTAGCTAATACATACCAACAGCACAGAGAGAAGTGGAACATTCCACCTTTTAGCATTCAGTTGATTTAAATTCTTCTAGTATTTATATGGGATTGTAGAGATGGTTTTTAAAAACATCTCCTTATTACCAAAACTTACAAGTCTGGTGGTTTTAATACTAAATACAGAATATCCTCACCTCAGGCAGATTATGAATCTTACTTCAGAAAAATAAAATAAAATAAAGGTAGGGTGGGAAGAGCTGGGTGGAGAAGAAAAGCTAATGACAACAGCAGTAGTTTATTAGGGGTGAACTTGTACAGTTTTGGAGAGATGAGATGAAGGAATTTTAAAAAAGACAACTTCAAGAACTAAGTTAAAATAGAATGAAATTTTAATGTAGGAACGTTTTTAACATGTGGATGTGGATCAATCAGAAAAAATATTCCTGTGATATTCAAGGTGACCTGTACTTTACAAAGCTGTTTCATAAGAATGAATTAAAAAAATAATGCTAATTGAAGGATATTAAACTTAGAAATATTTTTTAACACATGCCTTCATTAATTTATTTATTTTAAATATCTATTCAGTGTATATATGTGCTGCACGATCTGCGACTTTGGATGTGACAAAGTTGTCACAGTCTAGAGGGGGAGAAAGACAAGGGGAAAAGGAAAACTCTAACAGATTGCAATGGATGCTTGGAGAGAAATATTAATAGGTGTTTTGGGAGCATGCAGTGGATGTGGACTTAACAGCACTGTAGCCGCAGAACATCCTCCAGCTTAGAGAGCACATCCAGTACCCCAGAGTCTGGAAATGCCACAGTTCACGTACATGGCTCCCCCAGATCATGAATGAGCATGTGAAGGACTAATGCCAAGTGTTAATTATTCCAGTTAAGAACAGGTTTCTGTCAAATGTTTGCTGAATGATAATATGAATGAATGAGACGGACACAATGATAGGATTTAGTTAAAATGATGTTAGAACACCTGGGACCCTATAGACCTGAGGGTGAAAACTTGCAGCCATAAAACAATGAATTTGAACTTCATTCAGCACTTGCTCCACGGTCTTTATATTTCCTGGTCCCTCCTAACTGACCAGCATTCCTCACTTCCTTCCATATGCAGACAGTAGTCTGTACTGATTTGGAATAAATAATAATGATGTAAAAGTGATAGATGCAAACATATTTGTCACTAGCTCTGCGTCAGAACCTGCACCCTTATTTTTCCCGACTAATTCCAGAAGACTGGCTGCTGTTCTATCCAGGCAGCTATTTGGCTACGTTTCTCTTCAACTTCCAGCATCTTTTTTACTATTTAATTATGTTTTGTATACTATAATTAAGTGAGGGGTAGTGATTTGGGTAGTTCTTAGGATACACTTCCATCTTGGAAGGCATATAGCTTCTGTCATCTGATTCTAAAATGGATTTAATCTAAACCCTTTATTTTGTCAATAAGGAAAATAAAAGTTTAATGAATTGCCAGTTGATTTGTGGTAGCTGGTGGCAAAATCACCCAGAACTGTGTTTTTTCTGGATCTCTAATCAAATGGCTTACTTTCTCTCTTCCTTACCACTAGAGGCAAAAAGAAATGAGTTTTTTAAGCCATTCTTATGACTGATTTCATAATGTTGGGATGGAACAAAAAGATTGAGTGTTCATTAATATATGACTATCGTGGTTTTCTGTCCACAGGTTAGAATTAGAACTAAAAACCAAGCAACTGATAAGATCTCCTAAAACCATGTAATCTGTCACCAGAATAAGTTTGTCTTAACAGAATAAACACATTATATGGGTTGTATTTACATTAGGCACATGTTTACTCCTATCATTTAGGCCAAAATGAGCAAAGGAATATAAACAAAAACAGTGGAAATAAATAAAAGTTAATAACACTTAAAGTGTAATTTGCAAGTACATTCCCAATTTTATTCCTCAGTAATTGATTACTGCTTATATTTAGTTTCTATATAATTTTCTACTTTGGGGAACAGCCTTACAGAAAAGGAAAATGCCCCACAGTGATAATAAAAACAGAGAACAGCTGTTTGCCTAGACGCAGGCACAGAAAATCACTTTTTGATAAATTATATTATGGCCTAAGAAATTATCTCAGGCTCACCTCTGTTTTTTCTTTTTTGGTATCATTAATCGACAATTACATGAGGAATATTATGTTTACTAGACTCCCCCCATCACCAAGTTCCCCCCACATACCCCATTACAGTCACTGTCCATCAGAATAGTAAGATATAGAATCACTACTTGTCTTCTCTGTGTTGTACAGCCCTCCCTGTGCCCCCCTCCACATTATGTCTGCTAATTGTAGTGCCCCTTTTTTCCCCTTATCCCTCCCTTCCCACCCATCCTCCCCAGTCCCTTTCCCTTTGGTAACTGTTAGTCCATTCTTGGGTTCTGTGAGTCTGCTGCTGTTTTGCTCCTTCAGTTTTTTCTTTGTTCTTATACTCCACAGATGAGTGAAATCACTTGATACTTGTCTCACCTCTCTGTTTTAAGTATTAAAACAGTATCATTTATTTTTTATTTTGAACAACTCTCTGATAATTCTTTTCATATAGCAAAAGATTCTTTTTAGAAGAAAAACCAGAAACCATTTAGCAAATGACATAATGAAGAAAGTCAATGTGTCAAGTAGATGTGCTGAGGGTTAAATTGGGTCCCTTTTTTGGGAATATGATTGAAACATCATCTATGCTGAATGAAGACAATATTTTGACACTAAGTGGAAAGTGACAGCACATCCAAAAAGCATCAGCTGACTTACCTAGGACTGACTGATGTCCCCAATGACAGACTGGGAAACCTCATGTAGTTGGAAGGCAAACATCAAGGAAAAGGTTTCTAATGTAAAGAGTCTTTAACAATACAAGGATCTTATTTATTGACCAAGATGGGCCACACCTGCTCTTGCCTCTTTCCTTCTTTCTCCATATTTCCACAGTGCTGTGCTTGTCTCTGGTAGAGCTTTTTGCATACTGTTTGTAATATTTATAGATTACTATAAACTCTAGGTCACATGACACTTTTTTTAGAAAGAGGTAGAGAGAAGAAAAAGTACAGCTAAAATCTTATAGAGCACATACTCCTTTGATATTAAAAATGACTAAATACATAAATGGAAGAAAGACATTATGGAGTTAGTAAATTCAAACTATGCAAAGGTTAAAAATAAAAAACACAAGACCTCTTTTTCAACTCCCCCACTCCCTTTTCTTCTAATTCCTTCCAGGGAAATGCATAAATATACACTTATTAATCCATCTATCTATTCCTTTTATTTATTTATTTTGCATTCCAAAGGAGGCTCTATGGCTCAGCAGGTTGGCTCTGTTGTTTGCTGTAATTACATAAGAAGAGCTTTCCACATTAGCCCATTTCATCCTTTTCAAATGCTGCTCAGTATTGTAGCATAATTATCATGTACCATAATTTATAAATGTCCATAAATAGGGGACCAGCTCAATCTCATTACATTTCCCTAATGCAATTCCATGTTCTTCTCCACTGTGATGAGAATTTGATGTGAAGGAAGTCAGGAGCTGGGCCTATTCACCTTTGCCTCGCATTCACCCCATTGGCTTCACAAAGTGTCTGAAGGTAATACACATTCCATTCTCTGTTGATCAAATTATTGAGTAAATGCAGACAAACTAATTCCTTAAGGTTCTTTATATTAATGAAATTTTAAAGGGTTGATGAATGAGGGCACAAATGTTTCCTTTTAATAGAGCATAGAGTCCTATAATTTCCATATTCAAAAATAACTAGCTAGCCTACTCACAAAAGAAAACAAACAAGAAAGAATTCCAAGCCCTAACCCTAGGTGTAACTCTCATATCATATGGAACTCATGTTAACGGCCCTCAGAAAAAAACAAATGGAGGGAGGAAGGTAGGGGGAAATCTAATATTGAAAAACACCAGGATTCTTCCCAGTATCCACTTTCAATCCACCACCAAAGAAGCAAACTTACATGCACCCCCAAACTGAACTCAAAGTCAGGTCAAGAAAACATCTCAATTTCCCACATGCTGTTTCTAAGCATATATTTCCTGTGCTAGAGAAGGAGAGAATTCCCCAAATGCAGCAAACTGAGTTAGTAGAAATAAATATAATACCAGTTTCAAAGTGAAAGTTATATATTACAGTGTAGGTATCAGTTAACAAGGCATCAACTGGGATAAGAACCTCACCTTCAGTGGATAAAGGATTTACAAGGGCTGTGACTCAAGATGGAACTTCTAATTCAAGAGTCGAGGCACTGATATTGTGACAATTTGAAGAGTGCTTTCATGTAGCGCGAATCCCTTACTAATCAATACCAAACAAATTTAACCTAGACACTAGAAACTGAGAGTTTCAAAGAGGTATTAAAGATCATTCATGCTGTAAACAGCTACAGATAAATCAATCTAGGGAGTCATAAAAAAAAATATTGTGGCAGTCCCACCTGTGGAATTTAGTGTAAAAACAATGTGTACCAATAGCTATGAAATAGAATATCCATTTGTTCATGCTATACAAAAAAAAGGGATAAAACAGCTTAGGGGCTGGACTGCCCCAGGGGAAGGTTGAGTAACTGTCTTCCATCCATTTTTTCTAGATGAGTGTAAATTTTTCTGTTGGGACTGAGCAATAAGGTATTTTACAGGGACTCCAATTACCTACATAACTTTCTAAAACATGAACATTATCATGTTTATTCCCCAGATGCCCATCTACAGGATGAAGGCCAAGCTTCTTAGCACAAAACATCCAACATTATGACCTAAATATACACATCTCCATTCCACATACAGGACTACTCACAAAGGATTGAAAGTGCCACACCTAGATTTATTATACTGCTCCTTCTGTCTGACTAGCTGCCCTTTTTTCCCACTTAACCACTTCCCTAGAAGCCTTCCTGACCTCTTCTCCCATTCCCCAAGTTCCCATAGAAAGGCTTACCATAAATTAATTTTTAATACATTTATTTGATTTATTCATTCACCCTTGCTGGAAATTCATTCAAAATTAATTTGAATCTAATCCTGCATACCAGGTATTGTGCTATCCATGAAAGATTGAAGCAGTGAATAAAATGGACATAGTCTTAGCCCTTAAAGAATTTTCTTTGTGATAGCAAAGCAGACATGAAACAAGTAATAAAAAAATCACAAGTCAATTCCAAGCTCTTCCTTTACATGTCTATGTCTACCATATAAACATTGAATTTGCCACATGTAAAACACTCATCTCACTCATGTTTGTCTTTCTCCACCAATTCAAAAACCTCTTGAGGGTAGGATTTCTGCATTATTCATCTTTGTATTCCTAAAGTGCAATGTAGTTTCTGGAACATAGCAGATCACACACACACACAGTTTTAGTAAGTTCTCCTATTTTTCTTTTTTTTTCTTTCTTTCTTTTTTTAGGACAGAATACACTTTGAAAGCTGTCCTAAGGCTTGACAAAAGCAGAGCGCTGGGATTGTTCTGCACCCTCTCAGCTGAATAAACCAACTCCATTTTCATCCAGTCAGACAGTGGATATATCTGTCAAGTATTTGAAATATTTCTGCCTAAAAAGAGAGTCTCTAAGTTTCTTAATAATACATTTAATGTTGAATAAGTCGGTAAAGAAGGCTTTCTCATTTAAAGTAGGTGCTGGAAACCTTTTCCTGGTTTCCTAAAGATCATTGCAAATTTGGCTAGTTATATCTTGGACATACTCAGTAATTGCAGCAATTTACTTAAAAATAATCACAACCAAAGAAATAAATATTTTGCACTGAACACAGTTTGAATTTCCTGGCCTGACAATTAGATGCAAAATATGCAGAAGGAGTCACCAGCCAGGAGTCTATGAGTGTTCCTGAAATGGAAAAGTCATGTTTGACATAGTTCTCACAAACTGATGATGGCTGAAGGTATGAATTATAGAATCATCTTGCTGATAAGGAGTTTTATTTTCATAATCCCAATTTTACCCTTCACTCATTAATTGCAAAACCTTAGACCAGTCACTTAAAATTTCTGGAACTTATAAATTGTGGCTGCCCCCTAACTCATAGGACCATATGAATTTACATTCAGCACTTAACCTCAAACCTGGTATATAGTAGCATATGGTAAATATTTATTGAATGAATGACAGACTGGGAGTAATTCTGTGACCATCATGTAAGTGAGGCAGAGGGATAGCTTTTATGAACCATGAAGCACACGAAATAAATATTAGGCATTATTCATCTTGTTGGGCACATATAAAAGTTTACTTTTAGAGCCATTTTCCTGAAGCTGTGTCTCTCTTTTATTCTCACCATAGGAATAGTACAGTCAATTGAAAATAGACCTAAAACTCTGCAGGCATTACAGTGATGAATTTCAGAAGTGAGGAGAGTTCAAAGGTTCTATTTTAGACTATAAAACTTAGAGTGGTAAGAAGGAGAGCTTTCTTTTATATGGATTATGATCTGTTTTACCAGGTTGACTTTGTAAAAGACCTCCATATGCTACACTTCTATAAAACAGTCAGCTTTGTTTCACTCTTGTAGACATAGCACAGGAGAGACCCTGTCGAATTTACCAGATAAAATAAAGGACAAAGTATGACCATTCTTTACTTTTTCCATTTTGGGTGCTCTTAAGGAAAGTGAACTAGCATCTAGCTCTAACTAGCAACATCTGTCTTCTCTGTATGAGAATGAAATGAAACAACTCTCTTATGAGATTTGGTGAACTGCTCCTACCTTGGTTTGGGGCACATCACAGTGCAATCTTATTTGGCTAATGCCCTAAGGCTTAAGAAGAGTAAAGAGGAGGTTTTTGGAAAGGGCCTATCTCTAGATTCAATCTTACGATTGTTCACAGAGAAGTTGGTTCTAAGCAGAATGTCCATATTGTAAATTAATCACTTGGCCCTTTAAATGGGAAGCCAGTGTGAGAAGGCTGGTTTTAGATGGTAGGGGGAGAACTCCCTGCCTTTTTTCAAAACATAATGAGAACAGAGATATCAGAATATTCTTCTGATTAGAGCTATAAAAATGGAAAGTAAATTGCAATTTAAGATTTGATATGAACTGTAAATTCTAAAGAACAGGTGAAATTTCATAAGGTGAGTTATGTAGTGACATACTTTGAAATGAAGCTATTTATGTGCTAGAGACATTAGTGTATTACCATGTTTATTAATCAAAATAACTTGTTTTTGAGTTGAAACCAGAAGGTTGAGCAACTCTACACAGCTAATAAATGTCAGAACCAGATGTAATCCCTAGTATTTGATATTCTGTAGTTCATTTACCCACTGTTTCCTGTCTCATTTTATCCTTTCCTTACTTCTTATCAAAATTGTCATAATTTTGAATGATGACAGCCTTTTGTCAACAGTAAGGGAAGAAGATTCAGAACATTTACTCATCCAACAATTATTTACGTAGCACTTACTATATGTCAGACATTATGGTAGATCCTGCAGACCAAGACCAGTGAACAAAATGAAGTCCTTGCTGTCACAGGCATCACACCACAGTACAGCCAATTCACAAGCAAATTTATGAATATTATTTCATGTATGATAAGTGCTGAGAAAAAACAAGTCAAGGCAATGTAAGGGACAGAGAGGGACAGGGAGTGAGTAGTATTTTAAATAGAGTAATATGGAAAAGATCTTAGAAAAGGCCGAAATGAAAAGAAGCAGAAGACTTTGGAGGTAAGTGGAAAGGATGAGGTCCAGGAAATGGGACAGAAGTCCAAATGCCCTATGACTAGTGTGCTTGGCTGTGAGCAAGAATAGCAATGAAGTTGGAGCCCAAGAAGGAGGGTAAGGGGAGAAGTCAGAGAGCTGCTAGGGCTTCAGTGTTGGCTCTTTTTGTGATAGAGTAAAAGGGGATTTTCTATCTTGAGAGGTTAGCAGGGTGATAGCAAGGGATCCTCAGGAGAAAGATGCATCTCATGAGTTGAGTGTCAAGTTCCAAGGTCCAGCTGTTTCTAGGTATGTGGAGGTACTTCTGTTGCTAAACCTAACTACTTGGGTTTTCCTTCTTTGTAAAGATAGTAAATCTCACTATGGAATAAATGTTTTCATATTTAAATGAGAGTGTGGGAAGAAAGGCTCTCTAGGATCCTGCATTCTAAGAATCAGTGAAAGTCAACCTTAGGCCCTCTGGCTCCAATTCTCTAGGGATAGTGGGGAGAAGAATAGGTATTTCCTGCAATTAGGCCCAAAGGAGCCTAGAAAAGTAATAATAATATTATCTCAAAGGAACCAGAGTTTCAGTGGAAGAGTGAATGGAAGTAAAAGATAAGATAATAATGGGCATTCTTTCTTGTACCTTCAGTGAACATTACCCAAGAAAGTTGGTTAATGGGACATTTTTTTTGTGAATAATTTTGTAACCTGAGTAAAGCTGACCCTCCTTCATGGTCCAGTCTCAGCACAGAATAAAGTGCAAAGAAAAATAACCAAGAAACATTACATTAAAAAGCAATTAAAATCTATCTAACTATCTTTTAAAAAAAACAGGTAGATCCTATTGATAAATCCTCCTCTTTTTTTCTTTTCACTTTTTCTGAATATCACATCTACTGCAGGACTTTCTCGGTCTTCACAGCCTCCTTCCCCTTCTCCTAAATCATCTAGGATCCTGTCTTATTTTTTGTTAGTACTTTTCCAAAAGAGAATGTTGCCAGTCTATCCTATCTCCTTCGAAATTTGCAGCTCTTCCTGCCCATGATCCTTATCAGAAGAACAAAAAAACAGACATAGAAGATACTCCTTTGGAAGCTGAGGAGGAAAAGGTTGAAAATACTCAGGCACTCATAATTTTTCTCCCTAATATAATTGGTATGTTTATTGATTCTCCACTGTCTGAGCTGTTACTTCTAAATCCTCAAATTAGAAGGAATCAAGGATTATTTTACTAAATAGATGGGATCAACTCTAATTTAGCACTGTTATTATATGGTTATCAAAATGGACGTGCAGTATAAATTGCCTCCTACTTCAAATGCTTTTTATGTAAATGCAAGTTCTTTGTGGATGTGTGATGGTTTTGTTTGTTTTGTATTATTGGACCTCCCCAGTTTCTCTGATAATGAAATAGTTACATATCTATGGACATCTGAATGTGAAAGAAAGATAATTTGCAGCATCATCTGATTAACCCAAATGTTATGATAAAACAATCCTTTAGTGTCAGGGGTGAAAGGAATTCTGTGGGTTGTGTATGCATGCATATGTGTGAAAGATGATACTTTTAAAAAGGAACAGATTGAATATACTTCTCATTTATTCATATCTGTACTATTAGAGAAAAGCATATTGAATGGTCTCAAAAAGGCTTTTATTAACAATCAAAACAATACTTTGTGGTTTTCTAATCAAATAAAAATGATTCAAATTATACTCCAACATGGACGTTCTACCACTTAAAATGTGAAATTGAAAAATTTCCTAGAATCATAGCACTTTTTCCCCTTAACGTCTACTTAGGTTTTAGATTGTCCCCATACATTTTTGAGGCTCATTTATCAATCACATACAACCTCTTGAAAGTTGGTTAAAATAAACAAGCAAAAGCAAAACAAACCCTAAATTGCTCAATCATCCCTATATGCTTGTTTCCATTTATTCATTTTTTAAAAATAACCTATCTTTATGGAAATGTTCAAACATACACAGGAATAGAGAACAAAAAGTGAATCTCCGTATTCCCTTCATCCAATTTCAACAATTATTCATATAATATATACCAAAATAATTTTATCTAATATGCCCGACCTTTTTTTTTTTTGGCTGCAGTGTTTTCAGGCAATTCATAGAATATACTAAGGCTCTTCCATACAAACATGGTTTTCTCTAACAAACATTCCTGCTATGGTTTTTGTTTTGCTTTGTTTTGTTTTGTTTGGCTAATGTGTTTTTAAGCAATTCATAGAATACACAACGGATCTTACATAAAAGTCCCAGAGTATTTTTTCGGTCCCCGGTCTTCCCTTGGATTCCTTATTGGACTTTCCAAGTTCAAAGGTTGTCCTAGAACCTATAGCTATTAAATGAAATTATATGAGTGAGGCAGTGATAGAATGATGCTAAATGGCACAGCTTAAAAAAAATACAGATATATGAAGACAATGACTATGGCCTGTTGGAGAAAGGTGCTGTGAATGCTTTCCTGAGGGTCAGTGCCTGCACCCTGGCTGTGTGCTGGGCAAGACCTCCCAGAGCTTCCTTTGGAGGAAGGGCTTCCAGGGGCTCTCCTCTTCCTCCGTAATTGGCCATCAGCCACTGAGAAACAACACATTCGGCTCCATCACAGACATAGGGAGGCCTTGAGGAATAAGGTGAACACAGGTCTGTCTTTGTTCCCAACAGGTGTCCTGACATTCTACAAAATCTGTGGGGGAAGCTACATCCCACTATGTGGATTCACTGTTTTTTTAAAACACAAAAGTAGTGTGGTTCAGATTAATCCCTTTTTTCTAGACTTAGCAGACTTACCAGTCCAATAGCTTCATGAGAAAAAGAATTTCAAATGAGTCACTGATACCTCACTTTACAAGCATATGGCACTGGTCCAAGACTTAATATAGAAAATTATAGATCTTGGCCCAGGGTAATTTTAATCTCTTTCCGTAATAACAGGCTTTCAGCTACCGAAAGCCAGGGCTTTGCATGCTGAAATTGGAACTCTGACCCTGAGATACAAACTCATAACTTGTAAGCACAAAGAAAGATTCCAGAACTTTCAGGAGTTACATATAAATAAACATGGGTCAGATTATTTATCCAGACAATGTGTGTCTTGTACATTCTATCTTAGATCAGAGAAGGTAGGACTGCCTGTTCACTATAAACTATTGTACTGGACACAATTGAAAAGATAAAAGGCAGGTTTAATTTATCATTCTAAATGGCTTCATTTATTTATCTCCCCCAAAACAGGATTTCCCAAGATTGTGTCAGGTAAGAACTTCCTTGCAATGACAAATGTATTTACCCTATGCTATGTATTATCATATATATCTTAGAGTACCTCTGTATCTCTCGTTTCTTCCTGTGTCCTACATCAGATGGGCACGTGGAAGTGGTACATTACAACAAACTGCTTAATTGGTTAAAAATCCCAGTCTAATGTTTTATTTCATTGGAAAAAAAAGAGTGACAGAATTCTTTTTAAAATAAGGAAGGTATATAAGCCTATGATGAGTAAAACTATTCTTTCTTCTTGGTTAATCAATTCATGTGAGCACTGGATGAATACTCATTGAAAATAAATTTTCTGTTTTTGACCCTCAAATAAAATTTATTTGCCTGGATTGATAGTCTGTCTTTGTAAATTCTATGGTGTTTCCTGAGAGACCATTTATGAACTTCTACAACTAAGTTCTAAACTTTCTGACAACAGAACACAGAAAAGGAAAGGTATGGATTCATCCCATTACTGAATTGCATTCATAGCAAATAGTTACCTAGAAACAAGTTTAATCCTAAATTAACATTTTTTATCTTATTTGAAGGGCCAAAATATTTGCATGTGAATTAAAGCTGGCTTTAAGTCTAATAGGCATATCAAATGTTGCTGGTCTAAAGTGTAACTTTTTGGGATACAAACTCTGGGGGATACAAACTACATGTTTTTCCCGTCTTCTTATTTCAGTACCAACCCCCTAGTTGCTGATACCCCAAAATCTAAGAGGCTTCCTTCCTTTACCTCCAAATCCTTACCGACCCTTTGAGGTGACTTTTGAAATACATCTTCAGTCTTTCCCTTGTGCCTATCTCCCCACCCATTTAATTTGTTCAAAAGGAACACTATCTTGCTGGAATTATAGGTTTTCCCATGAACTAGTCAGTGATTTTTCTAAAGCAAAAATCAGGTTGTGATCCTCTCCTGCTTGAAAATCTCCAACAGTTTCTCATCAAACTCCAAAAAAAATATCAAACTCTTCATAGACAAAGGTCGGTGCTTATCTCTACAGCCTCATCTCTAACCATTCTGCCTGTTGCTGACTCAGCTCTAATTACATTTGAGCAAGTCAATGTAGCTTTTGTTTGGAGGCTTTATAATTGGAATTCTGCCAGGAAGGCTCTTTCCCCAAACACCTTTGTGTCATTCAAATCTCAGCAGAAATGTTACTTCAGTGAGTCGATCCCTAATCATGCAAAATGAATTTTTAATCAAATCTTCCTGATTTTGGTATAGTCACAGGAATTATCATCACCTAAAATTACAGTTTGTTATATTTGCTTCTTTATTGGCTGTTTCCCCCTTCACTGCCCCAGAATTCAAATTCCAAGGAAATAAACAGTTTGCCTATCTTTATTGCTCCTCCCTGGCCTCTAGAATATACTGGACACTTAATAAATATTGAGTAAATGATTAATAATTGTATATATTTGCCACAAATGGCATTAAAAATCAGTATCTTATTAATCTATACATGCTAAAATGAATAAAGAAATGTTAATACCATTTTATTAAAAGCACACACACATAGGCATCTAATTGCTGTTTAATCAATTCTTAGATAAAAAGAAGAGTGAAAATGCGTAGTAATGAGACTACCATCATTTTGGAGGGCATACTACAGAGAGCAGTTTATTTCATTTAGTCCCTATAACCATCTGATGGGGTGACTCAACTTTACAATGGAAGAAATGAAGGCTCAGAGGGTTTTAAAAGCTTACCCAAAGTCATAGCTAGTGGTAGATTCTTAACTGTAAACTGTATTGCCTCTAAAATAGCCATAATGATGGTGGATAAGAAGAAAATCACTAAAATTTATTGAACTATTCTGCTTATGTACCAGGCATCTTGCTAAGCATTTTACAAGATGAGGGAAAGACCATGCCTACAAATATCCCTAGTCCCAGTCTGCCTCGCGTTTCCAAGTCTTCCTGGCTTATAAACTAATAAATGTAGCCATTGTCGCTTCTCAGCCAAGCCTCCCAGGCTGGTGTGCCTCTCCTGTCTCTGGCCTCTTGTTGTCACATCCTTGGAGGCCATGTGTTCCATAGGTGGGGAGTCTGGTTCACACTGCATTCTGAGAGACTGTGTGCAACAGGGCCACCAGCAAGAGAACTTCAAAACATGAACAAGGAATAACACTTTTTAGGACTTAAGCCTGATATTTGAGAACCTATTACCATGACATAATATACCCTATATGGACCAATTCAGATTTACTATCTCATTTAAACAATTCAATTAAGCATATTATTACCTCCATTTTCCAGATGACATACATAAGTTTTAGTGAAAAGTCAAGCACTCAAAACCATGTGACTATTAAGTGGATGGGAACACCATGCTATCCAGAAGGCAGCTCACCATTAGACTATAGAAGCCACTATGCCAGGCTGTCTGAATCCAAAGCTTGAACCTTCCACTGAGGACTATTTTTAGTCCTATTAGTGGCATTTGTTTTTTCAGGGGGAATAATTTTAAATTCTTCAATGGCGATATTAATCATTTTTTCCAGACATTGTATAACCTCTCAGAGAAAGTTTAGGTTAAAAGATAACTACAGGTCTTATTGTCTAGCAAGAAATATGACCAAACTACACATTAGTTAATGGCAACTTTTCTGTACTCTGTGTTCCCTGATAAACCTTACACACAACGTTCTAATAACAGATTGTGAGGTTTTATTGACTAGTGCAGTCATAATTGCTTTATGATTTGTAACTCCTCCATTGCTCTCCATTTTATCAGAAATCATGGATTGTGTAGGTCCCCATGGGAACCATTTACAGGCAAAGCAATGCAAAGAGCCTTTTCAGCCCATCTCAATAAAAATGGCCAGTTATTTTACAGTTAGAACAATATTTACCCAACCAAGGAATTTGTACCACATCAATTTGCACTCTTCCTGATAAAAACAGAATTACTACCAAGTACAGAAAATGCAAAACCACACATTTTTTAATATGAACCAAAGGAAGAATGCCGCCAAGTTTGTTATTCAAAATTTTTTCCCACCCCTCAGAGGTATAAATCATACTTTCTATGAACAGACTAATTGAGACCAATCTAACATTTGGTTCTTTACATTTCAAGATGTATAAGATAAACAATAGCAGATGCAATTCCTTTCCCATTAATGAAGGAATAAAACAAAACTCTAGTTAATGTCCATGGTTTTCATAAATTTTTTGTATGTTACAGCAAAAGGATTTTGGTTATAGATTGTGAACAATGAAATCAATATCAGTGGCTATTGGAATAAACAAATAAAAGCTAAATATATACCTATGAATATTGCTTCAGTAATTTCAATGTTTTAAGATCACACCTATGCTGGTAACATTAAAATCACTGGAGTCCTTCCTTGCTTATCTTCATGACCCTGTATCTTTACATTTTAAATTAAACTTAACATATTTCCCAATAAAGAGATGGGGTTAAGTTCTGCAAGTAGAAAGTTCAAGAACAATTTGTTTTCCTGAACATGGTCAGCACACTTTCATTTGAATATATTTACATTCATGTGACAAAGACAGGAAAGGCCTTTGACTGATAGAAGTCACAGTTCACTTAGTATACAAACTGTAAAGGACTATCCACTATGTCAAAGGGGTTGCGTGTAAATATGAACACCACTTATCATCCAATATAGGTGCTGAGCACTACCACAGATGTCTGATTCTACAAGCAGTATCTGATGGCATGGAATATAAAAGAAATGGGAGAAAAGGGGTGTATTAAATTCCTTTTGCTGTTATATCAAATTCCCACAAACTCATTGCACTTAAAACAATACAGATTTATTTTCTTGGTTTTGGAGGTCAGAACTCTGAAATCAAGGTATCAGCAGAGCTGTGTTCCTTCTGGAGGCTTCAGGAGAGTATCCGTTCTTTGTCTTTTCAGCTTCTAGAAGTCATCTGTATTCCCTGGCTTGTGATCCCTACCTCATATAGCTCCAGCCTCTACTACTTGTGTTTTATTTCCCGATGCTAGCTCTGATCCTCCTGTCCCCCTGTTGTAAGGATCCTTGTGATGACACTGGACCCATCAGAAAAATTCTGGATTAACTCCCTATTTCAAGATACTCAACTTAATCATATCTGCAAAGTCCCTTTACCATGTAAGGTAATATGTGTATAGGCTTTGTGGTTTGGGATATGGATATTTGTCAGGTGCTATTCTTCTGCCTATCACAGAGGAAAATAAGTGAAAGAAAAGGCAAAAGACATGGAAGACTTGGAACTATTGGTATTATCATCATAGCAATTATTGTGATTTATTCATTCAGCAAATATCTATTTGAGCTATTAAATTATATCAAATAAGGTCAGGTACCTGGTAGACACACTCTAAAATAGTGAGCCTAAATTAGCTACACTGGTCATGTATTCAAGTGTGTATGGCCTGTCTATACATGGATGTTCAGTATTCAAATAAGTCATATTCTGAACAAAGCCTTAATGACGTCTTAAAATAAGTTTTTGTTCATTCAGTTATGCAAGAAATGTAGGGAAAAAAATTTTTTTTCATTAGATTTGGTGCCAGAATGTGTTCAATAATGATATAACATGGATTATGCAGAGAAAAAGGCTAATTCAAAACAATATGCTCAAAAAGTTTTAACTGAGGCACATTCTTTCACTGTGAAAGGTGTGAAATGTTGCAAAGAATGAGTCAAAGGTAACAGTACAACTGAAGGTCTAAGAGAACATTTTCTCCTTACAGGGACCTTCAGTTTTTTTATTCATCAGCAAAAATCAGAACAGAAGACACTAAGTGGTTGGATGAAAAAGGCAAGTAATTTCTAAGGTCTTTTATGCCTAAGGGTAAATTAGAGTCTGATTTCAGATTGTGTCTCTTCTTCCTAACAAGAAAATGGAAACACTTATGAAAATAGAACAAATTTTGCTTCAGGGCCATTTCAGGAATATTATCATTTTGCAATTCATCTATTTTGATATATTACTCCAATTATAGAAACCATCATTTCCTGATGAATTTTTTGAAACCACAGAGTCATCTTAAAAGATTGCTATTATCTAAATGCATTATATTTGGGGATTTTTAGAAAACGGAGGTGGAGAAAGGGAGAATATAATTAACTTCACAGCTAGAAGGTCCCAAAATATTGAAAACCATTGGAGAGAGGCGTAGTCTATAAAATTTGGACAGTACTGCAATTCCAGATCATCAGATTGAGGGAGATTTATCAAAAATTGTGAATATATTGACTGGAGAAAAATATTTCTAAGGCATACAACAAATCAAGGGTAAATTTAGTTAATATGCAGAGAGTCCTAACTGATCAATTTGTAAAAATGATGACCCAAGAGAAAAATGAACAAACTGAAACCATAGGTCCAAGGGAAAAGATGCATAACTGAACTATAAATGGATGAAAATGCTCAAAGCTCACTAGTGAAGAGGAGAGTTATAATCAAGACAAAAATATTACATTGGGTAAGTTTTAAATAGGCCAAGACCATAAAATTTGTTCTTTCTCAGTATTTTAAAGATTTAGGACACAAGACTTTGTATTGTTTTGAATGAATTAAATATCTATAGAACTTTTTTTCTTTGAGGTTCAAGACATCATAGTTTTAAATATGCATAACTTTTAACCTGGTAATTCGCTTTTAAATGTCCACCCTTTACATATCATGTGACAACTATATCTTCATAACAATTCTTCATAACTATATCTTCATACAAACAATTGTACCATTGTTTGTAAGATCCCTCAAAGCAGTACAAATATTCATTTGAAGAGCAGTTTATAAAAATACAGTACATTCATTAAAATAGAATATGATACAGCTACAAAAGTAAAATATGTAGGCTGGCAGTTCTCAAATTGTGGTCTGTTTCAGAAACCTTTCAAAGAGTTCACAGGGTCAAAACTGCTTCATAATAATACTAAGATGTTACTGGTATTTTTTTCACTCTTTTTGGGATCCTCATTCTCAACAAGTACAGTGTAGATTTTTAGGGGTTACATGACATGGGAGATGGTAAATACAGAAGCTGTGTTCAATTAGATCAAACATTAGAGATTTTCAAAGATATAAAGCTATCCTTACTAATATTTTTGTGAATTTGGAAAATATGGTTATTTTCATAAATGTTATTTAGATGAATATTTCAATGGTTCTATTATTATTGTAAATGAATTACACAATACAAATATATTTTGTCAGTTTAAATTTCTAATATTGCAAATTTTGATAGGCATAACCAACATGAACAAAATTTTTTGGAGGTATGAAGAGTTTTAATAATTAAAAGCATCCCAAGACCAAAAAATTTGAACACCCTTAACCTAGGCCTATAAACTACTTCTTAAGAGTGATCCCCAACCTACTTCTCTTTCTTTTATAGCATCATATTAAAAGCATAGATATACAGAAGGAAGAAAAAAGGAAAAGGATATAAATAAGGAAAACACACATCATACATAAGAATGGAGTTACGAAGAATTAAAAGTACCCCTGCATGATTTTTAAAGTATATTAAATACTAACAAGAAGCTGTATAAATGTCATAGACAAAATTATTACCGTAATATTACATGGTAAAAATGCTTGAAGTCTTTTTTAAAAATTATTTTTCTTTATGTTTATTATTTATCTGTAGAACCATAATTTTAGCATTCTAAACATTTTTTCTCTTCAACAATTATCTTATAATATTTGCAAAATACAGAACACACAAAAAATCTGCAACTCCATTGCTGAGGCCAATGATGGCTATTCATTTTGGAATATTTCTTCTGAGACTGCTCTATTATAATTGAATTATTTGTGAAATAACAAATGAGTTTATTTTGATTACTTTTTAAGTAACATAAACATTTTCAAAGTTATTCCAATTATAGCTTGAAATGTCTTTTTATCCTTTATAAAAGTTGGACATTATTTCCAGGATAATAACCTAAGAGGGGCTCTGTAAATGAAGGGGTGTCCTATTTTTTTAAGAGAACTTGAGAAACTTAAGTAAAATAGCAATAGCAGCTGTTGGTAGCTGCAGCTTTAAGACAACAGAAGCTATCCTGACTATGAGAGTCACGGCAGGGAGGCCTTATAACAGAGAATAAATGATTAGGCCAAATGTCACTGCTCTCAGGAAATTCTTTGGGGAGTGACAGAAACCCCTCAGAAATTTCGAAGTGTTCCCTGGGCCACACAGGAAGAAAGCTATCTGTGCATTTTAGCATCAGCAGCCAGTTAAAATAATTATTGGCTATCACCAAATTAAGGGCTACAGATGAAGGACTTGGGCTACCTGGAAGGACATATTAACAAATCTACTCATTACAGTTGACATGTAGTTCTGGAATGAAGGATAATTATTCACTTTATAAGACCTTACCTTTAATAAGGGGGACTCACAAAAGATAATTCCAGTAAAAGCTGTCCTCCTGGCAGCCATTCTAAGAATGTTCATTAACTTAAACTAGTGAATTTCAAATACTCTTCCTATCTTTGATTATACCTGTATTCTGAAAGCTTTGTAGTGGGTACCCAATCTCACAGAATTTAG
Source organism: Manis javanica (assembly GCF_040802235.1). Lineage (NCBI taxonomy): Eukaryota > Metazoa > Chordata > Mammalia > Pholidota > Manidae > Manis > Manis javanica. Next base: position 52,725,036 of record NC_133170.1, on the reverse strand, counting down.
GAAACTGTCATGGCTTTAGATGTCATATTTCCTTGAAACTAAGTATTAATTGTTTTGTTGACAATAGTTTGAGGGACAATTCTGATGACCGAGAAATTAAATGACTCTTCTATCTTGACCTCGTAATCTATGGAAGCAGAAATCTCCATTACAAATAATTCTACTTTCTTTCTTGGAACAAAGATAACTATTCATTAGTGGGATTAATTAAATGCATGAGCAGCTCCTATCAAACAAGAGGGGACACAACATTTCACCCAACTTTGATTCAGAGATTGATTCATATCTATATGTAAGAAAGACCCAAGGCTAAAAAGCTTGGGAAGTTTTACAAGCTTTAGTAAATAAAATCTCTATCAGAGAAATATTGCAAAGGTATAGAGATTATAATTAAAGTATGAAGGAGAAAAGCAAGAAAATTAAACCTAAAACAAGACATACAATTTACAACAAAACTACTGTAACTGTAATGGATTAAGAAATATTAATTAGCAAGAGTAGAAAAAGAGTTAACAAAAACATTATTCTATGGTCCCTAGAACACAGCTTCCATTCAGTAGATTCATAATCACTATGATTTTGGACGATAATCATCTGCACAAAAAAATACGGTCATAGTATCAATATGAAAAATTACTAAAGTTTTTTGTATTAAAGATAATTGGCCCAATCTTCCAGTATAATGAAAAGCAGCATTTGAGGACAACATTGTTCAGGGGTTAGGCATCAAGACAAAAGCTAGTCTTGAAAGGTCATTTCTCTCCCTTCTGCACCCACTCAATGGCAAGGTCATCATCATCTGGAAGTAGTGGGAAGTGAAGACTGAGCAACTTGTTGAGGTCAGAAAGTATAGGTTAGGCTAGTTCTTCATCTTGTATGTAAATTAATCATTAGAGTTTAATAGATTTACCACCTGACCATCAGCTTGGTATTAAAGAGTTTTCATTAGGCAAACATGTTTCATAAATAATATTTCCCTCTCTCTTCTTCTGTCTCTGTCTCTCTCAATTTACTGACAGTACTATTCACTACTTTTATATGCCAACCACAACACTAAGTGCATTATGCGCATTATCTTATTTAGCCTTTACCAATATCTTATGAGGAACATTTTATTTTTACCTCCATTGTACATTTGAGGGGACCAAGACTTTCAGAGATTGAGGTTACAGAGGGTTTTGTGTTCATTAACAGTAAGGTCATGATCATAACCCTGGTCTGTATGCCTCCAGAGCCTGAGATTTTCATCAATCTGTTAGATGTCTTTTCCATTAAGAATATCAACAGATTTCATATCTAAGTCCAACAGATATTACTTTGACTATGGTCACCAGTTTCAGTATTGATATTCTTTCAAGGCAAGTAAAGAAAAAAATATTTCTCATATTCCTCTATTTTTCACTTCATCATTGTTTCAAAACTTTGAAGATATATATTCCCTGAATTATTTTAAAGTGAGGTCTTATAAGATTATTACTTTAGAATATTAATAAAGGAAAAGAAAGTAGTGAATGAGTGGTAGAGGGTGAAGACATTTGGGGACAATCACTTAATTATTCTAATTGGTGTTTACCCATATTTCACAGGCAGGAAAACAGGATGGGAAGAGTTAAATAACCTGCCTAAACTTATTGGTAAATACATAAGTCAGGATTCTAAGCTTATTTCAAGTCTAGTAATGTTTGTTATACTCCACAGAACAAAGATTAAATAGTGAATCTCTAAGTCTATAAGAAAAAAATAACATACAAGCTGCCCCTTGAACAATGCAGGTATTAATTCACATTTAACTTTTGATTCCCCAAAACTTAACTACTAATTGCCTACTGTTGACTGGATGCCTTACCGATAATAAAGTCGATTAACACATATTTTATGTTATATGAATTATATGCTTCATTCTTACAATGAAGTAAGCTAGAGAAAAGAAAATGTTTTTTCAACTTGTCCAAAATTTCCAAAAATTTTTCCCAATATATTAATTGAAAAAAATTTGTGTATAAGTGGACCCACACAGTTCAAACCTGTGATGTTCAAGAGTCATCTGTGTTTTCATTTTAAGCATTTAACATGGTACTGGATGAACAGTGTAATTCCTTCAATAAGTCTACCCTCTTCAGTAAATGTTCCTAAGAGTCCATGACACTAATTTCCACACCGTAATTTCTGGTGTACAAAGTGATAGAAAAACATAAGGGAATATTACTGAAAACAAAAAAGAAAAGTGGACCATACAATTATATAAGCCACGTAAGGCTTACTAAACTTAGGATCACACACCAGTTTTAACTTAACAATGGATATTTTTTTCCTATCAAGATTTTGCACTTCAACTGAAAGGCATTAAAAAGGTAACTACTCATAAAGTACAGAGATTTAGGTACTCAATTACTCATTCCATTAAAAATACATATTTGTCGAGTATCCATTAGGCACAGATAAACAAAACAACAAAACCTGCTAGATATTAGGAATACAAAGGTGATCAAGACAGACATGGTCTCTGGCCTACTGGAGATGATATTCTAACAGTAAGACGGACATAGAATAATTAATTGTATAAATTATCATTGTGTTGAAATTCTGATATGTGTCAGAAAGGGTCTCACAACATCAAGGAAATGATTTTGCCTCAGAATGGCTTTCACGAGGGTAGGGTTTGAGATGTGCTCTGAAGTTTGAACAGAAATGAAGATGAAAAGAAAGGGAAGAAGATTTTAGTCAAACAAATCACCACATCAAAGGCTGTGATGTAAGAGGAAGTCAACTTTAAAGGGGAGGAAAATGACTGATCTGTTTGAATGATGGGAAGTGAGGCAGAAAGTCTAGAGTGGATCTGGTGAAGTAGGGAGAAGCTGGATGTTTGGAAATTCTAGACTCTGGAGGGATTTTGGTTTTACCACCAACATTTTGGAAAGCCCTTTTTCAGGATTTTTAAATAAGTACTGAGGAGTCAGAATCATATTTGCTTTTTAGAAAGATTAGTTTGGTTTCAGTGGGGAAAAAATATTGAGAACAACCAGAAGGAATGTTGGGGAGGCAGGAGGATAATTATTTGTTTTAATTTGAATTTTCAGGTACCTCTGCAACATCTAAGAGGGGATATTAAATAAGCAGTTGGCCATGCACGTTTGGAGCTCAAAGCTGGACTGGAATTTTTTAAAAATGTGAGAATCATACATTTGGACATGGAAGCCTTACCATAGATTTAGTTTTTTAGGACAGAGTATATGGTAAGAAAAAAAAAAGGTCCTAGGATTAACCTTGAAGGATGCTATTATTTATAGGGTGCAAAGAATAAAAGGAACCAGCAATGCAGTTACAGAAACCCAGAAAAGAAACAGGAATGGGCAATGGGTTTGGATCTTGTGAGAAGTTAAAAGAAATGAACCCCCAAAAAGGAACAATGAATTCAGTGGCACAAGACCATTGATGACACTGACGAGGGATATCACAGCAAACTGGTGGGGGTGGAGGGCAGATGAGATGGCTGAGACATGCATTGGAGTTTCTTAAGAACTTTCAAGAAGGTATGTTATAAGACACATGGGAGGTGGAGGGAGGTGTTTGTTTCTATTTTTTGCTTGCTTGCTTTGTTTTTAACTGGAGAAAATTTGCCCAAATGGATGTTGATGAGAAATATCCATAGAGAGGAGAGTAAAAGGACAGGAGATAGAAGGGATATTTGTAGATGAATATTTTAGAGAATTGGGAAAGTGGATTCCAAGGCATGAAGACCACGATTACAGAGAAAGGGAGACATGTCTTCTGTTGTAACAGAAGGGAAGGAAACAAGCTGGATTCTGATGACAGATTTGTAAGTGTGATGGTGGCAGGTTGGCAGAGTTCCCCTCAAATGGCTGTTACCTTCTAAATTGAATCAAGAGGGATGTCATCATTGAATGTCTGCAAAAATATGGAGGCAGTGATTTCAGAAGGGTGAGGTTTGTAGTAGCATTGAGAATTGGAGAGTAGATTAACCAGTGAATGCAGTAGAATTTTAGAGAGACCAGCACTGCAGCAAATTACGTTTTCCTCTTTTGATTTTTATTCATTTATTTATGGTTTACAGGGAGACACACAGAAAGCAGGCCGTTGAGCACACTGAAGGTTGGGATTTCATCAGAACGTACCACAAGTTAAAGCTAGTGGATGGGACAAAGAAAGGGGAGCCAGTGGACTGGGCATTCGCAGGAACCTGGGGGAGGGTCCTTAATTGACAACCAAGGTGGAAAGTAGAAAGTTACGGGGTGAGAGCAGGATATTAATTTAATGATTTTGGAGAAAAGCAGGTTATGAACCTGTATGGTCTTGGGTTTAACTCTGACAGTGAGTGGCTGAGGAGAAACTGAAGAGGAAATTATTACAGATAATGAGATAAAGAAATTGAGAGGCCATACTATGGAGTGGTCAACACTCCAACTCAGAACAGAACAGTTCTGTATGATGAACGGCTGTTGAAAACACCTGAAGAGATGCCAGGAACTGAATTAGACATGAAAATATATCCAGATGCCAAAAATCTTAGGTGACAGAGCAAATTATTTGAAGGCCAGTGGATGATAGGCGGAGAGGGATGGTCTTGACAGCTTTCAGGAGCCTCAAAAAAAAGCAGTGTTTACAAAAAGGAGGAGGGGCAGTCATCCAGAAACCACAGAAGAACGTGAAAGTCACTACCCCAGCAAGAATGAACAGAAGTCAGCGAGGCTGCACGTGAAGCCGTATCTTGGGGCAACAGCTGGAATTTAATACTGGCAAGGTGGTAGCAGAAACTGTCGGAGTGAAGACTGAAGATATAAAGTCTTTAATGATTGTGAAGCAGTGGACGCAGGGACAGACCTACAAGGAAGAACACAACCCCATGGAATGACAGGTAAGAGAAGGCACAGGAAGCGGACAGAGAATGAATGCTGTATTTTAGAAACTAATCACTTTGAGAACGAGGCCTTAGGGAAGACCTCTAGAAAAAAGGTAGCACTTGGTCTAAAATATGTAAACCCTGACCTACTGGGCTTTAAAGTGGCCTCAGGAAGTTCAATCCTGAAACAACAGAACCTTTAGTGAACTAGTTTTTACCAGGCCCTCCAGAGCTGATGTAGGATAAAGTTTATCATATGTGAAATATTATATCCCATCATAACAATTCTTAATTTGTTAAGGTGACTGCTTACTCTCAGGGTGAATCCAAAACATGTCAATGCTTTTTAAAAACTGTCTCAATTTATCCCCAGAAAAGCAAAAAAAAAATCAAAGCTTTTGGCAAATCAGGATCTTATAAAGAATTCTGAAGAGAAAGAGCTCTTCTAACAGATTTACTACACATTTCTGCTTTTTCTTAAAGTATTTAAGAGATTTCAAAATGTTTATTTTACTTTCTCAGTCAGCAAGTTTTGAGCGAATGATAATAATTACTGTAACTACATGAACCTAAGAGTACTAATATATTTAATTTACATTGCTTTTCTATGATTTTAGATTGCCTGTACTAAGTTTTTTATTGTATGTGTATTCTGAATCACGGATTATCTAAAAATTCTTTTGAGATATAAATCCAGAATCTCAAAAAGACCTTTCACATCAATTTTTTCCTCTACTTTTATTTTGTAGCCAAGAAAATCGAGGTATAGAAAGGTTCCACCATGCGGGACAGAGGCCCAAGGTAACTTTTAGATGAAAAGTTGGAGGAGAACCCACAATCTTAACTTCCACTCAGTCCTCATAAGGAGGATTTCATCAATATATTACAAGCAAAAAACATATCTTGCTCTCTGGTGTTGCCTTTTTTTCACACAACATTCAACCTGTAAATAAAAGGTAAAGTAGAAAACATAGTTGCCATGTTCTTGTTTCTTCCTTCATGAAGTTTGTTTAAAACACACTCTGAACAAATTCTCTGGAAGACAAAAGCTTTCACAGAAGCTCCGTGTTATTTTAAGAATGGTATTTTTTCACTGATCCCTGCAGAACTAGATACTTAAACATTTATTGGTACGAGGTCATTGCTTTACTGAAATGGCTTTCACTTAACATAAATCAACTTAGCACCTCTGTACACTTTAAGGAAGGACAGAGAAATCTGAAGTTGAAGGTCAGTTTAAGTCTTGCTTGTCTACACTTACTGAGGTAATATTCTGACTCCCTGTGCCTCTATTTTCTGTTGGGTGTTTGACAATACATGGTATCACAAACAGTGCTGGAAATGAGGACATGAGTGGCAAAGAGTCTGAACTGCAATGTGTTTGCTAAACAAGTTGCTTTTGTATTTGGTGCATTCACCAGAAATAAAAATGAGAGTCTGAAACACCATAACTTTCAGTTAAATAATAAAATTGTCATGAAGGGAACTTCTCCAGGGTAGTTTTGGGACCTGTATGTATATTATACACACAATCACTCCTCTACGTATTGCATTTTGTCAAAGCTTTATGAACAAAGAGGTCTGCTGACCACAATCAAAGGGACTTGTGTTCTGAAACATCTTTCTGTTTTCCAGTGCTGCTAACAGCCGGCTCTGCATCTTCCTGACTAGCCCTGGCACGCTCTTGAGTTTGTGAGATAAGTGTTAAAAGCATAGCTTGTGATCAAAGGATAGTTGAAGATGGTCTTAAGTGGATTGTCGGCTTGGTATCTACTCCAGAACAAAGTTTTTCTATGCAATGAGTAAAATGCTCCATTCTTGAATTCAACCTTTGACTTTAGTTTCAAAAGCACCACATCCTTGTTTTGTCAAATTGTTTAAAGTTTGTAGAAAAAAAGTCCTTTTCAACTTATCCACAGCAAAACTTTCTCAAAAATGCCCCGAGAGAAGAAACAAGTGGTGAAAAAGATTGTCACCTGCTAAGAATATCTACACTATATAATTAGGTGACACATATACATAAATGTAGCCCAAAGAAATAGCACAGCTTGCTAACAAAATACACTTCAGTTTGACTGCAATAGGGAGACTTTTACAAGCAGCTCAAAATGGAAGCAACAATTTTTTTGATTAATTCCCTTGACTAAGTCGTGAAGAGGGCTGGAGAGACAGGAAGTCCCCTGTTAATTCTGCCAAGTCCTAACCAGATATGCTCCTGGTCTGAGCATAAGTAAGGCCACTGATAGTGGTTGGTAGGCAGTGTGAATAGAAAAATTCCTCTTAGCAGAGGCAGTCTCATCTCAATGTTGATTTCCCATTTGGCCTCTGCTCTGAGTCCTTTGGAAGCCATTCTCAAACTCACAGTCAGTCCATCTTGATGCTTGACACTGAAAAAGGGACACAATGATAACTTCCCTGAAATCTGTTGTAAATGGCTTCAAACACAACTGCTTTGCTCAACTATACAGTTTCTTTCACATCACCTCTAAGCAGATGACAAATATTAAAAAGAAAAAAAAAGTAACTTGCTCAATGCCTGCTTAAAACAGCTTCTGCTCCCCACCTCCACTGTCTCCACTCTGCTCTGGCTGTTTGGCTGACTTCACAGAACTCCAAAATACATCAAAGAGAAAAAGAAGACCACTGTGCTGGCAACTCTGTGGAAGTGAGATGGCAGAGTTGAGTCAGAGAGCAGAGGGAGAAGACTTTCCACCAGAGGGAGGGGAAACGTATCTATTTTGTCTTAGCAGGATGTTTAGCAAGTTGTGCATCAAGAACTGAGAAAAGAAACTTCAAATGAGCATTATGGACAAGAAACCTGTTGACTTACAGCAGGCTGATGCCAAAGACACAGGGCATCTCTTGACCCTGCTCTTCACTATGTGGGTGTTACTGAACAGAGAATTATGTTTCAGATGGGAAGAAAAACAAATGCTTAAGCATGTAAATTGATTGCAGAGAATGCAAATATTTCCATTCTGCTGTGCTAAGGCCATTAAAAACACACACAGGGGGAAAAAAAGCTACTTTTTTCACAAATTAATTTTCCTTCTCTAGACTGTGCAGTTTCCAATCCAACATCTGTTACCTTTGTTAGTCTGTGATCTGCCAGAGATTGCTCTTTTTAAGGCTGCCTAGAGAAATGTGAGATTTGTACCTTTAACTCTTTGAATGTTCTACTATTTTGAAGAATATGTCTCTTATGTAAGGAGCTAGGTCATGTTGGAAACAATGTCGATAATCTACTTGAAGGAAAGATGTTACCCCATCCTCTCCTATCACTTAGGGTTTGGAAAAAAAATAAAAGAAGACAATATGTTTGATGAATCTTTTTCTGTATTTCAAGTTACTCAGTGTTAAGCATCTTTCAGAAGAGTAAGTTGCATTATTAACCTGGCAGCATATATAAGAGGTCTCACCAAATACAGTCAAATGTTCTGTTTATGTTAAATGGAAATAATAATAATAGTAACAATAATAAAAATCAGCTTGAGTTGAAGGCACACAACTATAAAGGGACAGGGAAAGAGCCACCAGAGGGAGAGAGGGATTTACAGGACAGCAGCAAGCCGCTGGAGGTGTGAGGACACTGAAACTTCATGTGCCTGGAAAGCCATTTCCAGGAGAACATGGCTAATAGATTGAGGTTGGCAGCTGAACTGCTCAGAACTGTTCAGAACCCAGATACTCCTGAAAAGTCAAGAGGAAAAGCAATGGGAAAGGAGAAAAATGACTCATAGTTTCTGGACGCCATGAGGTTACCAGCAGGAGAAGCATTACTGTGATCCAAAAGGTTGAAGGGAGACACAATCTGATTTATTACATTTCCATATGCCTTTTCCTATCACCATTTAGGTCTGTTTCATCCAGCTTGCCCACTTGTTCATTAACTTATAAGTTACTTGGTGAATAGGCTGAGTCTGGATTCATTAATTATTTTTCTTAGGGAACACACTGTGTTCCAGTTATGTGCAAGCTGCAGTGTGACATTCAGATCACGTGCAGTTATGATTCTTAAAAAAACCCATTTCTCTAATAGAAATAACATAGTATGACATTGAGGGAAGCCTCTGAACGTTAGTCAGAACTGAGCACTCCAGCCCTGATGCCGTCACAAAGGACACGTGTGATCTGGAGAGCCTGTTACCCTTCCAAGGTGTCAGCATGCATATTTATAAAATGAAGGGAAAAGATGAGACAAAACACAAAGACCTTGCAGATCCAAAACTTATGATGCCAGGATGTTTATTCAAGTAATATATTAACAAGAGAAAGCAAGACATTATTTGTCACGAGAAAGCCATTGACCATAGACAGAATGCTGAGAGTCTTGACGGTCCACATGGCCTTGAAAGAACCACTAAATCTACAGGTCTCATCAGTTCTGCTGTTTTCACTACTAACTGCTTCTGCTGAACTTGACTGAAGGTGGTGTAAATCAGAGCACAGCTACAAGAATCTTCACAGGGAAGTACGGGGACCTCTGAGAATGTGATGTGTGGAAGGTTGACCAGCAATCCAGAAAGGAGAACTAGGTTCTAGTCCCCACGACTATACAATAAAGGTATGACTTTAGGTCAGCTCTTAACCTCTTATGAATAAACAAAATGCTTTACCTGCTGGGATACCGCTGGCTATACTGGAGGTCTACTCTAATCACGAACTGATTCTTAGACTTCTCTATTCTCCTTTGCTCCTCTTTTGAGCTTTGTTACACCAAACAACTGAGGAAAGATGAATCAGCTGGCTTGGTACTCCAGAAGAACAACATGTTGTTTCATTAGACTTCATCATTTACCACTTTTTGCACCACAAACATCTAATCATCGTGACAGTCCCTAATGAACTGTAGAGAAACAACTGCACCCTCAGATACATGTCAAAGGAAGTGTAAATAAGCCACCCACATGGGCAATACAGAAGTATTCCAAGAAGAAATATGCCAACTCCTTTCTTTATCATAACATCACACCGATTTCAGCATCAAAAAAATCTATCCCCAGTTAAAACTGATACTAGTACATCCGCATACTGATGGTGATTGTATGCGGGCAAACTTGGAATTCAGTTTGCAATTGTTAATCTATATAACAAATTCCAAAGAAACCCAGCTCAGAAACAAAATAGGATAAAAAACATCCTGGTTTAAAGAAGAGAAGGCTGTATTTGCTTGTACAGATAGAGTACTGGTTCCTGATGAACCAAGAAAATGAAAATTCACATCAAAGAAAGTGTGATTAATTTTACCCAGAACATTTTTGAATATCACTTGGGCTCTTTCTGAAATTCAATTACGGCAGCGCCTAAGCACACTTGCATTATTTCCCATTTCCCTGCTCTGTTCCTTCTCCCATCAGCACCGGCTCTTCCTGCAATATGTATTCAGGGTATGAGGTATTAGCACAATATCGTTAAACATTCCTTTTTTGAATGACCGTCCATTCTGATCTTTTCTTGCTATTTGTCAGGGATATAATCGGCAGAATATCCTGAAGGAGTGAATCAAATTAGAGAGAAATGGGAAGGTCAGGATGAGATGGTTTCTTTCTTTATAATATTATTTTCCAAGGAAGTAGGCCATTACAATATGGGTGTCTCATTCTAAAGGCAAGGGAGTAAAAGAAAATAACAGCATAAATGAATTGAAGACCCTCATGAAGGCTCAAACTAAAAGGTCTCCTGGGACCTTGCTTGTTTTTAAAACTCATCACAGCTATGTTACCGTGTGCAACGATGCTCTCCACTTACATGTCCTTTTTATTCTGACTTATCCTGTCATTATCACTTCAAGGTAATTCCTTGTGCATATCTTTCCTCTGTCAGACACCCCATATTAATTTAGATTGTTTATATATATAAATGTATGTGTGTGTGTATATATATTTATATATATATGTATAATACATATTTCAATCACATTTAGTTGTCTTACTAAACTAAAGGAAATGTGTTTACAAAGAAGTCCCATAATACATGGCATCTTTAACTGAAGTTATTTTAAGTTCTAGAGTTTTATCTAAATATTTTAATTGCTTTCTTTTTAAGTCACTTTCTCCTAGTGATATTTCAGAGTCAGCTGGTCTTAACATTTAATTCCCCCAGTTCTTAAAAGCAACAACTTAAAAATCATAGTCTAAAAGCCCGTGACATCCCGGAGGTGACATGAAAAAGCACCAGGAAATTTTAAGAATAAAAGAGCAGTGGCATGGCCTGGTCTTCTAAATGTAATGATAGGGACAAGTTGTGGGGGTTAAAAAAAAGAGTCTATGATCTGTACTGTTGGAACTCAACCAGGAGTTGGGAGGGGTGCAAGTTGTAGCACTCCAAAATCTTATGACTATAGACTATCTACGGTTAAAAGAACATATGGGATGTGAACAGATCCCAGAAATGGGTTGATTTAATTTGTCTGATTTCTCTCAGACTGTTCAAGTACAGTTGGACAATATCCATCATATCATAGACAAATTTTCACAAATGCCTAGGGTGCCTAAATGGTTTTCTTGGCTTCACTGGAGATGGATGGTAATTATACATTTGCTTTGTTTATGTTAATATGTGAGCACAAGTTAGTTAGTAGTTTAAAACCTATACATGCTTAAGGTACTCTACAAGAATATATGTCAAAGAAATAATCAATCCTCCCATGTTTTCTTCCATATGCTACCTCTATAGCTTTTCTTCTTCCTTCCTAATTACAACCCTTAAATAGAATTTGTGCCTCATATCGAATTTACAGAGTATCATAATTCCTCCAGGTGGTAAAGATACCTCGAGACAAGTGCTGGGCATAGAAGCCACAGGGCATAAATCTGCAAAGAAGTAAAAAGCTAACCTTTTCAAACAATATGGCTTCTCTCTCACTTACCAACTTTACATTTCCCTGTATGGCCCCGGAAGATGACTGGTTAGCCACAGACGGGTAAGATTCCTCAAGGGAGGAACAACCTAAGACAGGCACAGTCGCAGGGGGGCCATCAGGTGAGAAATCAGGGAACAACAGTGGTGAAGCTCAGAACCTCACTCCCAGCTGTTTTGAGAGAAAGCTCCTCCATCCATGGATGTTTTATTGCCCTTGTCTAGCTCGGATTAGCACATAGTCTACAGGCACACACCTGATCATCTACAATTGCTCTCTTACAACACTAAACTATATTTTCTAACTTTATCTTGCATCTACCTACCACTTCAGCATTTTATTAAAAATAAAAATAATAATAATAATAAAGGGAGAAATGTGGGATCCACATATAAATCAAGTATAAAAATCAAACGAGGAGGGCGGAGCCAGGATGGCAGCGTGAGTAGAGCAGTGGAAATCTCCTCCCCAAAACACATAGATCTGTGAAAATATAACAAAGAAAACTCTTCCTAAAATAGAGACCAGAGGACACAGGACAACATCCAGACCACATCCACACCTGCAAGAACCCAGCGCCTTGCGAAGGGGGTAAGATACAAGCCCCGGCCCGGCCCGGCGGGACCGGAGCGCCCCTCCCCCCGGCTCCCGGCGGGCGGAAAGAAACCCGAGCAGTTTTTTTTTTTTTGGCAAGTGCTTTTTGGAAGCCTTAAAGGGACAGGGACCCTGGTGCTAGGGAGGCAGGGCAGCAGGACCAGTTAGTGGGTGCCTGGGATCGGCGCCTGAGGACAAAGAATATTGTGCGTTTTTCCCTTTATTTATTTATTTTTTTGGCGAGTGCTCTTTGGAAGCCTTAAAGGGACAGGGACCCAGATGTCAGGGAGGCAGGGCGGCGGGACCGGTGGGAGGGTGCCTGAGACCGGGGCCTGAGGATGTAGAAAATCGCGTGTTTTTCCCTTTTTTTTTTTTCTTTTTGGCGAGTGCTTTTTGGAAGCCTTAAAGGGACAGGGACCCCAATACCAGCGAAACAGGGCAGCAAGACTGGTGAATGGGTGCCTGAGACTGGCGCCTGGGGACAAAGAAAATCGTGCTTTTTTTCCCAATACTAGGGAGACAGGGCGGTGGGACCAGTGGGCGGGGGCCTGGAGCTGGCGCCTGAGGACAAAGAAAATCGCACGGTTTTCCCTTTTTTTTTTGGCGAGTGCTTTTTTGGAAGCCTTGGAGTGATGGGGACCCCAAAACCAGGGAGGCAGGGGAGCAAGACCGGTGGGCGGGTGCCTGGGACCGGCACCTGAGGACAAAGAAAATCGCATGTTTCTCCCTTTTTTTTTCTTTTTGGCGAGTACTTTTTGGAGGCCTTAGGGGGACAGGGGCCCCAGTGCCAGGGAGGCAGGGAGGCAGGGCCAGTGAGCGGGTGCCTGGGACTGGCACCTGGGGACGGAGAGGGTTGTGTGTTTTTCCCTTCTTTTTTTGACGAGTGCTTTTTGGAGGCCTTGGAGGGACGGGGACCCCAGTGCAAGGGAGGCAGGGTGGCAGGACTGGTGAGCGGGTGCCTGGGACTGGCGCCTGAGGACAAACAATATCACGCGTTTTTCACTTTTTTTTTTTTTTTTTTGGTGGGTGCTTTTTGGAAGCCTTCAAGGGACAGGGACCCTGGTGCTAGGGAGGCAGGGCAGCAGGACCAGTGAGCGGGTGCCTGGGACAGAAGCCTGAGGACAAAGAAAATCACGCGTTTTTTTCCTTTTTTTTTTCATTTTCCTGCTGTTGTTATTTTGGTTTGGAGAGTGCTTTTTGGAAGTCTTAAAGGGGCAGGACAGGACACTTAGACCAGAGGCAGGGAATCTGGGGATCTCTGGGCACTTTAACCCCCTGGGCAACAGGGAGCACAGAGGCCCCTTATGGAGATAAATAGTCTCCCGGCCGCTACCCATCAAATGGGGCTCTATGATTTTGGACGAGCAGACCCAGCCAGGCCATGCCCACAGCAACAGCGCAGATAAACTCCATCAGCAAACGGGCAGGTAGCAGAAGCCCTGTCTGCGCACAGCTGACAAGCATAATCCACTAGAGGTCGCTATTCTCCCAAGAGAGGAAGGCCACAAACCAACAAGAAGGGAAGCTCTTCCAGCGGTCACTCGTACCAGCTCTGCAAACTATCTCTATCACCATGAAAAGGCAAAACTACAGGCAGACAAAGATCACAGAGACAACACCTGAGAAGGAGACAGACCTAACCAGTCCTCCTGAAAAAGAATTCAAAATAAATATCATGAACATGCTGACAGAGATGCAGAGAAAAATGCAAGAGCAATGGGATGAGATGCAGAGAAAAATGCAAGAGCAATGGGATGAAGTCCAGAGGGAGATCACAGATGTCAGGAAGGAGATCACAGAAGTGAAAAAATCCCTGGAAGGATTTATAAGCAGAATGGATAAGATGCAAGAGGCCATTGAAGGAATAGAAGCCAGAGAACAGGAACGTATAGAAGCTGACATAGAGAGAGATAAAAGGATCTCTAGGAATAAAACAACACTAAGAGAACTATGTGACCAATCCAAAAGGAATAATATTCGTATTACAGGGGTACCAGAAGAAGAAGAAAGAGGAAAAGGGACAGAAAGTCTCTTTGAGGAAATAATTGCTGAAAACTTCCCCAAACTGGGGGAGGAAATAATTGAACAGACCACGGAATTACACAGAACCCCCAACAGAAAGGATCCAAGGATGACAACAACAATACACATAATAATTGAAATGGCAAGGATCAAGGACAAGGAAAGAGTTTTAAAGGCAGCTAGAGAGAAAAAGGTCACCTATAAAGGAAAACCCATCAGGCTAACATTAGACTTCTCGACAGAAATCCTACAGGCCAGAAGAGAATGGCATGACATATTTAATGCAATGAAACAGAAGGGCCTTGAACCAAGGATACTGTATCCAGCATGACTATCATTTAAATATGATGGCGGGATTAAACAATTCCCAGACAAGCAAAAGCTGAGGGAATTTGCTTCCCACAAACCACCTCTACAGGGCATCCTACAGGGACTTCTCTAGATGGGAGCACTCCTAAAAAGAGCACAGAACAAAACACACAACATATGAAGAATGGAGGAAGAATAAGAAGGGAGAGAAGAAAAGAATCTCCAGACAGTGTATATAACAGCTCAATAAGTGAGCTAAGTTAGGCAGTGAGATACTAAAGAAGATAACCTTGAACCTTTGGTAACCACGAATCTAAAGCCTGCAATGGCAATAAGTACATATCTCTCAATAGTCACCCAAAATGTAAATGGACTTAATGCACCAATCAAAAGACACAGAGTAATAGAATGGATAAAAAAGCAAGACCCATCTATATGCTGCTTATAAGAAACTCACCTTAAACCCAAAGACAAGCGCAGACTAAAAGTCAAGGGATGGAAAAACATATTTCAGGCAAACAACAGTGAGAAGAAAGCAGGAGTTGCAGTACTAATATAAGACAAAATAGACTTCAAAACAAAGAAAGTAACAAGAGATAAAGAAGGACACTACATAATGATAAAGGGCTCAGTCCAACAAGAGGATATAACCATTCTAAATATATATGCACCCAATACAGGAGCACCAGCATATGTGAAACAAATACTAACAGAACTAAAGAGAAAAATAGACTGCAATGCATTCATTTTAGGAGACTGCAACACACCACTCACCCCAAAGGATAGATCCACTGGGCAGAAAATAAGTAAGGACACACAGGCACTGAACAACACACTAGAACAGATGGACCTAATAGACATCTATAGAACTCCACATCCAAAAGCAACAGGATATACATTCTTCTCAAGTGCACATGGAACATTCTCCAGAATAGACCACATACTAGCTCACAAAAAGAGCCTCAGTAAATTCCAAAATATTGAAATTCTACCAATCAATTTTTCAGACCACAAAGGTATAAAAGTAGAAATAAATTCTACAAAGAAAACAAAAAGGCTCACAAACACATGGAGGTTTAACAACACGCTACAAAATAATCAATGGATCAATGAACAAATCAAAATAGAGATCAAGGAATATATAGAAACAAATAACAACAACACAAAGCCCCAACTTCTGTGGGACGCAGCGAAAGCAGTCTTAAGAGGAAAGTATATAGCGATCCAGGCACACTTGAAGAAGGAAGAACAATCCCAAATGAATAGTCTAACATCACAATTATTGAAACTGGAAAAAGAAGAACAAATGAGGCCTAAAGTCAGCAGAAGGAGGGACATAATAAAGATCAGAGAAGAAATAAACAAAATTGAGAAGAATAAAACAATAGCAAAAATCAATGAAACCAAGAGCTGGTTCTTTGAGAAAATAAACAAAATAGATAAGCCTCCAGCCAAACTTATTAAGAGAAAAAGAGAATCAACACAAATCAACATAATCAGAAATGAGAATGGAAAAATCACAACAGACTCCACAGAAATACAAAGAATTATTAAAGACTACTATGAAAACCTATATGCCAACAAGCTGGAAAACCTAGAAGAAATGGACAAATTCCTAGAAAAATACAACCTCGCAAGACTGACCAAGGAAGAAACACAAAAGTTAAACAAACCAATTACGAGCAAAGAAATTGAAATGGTAATCAAAAAACTACCCAAGAACAAAACCCCAGGGCCAGACAGATTTACCTCGGAATTTTATCAGACACACAGAGAAGACATAATACCCATTCTCCTTAAAGTGTTCCAAAAAATAGAAAAAGAGGGAATACTCCCAAACTCATTCTACGAAGCCAACATCACCCTAATACCAAAACCAGGCAAAGACCCCACCAAAAAAGAAAATTACAGACCAATATCCCTGATGAATGTAGATGCAAAAATACTCAATAAAATATTAGCAAACAGAATTCAACAGTATATTGAAAGGATCATACACCATGACCAAGTGGGATTCATCCCAGGGATGCAAGGATGGTACAACATTTGAAAATCCATCAACATCATCCACCACATCAACAAAAAGAAAGACAAAAACCACATGATCATCTCCATAGATGCTGAAAAAGCACTTGACAAAATTCAACATCCATTCATGATAAAAACTCTCGGCAAAATGGGAATAGAGGGCAAGTACATCAACATAATAAAGGCCATATATGATAAACCCACAGCCAGCATTATACTGAACAGTGAGAAGCTGAAAGCATTTCCTCTGAGATAGGGAACCAGACAGGGTTGCCCACTCTCCCCACTGTTATTTAACATAGTACTGGAGGTCCTAGCCACGGCAATCAGACAAAACAAAGAAATACAAGGAATCCAGATTGGTAAAGAAGAAGTTAAACTGTCACTATTTGCAGATGATATGATACTGTACATAAAAAACCCTAAAGCCTCCACTCCAAAACTACTAGAACTGATATCGGAATACAGCAAAGTTGCAGGATACAAAATTAGCACACAGAAATCTGTAGCTTTCCTATACACTAACAATGAACCAATAGAAAGAGAAATCAGGAAAACAATTCCATTCACCATTGCATCAAAAAGAATAAAATACCTAGGAATAAACCTAACCAAAGAAGTGAAAGACTTGTACTCTGAAAATTACAAGTCACTCTTAAGAGAAATTAAAGGGGACACTAATAAATGGAAACTCACCCATGCTCATGGCTAGGAAGAATTAATATCATCAAAATGGCCATCCTGCCCAAAGCAATATAGAGATTTGATGCAATCCCTCTCAAATTACCAGCAACATTCTTCAATGAATTGGAACAAATAATTCAAAAATTCATATGGAAACACCAAAGACCCCGAATAGCCAAAGCAATCCTGAAAAAGAAGAATAAATTAGGGGGGATCTATCTCCCCAACTTCAAGCTCTACTACAAAGCCATAGTAGTAATCAAGACAGTTTGGTACTGGCACAAGAAAATAGCCACAGACCAGTGGAACAGATTAGAGACTCCAGAAATTAACCCAAACATATATGGTCAATTAATATTTGATAAAGGAGCCATGGACATACAATGGCAAAATGACAGTCTCTTCAACAGATGGTGCTGGCAAAACTGGACAGCTACATGTAGGAGAATGAAACTGGATAATTGTCTAACCCCATATACAAAGGTAAACTCAAAATGGATCAAAGACCTGAATGTAAGTCATGAAACCACTAAACTCTTGGAAAAAAACATAGGCAAAAACCTCTTAGACATAAACATGAGTGACCTCTTCTTGAACATATCTCTCCGGGCAGGAAAACAACAGCAAAAATGAGCAAGTGGGACTACATTAAGCTGAAAAGCTTCTGTACAGTGAAAGACACCATCAATAGAACAAAAAGGAACCCTACAGTATGGGAGAATATATTTGAAAATGACAGATCCGATAAAGGTTTGACGTCCAGAATTTACAAAGAGCTCACACGCCTCAACAAACAAAAAACAAATAACCCAATTAAAAAATGAGCAGAGGAACTGAACACACAGTTCTCTAAAAAAGAAATACAGATGGCCAACAGACACATGAAAAGATGTTCCACATTGCTAATTATCAGAGAAATGCAAATTAAAACTATAATAAGGTATCACCTCACACCAGTAAGGATAGCTGCCATCCAAAAGACAAACAACAACAAATGTTGGCGAGGCTGTGGAGAAAGGGGAACCCTCCTACACTGCAGGTGGGAATGTAAATTAGTTCAACCGTTGTGGAAAGCAGTATGGAGGTTCATCAAAATGCTCAAAACAGACCTACCATTTGACCCAGGAATTCCACTCCTAGGAATTTACCCTAAGAATGCAGCAATCAAGTTTGAGAAAGACAGATGCACCCCTATGTTTATCGCAGCACTATTTATAATAGCCAAGAATTGGAAGCAACCTAAATGTCCATCGGTAGATGAATGGATAAAGAAGATGTGGTACATATACACAATGGAATACTACTCAGCCATAAGTGGAAAAATGCAACCATTTGCAGCAACATGGATGGAGCTGGAGAGTATTATGCTCAGTGAAATAAGCGAAGCAGAGAAAGAGAAATACCAAATGATTTCACTCATCTGAGGAGTATAAGAACAAAGGAAAAACTGAAGGAACAAAACAGCAGCGGAATTACAGAACCCAAAAATGGACTAACAGGTACCAAAGGGAAAGGAACTGGGGAGGATGGGTGGGCAGGGAGGGATAAGGTGGGGGAAGAAGAAGGGGGGTATTAAGATTAGCATGCATGGGGGGAGGGAGAAAGGGGAGGGTGGGCTGTACAACACAGAGAGGACAATTAGTGGTTCTACAACATTTTGCTAAGCTGATGGACAGTGACTGTAGTGTGGTTTTTAGGAGGGACGTGAGATAGGGGAGAGCATAGTAAACATAGTATTCTTCATGTAAGTGTAGATTAAAGATTAAAAAAAATAAAGAAGAAAGAAAGAAAAGGGGCATTAGTCCTTGATAGGATAAAACTATTGGTAAATCAAAGATCAACGCATGCTTTAAACATCCTTAATGGTGATCACTTAACGGTGTCAGATGATCAGCTATGGAGGTACTCTTTTCTGATAATATTCCTTTCTCTTAAAAAAAAAAAAAAAAAAAAGCAGTTCCTGTGTGCTGACCTCCAGTGAGTTCTACACAGTGGTATAGAGGGCATGTCAAAGTGTGGACAAAGGGTCTGTTTGTTTCTATGCAGAAGATCAAGGCCTAGCTTGGATACCCAGAAAATGAACTAAGATACGATATGAGGAGGAGCTTCCGGCATCAGCACTCTCTGGAGGACTCGTGCCGGGGGATGATCATCAAAAAGCCTCCACAGGTATCCGGACGATGCTGCGGTTGTGGCTGCATCTACCCAACCATTTCCTGGACTTGCCATTGGAATGAGGAGGGAATTGTCTAGGCTGGCATGTGAATACAGTGAGACAACAAATTTGACCGGATCTGTACTGTTGGAACTCAACCAGGAGTTGGGAGGGGTGCAAGGTGTAGCACTCCAAAATCTTATGACTATAGACTATCTACGGTTAAAAGAACATATGGGATGTGAACAAATCCCAGAAATGTGTTGTTTTAATTTGTCTGACTTCTCTCAGACTGTTCAAGTACAGTTGGACAATATCCATCATATCATAGATAAGTTTTCACAAATGCCTAGGGTGCCTAAATGGTTTTCTTGGCTTCACTGGAGATGGATGGTAATTATAGATTTGCTTTGTTTATGTCACTGTATTCCTAATATGTTAATATGTGAGCATAAGTTAGTTAGTAGTTTAAAACCTTTACATGTCAAAGAAATAATCAATCCTCCCATGTTTTCTTCCATATGCTACCTCTATAGCTTTTCTTCTTCCTTCCTAATTACAATCCTTAAATAGAATTTGTGCCTCATATCGAATTTACCGAGTATCATAATTCCTCCAGGTGGTAAAGATACCTCGAGACAAGTGCTGGGCATAGAAGCCACAGGGCATAAATCTGCAAAGAAGTAAAAAGCTAAACTTTTCAAACAATATGGCTTCTCTCTCACTTACCAACTTTACATTTCCCTGTATGGCCCCGGAAGATGACTGGTTAGCCAGAGACGGGTAAGATTCCTCAAGGGAGGAACAACCTAAGACAGGCACAGTTGCAGGGGGCCCATCAGGTGAGAAATTGGGGATCAACAGAGGTGAGGCTCAGAACCTCACCCCCCCTGTTTTGAGAGAAATCTTCTGCATCCGTGGATGTTTTGCTGCCCTTGTCTAGCTTGGATTAATACTTAGTCTATAGGCACACACCTGATCATCTACATTTGCCCTCTTACAGCACTGAACTATGTTTTCTACCTTTATCTTGCATCTACCTACCACTTCAGCATTTTATTAAAAATAATAATAATAATAATAATAAAGGGAGAAATGTGGGATCCACATATAAATGAAGTATAAAAATCAAAGGAATATTCATATTTGACCTGATTGTTTATAGTTCATAATGTGTGATCAAAACCGAAAGTTTCTGTGATGAATGCCCTTGTACTGTTCACCATGTAAGAATTTATTCACTATGTAAGAATTCGTTCACCATGTAAGAACTTGTTCGTTATGCTTCAGAAGATTGGAGACTGACGAGAATTAGGTTTGAGATGGATTAATGATTGTGCATCGAGCATTGACCCTCCTATACAGAATTTTATTGTTGTTAACAACCATTTGATCAATAAATATGAGAGATGCCCTCTCAAAAAAAAATTAATTGCTTTGACATACTTCAAATGCAATAGTTAAAAAAAAAGTCTATGTTCCATATTTCCCTTCACTTGTGACTTTAAAGTATAAATTTCACAAATCTTCATTGGCATAAGGTTTAGACAAAGGATAAGGTTTTAAACATTTGGTAAAACTCAAGGCCACACTGGCTTCAACATGCATTTCCTTGTTGCATATACTTTTACTTCATCATTGATTCATTTTGTAATATCTCATTCCAAAGTAGCAAGTTGTTTTAACCACTCACTGTCTTTTAGGTATGGTAATCAACTATTTGAAATCTAGTGTTCACACCTCATGTATAGGTATACAGATATGTTTTTTCATTTTTCTGGCTATAAGCATACCTGTAAAGAACTAAACACTATTAAGTTATACCACTTGTTAAGTAAAATATACCTGTCAAATATATTTCTTGGAAGCTGAAAGTCTATTTCTCAAATTTGCTACATTTTCAAAACATCTTGTTTCCCAAGGAACAGAAATCCTGACTGAAAGAACTGGTGTGAATAACCTTATTAGAAGTTAGTAAGCAACATGAGGAGAGAATAAATCCCAGCATACATTGTCTTTAATAAATACCCCCAAATAATTCACACATTCTGTTATCATAAGGAATGTGTGAATTATTTGGGGGTATTTATTAAGACATGAATGAAGGGAAAGTTTCCTTTTTCCTCTGTATTTTTAGTAATACCTTTTTAGATTTGAAGAACAGACAAAAGCAAAGATCTGACTCTTCAAGGACACTGCAACAAGTCTATTTAATCACTCATTATTCCACTGATTCATCCCTCCATCCATTCATCCATCCAAGACTAGCTCATTTATTTGTTTTCTACTCTTTCAAGAGAGGAAGCTGTATGCTGTATTTTTTTTCTTTTACTCTGGCCAATGCACCTCCTTGAAGAGAAAAGTCATGTAAGTACAACATAATTACAATTATAAATGACTTAAGTCTCTGATTAGGGCCAGTGCTTCGTGGGCAGAGTTTTCTCGTCCCTGTAACTTTATTCCATAAGCTTAGGAACAGTACAACAGTAATATTTCTAGTCATATAAACAATTTTATTCTGAGCCATGCAGAGAATCACAGTAAATCCTAGTAACAATGTACAGAGGGATAGAGAATGAGCCGAGGGAAAAGAGCTGGAGTCAGGAGCTCATTGATCCAATTCCCCTCCATTCATCTTCAAAGACTTCAACTGTGCAGATGCTAAAGTGGCTTCCATAACGGTTTCTGCTAGAATGCCTTTGTTTTTATCGCTCCCTGAAGTACTCTCTTCTTCTGGAGTGTGCTACATCTAGGGAAGAGTGACTTTGAGAGACGTAGCAGTATCCTTTCTCTAGAACAAGTGAAAGAAATGAGGTCCTTCTTAAAAATGTCTTATCTGGAAGTCATACAGGTAAGTGATAGAAATGGGACGTTGATTTAGGTGGTTTTCCTAGGAGTCAAGCAAGTGAGTATTCTTAGGTGAAACCTGTAAGAAACGAGGGAAGCAGGATGGATCAAGGGATGTCTTCTCAGGTTGGAGGTTAGTCTCAGCCTGATTCCTTGGGGA
This sequence comes from Manis javanica, assembly GCF_040802235.1. Classification (NCBI taxonomy): domain Eukaryota; kingdom Metazoa; phylum Chordata; class Mammalia; order Pholidota; family Manidae; genus Manis; species Manis javanica. The sequence continues at coordinate 52,702,520 of NC_133170.1, read as the reverse complement.
GCTGAGAAGCAGGTATGGCACCATCACATTGTCCCGCATTATGGCAAGAGAGCAGGTCTTTTGTACCCAATTTCAGTCCATCATTGGCTGTTGACTCTCCTGGGAGAAGGGCACAATCTCCAAGGAATTTTTGGTCAAGGCAGTTTGATGCTGAAGGTAATTCTTGAGAGAAGGGCGCAGATGCTAAGTGGCCAGCACCCACAGAGGCTGGAGAAAGAGGGCTCCAGTACAGCAGTGGGGTCCCAGGTGGGTGCACCACCAGACTCTACTAAGGATGTCAATAGGTCCTCTTTAATTTGATTCACTATGGCGATAATGAATAAATCTTGTAGGGAAACATTTTTTCTAGCTGATATATGAGGCTTTTGTTCTCTAGCTTTTTCTGAGAAGGATGATCTCTCAGGACCAACAGCAATGTAAGAAGCTCGAGGACGATCCAGTGCCTCATTACACAGAAACTTCAGCAGTTAGCACAGTGCGGTCATCAGTGGAAATCATTTCACTCTGGCAGAGACCACTTCATCTGTAAAATGCAAAATGCTTACTAAGCTTCCTCTAATTTAGCCATTAAAGCAAGTTGCCCTGAGGTCTCAAATGGGCCTCTGAGGTTTTGATCAAGCTTGAAAACTTGAAATGAATTTACAAGACACTAGATCGAATGTAGAATTTGAAAGTATACATAGCAGATCTGGGAAAGGCTCCTTTGGCAAGATGGTGTGACTGTACTGGAAGCACGATCCACGTTCCCTGTTTTATCTTTTATTCTGAACCAAATCAGTTGTCCCTTTATGTTACTATGTTCCTTAAAATAAAATCCAAAGAAATATGACCTACACACGCTTTATTAACTTTTGTTCAATTGGGAGACAGTAAACTAAGATGTTCTTTACTACCCAGAAGTCTTCAAGCTGTTTTTTAAATTAAGATAAACTGTATCATCATTTATTTTTTATTTGTTGTACATGAGACATACTAATTGGTTAAGAATGTGCCTTCCAAAATCTTATAGCATCAGTTCAAATCCTAGCTCTGCCACCTACCTCTTGCGAGACATTAGGCCATTTACTTAACTGTTCAAAGATTAAGTACTACCATTAGTTTATAGATGGGATTAAGAATAGCATACATTTCAAGGAATTTTTGAGGATTCAAAAACAGAGTGCTTAAAAAGCAGCATATCTCTTACACATAGTAAACATCACTTTTCATCTTACTCTCTTTTGCATGTTCTTATAGTCTTATAGTTGTTACGGTGTTCTTTGAAATTTTTGAAAGCTAAATGCTCTTTTTGGTATCAGTCAATTTGGTCATTAAGACTCTAACTAGCTTATCAGTGCTGTATATAGATGATGTCAACCTCAGAAATAAGATGGCTGTAATGATGTATTTTAATGTCAGTTATTCCTGTAGTTATTTTAATTTAGAGTCATAATGTTAAAGTTCTGGTTGCCACTTAGATGATCCTAAGCTATCAGTATCCTATAGCCATTGTTCACCTTAACATTAATTGGATCCCTCCATCCATTTCTTGCATACACTGTATCTTTGACTTGGAAGGTTTTTGCTATGTCTCTACTAGACTAAATCTGTCTCATTCTTCAGTACTACATCAATATGCCTCTTTCATGAAAACATCTCTGCTCATTCCACCTGACATGATCTCTCCTTCATTTCATATAGAACTCCGTCACTTTTTATTTTTAATTTTATATATTCTAGTTAGGTACTGCATTCATTATCTATTGCTGTAACAAATTATCACAAACTTGATGGCTAAAAAGCAACACAAATGTATTATTTTATAGTACCATAGGTTAGATGTCTGGCATGGATCTCAATGGGCTAAAATCAAGGCATTGCCAGGACTACTACATTTTCTTCTGGAAGCTCTAGGAGAGAATGTAATTCCTTTCCCCTTTCTGGCTTCCTAGAGGTGGCCCACATTCCTCAGTTCATGTGCCCATTCTTCCATTTTCAAAGTCAGCAACAGTGGGTCAGGTCCTTTCCGTGGTATGTGACTCTGACCTTCTCTTTTGCCTTCCTCTTTCACCTTTAAGAATGCTTGTGATTACATCAGGCCAATACAGACAATCCATGATAATTTCCCAATTTAAACTCAGCTGATTAGCAAATTTAGTTCTGTCAGCAACCTTAATTCTTCTTTGTCACTTAACAACTTGACATTTTCTTGAGATTCTTGGGATTAGAACTTAGACATCTTCGAGGGGACATTTTTCAACCTGCCATTGGAATGAAGTCATGAACAGAAGAGGCACGTCCTTACCATCAGAGTTTATAATCTGGTCAGGTGAGAGGGAGACACATGTAAACACACAACCAAATGAATGACTAGCAATAAAATTTGAGAAAGAAATAAACCAGATAAACTGTTAGACCATGAAAGCGTTGGGCCTGTATAGATAGATAATCAGGACAGGTACCAATAAGGAGATGACACTGAAACTAGACTTGAGAGAGGAGACTGGTGTTCATGGGAACAGCAGACAAGATACAACCAGGAAAGGATAGGCAAGGTGAAGAAGGTTAGCTTTCCAGGCAGCAGGAACTACAAGACAAAGCTCAAAAGGCCAAAGGAGACATTGGCTTGTCTGATGAATCACAGAGAGTCCATGGAGCTAGAGAAGAGGAAAGTGTAGAGGTGTAGCAGTCCGCCTTCTCGAGAACAAGTGAAAGAAACCAGACCCTTCTCAAAAAAAGTTTTACCTGGAAGTAATACAGAAAAATTGTAGAAATATAACATTGATTTAGATGGCTTTGGGGAAGGAGGAAGCTGCTAATCCTGGAAAAGTCAGGGCCCTGTTCCTTCGACATGAACCTGACTTTTATTGGCAAGACAGTGGGAAGTCAGTAACAGATTTAAAGCAAGTTCTTGTGATCTGGTTCATACTTTTATGAAGATCTGACCCTTTTGTGAAGACTAGATTGGAAGGAGTTAAGTGAACTCCCTGGAAGTGGGATAACTGGAGGCACTTAAAAAGTCAAGCTGCTTTGCTATTAAAAAAAAAAAAAAAGAAAATACCAAGTATTATAAAAAATGTGGAGAAAGAATGTCAATAGGTCAACTGGAAACTACTGATAGAAAACTGCTGGGCAGTATCTACAAGCATTTGAGTTCCCTGTAACCAGCCCCATTCCTATGTGTAGTAGAAGAAAAATCCCAATATAAATGAGTACGTGTTCACCTAGAGATATGTTGTAGAACTGGGCTATCCAGTGTGGTAGCTACTACCCAAATTTGACTTTTTGTATTTCAATTAATTAAAATTAGCTAAACTTGAAAGTTTATTTCCTCAGTCACACAGCCACATTTCAAGAGTTTAAAGCCAAATGTGGCCAATGGCTACCATATTAGTACAGAAAAAGAACATTTCTTTCATCACAGGAAGTTCTCTTAGACTTTGATACCCTAGAATGTTTGCAGTGACACTGTTAGTAAGGGACAAGTTGAAAATTACCTAAATGCGTTTCAACATTAGAATGGAAAAACAAATCAATACATAGTCACACAAAAGGATATTATTATTATACAACAATGTTAATGAATGATCCACATCTACAGGGAATAGTATGAGTGAATCTCACAGTTTTGAAGGAAATATCAGACATAAAAGAGTACAGACTATAAAATCCCACATATATAATGTACAAAAATAGGTAAAACTCACCAGTTGTATTAAAAATGAGGACAGTGGATACATACTAGGAGAGAATATGAAGGGTCATTTGGAGAGCTGGTAACATTCTGCTTTTTGATGTGGGCATTGGTTGCAATGTCTGTGTTCAGTGTATGAAAATTATCAAGCTATTTATTTAGAATAGTCATACTTTTCTATTTTAAGTATAGTATTTTATACTATAATAAAAATAATTTAAAAAAAGTTACAACACAACTTCTTGTAATGTGAATTAAAAATTTAAGTAGTCAATCTCTCTTCATTGTTAGATAAAGCAAGGTATTTAATTTCCTGAATTAAGAAACAAAACAATGGATTCTAACAAAATTTTAAGGTACCATTCTTTGCTAAGCTGTCCTTTTTAAGCTTCTTGAGTAGGGCACACAAGTTGCCTAGGAGACCCTGGAGGATTTTAGAGTCTTTCTTACTGTCAACCACTCCCCACAACCACCACCATGCATTAGAAGATAACTCCATTGGAATATCGCTGCCATGACACCATCACAGGTAGACGGGAATGGTGATATAAATGAAGGCCTACTAAGGTTGGGTATTTTTCCAAATGTCACATAGTGAATCAGTACTGGGAAATCAAGTCAAATCCATATATCCTCTATGCACTATCTCCAGTATATTGCTTTACCTTTGTACTCAGGGATTTGCACCACAAAGCCGATAATTTATGGCATAAATTGTCATTGGATACAATGAAAAATGTAGACACATCAAATAGAGAGTGGAGCGTTGGAGAGAAACTCAATCTAAAGACAAAATTAATCGAAGTGTCTCAGAATCTGACATCACTAGAAGAAACATTACTGTGACTCTCAATTTATTCCACCAAGAAAGTGCAGCGTAATATGTTTTAATGCACTTTCTGTAGGTCTGCAATGCAAGTTTGATTTGTTTTTCCCAGAAGCAATTTACTTTTAAATTCCAAAGCCTCAGACATCATTGAAGAATGTTTTGGACTATTTAATCACGGCAGCAGGGATTAAACTAGGAAACTGGCAGAAACAGTTTGCTTAAAGTTAGCCTTCACTAGTCTGAAGGGAGGGAGAAGAAATACTCTCAAATACTTTCAGTGACATACATGGACTTAGGAAGTGGCAAATGACACAGAATGCCCTGATGGCTAAAGTGTGTCTGAGCAAATATGCAAGAGAGAAGAGCTCGTCCCAGCCTGACAAAATGCACACCAGAAAGCCCTAAGCCCAGCGACTTAAGGGTTATCTCCCTTGCGTGGTTTGTAAAATGATAATCACATATTTATTTGAATTTGAATTAATGACTCATGGATTAACATGTCATGAGGAAATAGCGTTTCCAAAGAGCCAAGTAATGGTTGAGTTTTGAGAAAAATAGCCAGACATAGTCTATTCCTGATCACTTGTTTCAGGGTTTTATTTCCTAGTGACAATACAAAGGAATACATTTTCCACTAAACTCTGCTGTGGCTAGGAGCATAAAACATTTTTTTTCTAAAGCAAGTCCTTAATGATAGCTGCAAACATCTCCAGTTAACTTTTCTTCTGTGACTCTGATATCAAAATCTCAGAGTGACATTTAGCAGCTCACCTACTTTTCAGCTTCTCTAAATTATAAAATGTTCTTAATTGCTCAGACCTTCTCTTGAAATCATTCTGCTGTACTTTTATGGAGAATAATTCTAAAGGAAGCTATCCTGATATCCTGGCTCTGCAACATAAAAAAAAGCTGTAGTCTCTCACGGGTAGTTTGCTTATCATGTGACAATGAAAACATGAGCTTGTTGAAAGCAGAACTGGTGCCTAAATGTCTGCTCCCTCTTTCAAAGTCTCTGTGTGTTAGCTTTTCTTTACATATTTAGGCATTGAGTAACCATTGTCCTGTCCTGTGTTGGGGTCATGTAAACAACCCTGATTACTTTACAATAGCTTTGTAGACCATTTGTAGGTGTAGAAACAAACCTGGAATACAGATTGAAATAGCCAGGAGGCCCAGGAGCTTATGCAACGTAGAGTTCATGGTTATGAATGGAAGAGATAAATACACAATTTTACAACTGAAATAGCAAAAGTTACAGAAATCAAGAAACTCTTCATAATCTAAGAAACTTGAAAAATGAGAAAAAAATCAAATAGTGCCAGGATGTTCATATTTCATGTAAATTTACTATAAAAATATCTACCAAAGATCAAAAGCAACAATATATAATATTTATATATATATATATACACACACACACACACACACACACACACACACACACACACACACACACACATACTTGGCTCTTTGGATAACAGATTTTATTTTGACAGAAAAACAACAAGAAAGTAGATGGACATGCATTTTTCATTTGTCCTTCTAGAGGAAGCCAACTTATTTCAATCACAAAATTCCACTACTCTAGGCACGGACTATCCCGGGAAAAGGAGAGAAGAATCTCATAACACTGGCTGTCTCCAGAGAAGAGAATTAGTCAGAGGAAGAATTACTTTATATTATCTCTGGTGTTTTATTTTTATTATTCTCTCTTGTAGTCCTAGAATTTTGTAGCACCATGTTTATTAAGTAGTTTCAAAAAGATCAGTTTCCACTTTTTATCCAGTGGTAGTTTACCTGAATTATACGCAAGGGACTTTATACGCAAGGGACTTGATACGCAAGGGACCTGGAATGACATAATTTGCAGATCAAAACCTAATTGGCGAAAGAACATGTCTTAAGTCACAAGAAACAATCTGTATTTTGTGTTTATTAGTAACTTCATTTTGAATAAAATGCACCTTTTCAATGAGCTGGTTTGAAAACAAGAAGAAAAATAAAGTCACCATTAAGCAAAAATAAAATGGTATTTAATTGAACTACTAGAAAAATTACCACAGGAATTATCAACTCTTATTTCAGGAAAGGTCTGTTTCTTTCAGTCAAAAAGGATTTAAATTTCTACCTTTAAAAATAAAGCCTGGCAGTTAAATATACAAACTACAGTATCTAAATTCACCATTTCATTTACCTAATATTTGATATGAGTGATAGAAATAAAGAGAATGGCTTCAGCCCTTTGATTCTGGTCCAGATTCACCAGAAAATTTCATTGATCTCTGCTGTCCATGATGTTCATCATCTGGAACATGTCTTTTGAGCTGCTAGTTTAGATACACAGTCTCACAAATCTTCTGAATATCAGTACCACTGAGAAGCTGTTGCACATATACACAGGGGGAGAAGTTGAAGGCAGTCATTGAAGCATGGGTGACAATAGGAAATTGGAAATAAAATCAATGCTCATCATTAAAAGACTAATTTTATGTACCATGCAAATAAATGAGATCCATATGTACAAATATAAACCTCAAAATGATGATGTTCAATGTAAAAAAAATGACAGTGTATTTTGATGCTACTCAAAAATTAAAAAAAATACACAGACTCATACTTCATATCAAGAGTTGACCAATTATGGCCCATGGGCTAAATCTGAGTGGCCACCTCTTTATGAGATAAAGTTTTATTGGAAAACAGCTATCGCCATTCACTTACAGTTCGTCTATGGGGAAAGGTGAGAAGTTAGAGAGAGAATTTATGACTCATAAAGCCCAAAATATTTACTATATAGCTCTTTAAGGAAAAGTTGGCTGACTTCTGCTTTACAGGACTACAGAGATGCGGTAGAGGATAACAAGCTGTGGGGGTAGGATGCACCCTACTGCAGGAGAGCAGGTGGTTTTCCCTGGAGAAGGAAATGAGATTACAACAGTTGATGTTCAACTTAATACCATCAATTTTTATCTTGTTGAATGACAATGGAATGCATTTCTTTTTTATTTTACTAAAATGTCCTGCTTTTGGAAAGTTGTTTTCAGAAAGGTTTAATGCAATTTTAATTTAAACCCCACTACTTTGCATTCCAGTTATGTGGGTTTCAGATAGTAAACTTCAACACTTTTGCCTTTGAGAAACACAAATGTAGTTACTATGGAGAAAACACCGTTCTCTGAACTGTTAAATTAAAAATAAGTCATTTAGGCTGATTCAGTATGAGGCCAAATAAGGGACCTTATCATGTTTTCAGGGGATGCCAAATAAATAAAAAGCATACTGATTATTATTTTACTAATTAGATTTGGATGTCTGAAGAATTTAATCAATATTTATGGCATGTTTGCTTGATTGCAGCATAATAAATAGTGTTTTGGTTATCTCAATCCAATCTCAGCCAAGAAAATCAAGTAAGTTGAATATTATTCACACTTTTCAAAGCATCTATGTTTATAAATTACCATCATCAACAAAACTTTTATAAGTGCATGGTGGATATAAAAAAGCAAACCCAAATTCTAACAGAATTGAGAAATTCTACCAGACAGGCTTAAGTGGTATCAAAGGGTGACTAGAAAAATTGATAAATGAGTAAGAGAAAACTCCAAGAAAAAAAGATGCAATGTGGACAAAAGACGTGAAAAAAATAGACAAGCTCATTGTTACAAAAAAAAATTAGGACTATATTTCACCAATTAAATGAGCAAAAATTTAAGCTGGTAACTTAAAGAAGGATAGAAAAATACTACTATATACATAGTTGGTGGAAGAGAAGTTTGGTATAACTCTTCTGAGGGGTAATTTAGTAGTAATTGATTGAAATTAAGATTTTCCATGAAAAATACAGAACAAATCTTAAATGACCTTCTCATATCAAGATAGCATAATGTCTAATGTAACAGCTATTAATTATATATCTTTATCACTATTTGTATCTATATCCATTTACATATCTTTATACATGTAAAAACCTAAGTCAGAAGGTTGCTGGAACATTGAACCTAGCATTAAGGAAAACTAACTAAAGTAAAAAAGTCTAGCTTAACACTGTATGATGTACAGCAGGTGTGCGGTAAGTCTTTGCTACATGCATGAATGGATGAATGGATGGAGGGGTGTGTGGTGGTTCAATAATATAGTAATACTAGGAGTAGTACTAAGTAGACAGTTTAATCTACAATGACTATTTTTTTAATATCCTATTTCTTTACAAAAATTATTTCAAATGGTTTATACTTTTCCTCATTGGCTCACACAGACTTAGTTCTCACGGGGAATATTATCTTCTAAAATGGAAGATGACATTGTATTAATAAACCTACTTTTCTATATTAAGCATGCTGACCAAAATCATTTCTTCTTCCTGGTACTTTCTTTCCCAAATACATGCTGACTTCTACTTTCAGACTCCATCAGTAATAATGAAAATTTAAGAAATGTAATGTCTTTCAAAATGTGCCCTTTAAAAATTTAGAAATGTAACACATTTCAATTTTTTAAATAAAGAGTAGTATAATTAGTTAGACATTCAAAATCTACTTCATTTTCCATTTATCTATTTTTAAAATCTCTCTATTTAGGAGCCAGCTGAGACCAAACATGTTTTATGTGCTCTCTGCCAATTATTAGGGCTCCCAAAAGTTTTTGGGTATTGAAATGATGATTTAAGTTGGTTTTTTTTTTTTTGGTAAAAATGAAAAGGACTGTAAATTATGAGCATTTGTAATTATAAATTTGTATTAAATGTTTCCAATCACCACAGGAACCTTTGATTTTTTTGGACTTAGCTGCATCAAATTTCAACAAAGCAAATAATCATCAAAGGAATGCTTAGAGGTTGTGCCAATTAACAAAAATATGTTGATTTGTTATATCCAAATAATAATCACAGCAGAGGCTTGCTGAAATGTTCACCAACAGCTGTGTTCTCTTTCTCCTGGGCATACTGACAGATTACAGTTCCTAGTTCTTCTGTGTTTGCGGGTGGGTGCGGGTAGGGTCATGTGATGGAGTTCGGTCCAGTGACATGTCTGTGGGAGGGATGCACACAACTTGGCTTTGCTGCTCAGGCAATCTCCAGTGCTTTCTTTTCTTTGCCTGCTAACTGGAAAAAAAAAAGAATCCAGCGGAGGACTCAGAAGCCCTAAAAATGGTCAAGCCATGTGATGGAAGGGACTTCGGTCCTGAAGGTGGGCATGGGTTAGAATCCACACACCCTGTACTCTAACCACACTGGACTATGACATGACTGAAAATTAATTTCTACTGAGTTATGGCAGGAAACCAATAAGAGCTATAGTCATAGCTAATACACTATCTAATTTAATCCTCAGAACACCCTGTTTTTTATTTTAATTCTAATCCTATTATAATAAACTGGGGTTTACAGGGATTAAATAATTGCCTTCAACTTCTGGCCACATTCACTATAAAGCCTGTACCATTAAACATTACACTGTATTGTTTCCTAAGGAGAAATGTGGAGGCTAGGAGATAGGATGGTGTTTAAAACTGTAAAAGAGAAGACTATAAATAGTAGTTGTGTAAGGTAGTTGAAGTAGATGGACCTCAGGCCTGTGTGGGACATAGAATGCAGGTAGGAGGCTTAGGAACCTGAGAATTCTCTTATTTGTCTAGGGTGGATGCTTGTTCCTGAACCTAAAGAGAATGATACAACAATTACATCTGCTCTGAGCATGTACTGAAATTGGAGATGAGATACCCAGCTGCCCAGCAAAATGTGAGGGAGATGGGAAATGGAGGAAAACGATTGTTTCATCAATTGTGCCCCAAAGATCTCTTACGCTGTTATAAGAGTTGCTACACTTGGGCTCAGCAGGTCTTTTCCTGCCCAGCAAAGTGTGAGGGAGATGGGACATGGCAGTGAGTGGATGTTTCACCAATTGTGCCTGAATGATTTCTCATGCCTTTACAAGCGTTCTAGTCCACTTGGGCTCAGGAGTTCTTTTCCCAAACATCACTTCTCATGAAGAAGTTTTACCAATGTTTTCAAAATCTTTTTAAAGAGATAATCTTTAGGATCATGTAGATAGCAAGAGCATTGCATAAAAGGTAAGGAGCATTTAGGGTTATGAATGACACCTGACAAATTCTCATGGGCAATCAATCCAAGGAAGTTCTGTTATTCTAGTTCATCTGGGAAGCATCAACACTAAACGGCTCTTTTTGAAGGAATTCATCTGAATTCCTGAAAATTTCATCTCTATATTCGTCTATAAGTTTATGAACTTCTCTGAAATGAAGTATACACATTTTAAATATTCTATAAATTGGAGGGACAAGGCAGTATGATCTATTCACATGTTAAACACACTTGCTCTATGACCTTGCAATTTCAGTGATCAGAATAGAAAAAAATGTATCATCATGTGTATGTAAAGATGTCCTTTGAAGTATTGTTTTCTCCTTAAAGGGTTATTATAGGGTTTAAAGGAAATCATACACACAAAGGATTTAAACCCTCAATAAATATAAGTTTTTGAAATATGAATTTTTACTATTGTCTTTATAGCAAAAATAGGGAGATGGTCAAGTAAATTATGGTATATCCATGCAACAGAATACTCTGAAACTGTTTAAAAAAATTAACTGGATCTGCATTACATATTGTTAATCAAAAATCAAGTTGCCAAAATTATATGTAATATATTTCTACTTACGGTTCAAATTTTTAGATGCTTAATTTAGCACAGAAAAAAGTTTGAGCATCTATTTTACTCCATACACTTCTGAGTATTTTAATCCCTTACAGTGAGAATTATGTAAATGAAAAAGAATTTTTAAAACCACAATGCTAAAAATTCTTGAAACTATAATTTTAGGGTCCTATTTCTGAGGCCCTAAGATTATCTTGCTTTAATTTTAAACTGACAACCAGCAGACCTACTTTCCAAAAACTCACTTGGATTTTTCAACACTCACCCTGAATCTTTATCTTCTTCAAAAAGCATGTAGCAGAGGGCTGGGTATTAAGTCCTTGTCTTCCTAAACTAACATTTGTTCACTAGATGCTGCTCCCACATTCCCTAGACGCTGCTCCACATTCACTAGACGCTGCTCCATGAAGGATGGTAAATGAGATGTCAATTTTGAATCTCTGTATGGTTTTCTGAGGGACCAATTCTTTTTAGAAAGATGTCCCAACTCATGCCTTTTCTTGGCTGCTATGCCGAGAGTCTCAAGAAAATATTACTTTAAACAACATGAACAAAATTTTCCAGAGCTGGTTGTAAGACATTTACCACATTTTGAACTATGTATCTATGATGACCCATAAAAACATTAAAATTAAAGAACAATCTTGATAAATTTCCCCTAAGTGAATAATTGTATAGGTAAGCTTACACAGTATTATTCATGGTACAAAAACTGGAAACACCATTCATGTCCAAGAAGAAGTTAGCTAAATATTATGGCAAATGAAGCCACTAAGAGCCATACTAATATGTAAAAGAGTTCATGATATACTGCCTCAATAAAATAACAGGTAGTACAATATGTAGTATATAAAACTATTTATATATATATGCATAAATTTGTGTGTGTGTGTGCATTTGTTATTGAAGAAATGAACTTGGAAAAATATGCATATACCCAAAAAAAGTAGTGTGTTTATTTGGGAAGAATCTGTTTTATTACTTAGGTTTATTTTCAATTGGTTTCTGAAACACATAATTATAAAATTATGATTATATATTTTATAATTATAATTATAAAATCAAAAGTAACCAAAGTTTTAGAATATCATGAATCTGGAAAAAAGTTTTTGAGAATGGTAAGAAAATATTAATTTGCTTACTTTAATCCTTGTTACTGTCTTATCTGAGAAAAATTATAAACACCCATATACATATATGTACACACACATACACATATGGACATGTGTGTGTTTGCATGTATATTTCAAATGTCACCAGGAAGGAGACTTGTGACATGCAAAACATCTCTGAGATAGTTTGAATATTTCAATCATACCCTCAAGTAGAAACAACCTACTATAACATACATATCTTATGCTCCCTGGGCTATATGAAGGAAGCCCAGAGAAAACTTAATTTTAAGTGAAGACTACATGTCTATGATGACCCATAAAAATATTAAAATTAAAGAACGACCTTGATAAATTTCCCCTTTTATACCTGGAGATAGAGAGAATTACTGGAGCTAAATAGATCACGTATCTCTTATGAGGCATTACTCACCATGTCTCTTGTTCTTATCTGCCCAAATCACCTTGTCAGTACTCCCATTTTACGAAGAAACATTGTGTCAATTATCATCAGAATGAAGAGAGTTACATCTATTCACTAAGTCCACCCTCTAGTCTAGGAACTGTGCTACTTCTTTATACCTCAACCATAATGGCCTATTTGATAAAGAAATTAAAAATGATGTTTCCTGGATAAGAATACTAGCAAATTCCTGAATATACTATGTCAAACTATAGTGAAATAAAAAAACCACAAATTTTGAAAATGTCTAACTAATGGAAGAAACGCTTAAGAACTCATGTCCACAAGGGTAGTAGTGATGGAAATTTTATTTTAAACAGATGATGCTTATGCACTTTTTTCTCCCTCCAGAATTCCTGAAATGAAAGTTGCTTTCTTCATTTACTAGAAAGGTTTAAGCCTAACATTGCTGTGTTCACAGGAAGTACCAGTCCATGTATCCATCAACCCAGTAACCAAACCTTAGAGAGGACTGTCCTGCAAGTGGGCGCTCTCTCCCAATCCCTAACAAATCAGTGAGAAGATAGTGACTCTCTGGAAAGAGTAAAAGACATGAACTCTGAAATGAACTGATTCATTGCTGTCTTTTATTAACAACAAAAACAAAAAACACAACCTTATACATGAAATAAACTTTTAACTATAGTAGTGAAAATTGGCTGGAGGTATTGACATAGTCAAAGACTCACATCACTAGTAACAATTCAATGGTTTATGGTCTTATCCTAGCATGAAAACACATGTGCATGTACCAATGCTAAGATGCTCTAATACACCACACTCATAGTGTTCCCATGTGACTATATGAAACAAATTAATAGCTCGGTATTTTAAAAATATGTTCTTAGTACTGATACAATAATAAGGACAGTAAAATAACAAAAATGAAATTCCCTAATGCCAAAGAACCAAACCCATATTATTTATTTATTTATTTATTTATTTATTTTATCATTAATCTACAATTACATGAAGAACATTATGTTTACTAGGTTCCCCCCCTTACCAAGTCCCCCCCACATACCCCATTACAGTCACTGTCCATCACGGTAGTAAGATGCTGTAGAATCACTACTTGTCTTCTCTGTGTTGTACTGCCCTCCCCATGCCCCCCTCCACATTATACATGCTAATTGTAAGACCCCCTTTCTTCTTCCCTGCCCTTATCCCTCCCTTCCCACCCATCCTCCCCAGTCCCTTTCCCTTTGGTAACTGTTAGTCCATTCTTGGGTTCTGTGATTCTGCTGTTGTTTTGTTCCTTCAGTTTTGCTTTGTTCTTATACTCCACAGATGAGTGAAATCATTTGGTACTTGTCTTTCCCCACCTGGCTAATTTCACTGAGCATAATGCCCTCTAGCTCCATCCATGTTGTTGCAAATGGTAGGATTTGTTTTCTTCTTATGGCTCAATAATATTCCATTGGGTATATGTACCACATCTTCCTTACCATTCTTCTATTGATGGACACTTAGGTTGCTTCCATTTCTTGGCTATTGTAAATAGTGCTGCAATAAACACAGGGGTGCATCTGTTTTTTTCAAACTGGGCTGCTGCATTCTTAGGGTAAATTCCTATAAGTGGAATTCCTGGCCAAACCCATATTTTTAAAGAGAGTACTTCAGTATTTACTGTTATTAGTAATTTCCAAAATGTGAACATGTGATACTGTTTTTCCTATCCTTTAGACACTGGTTCCTCTACCCATTTCTGATTTTGGGGAAATAAGGAAAATCAGTAAAGTTAGAATATAGAAATGGAAATTTAAATGCTTCTAATATATTAGTTTCATCATCTTATACATATTTTTCAGACAGAAAATAAAAAAATCAAGTGCAAAAACATAGTTTATCTTTTATCTCCTATAACCTGAAAATATTATGACAAAATAAAGCTAGTAAATTTCTGAATATTACTGAATTTTTAAAAAGGATTTGAGGTAAATTTATCATTTCTTTTATTGGTCCACAAACAAAGTCTTGGTCTTTCCTTCAGTATTATTCTATTCAACCTTTTGTAAGTTATAGTTAATGCACGATATTATATTGGTTTGAAGTGTACAACACAGTGGCTCTTTATTAAATCCTCATCCCAGCAGTGCAGTTACCATCCATCAACATAGGAACATGGTACAGAACCAATGGCAACTTGTCAAGTCTGAAATGATGAAAAATAACTACTTTCTGATTGTTAGATTTTATTTGATCTTCTCCATTGATCATTAGGAAGTGAAAGTAAATCAGTACTAAGTAAATCTTTGGATCCTTCCGTAATTAAGGAAAAAGGAGAATCCACATTTCGGATCTGTCCCATCACTGTAACGAATCACATTTGAGATCAATTATTCCTCAATGACCATTCAATTAATGTTCTTAACTGTACAGAATTCATCAGGCATTCTTAAAATATTTATTTAAATAGAGTCTTCATTCAAACATCAGAACTGCTGCTGTCATCATATTGCTTTTTAAATCATGTTATCCAGTGTACTGATCCTCCCCATTTCTCAGGCTTTCTTATACTTTTCTCTCCTTATAATTTAATTCTTCTCAAAACAGTTAAACAGGTCTAAATGATAGTCAGGTAACAGGATGATCCACACTGTGATGTTTATTACAAGAAGTGGGGTTCACCAGACATTAACTTACTCAACCTTTCATTATAGTGATGTGAGTTGTAGGGGGCTAGGGGGTTGGTCATTTGTTTGGTTGCTTTATTGAATAGCTGATGAGAAGAGCTATTCCAAGCACAATGTAAAATTTTTCCCTGCAGGGGTAAAATGAATGTGTGGCACCATAATTTCAGCAATGCATTCTTATTCCGCCACTCTGTGTCTCAAATTGCAAAATCCTTTGGCATTTTCCTTTTCATTTGTCACTTGGCTTTAGAGGGCGAGGGATTTCCGGGAGCACATTCCATTGCATGGTTGACAATATCAATTCTACATTCGATACATTAGCAGTCAAAAAAGAAAGAAGAAGCCAAGTTGGGTATAAATAATTAAATTTGTAAAAGGTCAGTGAGCAAGTAGCAGGAAGGAGAAAGCCTGAAGAAGTTATGGAGCTTTGATGCTCAGCCACAGATGTATTGAAATATGAATATTATCTGCTCACATAGCTAACAAAAGGAATGAATAACAAAAATGCCCTCAACTAGCATGAGATCCTGAAGTGTGGTGATACAGAAGTGGAGACATATCACCTGCGCTTTAAAAGAAAATGAGAGTTAAGTGACGTAAACTATGGATCCTTATACTCTACAACACCTTGTTCTTGGGGCAACTAATCCAGTCGTATTCAAAATAAAATCAATGTGGCATGTAGGCTATAACAGCGTTGACTCAAATTTTGTTAACACTAATTTGGAAAAACTGCATCTGGTTTTGCATAAACAAAAACTGAAATTTGGAATTAAGCAGTAGGAAAAGGAAGCAGAGGATTAGAATGATTATTTTTCCCATTGCCAAAACCAATATATTTAGGTACTGCACACACACACACACACTCTTTCACATGGTATTTTATTTCCACAATAGGATTGAACTACATCTAGTGGTCTACAATGTGCTTGTTTCATGTACCAATCTGCTGTGGAACATCTTTCCAAGTAACCACAATACCACCTTATTCCTTTTTCTTTAATGTCTGCATAGTATTCCAAGGTAAACTATACGTTTTAAAAATTATTTTAAAAAGTAATTTTCTTATTGACAGACATTTGAGTTGCAAAAAAAGTTTTGTAAATGCCTAACAATGCTGCCATGAATATCTTTGTACAAATATCTGTATGCATATATGCTATTATTTCCATGAGCTATAGCCTTACATCTAGGATTATAGGTACAATAGGTTATGAGTGTTTTAAATTTGAATGCACAGTGCAAAATCAGCCTCCAGTAAGATTTTAAGCTTGGCAGAGATAAAACGGAAAATATTTTATTTTGTAATAAAATATTTCATTTTCTTTAATTTTGCTTATTAATGTATTAGGACCCCTGCTTCATCCTGCAAAGGATTTGAGAAAGCTGGATTTATGTAGAGTAGAAAAAGACAGTGGCTTAGTTAGTGCGGTAGTGACATTTTTGTCATGTTGCAACTTGAAAAAGCAACCTTGGTATTGGCAGTTTTATGCTCTTACTATTTTATTGCAGGTGCTTGTAGCTGCCCCACCCCCCCACTGCCCACCCCTTTGGATGCTCTACAACACTGTCTTCTTAAGTAAGACATGTCATTTATTTCTCTGCTCCTAAGGGTTTTCCTGCTTAATTTTCCAGTCACAAATTAAAGCATATATTTTCACACACACCCAATTTACAGCTTAATAATGCATAGAGTCAAAACTGATGAATTTTGATATTCAAAAGTGAATACAGACGTTCGGGACTCAGATATTTATAAAATTGGATAAACACATGCATTTCAGTTACATTCAAAAGAATCTAAATCCTTTTTGAAAAACAACTGCAAGTACTTTACTTGTGGAAAGCAATAAGATTTTAAGCATGGCTCCTTGATCGATATTCAAGACTAAATGCAGAACTATCAGTAGGTGCTAAGAGAGATAGATGTACCTGAATAAAGTGAGAGAGAATACACCACAGTTCAAAAATCTGGCATCACCTTGTAATAATTCATGATCCGTGATATACTAGGCTGGATTCTACAGACATGGGGAAGAAGCTAAAGGACTTATGATTTCTCCAGCCTTCCTCGCTCCATAAAATTCCACATTTACTCTCGGACTTGTGGCTGGCTTCTTTCATTACCCATCAAAACTCTAACAGCTGGTATGGTTCACAGGAAATGCCAGGAATTTGCAGGATGACTCTTGCACAAACACGATGCAGCCTAAGATACACTTGTGCTTATGACTTTTGGATTATCTGTTCCAACAGACTTCCTGTATCTATATTCTTTTTCACTAAGATTTTCATGACAAGAGCATGTGAATGAAGCATTTACTCATCTGCCCAGTTTGAAACGCTTGCAGAGGGACAAGGTGATATCAAAAGGACAGGAAACAAACGAGGGGTTAAAAAAATGGATTTTGCTTTTTAAAAATATGGTGCTATTCATTTCCCTGGGTTCTTTCTGTGGGGTTTCTGATTCTGTCTGTGAGTTTCCAGTTCTCTGTTTGAGAAGAAAAATAGGGCTCATGGATCAAAGCTTTGGCTTTAAAACAGCTATTATGTTCTGGAATAAAAAAGAACAGGCTACTTCACAAAGTCATCTTTACTCCTAATCTATTTTGAAGATAAATTAAGGCTGAAAACAGATAGTCAAGGGTGGTTTAAGTAAGAGGGAAAGAACTGCCAGCCAACATTGAATACTCATGAGGGAATAATAATCCTTTTATATTAGTCTACTTTTAATGTGCTCAGAAATCCAGCAATTCAGTCACAGAAGGGACCATACACAGAAAGGATTTAACATTACTAGTAGTTTGAGAGTAAAGAATTCAACGGACTCAGTAGGTATTGCTGGAAATTTCAACAGAATTTTGTGACAAACACCACACACAAATACATGTACCACTCCTTGCCAAGAGAGCATGATATGCTGTAGAAAGGCATGTCATTAGACAAGTTAGCACAACCAGTGTCTTCATTCATATATTAGAAGAAAATCATCACAGATTCATTTTGTTATTTCTTTAAGGCATCATGCAAATTGGGGTTTCATTCCACACTCTGAAAATGAACAAACTGGCGTTCTGACAGGGAAGCGAGCAGAAATAGAGGCTTTCATGAAAAAAAAAAAGGACTACCTCTTGTTTTTAGAAATAGAAAGAATAAGAAGCACTTAAAAATCATATAAAGCTCAGAGTGCTGTAAATACAGCCATCATATCATAGGCTTTACGATTTCTTAAGAATAATAAAACCATAGAGTTGAATCTCAATTAGGGGCATATGGCTTATCTAATTTGGAGAGTTTCTGGGATCAATCTTAAAACACAGGCAGGCTTCTTAGTAAATTTACTAATCTCTGGGTTGTCTTTGAATTATTTGGCATGTAGTTAAGAAACAACAAAAACAAAAAAACAGTAACGAAAATAGAATATATGTCCATGTACTGTGAAACTAATTATAAATTATTTAGGCCAGTTTCGTGACCCTGTTTTGTTCTGCTAATGCCCCTAATCAAATAAAAAACAGATTCTAAATCAATGGCTTCCAGACTGTTATGTATGTATGTGCCTTTTCTTTCATAACTTTCTTGTCAATTAGTTTTACATCAGACATGAGCATGGCAAACCCTCTTTGAGCAGAAAGGACACATGAAGAATTTCAGTCTTGCTATTTCTTTTTTTTTTTTTAGGGCAGTGGTAAAAAGACCAAGTTTTCTCCAATTTACCGTAAAGTGATATACATGGGCCTTGGCAGTTCAGCGCAAATGAATTAAGCAGGCATGAATTTCCTTATCTATGATGATGGATTTGGGTTTGATGTTTCCTAATAATTCTTGCATGATTTGTAAAAGAAAAAAAAAGTCAGAAGTAGTTGAGGGGAAAAATACCCATAAAAGAATAAGTTACTGTCTATTCTTTACATATACAAATATTGCCAATTGAAATGTGATTCTACTCTTTACGATAAGTACTCATTTGATAACTACAACAATTGCCATGTCTGGAGAATGTACCATAAACAACTTACTCTCAAATGAGTGAAAAACATATTCCTTCTTCTTTATAGGAATTTCTCTGCCTCTGGAGATTGTTCATATATATATATATACATATATATATATATGTATATATATACACACATATATATATATATGGAAATATACACATGCACACACACACACACATATGAAACTATGTCAAACATGTTGATGAAATGTATTTTCTGGCTCTATTCTAAGAAACACTCCAGCCAATCAGTTTGCAAACTATAAAGACCACATGAAGGTGATGGATGCACTATCAGTTGCAGCTTCCATCTTCAACACCCCTTTGCCCACAAACTTCCTCTTACTAGAAACCGCATTCCCATTAATGCTATAGTGAGGGGTGGGTGGAGGCAGAGTACTCCCTGTTGCCATTAGGCAATGTTCTATATTTACTCAGGATTTTTGAGTTTTTTGTGAAGCATCTTCATGGTAGTCATCTACTTTCAATCTTAAAAAAGCACAAAACAAAACAGAAGTTCACATTAAGAACATGAGTCCAAGTGTAGTACATGCAACAGAAATGAGCCACCCTGGGGTCTCCAGGTGAACTGGACATGGACCTCCATTGCTGTGTTAACATAAGATACATGAAAACGTGGGTTTTTCAGTTGGCTTTAAATAAACAAGCCAAAGTATTTTTCAATAGCAAGACTATACCACCTCATTTATTTATTTTGATTATAGGTGTGGAGGAGAAAGGATTAGACAGGTGTGCAAATAAACAGAGAAGTGTAAGGTTGGGTAGTTCCGGGACATTTTTCTGCTGACAGAAGGATCCGAGGGACTGAGAAAGATTGACAAACCCTGCAATAGATCAAACTTCTGTGATATGGGACAATACATATTTTCTCTAAATGTGATTTCTACAAAGTGAGTGTCAGCTAGTCATCATTAAAACATTGTTTTATGTACTTTGCTTTTACTAAAAAATGGGAAATCTTGAATGGACTCACATTGTTCTGGCTCCTCAGAAAATGATTTACAGAGTTTTAAAATTGCATTACTATGGTTAGTTACTAGTGTAAAATGTGTTTAGTATAGTTCCTGTATTTAACCCTTGAGATCTCATTGTCTTATGCTGTAGAGACTTTCTCAAATAAATAGGAATAGAGACAATTGTCAAATATTATGGGAAAGGCTTGGGCAGAAAACATCTCAAATTATTTTACTCTTTGGCTTCTATATCATTGAAGTATTTTTTTAAATTTTTTATTAAGGTACAATTGATATACACTCTTATGAAGGTTTCACATGAAAAAACGATGTGGTTACTACATTTACCCATATTATTAAGTCCCCACCCATACCCCACTGCAGTCACAGTGCAGCAAGATGCCAGAGATCCACTGTGTCTTTGTATTTCTGTGGTGTCCCTAGTGATTTTTTCTTTCTCATTTCTGATACTGTTTATGTGTGTAGACTCTCATTTTTTCTTGATAAGTTTGGCAAGGGGTTTATCTATTTTGTTTATTTTCTTGAAGAACAAGCTCCTGCTTTCATTGATTCTTTCTATTGCTTTATTCTTCTCAATTTTATTTATTTCTGCTCTAATCTTTATTATGTCCCACTTTCTACTGACTTTGGGCCTCATTTGTTCTTCTTTTTCTAGTTTCGTTAATTGTGAGTTTAAATTGCTTATATGGGATTGTTCTTTCCTGAGGTAAGCTGTATTGCAGTATACTTTCCTCTTAGCACAGCCTTGGCCGCATCCCACAGATTTTGCGGTGTTGAATTATTGTTGTCATTTGTCTTCATATATTGCTTGATCTCTGTTTTTATTTGGTCATTGATCCATTGGTTATTTAGGAGCATGTTGTGAAGCCTCCATGTGTTTTTGGGATTTTTCATTTTCTTTTCATAATTTATTTCTAGTTTCATAATTTGTGGTCTGAGAAACTGGTTGGAACAACTTCAATCTTTTTGAATTTACTCTTTTTGTGGCCTATTATATGATCTATTCTTGACAATGTTCCATGTGCACTTGAGAAGAATGTGTATTCTGCTTCTTTCGGGTGTAGAGTTCTATAGATGTCTGTTAGGTCCATCTGTTCTAATGTGTTGTTCAGTGCCTCCATGTCCTTACTTATTTTCTGTCTGGTTGATCTTTCCTACAGAGTAAATGGAGTGTTCAAGTCTCCTAGAATGAATGCATTGTATTCTATTTCCCCTTTTAATTCTGTTAGTATTGATTTCACATATGTAGGTGCTTCTGTGTTGGGAGCAGACATATTTGTAATGGTTATGTCTTCTTGTTGGATTGACCCCTTTATCATTATATAATATCTTTCTTTGTCTCTTGTGACTTTCTTTGTTTTGAAGTCTATTTTGTCTGATACAAGTACTGCAACTCCTTCTTTTTTCTCTCTATTAGTTGCATGGAATATCTTTTTCCATCCCTTCACTTTTAGTCTGTGTATGTCGTTGGATTTAAAGTGAGTCTCTTCTAGGCAGCATATAGATGGGTCTTGATTTTTTATCCATTCAGTGCCTCTGTGCATTTTGATTGGTGCATTCAGTCCATTTCCATTTAGGGTGATTATCAATAGGTTTGTACTTATTGCCATTGCAGGCTTTAGATTCATGTTTACCAGATGTTCAAGTTTAACTTCCTTACTATCTCAGAGTCTAACTTAACTCATTTAATATGCTATTACAAACACAATCTAAAGGTTCTTTTCTTTTTCTCCTCCTTTTTCTTCCTCCTCCATTCTTTATATACTAGGTATCATATTCTGTACTCTTTGTCTATCCCTTGATTGACTTTGGGGATAGCTGATTTAATTTTGCCTTTGCTTAGTAATTAGCTGTTCTACTTTCTTTACTGTGGTTTTATTACATCTGGTGACAGCTATTAAACCTTAAGAACACCTCCATCTATAGCAGTCCCTCCAAAATAGACTGTGAAGATGGTTTGTGGGAGGCAAATTCTCTCAGCTTTTGCTTATCTGTTTTAATTGTTTAATCCCTCCTTCAAATTTAACTGACAATCTTCCAGATAAAGTAATCTCAATTCCAGGCCCTTCTGCTTCATTGCATAAAATACATCATGCCACTCCCTTCTGGCCTGTAAGGTTTCTGCTGAGAAGTCTGATGTTAGCCTGATGGGCTTTCCTTTGTATGTGATCTTTTTCTCTCTCTGGCTGCTTTTAATAGTCTGTCCTTATCCTTGATTTTTGTCATTTTAATTACTATATGTCTTGATGTTGTCTTCCTTGGGTCCCTTGTTTTGGGAGATCTGTGCATCTCCATGGCCTAAGAGACTATCTCCTTCCCCAGATTGGGGACGTTTTTAGCAATTACCTCCTCAAAGACACTTTCTATCCCTTTCTGTCTTCTTCTGGTACTTCTATAATGTGAATATTGTTCTATTTGGATTGGCCACACATTTCTCTCAATATTCTTTCATTCTTAGAAATCCTTTTTTCTCTCTGTGCCTCAGCTTCTTTGTATTCCTCTTCTCTAGTTTCTATTTCATTTATTGTCTCCTCTACCTTATCCAATCTTCTTTTAATTCCCTCCATTGTGCTCTTCAATGATTGGATCTCTGACCAGAATTCATTCCTAAGTTCTTGAATATCTTTCCATACCTCCATGAGCATGTTTATGATTTTTATTTTGAACTCTCTTTCAGAAAGAGTCATGAGGTCCACGTTGTGTTTCTCAGGAGGTATATTAATTTTACTCTGAACCAGGTTCCTTTGGCACTTCATATTTTTATATGGCACCCTCTAGTGTCCAGAAACTCTACTCTGGAGCTGCTCCACCCCTGAAGCAATATTGGGGGTTGCAGGGGAGCAGTATTGGTGCCTGGGGGAGGAAAGAGCTGTTTCCTGCTTCCCAGCTGCTAGGCCTGTCTCCACTGCCTGAACCAGTGGTCCGAGCACACAGGTATAAGCCTCTATGCTCTGTGTTTGTAGTTGCTGTAGAAAGATCTTCCCTCTGGATGGCCTAAAGCCAGGGTAGGGTTTGCCTGTTTGTGAGCCAGGTGGGGCTGGCCGGGAGAAAGGTGCAGTAGGCTGCCTGTCATGGAGTGGGTCCCTGGAGCTGTGTAGCCAGCCAGGGAGCTGGAGCACCTGGAAACTGTGAAAGCTTCTAACCTGTTGGGCAGAGTGCACCCAGAGAATTTCATCTACCTGTCCTTTCTCCTGAGCTATAAGCTCTGTACTATCCTTGCCACTTTAGCAGCCCTCCTGCTAAGGGCTTCCTTGTTAGGAAGTCTCTTAGACCGCCTGCCCTTCCTTTGTTCCAGAGCAACCGGATATGGATCCCTTCTTTCCACAAGTGGCCGGAATCTCAGTTTCTTCAGGAATTCTGCCTGTCCTAGCTTTCCAATCCTCCAATTACAAGAGTATCATGAAAGTACCATAAAATGTAGGTTTTTGCTCCCAGAGCAGATCTCCAGAGTTAGGTATTCAGCAGTCCCAGGCCTCCACTCCCTCCCTGCTCCATTTCTCTTCCTCCAGTCAGTGAGCTGGGGTGGGGGAGGGGCTTGGGTCCTATCGGGCCACAGCTTTGATACGTTACCCTGTTCCATGAGGTCTGCTCTTTTCTCTGGGTATATGCAGTCTGGCACAGTCCTCCTTCCTGGTACTCTTTCAGGATTAGTTGTATTAATTATATTTTCATATTATATGCAGTTTTAGGAGGAAGCCTCTGTCTCACCTCTCACACTACCATCTCTAATCCATTGAACTTTATCTGCCATACTTACAAGGAAATAATTTTTCCTTTTTTTTTAAAAAAAAGAAGAGAAAGCAAGTTTCTTAAAAGGTAAAACTTAACTGATACTGTTTTTGTCCTTTTATTTCCTTTTCTTATATTAACCTTGTCAGGCTTACCAGATAACTGAGAGTTGGTGGAGGGAGAAAATGCTATCAGGGTGAAAAATATTATCCTTCCTCCCAAATCATCAAGATCACCAGTTAACAGAGTTTAAAAGGGAAGAGAGTGAATTGAGCTGAAGATTTTATCCTTCACTGCCTGGGACAAACTCACACTGATTAATTGTTGAGAAGTTAAAACTGATTAGTATTCTCTGTGTTGGCTTTTATTCCTCGATGTCATTCTGTGTACCTGGTGCATCTGTTATGTGATGTGAGCTGAGGGAGATAAAAGGGAAGAGCAGTGACAGCAAATCTTGTTAAAGGTGTTCACGAGGAACACGGGCTGTGAACAAAAGGTATCAGCATGTACTGGCTAACATTCTGCACATACTTGCTGACAGAACTAAAGCTCTTAATGGGCCCATGGGTGTGGAGATGCCTCTACACTTTCCTTGTATAAGCCCATGGACAGAGGCAGCTAGTTATAAATGACAGAGTCACAAAATTCTGGGGCCAGGTTTCTAACAACTTTTATTTGGGCTTCCATCAATGGAAATTTTATATGTAAATGAGTATAGCTCATTTTAATGGAGTGTATACTTTAAATGTATTAAAATGAATTATTCAAGGACACAGCAGGAAAGCAACAGATGTACCCATCTAAGGGGGGTCATGCTTAGTTTCACTTGATGAATGTTTGTTTTGTTGCTTTGAAAAATTAATGCAATGAAATATTTAAAATGAATAAGGAGGTGTTTAATCGACTTGGAGAAACAGAGTCTTTTGGGATTTTTTTTTTTGATGTGCCATTGGCATTAAATAGGAAAGTATTAATACAGTTTGTCCTGATGTACTAAGAAAGCTGCAGAGAATATTTATTAAAAGCACATGTTATGAGTACCCACCATGCATTTAAAGACATATTTTGAAATGTGGGAAATTCAAGCATGCTCTGCCACTCAGGTAACTCAGAAAAAATGAAATGCCTGACAGTTAGGAAACTGCTTATTTGACGGAGGATGATAGAGGTTTATATAATATTTGAGTAGCTTTAATCATCTTTGAAACTTCTTCAGTGGTCTTCTAATCTTAGAACATAGTTTAGTATTAAGTCAACTCCATTTTTGAATAGTTGAAATGAATTCACTGTTATTTCCTTAGTGGAAACTGGCTGCCCACACTGATAAATCAATGGCTTTTCTTAAGAAAAACATGGGCTGTGAAATTAAGTTCAGAGAAACATAATAACAAGGTCACCAACTTTAAGGATCATACAATTTAATATGATTAACAACAAAAAAAAAGGATAGAGGATACCTATCATTATGAAGGACAACTTAACAATAACCTGTGTTTAAGAAATGATTTCAAAGACCCAGATGATGAGCTACTCAGGTATACAGCATCACCAAAAATCACACTGTTGCAACAAAGTGTCACAGCAATCTGATAGTACTTAGTTAGGATAGGACAGATGCTAATTTGCATCTCTTTCATTTGTTCTGCTTAGTTTTAAATGGGGCCGAGATGGGGCATCTATAAATTTAACCTTAGAAGTTTCTCTAAATGATCCAGTGAAAAGTAGAGCATGTTGGCAGCAAACAATAGCATATCTCACATTTCAGGGAAATACTTCATGTCCCATCTCTGCATATGTTACAGAATTTTTGTTGCCAATGAAATAAGAGACAAATTTGATTTCTAAAGAACCTGGACAACCCTCCCTCCCTCTCGCCCTTCCTTCCTTCCCACTTTCTTCCTTTTCTTTCCTTCTTTCATTCCATTCCTTTTCTTTCCTTTCTTGCTTTCTACCTCCCTCTCTTTCTTCTTTCATTCCCCCTTTCGTCCCTTTTTTCTCTTTTCCTCCTTTCTTTCATGCTTTTCTCTTTCTTTCTGTACCTCGAAATGAGATATAAAATCCAAAATCCTAATTAAATTCCTATACATCTCTGACCAAATAACCCTATTTGCTTTTAGAAATTTCATTTGCACCAAATGCTACTTTGTCTCCATTTGTAGTCTGTCCCCAAGCTATGAACACACTGTATGACATCTCTTTGTTTTAGAAACAAACAATTGTGCCTAAGACCTGTTGAAAGATTTAAATGCCATGAACTATTTAACCCTGAGGTTTAGACTTTATTCAGATTTTCAACAATCCATTTATGCAACTAGTCAACTTCGATGGCGGTGAAGTATGGCACAGTAGAAACATTTACTTTGCAAACAAAAGATTTCACTCAAACTTTAACTGTATGGTCTTATCCATATCACTGTAACTTTCTTAGATTTTCTTTTATCAGCAGTAAAATGATAGCATTGTGTTAGACAGCTATGCCCTTGAGAATAACATCAAACTCTCTAATATCCATACTTGATCACATCTGACCCTCATCTTGCCTCTCAGGCTTCATCTCAAATCATCCAATCACAGAGAGTCTATGCTCCGGCCTTCGTAAAATTTCCCCCACCCTTCAGTCTCACAGACCATCTTATAATTTCATGTTCCCTCTTAACGGAATCATCTTCTCCAAACTTTTCCCTATCTTAGACTAGAAAACTTTCACTCAACCTTCAAGAGCCATCTTATACATCACTTACATGTGAAGACTTTCTACGCTTTCTGTAGCAAGCTTGGTCATCCTTCTCTCTTCTATTATGAAGAATTACATCATGATCTTTTTGGTCATACATATTTCCCACCCCTCAGAATTGTCCAGTATAGGAACTGTGTTTTATTCAAATTAGACTGGCATGTAGTAAGTATAAATGCAATTTGATTATTTCCTATAGAACTCTACTAATTTCTACTGAATCAATTAGTCAGTGAAGCAGTGGATCAGCCCAATAAAGCATGGATGCTGCAGTTACAATCAACATTCACAGGTCATCTGATTGTCCCCCAGTTTACAGAGGAGAAAGATGAGTCCAAGAGATTTTAAGAAATGTCCCCAAGATAATATAATTTCCTAATGATGTATCATGGATTAGACTCTAATTCCCCTATGATTTACTTATTGATTAATTCAGCAAACATTTGTTACGCTTATATAGTTACACAGGTTTAAGTTAGAGATATAAGAGCAAATAAAACTGAAAAGTTTCCTTGATCTTACAGAGTTGATGCTCTAGTGAAGGGAATGGGAATCAATCAGTAAACAAATCAACTAGATAATGCAATTATAAAAGAGGAGAAACCTAAAAGGTACTACTTTATCTTGCCCATCATGTATGCAGTTGACCAGAAAAAAATACAATGAGACATTTGGAGTACTCAGCCTTGAGGTTTACAGAGATGGAGCATGCATCTGATGTGCTTCCAAGACAGAGTGTGGATTTCATGGGTATATAGCCTCCCACTTTCTGTGAGAGTTCCTATACTCATTCTCTTCTACTTTTTCTTCTTCCAGGAAATCCTGGATTGTTGACAAGCATTTATAGTCATGACAAGAAAGAGAAGAGTACCAGCAAAGGCCATTTTGTTGACTACCCATCTCTGCCCTTTCCTAATCCCCATTAAACAATAGGTAAAATGATGGAAGAGGCAAGTAGAGAAATATTCCCTATGATAGCATATGTGCAGCCTGGGGGGTCCACTGGGGTCCAGTAATAATAATATTAAAAATGCTTGTGTCCACACACAACTTTGCAGCCTCAAATGAATACCATTTGTGAGTTGAGAATAGGAAGCTCAGAGTTATGCTACCATAACATGTATGCTTTTCAAAGGGATCCCGCTGAGAAAGAAAATGAACTTCACAGACTTTTTTCTCTTTTTTTCTTTCTTTTTTTAAAGTTTTTTTATTTTTATTAAGATATTTTTGATATACACTCTTATGAAGGTTTCACATGAAAAAACAATGTGGTTACTACATTTACCCATATTATCAAGTCCCCACCCATACCCCAATGCAGTCACTGTCCATCAGTGTAGTAAGATGCCACAGATTCACCGTTGGTCTTTTCTGTGCTACAGTGTTTTCCCCATGATCCCCCATGTACTAAACATAATACCCCTCAATCCCCTTCTCCCTCCTTCCCTACCTGTCCTCCCACACCCCTCCCCTTTGCTAACCACTAGTCCTTTCTTGGAGTCTGTGAGTCTGCTGCTATTTTGTTCCTTCAGTTTTGCTTCGTTGTTACACTCCATAAATGAGGGAAATCATTTGGCACTTGTCTTTCTCCGTTTGACTTATTTCACTCAGCATAATATCCAACAGATCTATCCATGTTGTTGCAAATGGTAGGATTTGTTTCTTTCTTATGGCTGAATAGTATTCCATTGTGTATATGTACCACCTCTTCTTTATCCATTTATCTCCTGATGGACACTTGGGTTGTTTCCATATCTTGGCTATTGTAAACAGTGTTGCACTAAACATAGGGGTGCATATGTCTTTTTGAGTCTAAGAAGTTCTAGTCTTTGGGTAAATTCCAAGGTGTGGGATTCCACAGTCAAATGGTATTTCTATTTTTAGTTTGTTGAGGAACCTCCATATTGCTTTACACAATGGTTGAAATAACTTACATTTCTACCAGCAGTGTAGGAGGGTTACCCTTTCTCCACATCTTCACCAGCATGTGTTGTTCTTAATATTTTCGATGCTGGCCATCCTTACTGGTATGAGGTGATATCTCACTGTGGTTTTAATTTGCATTTCCCTCATGATTAGTGATGTGGAGCATCTTTTCATGTGTCTGTTGGCCATCTGAATTTCTTCTTTGGAGAATTCTCTTCATATCCTCTGCTCATTTTTTTAATCAGGTTATTTGCTTTTTGGGTGTTGAGGTGTGTGAGTTCTTTATATATATTGGATGTTAACCCCTTGTCAGATAGGTCATTTACAAATATATTCTCCCATACTGTAGGATACCTTTTTGTTCTGTTGATGGTGTCCTTTGCCATACAGAAACTTTTTAGTTTGATGTAGTCCATGTGTTCATTTTTGCTTTTGTTTCCCTTGCTCAAGGAAATGCATTCAGGAAGAAGTTGCTCATGCTTATATTCAGGAGATTTTTGCCTATGTTGTCTTCTAAAAGTTTTATGGTTTCATGACTTACATTCAGGTCTTTGATCCATTTTGAGTTTACTTTTGTGTATGGGGTTAAACAATTATCTAGTTTCATTCTCTTGCATGTAGCTGCCCAGTTTAGGCCAACACCAGCTGTTGAAGAGACTGTCATTTCCCCACTGTATGTCCATGGCTCCTTTATCCTACATTAATTTACTGTACATGGTTGGGTTTATATCAGGGATTTCTAGTCTGTTCTACTGGTCTATGTGTCTTTTCTTGTGCCAGTACCAAATTGTCTTGCTTACTGTGGCTTTGTAGTAGAGCTTGAAGTTGGGGAGCATAATTGCCCCAGCTTTATTCTTCCTTCTCAGGACTGCTTTGGCTATTCAGTCTTTTGTGGTTCCATATGAATTTTAAAATGATTTTTTTCTCTAGTTCATTGAAGAATGCTGCTGCTATTTTGATAGGGATTGCACTGAATCTGTAGATTGCTTTAGGCAGGATGGCCATTTTGACAATATTAATTCTTCCTATCCATGAGCACGGGATGTGTTTCCGTTTATTGGTATCTTCCTTAATTTCTCTCATGAGTGTCTTGTAGTTTTCAGAGTACAGGTCTTTCACTTCCTTGGTTAGGTTTATTCCTAGGCATTTTATTCTTTTTGATGCAACTGTGAATGGAATTGTTTTCCTGATTTCTCTTTCTGCTAGTTCATTGTTAGTGTATAGGAATGCAACAGATTTCTGTGTATTAATTTTGTATCCCGCTACTTTGGTGAATTCAGAATTCAGTGTATTCTTTAGGATATTTTATGTATAATATCATGTCACCTGCAAAAAGGGACAGTTTAACTTCTTCCTTGCCAATCTAGATGCCTTTTATTCTCTGTGTTGTTTGATTGCTCTGGCTAGGACTTCCAGAATTATGTTGAATAGTAATGGTGAGAGTGGGCATCCTTGTCTTGTTCCCGATCTTAAAGGGAAAGCTTTCACCTTCTTGCAGTTAAGTATAATGTTGGCTGTGGGTTTGTCATATATGGCCTTTATTATGTTGAGGTACTTGTCCTCTATACCCATTTTATTGAGAGTTTTTATCATGAATGGATGTTGAATTTTGTCAAATGCTTTTTCAGCATCTATGGGGATGATCATGTGGTTTTTGTCCTTCTTTTTGTTGATGTGGTGGATGATGTTGATGGATTTTCCAATGTTGTACCATCCCAGCATCCCTGGAATAAATCCTATTTGATCATGATTGATGATCTTTTTGATATATTTTTTTAATCAGTTTGATAATATTTTGTTGAGTATTTTTGCATCTATGTTCATCAGGGATATTGGTCTGTAGTTTTCTTTTTTTTGTGGTGTCTTTGCATGGTTTTGGTATTAGAGTGATGCTGCCCTAATAGAATGAGTTTGAATGTATTTCCTTCTCTTCTTTTTTTTGGAAAAGTTTAAGAAGAATGGGTATTAGGTCTTCACTAAATGTTTGATAAAATTCAGCAGTGAAGCCATTTGGTCCAGGAGTTTTGTTCTTAGGTAGTTTTTTTAATATCAGTTCAATTTCATTGCTGGTAATTGGTCTGTTCGGATTGTCTGTTTCTTCCTGTGTCAGCCTTGGAAGGTTGTATTTTTATAGGATGTTGTCAATTTCTTCTAGGTTATTCAGTTTGTTAGCATATAATTTTTCATAGTATTCTCTAACAATTCTTTGTATTCCTGTGGTGTCCATAGTGATTTTTCCTTTCTCATTTCTGATTCTGTTTATGTGTGTAGACTCTCATTTTTTCTTGATAAGTTTGGCTAAGGGTTTATCTACTTTGTTTATTTTCTCAAAGAAGCAGCTCCTGCTTTCATTGATTCTATTATTTTATCCTTCTTGATTTTGTACCTACTCTAATCTTTATTATGCCCCTCCTTCCACTAACTTTGGGCCTCACTTGTTCTTCTTTTCCCAGTTTTGTTAATTGTGAGTTTAGAGTGTTCATTTGGGATTGTTCTTCTTTCCTGAGGTAGGCCTGTATTGCAATATACTTTCCTCTTAGCATGGATTTTACTACATCCCACAGATTTTGTGATGTTGAATTATTGTTGTGATTTGTCTTCATATATTGCTTGATCTCTGTTTTTATTTGGTCATTGATCCATTGGTTATTTAGGAGCATGCTGTGAAGCCTCCACGTGTTTGTGGGATTTTTCATTTTCTTTGTGTAATTTATTTCTTGTTTCTTACATTTGTGGTCTGAGAAAGTGGTTGGTACAATTTCAATCTTTTTGAATTTACCAAGGCTCTTTTTGTGGCCTAGTATATTATCTATTCTTGACAATGTTCCATGTGTACTTGAGAAGAATGTGTATTCTGCTGCTTTTGGGTGTAGAGTTCTACAGATGTCTGTTAGGTACATCTTCTCTAATGTATTGTTCAGTGCCTCTGTGTCCTTACTTATTTTCTGTCTGGTTGATCTGTCCTTCATGGTGAGTGGAGTGTTGAAGTCTCCTAGAATGAATGCATTGCATTCTATTTCCCCTTTTAATTCTGTTAGTATTTGTTTCACATTTGTTGGTGCTCCTGTGTTGGGTACATAGATATTTATAATGGTTATATCTTCTTGTTGGATTGATCCCTTTATCATTATGTAATGTCCTTCTTTGTCTCTAGTGACTTTCTTTGTTTTGAAGTCTATTTTGTCCGATACAAGTACTGCAACTCCTACTTTTTCTTGCATTTCAGTTGCACGAAATATCTTTTTCCATCCCTTCACTTTTAGACTGTGTATGCCTTTGGGTTTAAAGTGAGTCTCTTCTAGGCAGCATATAGATGGGTCTTGATTTTTATCCATTCAGTGACTCTATGTCTTTTTATTGGTGCATTCAGTCCATTTACATTTAGCATGATTATCAATAGGTTTGTACTTATTGCCATTGCAGGCTTTAGATTTGTGCTTACCAAATGTTCAAGGTTAACTTCCTTACTATCTCAGAGTCTAACTTAACTCACTTAATATGCTATTACAAACACAATCTAAAGGTTCATTTTTTTCTCCTCCTTTTTCTTCCTCCTCCATTCTTAATATATTAGGTATCATATTCTGTACTCTTTGTCTATCCCTTGATTGACTTTGGGGATAGCTGATTTAATTTTGCCTTTGCTTAGTAATTAGCTGTTCTACTTTCTTTACTATTGTTTTATTACCTCTGGTGAAAGTTATTAAACCTTAGGAACACTTCCTTCTATATCAGTCCCTCCATAATACACTGTAGAGACGTTTTGTGGGTGGCAAATTCTCTGAGCTTTTGCTTATCTGTTTTAATTGTTTAATCCCTCCTTCAAATTTAACTGACAATCTTCCAGATAAAGTAATCTCAATTCCAGGCCCTTCTGCTTCATTGCATAAAATACATCATGCCACTCCCTTCTGGCCTGTAAGGTTTCTGCTGAGAAGTGTGATGATAGCCTGATGGACTTTCCTTTGTATGTGATCTTATTTCTCTCTCTGGCTGCTTTTAATAGTTTGTCCTTATCCTTGATTTTTGCCTTTTTAATTACTATATGTCTTGATGTTCTCTTCCTTGGGTGCCTTGTGTTGGGTGATCTGTCCGTCTCCATGGCCTGAGAGACTATCTCCTTCCCCAGATTGGGGATGTTTTTAGCAATTACCTCCTCAAAGACACTTTCTATCCCTTTTTCTCTCCTTCTTCTTCTGGTACCCTTATAATGCAAATATTGTTCCATTTGGATTGGTCATACAGTTCTCTCAATATTCTTTCATTCTTAGAGATCCTTTTTTCTTTCTGTGCCTCAGCTTCTTTGTATTCATCTTCTCTAGTTTCTATTTCATTTATCATCTCCTCCACTGTATCTAATCTGCTTTTAATACCCTCCATTGTGCTCGTCAATGATTGGATCTCTGACTGGAATTCATTCCTTAGTTCTTGAATATTGCTCTGTACCTCCATGAGCATGATAATGATTTTTATTTTGAAATTCCTTTCAGTAAGATTCATGAGGTCAGTTTCATTTGAATCTTTCTCAGGTGTTGTATTCATAATTTTACTTTGATCCACGTTTCTTTGGCATTTTGTATTTGTATATGGCACCCTTTAGTGCCTAGAAGCTTTACTCTCTGGAGCTCCTCAGTCCCTGAAGCAATGTCAGGGGTTTAAGGGAGTGGTACTGGTACCTGGTTGGGGAGGAAAGAGCTGTTTCCTGCTTCCTGTCTGTTATACCTGCCTCCATTGGCAGAACCAGGGGCCAAGCACACAGCTATAAGCCTCTATGCTTTGTGTTTGTAGTTGCTGTAGATGGGGCTTCCCTCTGGCTCACCTCATGCCAGGGTAGGGTTTGCTGGTTTGTGAACCAGGTGGGTCTGGCCAGGAGAAAGTCATGATAAGCTGTGTATCATGGAGGGAATCATTCAAGCTGTGTAGCTAGCAAGGGAGCTTGGGCGCCTGAAGATCAAGAAAGCTCCCAACCTGCTGGGCAGAGTGCCTCTGGACAGTTTTGTCTACCTGTCCTTTCTCCTGAGCAGTAAGCTCTGTGCAATCCTTGCCCCTTTAGCAGCCCTCTTGCTGTTTGGAAGTCTCTCAGACTGCCTGCCTTTCTTTCATCCCTGAGCAGCCGGATATGGATCCCTGCTTTCCATAAGCAGCTGGAATCTCAGTCTCTCCAGGTATTCTGCCTGTCTTACTTTACAACCCCCTAATCATGAGAGTACCAGGGAACCACCATGAAATGTAGGTCTGTGCTCCCAGAGCAGATCTCCAGAATTACATATTCAGCAGTCCCAGGCCTCCATTCCCTCCCCACTCCATTTCTCTTCCTCCCCCCGGTGATCTGGGGTAGGGGAAGGGCTTGGGTCCTGCCAGGCCATGGCTTTGGTATGTTGCCCTGTTCCGTGAGGTTTATTCTTTTCTCCAGGTGTATACAGTTTGGCACCATCCTCATTCTTGTTGCTCTTTCAGGATTAGTCATATTAGTCATATTTTCATATTATATGTGGTTTTAGGAGGAAGCCTCTGTCTTACCTCTCATGCCGCCATTTTTAATCCTCAGTTAATACATTTTTTTCTTCATTTCCTTTAACAAATGTTTTTGCTTTATGCCCTGTTCATTTCACACATGGGTAGCTGCATACAAGGCACACAGCCATGACTTTTGATTATTCAGTCACTGATTAAATGATTAATTCAACAGATATTAAATCAACACCAATTATATACCAAGAATCAGATTATTAGTATGCAGCGGTAAGAAAAAAAAATGAAAAACAAAAACTGACTGATATTCTTGCTTTCTTCCCAATTCTTACCCCAAAAAGCTAACATTCTAGGCTGATTTATGTAACTCACTGGGTTTCCTTTTTTGCTTTTGCTTCCAGGAAGCTCAATTATAGTTCATTTTAGATCTTAACTTAAATGACATCTCTATGCTTTAAAGAGGGCTTAATATCCTTCCTTAGTGACTATTTATTACTATTTATTGTTGGCTTTGGTTCCACTTATCCATATATTCTGTTTCATTTATGACTAAGTAAACTCAAATGTATTTTTGTTACATTTGGAAGTCGATGAGGTATAAATGATAATTAAGGAGCAAGAGCTAAAGCAGAAAAATGTATTTTTGCTCTCTCTTTTCCTGTTTCATTTGGATAGGCTGATTCTGGTGTTAAATCTCAGCTGGTATCAAATCCTGGCCTGGCCACTTATTGGGTGTTTGAAGCAAATCCTACAAATTTTCTGAAATTCAGCTTTTAATCAGAAATGACAGGAATTAAGTTGCAGATTTTTGTGGGTAGAAGATGTAATGTTCCATAACATTTAGAACTGTACTTGGTATAATTAGTATTTTGTAAATGCCAGTTCTATTTACTTCCACATTTCTCTATTTTATTTTAGTAAGCAAAATGTTCCTATTAAAAGGAGATGGAAAGCATGCAATGATTCTCAAATATGGCAGCCAAAGTGATTTTTATATCAGAAGAGACCTACCAGTCACTGAACATGCAGAATATATAAGTAAGATAAAATAGACTCATAATATAGTGATTCTCTAAGCTCACCATTTAAAACTGTACCTCACCTGTGCTTTTCCAGAATTATGAAGACACTAATTGGTCTTAAGCTAAGTGTACATTGCATGTAAGTTGCATTCATTGACCACTGAAAATGAGCCAGCAGGAATTGGCTTTACATATCCATAGCTCATTGGATTCTCAGGAGAAACCTCTGGGGTGTACACAGTGGGTGTGTAGTGGCACCATGGTCTGAATCCATGACTTAGTGCCAGTACCTACTTTCTTAGCCACTAATGAGTGCCACATACAACCGTGGCAAATGTTGTGAAACTGCATATTCAAGCTCTTGACAATATATTGCCCCTTTGGGTTGCATTCCAGACAAAAGAAGAAACACAGCATGGCTACAAGAAGAAGTCCTGCCATGTTCAAATTCATCCAGGCTGTCTGCAAAACTAGAAAGAGCCCTTCACCGAAAAGTGAGCCTACAATTCCCCCAGAGGTCTGTTTTGCCCATTGCAGGAGAATCCTGGCTTAAGAGTCAGAGCCAGAATTATAGACATACGGTCCACAGATGAAGCTCATCAGGGTTCCCAGAAACATTCTGGTAAAATGAACCCTGTTTAAGATAAAAGTTTACTATATACCTATTGAGAAAACACCCTAAACCTAGCCTTGCCACACTAGGGAGGGCTTGGGGAATGCATGTAATATTTATTTATTTATTTATTACTGGTTTCTGGAAAGCTCTTCCTCACATAGCACTTTATAACCATCCTGAGAGATGACAGTAAATTACTGAGGATTTGTGTTTTCCCTGTGAATCACCCTTCACTCAACCAAAAAAAAAAAAAATCAAAATAATTGATTTCTTTAATCCTCTCAAATATTCCCTCATCATTTAAAGGAGAAAATGTTTGCTCCAGGTAATTCTTTCCCAATTTTTTAAAAGAGCATTCTTAAGGGATTAAGGAAATAATTTGCCTGCCATTTGACAGTTGACACTTTTGTTCAGATAAAACTTAGCAGCTAGAATGAAATTCCCTTGGAGACCATTAGATAGAGGGTTCAAGTGAGCACCTGGCATCAGCGTCCAGGGCTTTGCACACAAGCTAAGTCCCTGCTGCAGACAAGGGGCTCCAGAAAGCAGCTGCCGGACAGTGAGAGATGTATTTACTTGATTGTGTCTAGAGAAAGGTGAAGAGAAGAGGCAGTCCTCAAATACCGACTTGCAGGCTGGTGTTTGTTCTCCTCACTTCTTTCTCATCTATGAATATTGTGAATCAGCAGAGCAATGAGGTATAGTCTGACTATAGACCAATACTGAAGTATAGTCACTTTTATTAACTGTGTTACCAACAAAGGAGGCATTTTCATCTCTGCCAGGGAAGCAAAGTGCCCATTAAACCACAAAACAAACAAGCCAACAAAAACGATGAATGAGAGCCTCTGATGTGAACAGGCCCTTCTTTGGGGCATATCAAAGATAGGAGCTCCAAGCTTGAATCTTACCAGTAAACAGTTCAGTTTTCACTGAGCACTTGCCATGTGGTGGTATTTTACTGATACTTTATGGAGATTCTTTTATTTAATCTTTAGCAGGTGCCTAGACTGACTCCCAATCAGAAATACATTTATGACTCTTCAACGACTTTGAAAGCATCTCCATCTTCTCTATCTTAATAGATGATGATGTCATCCATTTACACCTATCATGTTAAGTAACATCTGTAATGTTACTTACATCATTAATCTGAGAGTCACCTGAGATTCACGCTACACACATTCCTTTCCCCGCAAACCAGTGCACAATCTCTCACCAGGTCCTTCCTCTT
Source organism: Manis javanica (assembly GCF_040802235.1). Classification (NCBI taxonomy): domain Eukaryota; kingdom Metazoa; phylum Chordata; class Mammalia; order Pholidota; family Manidae; genus Manis; species Manis javanica. The sequence goes on along the minus strand of NC_133170.1, from coordinate 52,665,405 downwards.
CTATCTACAGAATGTAATTGTCAGGGTAACCATGAGTGTGTAGATGTGATCTGGGGCATGTTCATCTCCATGACACCCAGGCCATCATCAGCTCTCCCCTGGGCACAGTAATCGGCTCTAATGGTTGCTCTGTTTCCACTCGTGTATATACTCTAGTTTATTCTACACATGAGCCATCACAACCTTTTAAATGTATATATTGCACTGTGTCACTCTTATGCTCAAAGACTTCTCAGTGCCTTAGACCTCCCTGACCTCCAATGGGGTCCCAAGGCCCCGAGTGGCCAGGCGAAGCCCCCTGCCCCAGCCCTTGGATGCAGCTCTGCTCTAGTGCACCCTGCGCTCCAGAAGCACCCATTGTCTCCCAGCTGCTCAAACGCCTCCACCTGTCCCTGCCTCAGGGCCTCTAAGCACGGATTTCTTCCACCCCTAATGCCCTCTCCCTCTTGCTCTTCATCTGTCCATGTCATTTTCACATCTCAAATAGTCAACTCTAAAAAACCTTTTCTTTTTCATAACTAAAATAGGTCCTATTTTCTTCTGTTTCATTGCCTTCTGTACTCTTCCTTTACAGAACTATCAAAATGTATAATTACACATTTGGGGGTTATTTGATGAGTGCCTGTTTCCCACGCAGGCATCAAGCTTCATGAGTTTGCAGACCATAACTGTTTTGTTTGCAGTCACATTTCCAGGACCTTGTACTGTGCCAGATTAATGGTAGAAACTCAGTAAATATTTGCTGAAGAAAGGAATAAATGCCAGCACAGACAGACAGTTTCACTCAGATGATTTCCATAAATATTATCTTCCTGTTTGGGTTCTTCTTCTTAATTGTCTTACCTAGTCTAGAAAATAATTAGGGCTACTAACAAGAATAGCTATCTCCCACTCCAGAAGTCTCATGGTAGAATTAGGTTGTACTAAAGCAAGGTGGAAGGAAATAAATAATACTGACCTCTATTTATAGCGATGATGATAAATATTATTAATACCAGATATTGAGTACTTACTAGGAGGTGGTGCTCCATTAAAGGCTTTACATATATAATGATTTAACTTAATCTAAGCGGATGGTGCTATTATTATTCTCATTATACAAATGAAGAAACAGAGTCACAGAGGGGTTAAGTCACTTGCCCAGAGTCACACAGAGAGTAGGTGGCCAAGCTGGGATTCTGTTGCAGGCATCCTGGCTCCAGAGTTCAATTCATGCTGGCTTTTTTCATAGGACCTAAATATAGGGGCACATGGTAGTGATGACAAGGCTAGAGGAGTGTCAGAGGATGAAGCCAAAATGAGGAGGACCGTGCATTTCAAAGGAAGAACTTCATATGGAATATGAGGAACAATAAGACATATGTAAACTCCTCTGCTAGAAGGTGAGGTGTAGTTTGGATATAGTACCTATTTTTTAATAACTAGAATTGAGACTGGAAAAGGAATGATCATTATGAGCTGAAGCAGGGAACCAAGGTTTGGATATTGATCTGAATTCCTTTACTTTCCTCTTTAACATTTTGTCACTGTTAGACTGAGAATACCAGAGGCACAGAATCATGCATTATATGGTAAAGCTATGACGATATAACCATGAATTCAGGTCTATGCACCTATTTTTTTTCTATTTTAATAAATCTGATTTAAAGACAGAGCTTATTGATGTGTCTGGCCAAGTAAATACATTTAGTAAACTACAATAGGATTTAAAACAAATTTGGAAATTAAGATGTATCATTGTGTTTATTTAAAAAATACAATCTGGTCATTTTAGGGGGAAAATAAATTGGTAACAATTAAGTGCATGAGTAACCATTCTATGCCACTGCCAATTCAAGTTTACTATTTATGTGCCCAAGATACTGTGATAGAAATGCAAAATGCACTGACATTATCTGTCATTGCTTCGTTAGTGGAAACCTCTGCTGGGGTGGCCACAAAAATATTTTAGTGGACCCCACCAAACAGTCTTGGAAAAGGAGGAATTTCTGTCTTGTTTTTCCTAGCTAAACAGATAGAGTTTCTGACTTAGAGGAGAGTTCTAGCCACTTAATGAGTGATTCAACGGTGCTATCTCTAAGGTAAGACAATCCTCTACCCTTAATGATAAACAGTAAAATCTATTCCTTATAGACTGGGGCTAGTTCAAAGCCATCTTCCAAAAATTGATTTTCTAGGAGGGGGGGAAAAAAGAAAACAACAACACTGAGAAGATATTTGAATATGATGTCAGCTAAAGTACACAACCATTCATTCTTTTTATTATTTGTTTGCCTGTTTTTTTAAATGGCATCTTGAAACTCCAAATATGATAGATAGTAGGCTTTTAAGCATCATTTCAACCTCTTTGGTTGGTCACTTTCACTTTGTAACATGGAATTTCTGCTGTAACAGCCATACATAGAAAATAGAATTGACTTCAAGGCTTTAAGATGAGATCAATGCAGGAAACGGAAATGCAATTCTACTAGGCTGGCATTTACATAACTCCTTTCTCTGAAAGAAATAGTGTTATTCACCTATTCTCCCCACCTGGGTATGAGAGGCTTTTTAAAAAACAGGGGTAAATAGAAGGACTTCAAAAAGCAGGATTTCTTACAATTTCACAAACACATTATACAGAGGCATAAGGTGCACAGTCTATCAGGGGCTCGGGTGTGAGGATTCCCTCTGATTTCCTTGCCTGTTTCTGACCCAGCTGACAATTTAGGAAAGAGGAGGCATCACAGCTAAATAAACAGAAAGGGTCTGTGCCGTGAAGTGGCAGGGGACATTCACCAAAATGACTTAAAGCTTTGAAAAGCAAATGCAAATCAAATTTGTATTTCAAAGATGAGGCAATTTGGGAAATTTCACCCCATATCAAAGTAAAAACATTTCCCTATTTAGGTTATAAAATATCTCAGTATTTTGAACTTCAAAATCCTTATAACTTACTAGAAAAGCAAGAAAATAGGGCAGGCACAAAAAAAGTCCTTTTGAAAATTAAGTAGTTGTTATGAATGCTTAATCCCTTCCTGTAAAACACTTGGTAAATTACAATACCAGAGAAACAGAGGATGGGGGAGCATCATTTCCTGGGGTATTTTGAAGAATCTCCTACATCTGTGTAGGCTCATTCCCAATGGCATACTTCTGAGAACCTTTATACATAATGGGAAATCATCAAGGCAGATTTTTCTAATGACTACACATGGTATGGGTTACAGATTACTCATGACTGAATCATGTTCTTTGGAAAGTCATAGAGCCAAAATCCACAAAACACATTAATGTTTCCCATCTACACTAAGGTAAACTATGTAACACAGTCCTCATAATGGTCTCCATGCTTTACAAAAGCTGTGTCACAAAATTCAGTGGTATAATGTTTTCTGCACTTTAAATATGAAATCCAACCTTTACAGCACAATTATGTTTTCAGATATGCAACGTTTTAATTTTCACATATTGCTTTTCTTTCACCACTTCCCCCAGGAAATGGATTCTTTAAATCATATTTGAAATATTGGGCAAGAAATATTTTCACTATTTCAATGAAGAAGAGAACTATTCATTTTAGTAAAAATGTAGTCAGAGTCAAGAAAATGGTAAATAGTAAAGGATCTCAAGCTGGTTGATTTTTCTTAACACCTGCAAATATTCAGTCATAAGATATTGCAACACCTTCTGCCTTTAATATTTTGAGTTGGAAGAGATAGAAAATGGTATCATTTCCTATAAACTGAAAGTGATTTATGTCACACTGTCTAGACTAGCAAGAAACCATTCTGGAACATGTGGCCAGATGATGTCAAGTTTTCCTTTGGTAACAAGTACTCAAAGTTAAAAGTCTTGTCTTAAAAACTTTGGGTTTGTCTCAATTAAAACTGTAAATGAATGAACCATAAAATGACCATATTGTTTGAGGAGTGGGTAAAAAAAATGATTTCTAAAGTCCATGTGAAAAAATAGATACGCAAATAGAACAAAACAAAACCCCCAAATACCCAGGAATATTATTAAAAAGAAGGAAAATGTCAGGGTGGTGGTGAGCATAGCTCTTCTAGGTATTAAAACATCACATAAAATATTCATTATTAAAGTTGTAAGTTAACAACTGATTGGACAGGTAAATCAATGAAAGCAATTGAAATTTCAAGGAAGTTTAAAATATACATGGTAATTTAGTAGATGAAAAATGCAACATTTGCATTCAATAAGAAAAAATGCATTATTCAACAAAGGGTGTTGAAACAGCTTACAGGAAATGAAATAAAATAAAATCAAGATGGTATCTCCATCTTACAACTTATGCTAAAATAAATTCTAGATGACTTTAGGATTAGATTTTTTTTAATGAAATAATAAAATTAGTAGAGGAAAAAAAAAGTGATATTTTAATATTTTCTGAGTGGGTAATACCAGCACAAAAACAAACATACAAAAATACTATAGCTAATCTTTTAACAAATCAAAGTGGCATAAAAGCAAAACAAAACAAAAAACACCATGAATGAAGGCAAAAGAGAAGTGACTGGGTAAAATTGCAGTATTTCCATAATCTCTCATCTGGCTTTAGAGTATCTCCATATCAACAGGCATTCCTCAGGGTGGTGAGCAGTAGTTCATCTCCCTATCAGTGGGTAATTAACTGGGCTACGGAGGGCTTATCTGAACCTGAGAGGTTGGGGGAGGGCTTTTCTTGCTTCCGCTGGAGAGAGGAAAATAGAAGGCCCCTGGACGGCTGTTTGTAAGCAATAAACAGTTTTTAAACTTTATTTCTCTCTTTGACTGATTTCAGTTTCAGCTAGGTATTTTGCTGTGGGATTTCCTCTCCACAGAGTTACAGACTGACAAGCACAACTTTCTCTAATGTAATAAAGGGACTACAAATGAATAAGAAAAGGACCGCTGTCCAATTAAAAACTGGAGAAACAGAATGAACAGAAAATTTAAAAAGAGGAAATATCACAGCTCTAAACTCCTGAAAAGATGTTCATTCAACCTTAGTTCTCATTTCTCTTACTAATAATAAGACTAAAATATGGTACATGTTCACCTATTAGATTAGCTAGGAAAAAGATTCCTAAGCATTGCATTGGCCAGGGAGTCAAGAGACAGGACTTCTTATGCTGGCTGGTGTGAATGTGACTTAGGATAGCCTATAGGGAGCAATTTGGCAAAGTTCATCAAAATTAAGTAAGAAAGCATGTATTATTTTACCTAGCTAGTCCACTTTACATATTTTTCCTGTGGGTATGTTTGCATCTATGTGAAAAAGTGCACAAATACCAATTTTCATTTCTGTACTATTTGTGATAGAATAGAACTGGAAACAACCTAGATATCCATAAGTAAGGGACTTTGGATTTTTTTTATAAGAAGTATAGCTCATCTACATAATAGGATACTAGGCAAGGATAAAAAAGAATGAGACAGCTTTCCTTTCTGCTAAGAATGAACACCAAGGTACCTTGTTAAGTGAAAAACATCAGGCTTTAAAAGAGAGTGTATACTTGCCACCCCTGGAGTGAAAACATATATGTACATTTGGGATTCAGAACTGCCTCTGACATGCAGGAAATGTTGACATTAGGTCTTCTAGAAAGGAAACTAGGGTAGCTGTACCACAGGAAAGAGAGAGAAACTATGTTTCAATGTAACACTTTGAATTTTGTAACTTTTTGTACATATTACCAACTAAAAATATAAAATAAACCAAGTGTATATTAGAAGAAGAATTCATCATACCAAGTTTTAAATTTCTCAGGAAAACAGATGGCTCCATATTTTAAAGTTTAGTTACATAGGTGACAGCAAGCAAGTCAAGGATTAGATAATGTTTACCTCAAGTCTTAGATAAAATTCAGGATCCACTCCCAATTAGCACCAAAATAAAATTAAAAAAGTTAAAAGACACAGATTTGGCATTAAAAATGAGTTCTTTCTAATACCAAGTTTCTAAAAACTGGTAACAACCCAAATGCCCTTAAACTGGAAAATAAATAAAACAAGGTACACCAACTCAATGAAAATAAAAAGCATTCAACAATATGCATGCATTTAAAACACTGTACGCTAAATGAAGGAAGGCAGATTCAGGAGCCTACTCACTGTATGATTCCATTTACATAACACTCTGCAAAAGGCAGAACTATAGGGATGGAAAATAAAGCGCTCATTTCCAATGATTGAGGGTGGGAGGGAGGGTTGGGGGTTGGGAGGCAAAAGGCAGCCTATAAGGACGTTTTTAGGGACTGTTCTTATCTTGACACAGTCCCCACAAGGTATATCACTTGCATTTTGGAGAAAGTATGAAAAAATGATTTTACAGTAGATCTGGAAAATGGAAAAAGCAAGAATAGCTAAAAATAAAAAAAACAAAGATTTGATAGTAAAATTTAGAGCAGGGACTAGTTTTGTGAAAAACTATAATGACTGGGAAATGTACCAATATGACTCTTACGCAAAACAAACACATGTATCACAGGTAATTAAACTAGTAAGGAGAAGATGACACCCAGTTGTGAAAAAGGAATAGAGTCATTCTTAAGGGCTGCTGGGATACCTGGTTAAATAATCAATTTGGATATACTAACTTGGTACCAAATACATTAACGAGGTAAGTATAGAGAAAACGTAAAAGATAAAGAAGTGGATGTTATTGAAATCTCATATCTAAACTGATTTTTTTAAAGGTACAGTGGGAAAGATGACTTTATTTCACATAAAAAGTAAGCAATTTTTTTTAAGTGGGAGGAAAAGTTAACAGTCAACTAGGAAAATACTCATGTGAGAGATGTGATAGGCACATGCTTAATATCCTTAATATGGAAAGCACTTACACAACAGTAAGATTAGATCAAATTCATTTTTTAAAAAAGTCTAACTGGATAGAACTTACCCAAGTAGTTTAAAATCAAACTCAACCAGACCAACCCAGCTCCACATACTTCTAGTCAATTCAAAGGGCTCATCAGAACCACCTTGTCATCTCTCCCAGGTTCTAAACGGCACAATTTGGAGCCCATCAGTTGAAACTCAGCCATATTGGTTGGAATTTTCATAGTATCAGGGAGGTTTCAAGAGCATCAACCTGGTTCTGTTTACAAGGACCTCCCATCTTCATCTTTTAATGTCAGTAAGAATGGGTGCTCCTTTAGAATATTTCTGGATTCTTCCCTTCTAAGTGGAACTGAACATTCTCTCTTTTTACCTCCATGCTCTGGTCCCTCGATTTATTCTTCTTCCACTATGTGTTTATTCCTCACCCTGAAAAGGTACTCCTGTTCATTTTACTCTCCAATTAAAACATGTGTTCAATGAAGAAAAAAATCCTAATGTAAATGACACTGAATAAGCATAAGATAAACTAAGCTGTCAGGTATGCAGTATTTCTCAGCCTTCAATAATTGAACTACATGAATTTTTCTATGTCAGTAAGTTTTTTTTTTGCCTTAATCTGGAATTGTTTTCACCCCGGTAGACATTACTTTCTTTTATGACTTTGAGACAGAAGGAACTCTATTCAGTTCTTTGAATGAGGAACCTGTGGTAATTGTTTTTCTAAGTGGTACTTTTCAGCCTATTAAACAGCACTGATATTAAGACGTTTTCTCTCTAGTATTTCAGGATGCAAGGAATAAAAAGCGTTATCAGGTCTCACTTAGTCCCCGTGGCTTCTTTGGTCCACCCAATGAAAGGAAAGTATACAGAAAGAGAAAAATAATGAGACTATAATTCTTCTAATTAAGGCTTTCTAGTAATGTGCCTTTCTTCTGAACCCAGTTATCAACTCGAAACAGAAAAAAATTCTATAGCTCAGTTTTTGAAAAAAGCTTGTTTCTCTGAAAGAAGTTTCTATGAATAGGCTACCTTCCCTTTAACAAAACAAAACAAAAACACTTATTTAACACTACTATAACAACCAGTTGCATGGTTTGCTGAAAAAGATGGTCAAATATTTTTACCCTCCTACAGTTGGGATGGATATTGACATAAGCAATTGATTATCTAGGAGAAAGGCTTTGGATGTACTAAAGGAATGAAACATTTAACCCAATACAGAATATTAATGCTCATTCTGTTGAGCAAATAAGGAAGAAACTTGGTCCTCCAAGTCTCAGACTGGGAAGAAAAGATGCAGAGGGGAAGAGTTACTGGATTTCTTGCTGATTTCTTCTGTAATGTTTTCCTTTTCACGTCCAAGAGAAGAAAAGACATTATGACTTGGTATAACTAAGTGCTATTTACACCTAAGTAGCACCTAATCTTTACCAGGAATACTCCAATAGTACAAAAAGGAACTATGATTATCTTCACTTTTCCAGTGAGCAAACTGAGGCACAGAGCGGTTATGTGATTTGCCCAAGATCACATATCTAGTAAATGGCAGAACTAAATCCTGGATCAGTCAGCCCACTTACTATGTCAGAATCGAGCCATTTACATAGATTCTGCATAGTCTCAGCCTCCTCGTGTGCAAAATGGGAGACTATCTTTTTCCTAAGGGTACTTTGAGAATGAAATAGAATAATCCATAATGTGCTAAGAACAATGTTCTGCACGTAGTAACCACGACCACCTTTCTCCTCACTAAAGAAAGTATTCATTGTCAGGATGTGGGGACAGGGGAACAAAGACATTTCCTGGCTCCAACTGTGTCTCCCTCCCTGAGTTTTATTAAGATATGATTGCTATAGGACGTTGTGGAAGTTTAAGATGTACAGGTGTTGATTCAACACACACACGTACATATTGCAAACCAACTACCACTGTAGCCATTAACTAATACCTCTTTCAACTGGATCTTTTAGGAGATTTTGGTATCAAAGAGTGAAATTAAACATATACAAAGAATAACAAGAAAAATACTCTACAGGGAGGCAAAATATGTAGAAGGACAAATATGTACAAACTGGAAATGCTTAAGTCTTGAAGTTAAAACAGGAAACCTGAAGACAGAAATTACCTTCTCTGTAGAAGCCAAAGAGTAAAATAATTCCACTGAGTCTGGGATGAATATGTTTCAGTGCCAAATCTGATGAAGGCAGCAAGAGATTCACAATGGAAACAAAACAGCTGGATGAAAATTTTCTGAACGAATAGATGACAAAGGTCGAGGGAGAAGCTCTTGGTGCTACTGAGAAAGGACTTCATTAAGCCATCAGGGAAAACGGGTATAAATATTTATTCAAATGACAGTTCAAATCAGTGTAAAGGTTAATGAATCCATTCTGCTGATGGCACAGGGTGCTACAGTCCCTGTGCACTACAGGGACAGAACCTGCTGGAAGATTTAGGAAAAAAGAAACCTTTGAAAAAGACTAGAGCTGTGTTTTCAAAGGATTTTAATTAGAAAAAGAATATGTATAACTGCAAGTGGTAGAATTCACTGTAATAATCAGCAGGATGTTTGGTGTTCCGATGCATTTGTTTTATATGTATGTATATATTTTTCTTCTTTTAATTTCTATATGCCATTATGTATTTATTTATTTTTCTGGAGACAGGAGTAATGGAAAGTAGAAGGTAGAAAAATAATTTAACCTTTATGAGAAAGAAAACGATTGTTGGACTTTTGAATTTTGTCTTCCACCCCAAAGAAAGCTTTTGATATTTAAATATTTTAAAATTTACAAAGAGGAAGATATTATGCAAAATATCCTTATCTGGAATCATTGTAGTTCCTGGTTCCTGCATTCAGTTTATAAGCATTTACTGATCAAATGCATTATTAGGGAAGAATGAAGACACTGTTGAGGAACTGTGCTGGAATGATGTACTCAGTTTCTTTTGTTTTCTAATTCAATTCAGTGTGTCTATTAAGCATCACCTACGTCCAAATGTTAAGCATTGGAGGAGATAAAGGATTAAAAATGAGTATAATTCTGCCATGCAGTAGGATAAAACAGGTAAACAACAACTGTCACATGAGACTACAAATAGATACCAGGATGGGGGAAGATAATTTAATGCGATGCAGTGAGAGTTAAGAGCAGGATGGCTGGAAGTCAGGAAAGTCTGGACAAAAATGTTGATCTATTTTTGAATAGGATTTCTTTGGGAAATGAAGGTGAAAGGAGATTCTAGACCCTGTGAACGTGAGGTGCAAAGATAATGCCAAGAAATCATTACAAGGTATTTGAGATCCTACGTGTAATTTGCTATGATTTTACCTACAAAATGATACTCTCCATAACATAGGACTATCTTGGTCCTATCAGAAGTGCAACCAGTGATTATGAACCTGGGATTCATCAGAGAAAACTTCAGGTAAATATTTATCTGATGCTATACTCTTTCCAATAGTCCCAAAAAACTGTTGGGCTTCAACCTGGGACCTTTTAATTAACTGGACACCATTCTAGGATGAGACTGGGCAACTATGTGCAATCAGTTTGAAATTGAAGGATGGACTGTGCCTATTTATAGGGGAGACACACCTTCATAGTCTATGTAAAAGCTAATGCCTATCAATGATTGTAGTTCATAGACTTCAACAGTTAAATTATATTTCTACTCAAGAGGGTGGATATTGACTAAATGATTGTCATGCTGCTGACAGATGTTATCAATAATGGTAGTAACCAGAACTTTTCTGGAGCTATACAAAATCTTGTAGTTAATTCTAGCAACACTTTTATAAAGGAGGTATTACAAATATCTGATGGCAACATTTTGTTTGCATGAGGAGCCTGGCAAGAAGTTAAATGACTTGCCCAAGTTTAAAAGTTAAAGAAGAGACAGGACCAAACTCGAATCAAGATCCATCTGCCTCCAAAGAAGATGGTATTCTCTATAACTTATGTTCTCCTACCAATTAAATTCACAGAAGAAAAGGAGTATCCCAGACACAAGGGACAGAAAGCATATCATAAGCCACACAGATGTTGCTTTTTTTCAATAACAGCATACTGATGCATCAAAGTTGCAAAACACTTGTCCTTGGGATGAGAGAAATGAAGAGGCTATTAAAGGATGTAAACAAATATTAAATCATGTCTTTTCAGAATAAATTACAGGAGAAGTTTTATCTTAAATTCTTTCATGCATTACAATGATTTATTGTGGTTAAAATTATAACCAGTTCCTAAGGATGACTAGAGTCCTCTCCTTAGAGATCTTTTATAATAAGTTAAGAGAGTAGGATTTTGGAAATCATGATTTTGGCAATCCACCATAGAAGACTTTACCATTTCTGAAAATTTAAAAAATATATATTTTATATGAACACTAATAGTCTATAGTCTTTTATTAGTTATATTGATTTTATAATACAATAATTATCATTCTTACAGTAGTAGTTGTAATAATTACTACACTAGAGCAGGACCTAGAAGCCTGTATTTAAGATACATTCCACATGGTGACTAGAATTCCATGATGCAGCCCAGCTGTAAGATGAGCATTATACGAAATTAGCAGTGACCAGGATGAATAACCAAACACAGTTCTTACGATGATAGCAGAACTCCTGTGTCATATCTGTGGTTAGCCTTCTGGTTCTTAGATACTAGCCTTAAACTCTCTCTAAATTCTGACAGGCTCACATGCCACTCACAAATTACATAGTTCCATTCCCATAATCCTGGCATACCATACATCTGGTTTCAATAAAACATTCACATGTTCTGTCAAACACTATGCTATTTGCTAATAAAATAATAATGCAAATATTCCGAAGAATAACCGTTGTCTCTTCATTTGAAAAAAAAGCAAGACAAAACATACACTACAGGTTAAGGTAAGTGCATGCTAGTTTCCAAAATGATAGCACTGTAACTCACTTAACAGATACGTATTTCTTAATTCCTCCACTTAACATAGCTTCCTAGGACACATCTAGGTTTTCAAAATAATATCAGACAGATGGAAGATATTCAAAGCTTCCTCTTCATCCTGGCTATTTGCCTTAATCTTTTCTAATGATGATACAAGGGCTTGAGTCTTGAATTTCACTCCTTCAGTGGCATTCAAATTTGTGGGTTTTTTGTTTCTGTTTGTTTAAAAAAATATTTGATATTAATTTTTAACTAAAAAATATCGAGATAAAAAGTTTGTAAAATAATTTAATTATGGAAAGAGCTTTTGCTTACATATATTGTATATATTGATATTTACTATTTAAAAATAAAACATTTCTTAGATGTTTCCTTACTAATTTTTTTGAAGTAGCAATAATTAACCCATTACATGATAACATAAGTGATACATTTTTATTTTAAAAAGTTTTCAAAAACAAAATAAAGGCTAGAGTGGCTTTGTTTTATATTTTTGCAAATCTCCGTAATTTCTGGCTTAATGGAAGACAGGTGGATTCTCATATCAGCTTCTGCATTCAATCTATTGCCACATCACGCATCATGCAGCCTCTGGGAAACTCCACTCTATACTCATGAGAGAATCAGAGTGAAAAAGAAAAATAATATGTCACTATTATGAAAATATTTTGACCTTGCTGACCTCTAGAAAGGATCTCAGAGACCCCTACAGGTCTGTGGAGCACAATTTGACTCAAACACACCATGCCTTCTTAAAGTGACCGCACACCAAAATTCTTAGTGTCAATATTTGACTTCAATGCTTTTGTACTCTAAGAATGTTTGCATTAAAACCCCATTATTTTATATATTAGTACAATTTTGATTCTTTGGCACAGACCTTTATCAAGACATTATGATGAGCCAAATCACACTACCAACCAGTGATCCACTCACTCACAGGACACATGATCACAATTCTATCTACAACTACAAATGTTTTCTCAGCAGCCACACTGTCGATTTTTGCAGAGAATTCTGTTACTGATCAACAGCTGCTACCTTACTTAATGTCTAGTATGTCTATCTCCAGGGAAGTCGGCGAAGCTTTGGAGATAATATAAGTCACACTCAGGGTGCTTTCATCAGGAGCAGAAGAATTGGGATATAGATACTCCAACTATTATTAATCATTGTTTAAGGGCTGTTCCCGTTGGGAATGTAACTTCTTGGACACTTCTGACTTTGACTGTGCATAGACAAGACAAGCTCTTGTAGCCTGAGGGCAGTCCACCTAGAAAGGGGGAAGTAGGTATTGGCTGGTGGAAGTCAAGCACACATCTAGGAGTGCTAACATCTGCTCTAATACCAAACAGCTAGAAATCGATTTAAATTGTTGAGTCTGATTACTTTAGAATATTTCAGTGATTCAACTAGTACAACTGTTGGATGAAAAACTCCAAAATAAGCTCCACTTTCAGTTCAAGAAGAAATGGTTATGTTTTCATATTTATAGCCTCCTAATCTCGCTACAGGGTTGTACTACAGCTTCAGCTGGGCACGTTTTTATGAATTCACTGGAAGTGTTTTGATTAATACAAATTACCTATATGTCTGTTAACACATGATAAGTATCCATAGATACCTCCCTGGATTTTTACTTTGTGTCTCAAAACTGAGCTTTCATACAGGACTCACTCATTTAGAGCTTTAGAACATTTTATTTCCTGGGCCAGCAAGTTAGAGTAAGAACATCATCTATACTTTACATGTAATCATCTAAAACTTCAAGCTGACATTAGCTATAAAACCTCTCTGAGCTCTTCTAAACCCTAATGATTTTTCAATAACAGGCATTACCAAAAGCAAGTTTTAAGACTGAAACCTAAGAGATACATATTTGCATGAATTTAGACTCACCACCGATGTACTTTTCCTGGCATATTTTATGGAACCAGATGGATTGAATTAATATTTGATTTCTTTGAGTCAAAAATAATGTGCTCTGAGATTTAAGGACCCACCCTCAAAGACTCTCTTTCAAGATGTTTAACAATCTTCCATTCTAATATAGCCTTATAAGAAGGTATATATTTTAAAAAATCCTGTAAAATCAAAATAATTGACAAGATAAGTTTCTTTTTCCCCCATTTAACATATAATCAATCCAAGTGATACAAAGAAAATTAAAAATTAGGAGAAACTAGAAAATTTCTCCAAAGGCTGTTTAGTAATATGACTTAGAAGTATTTGGAATGATACTCAGTTGAAATAAATGTTATACTAGTGTATCAGTTTTCTGCTGCGACTGCAACAAATTAACAAAATTTAGGGGCATAAAATGATACAAACTTACTATTGTATAATTCTGTAGTTCAGTAGTCTGACAGATCTCACTGGATTAAAATCATGCCAGTAGGGCTGAGTCCCTTTCTGGAGGCTTTTAGGGAAAAATCCTATTATTTTACCTTTTCAGCTTCCGGGGCCTACCCTCATTCCTCCACGTTCGAGACCAGCCATGGTGGATCAAGTCCTTGTCATACTGCCTTACGCTGATCTCCTCTTCTGTTCCTCTCCTCCACTTTTAAGGCCCCTTTGGTTACATTGTCCTCCCCCCGCCCCCAGTTAATCCAGAACAGTTTCCCTACTTAAATTCAGTATATTAGCAATCTTAATTCCAACTGCAGCCTTATTTCCACTTCGCTATGTAACCTAACATATTCACAAGCAGTGGGGAAGAGGACTTGGAGATCTTTAGGGGACAGGGGGTAATTATTTTGCCTACATAAGTCGATATTTAGTTATTTAACAAATAATTAGTAGTACTCCTTTGTGACAGGCATTTGGTTAGATGTTAAAAATGTAAAATAAACAGCAAGGTAGAATCCTTGCATTTAAAGAGTTTGGCCTAATTGTTTAAGAGTAAAGAGAAAGATAAACATCAATTTTTTTCTTAGAAACGTACAATTTAATGCAACAAATGTGTCTTTGAAATATATGAAGTCTTACAAAAAGATAAGCATGCTAATTTCTTATGAAAGGTTTCTTTAACTGTACTGAAAAATGACTGAAATAATAGTAAACTAATTGACTTATTCACAGGCTTAAAGAAGAAATCAGAGGAAACAGTTATAAAATAAACAAATGATGGCTGCTTCCGAGTTTGCCTCAGGAGTGTTTTCATTCATATTTCTTTTAAGATATTTTCTTAAATTTTGCAGAGTTTCCATTCTAAAAAAATCATATCATAAATAATGAGTTGTGTGCACGGCAGGCTTCTTGATGGTTACAGGGAGAGAGCAGCAACATTTAGCTGAGGATGCTATCCACTTTTCCAAAAATTGGCTAAAATGGGTTTTTAAATCAATCCTTTCAAGCAAGATTCTAGATCTGGAAATGCACTAAGCACTTAATTATTCAGAGCTTGGTTTCTATGGCTTATGTCTTAATTGGTCTTAAGCCACTCAACCCTCTTTGCTTGCTAATCGGACTCATTCAGACAGACACTAAGTGCTTTAACTACTCATTAGTGATACTGACAGCAGGCAAAGCCCAACAGTCTTAGAAATAAAACTGAGGATTTTATAATTTATTTTGTAAGTTTTTTTTTTCTTGTGGATTCTTCAATGCAGAAATTTTTGATGATCTGAACAGAGCTATTATTTTAGAAATAATAGATTGTTTTAAAAAGTGCAGCAAAGTGGAAACTCCAGACAAATTCTGCTACTACTCATTAGCGCTTATACATAATTATAGAAAATCTATGTTCGGCAAAGACTATTGACCATGCCAGATTGATCAACCACTACAGATTTTATTATGTTATTGTAAGAATAATGAGCCAATGTTGTATTTCCAGGCAGAGAGAAGCAACGTTCTGCCAAAAGGGTCAAAAACAGACAAAGAAATTTTTTTTTCTGTTTATTCTAAAAATACTCACATTTTTACATGAAGAGAAAAAAATACATACAGGTGAAAGTGTCTAACAACAAAATGTCAGATCTACACATAATTTCAGTATGAATTAGTCAAGGACATTTGCCAATCAGAAAACGATCCATCGTTGCACCCTCTGGAATAAATTCTCTAACAGTTAGACATTTAGGATAATGCCTGAAAAAGCAGTGGTGGAAAAAGTAGGCTTTTCAAAAAGTAGCTAGACTCTTTCTCAATTGAGTTGTTTCTTTTTTTGTAGATATTTAGCTTTCATTCTCCCTCTGGATATTTAGATACACAAATGTCTTACAGAGAAGTTTTGTCAAAAATTAAGAAAACATTAAAGTTTTCTCTCAATGTTTTCCTCCAAATTTGATGATAACATAGGAGCTGTGTATTCCCCATACACCCTCAGGAAGTTCATTAAAAGCAAATATAACTATGAGGGTTATTCAAGTCATGGAATCATGTTCCAACTCCAAAGAATATTTATTGAGGATATACCCTGAGCTAAGCAATAGCCCCAAAAGTAACAAAAATGTGAAATAAAACAAAACAAAGCCACCCTGGCTTGGAAAACTCAGAATCAAACAAATAAACAAAAAATAACCTGAGTACTGTTCACACTTCCTGACCTGCTCCTATGAAGATTAGAACTTCAAGGAAATCAAGGGAAGTGTTTATAGTATTGGTGAAAAACTTCCAACATTCTAACCAGAAGCATGCAGTTGTTCAGCTGACGATCATCACTTCACTTCAGCCAGCTGCAGGTGTCCACACTCCCCACTCGTTATCCACTTCCGCCACGCTACAGGCACTGAAGACCAAGGCCTCACAAATTCTTTTCACTGTGACGGTGCTTTCCTATGCCTGCTCTTCACCTTCACTTGGCTGACGTTAGGACTGTTTCCTAGTCCCTCATTCCCTCCCCATTTTCATGTACGACCCAGCTCTTTCTGTCCTCCATCGCTCTAAGGTGAGCTATGCCTCTGGTGGCACTCTGCCCTTATCTTCCTCCACACCTCCCTTGCTAATTGTACACCCTACCACCTGTCTAGTAACACCATGATTTGCCTTTATTATCCCTAATATGTGGTTCTAAGGGCTGCTGTGAAAAAAAGAAAAACTCATGAAAACAGTATATATGGTCCATGAAATTCACTCCACTACTTGAGCGGTGTCTGCCTTTCTCTATGGCCAGAACATAGGTCCCCACCCAAATTCTTGGAACACCCCCTTTATTTGAGTCCCCCCAAATCAGAGCCTGGCACAGGTAGTTCAGTTGGGAGCTGATGCCGGGAAGCAGATAGAATAGAGAAGGAAAACAAAGGCAGGGAAGAAAAAAAAGCCAATAAAAGGTTGCTTGAACTTGTTAACTTTGTGGGTAACCCTCCAGGAGCCCTTTCGAATGTGACTCAGAATTGTCCCCCCAAAGGGTGAGTCTCAAATCTTACCCACTGATTCCCATGCCCCAGTGATGGAGGGATAAATCCCCAAAGCTTGCAGAAAACCTAGGTTAGGTTGAGTGAACTTTAACAGATTTTTGCCATGAGGTAGAAAAGTGAAGAGCCTTGGTGGGTGCTTGCTGTGGGATGCTGACAGGTGCCTGGACACTGCCCATCTCACCTGCAGCTGCAATCCCAGGTGGGAGGTAGGGAGTAGCTTGGGGCACAAAACCCATTCCAGTCATTTCTAATCTCCTGCAGATGATCACTTCCGCCTCCTCTATCAGGCTTCTCATTTTCCAGGTTAGAGATGTAATCATCTCACGGTACCAGGTGTGACTCCACTGAAAGGTTGAGAAGTGACTGAATAAGCCCACGTCCGTAGAATTCATACCGACTCTAAGACTCTTTGGACCATGACAATGCCAGTTGGCTCAGTGAAGTTCACTAAACATATTCTAACAGTGTTTCATCAGGAAATAACTATGTGGGTGGAGCACAGAAATCATCACTGATGTTAAAGATGAGAGCCTTCTCAGAAGGCAGCTCTTCAGTATTGCAAAAACCCTCTTATAAATGAGAAATCTAAACTGATACCTGGTTGGGGGTGGTAGTGTTTTCCAAGTTCATTATGCAAGAGATGTTTTAGTCTCACCAAGATGAAAAACTCAAGAGTTAGGCAATGCCTGGCTTAAGTAGAACCATAAAGATACATTTTTACTAAACTATATATCAACTCTGTATTTTTCCTCTTTGCTGCCTTTTACTCAGCCATTGTTGCATTTGTGGGCTTAATAGACTGCTACCGCTGAGGAAACACTGTGAGAGTGTGCAACATTTTCCACTGATAAAAATTTGTATGTCTATTGCTCAGTTACTCAGAATTATGAAACATGCCCTTTAATTAAGTTTTAATTTAAGTATACTGTTGATATTTTACTCTGGAGGAAGTTCTCAAAAACTAACAGCATTTCTTCTCTTCATTTTCTTTGAAAAAAATGAGATTTTAAATATTTTTACTCACATGTTCCCATGAAGTATACATATATATCCACAATCACACACATTTTTTAAATTTCCACAAACACACAAGAGTAAGATAATATGCCAAAGCATCCAGAAGGCACACTGCTTTATTTATTAGAAAAATATGATTCCTCTGTCACTTCATTATTGGTTCAAATTTCTGTGGATCACAGATTTGTTAAAATTAAAAAGGCCCCAGAATATGGTGTGTTCTATCTTAACTGTTCCTTACTTCTTGGATTTCAATTGGAATTAGAAATAATTAATTACCTAAAGAGTAAGAAAACCAAAGTAAAAGTGGGTTATTCCATTTTCTTCTGCAAAGACTGCTTCACTGATAGGAACATGTGCTTACAAGCATAAGTCTAGTTTGAGAGCAAAATGTGATTTATTTTTCTACAAACTAGCCTGCATGTTCTGTTCATCAATACGTGTCCTTACATGTGGAAGCCTTTCCACATAGTGTATCACTCTGCTCTGGGGGCTCTTTGAAAGTGAGTCTTTCAAGTTCATGCCCTACAGATTCCTGAAGTGTCTGGGAACTTACCCTTTGCTTTTGATAGAGGCTTGAAAATGAAACGCTTTGGGACTGTGCGATATTGCTGTGCAATTCATTATGGGACAAAGAAATGTCTGGGGTTAGGCAGAGAAGCAACTAATGATCCTTCATTTTGTCCAGAAAACATCAAGATCGATATGTGGGACATGCAACATTTATGGAACACTGTTTTCTTTTCCCTCAAGGGAAGGAAGAAAATATGGATGATCTCTTTCTGCAGATGGCTACAATGATTGACACCATTTAACACACGACTTAGGCCTCTCCTTCCCACCTGCTTGCAGCACCTCCAACTGCCCGGTGTTTGTTAATTTCCTGTAGCATATGTACCAGAATTCAAATACTTTGATTCTGGGTACATATTTATTGGTCCACATAACCAAAATCTGGGGATAATTTCATTATCCAAAGTGAATGCAGCTAGTTCTGAGAAGCTCAAATAGACATCAACAATCCATGATGGATTCATTAAAATTAGATCTCTTATAAACAAATAGTAGGAGCCCAGAGAGGGAAAACATGAGCTAAAAGAAGATACCTACCAATTCTCCTTCCGACTCACATAATCTGTCAGGAATCAAAACTAAATACCATCATGAATCCTATTTTATGAGTACATTGTCCCTAGAAGACTGTAACCAAAATAGAAGCAACATAAATGTGGTCAAAGTTATACTTCCTTGCAAATATCCATACCTATGATGTTTTTAGAATTTGAAATTCAAATCCATGTCAAAGTTTAAGGTTGAAGTGTTTCGTTTTGTTTTGTTTTCCTTGTTCTTTCACAGAAATGACACAATAGGGGATTTGGAAGCTAGATGATCTCAGGAAAATAATGAACTTAGCAAGTCCTCTATGAGGAATCATTGTCAAGAGTTTCAGAAACCAAAATGGCACTGTATATTTGCTCTATGACATGTGCACATTTCTCCATGTTGTCCCTAAATGGAGAAGTTAAGAATGTGATTTTGATAGCAATTGTTCCCTGCTTGCGCAGGGTAACGCTGGGAGCAGGGCTGTGGTATGAGAAAAAGATTGACTTAACGTAGAGTCTTTTCAAAAGCTTTGTTGGGTCCTGCGAATCTCAGAGCATTATGGGGTCATTGTGGGCCCCTCAATCACACCACCTGAAAGCATTACACTGAAACCATCAATGTGAGTTCTGCAAAACCATAAACTTCTGAATTTGAAGGTGCCAAATCTTGATAATATGGAACACTGAAATTTTTATGATATTTTGAGCTCTATTTTAGGTGCAAGTGGGTCAGATCAATTATAGTTGGTTTTAATTGGGACACCACAAACAGGAACAGTCTCTCGAAAGCTATATTAGTATTGAAAATGTTAGAAAACTGGTCACTTCTTTCAAAAACATTAAAAGAATAACTTCCAATCTGACATGGCTCATAGTGACATTCCACCTACAGCCTCTAAGATGGAATAGAAAATTGCATTAAGATACGACTTCATGAAAATTAGATTTCAACCATAGGCAACGATGACCAATAGGCAAACAGCGTAAACCCAATTTTGATTACAGCTGTCCTGATTGCATTCAGACAGGGCATTTCACTACTGGGCCTTCCAAAACACTCACACTTTGCACTATGTCCTTTTTCTTACATATCAAATTTAAATATAAAAGATCAAGTATCTTCTGTTATCTTTTGGAGACTTTATTACACTCTATTTGACTTGCAATGCATAACCAGAAAATTCAAGTTCTCATGATGATCAATATCATATATTGAATTCTGTTACGTTGAGTGCAAATCTCAGAAGCAGAAAGTTGTATCTCTTAAGAGTTTTCTAATTGAGCATAATTATTTGGCCTCTCATGTTCCCACAAGATAAAAAGTGAGTAAGAAGCTCATAACCAAGTTCTTGCTATTCACAATGTTTCCATTGGGTGTAGCTATGATATTAGATAGGTTGATATCACAGCCTGCATATTCAGGAAGGATGCCCAGACATTTGGGAATTTATACTGACTATCTTGAGCATTAAATTGTATTAGTCAGCTGTATGGTCTATGGGGAAAACCAAACAAAACAGACTTAAGTCAATCAAGTCAAGAAGGGTTTTCTGAAAGGAAGAGAACTAAAAAACTGAGACTTTTATTAAAACTTGAACTTAATAAGCCATCATTTCTATAAAATTTGCTCATTTTTAATTTTTAATTTTTTTTAAGTAACCATATAATCCATACCAAGTTTGAACGCCTTCTGTATGTACAGGCATGTTCGGTAAAATGGGATAAATAAGGGGAAAACCCTCTCAAAAGCAACTACTTTTTTCAACAGGGGGTCTGACTGGAGTGTCTTAAAGTCTTTTTTATGCTAAAAGGAAAAAAAAGTATTTCTTTTAAAATGCAAGGGCAGCTTACATGCTGAGATGAAAACTGCTAACTCTTTTCTTAACAACACCATATGTCTCCAATTGGATCATAATGTGATCAGTTCTCAAGGGAATGTTAGGCATGGATGCTAACCAAATCAAGCCACAGGCTTCTCTGTGTGCGGAATCTCTGATTAACCAGAGGTGCTACTCTGGGTTTTCCAGATCATCCGAGTGTCGTCGTAAAGGGCCTTTTCTCCCTTCCCGACATCCTTCCCAAAGCAACCAAGTCATAAAGGACCCTGGCTCTCTACAAAAGTTTTTCTCTTTTTGTTCAGACTTTCTCTCTATAATCTCAATATATTTTAAGGAACTGAAATGCTCAATCCCTGAACTCTTGAACCATGGGTTTTAAATAGGAGAGCCATTACATAGCAAACACTATCGAGATCCAGCTTAAAAAGATCAAAAGGAAAACTATAATAAGACTGAAGAAGTCACATTTTCCCCAGAGAATCACCAACATAGATACATCGCCAAATAAACCAACATGCAATAGTCAGATATTTTATCTGCCCACTGTATTGTAATTCTTCCTTAGAAGAATTTCATTCAATCTTTAATATTTTTAAGCATGAGTAAGATGTATTTTTAAAATTATTCACCTAATATTAAATACTTTCAACATATACTACCACCACATTAATACCAAGTTGAGGTAGTTCTAGCTTAAGACCTGACACGTGATAGATTCAATTCTTTTATGCTGAACGTAATTCTTAATAGCATAAAGTTATATAATCTTATAATGTATGTAAAATCTTAAGAAACTTGCTTTGGGAAATGTGAAATGCCCTGGGACAGTCTAGACTGTAGCTTCTCAAACTACCTTTGATGAATGGACATATTTTTTTAAGTCAGTATGTTAGTAAATTATATTTTTATAAAATATGAAATTATGCACTACAGATTTCATGGCAATGACAAATTTCTGTAAGTTTTCTAAATGCTTTCTGTCCTCTACTTATCATGGATTGGTGAGAACTGTTTGGAAACTGGCATCAGTCTGTGGATTCCACTGTGAATATTGCTGTTTAGATATTTTTTTTATGAATTAGAAATCAAGATTCCAATATTGGCAGGTGTCATAAGCTTCCTTCACTTCAAGCGCATTTTTAACTCCTGTTTGCTATATAGTTGTTTTAATTCATATTAGGGAATTAGCAGCAGAGACTCCTAAGAAAGGCCAAAGAAGAATCACCAAGGAGCTTTGGGTAGTTCTGAGAAAGATCAGCTTCTACCTAGTATTAAAAAATATATAATTATACAAGCAAACTTTTCCCTCCCATTGAGCAGC
The DNA here is from genome assembly GCF_040802235.1 of Manis javanica. Lineage (NCBI taxonomy): Eukaryota > Metazoa > Chordata > Mammalia > Pholidota > Manidae > Manis > Manis javanica. The sequence continues at coordinate 52,643,001 of NC_133170.1, read as the reverse complement.
CCAGGACCTTACCATGTACTCATTCTAGTAACAGCCATAAGCCTAGACACTACTAAATGGTTCCTGAATGTATTTCTTACCTGGAATGCCTGGGGGTGTTTTCAGATATTTTCCATTAAAATGTTGAATTACCACTTCACATTTTTCAGTAGACTCCATTCTGGAAAAAGAAGTAAACAGGGGATCATACACTTTCATGAAGTTGGGCATAGTCAGGAAAGGTAGAATGAAAAAGTAAAAGGAAACTAGGAAAGCCACTAAAGAACTTGATGTTAGAATTTTCCCAGATTTCTCAACTGTTGCCATGACCACCATGGCTAGGCCAATAGAGCATCACAAACTCATTTGCCAAGAGTATCACATACTGTATTTACTGTGAGCTGAGTGCTCACCCAGAGGTAATACTGAAGCATTATCTCATTTAATCTGTGTGAAGTTTGGTGATAGAAAGTCCTCAGTAAACATCTGTTGACTGTCTGAATCAGCAAACCTGAAAAGCAGGTCTCTTTACTGCTCTACATCCCAGCGAAGGCTCCCAGTCTCAGGAAGATGAACGGCCTTGCCGGTAAGTGGCAGAGTTGGGATTTTAACTGAGGCCTGTCCTGACACCAAAGCTGCTGTATTGTAGCTACTCAGCTATAAAATGCCGAGGATCTCTGCAAAACAAGCTAAGGAGATGTGCTCTATTTCAACTGCTTGAAGCCTAAAGGAACGGTTAGCACACTACCGGTGTCATTATAACAACTTTCATTAGAAAACCCACTGGGGTCCCAAATGTGAGGGAACAGAAATACACAAACCTCAGGTCCTAAGTTTTCTTAATTTTGAATTTTGGACAATCGTTTACTTTTTCATATTAGATAGCAACATTTCTATACTGAGTTTCTTGTGCTAGATTTTGGCATCTCACCTACTAACTGATGAACAAAGATTTTGAGGCAACCATAACGTCGATATTGGCAGTGTTGACATATCCTGAGTAGGATCAGCAACACTTTCTAACTAATTAGCTATATCTGGCCTTTATTATTTTATAAGACTGTATGGGAAAGATGAAAATCAAAGCGTTGATAATGATTAAAGGAAACTAAGTCCCATCAACAATATACTGGAGGCAAAAATGAGTTTAAGAAACAGCACACATATGACATATGAAAGAACGTATATGAATGTGTGAAGCTTATCTAAAAGGCAAAGTATACTTCAGGGCTTTCTGCTGTGTTATTAATATGTGCTTTCTTGGAATGGAGCCCTTTGACCCAGATTTTAATACTTTCCTACATCTAAATTTTATGTCTGTTCTCAGGATCATATTACATGACCATATTACATGCAGAGGAAGTAAGGAAGAATATGTAAACAAATGCCAAGTAAGTAATACAGTTATTATAGCTACAGAAATTCAAATGCGAGAGGGATTCCAGCACCCAGGGAAATGCTGAGAAGTGGGCACAGATGGTCAGAAGGGTCCCTGGAGAAATAATTAGGGCAGGTGAGGGGGCCCATGTCCTTTCAGACAGGGTGGAGTGAGCAGACCACTTCGGCAGGAGTATAAGGTTCACGTGGAGAAACTCTTGGAGATAAACCGAGAAATGCAGACAAGGGCATCTCAACTATCAGGTTCAAGTATTTCAAGGTAGTATGAGAAACACATTCCATTTATCATGCTGTAATTATTTTATGACTAAAATTTTTAAAAATGTCTTGACTGATGAACATTCTTCTGAGACATGGGATGGACACACATTTTTCTCAGATTGATACATGTGGGGAATCTCTACATACCAAGCAGGACTGACTTCCTGGGCTACAGACCTGTATGGAACCACACAGCTGAACACTTAAAATAAGTCTTCCCTCTGTTTCAACTCTACTGTCACCATCTTGAAATTCTTCATAACTTTCTAACAAGGAGCTCTGCATTTTTATCTTTCACTGGATCCTTCAAGTTACCTAGCTAGTCCTACTATGACAAGAAAGGGTAGGAAACTAATTGGACTAATTTGGAAGTGCAGGAAATTAATAGGTTAGTATTCATTAATCAAATAGCCCAAATAGACCCGCACATGTGTTATTTTGAAGAATACTTAAAAATGAATCAATGTTACGTCCAAATGAAACTCTTTAAGCTTAATAATATGCAATGTTTTATGAGATACATGCAATAAAATGCACACATCTTAGTGTACAGCTCAATGAATTTTGACAAGTATATACATTCATGTAACCATCACTCAAATCAGTGTGCCAAGCATTATCACTAATTTTTCCCCTTTCACCTATTTCACCCATCCCCCCACCTCCCCTTCTCTACTCTGATCTCAACCACCAGTCTGATCTCTGTGTCTCTGAGTCTATTTCTGTTTTGGCTGTTCATCTGAAATTTTAATAAACAAAAATAAAAACAAAGATAGCATTTTGTTCACTGCCTAATCATAAATTCCTCCAAATCAGAAAATTATTTGGATTAGGAAGGTAAGATGAATCCTTCTCTACTCCAAATATTTAGGAGTAACTAGGTACAATATTCCTAATTCCTTTTAATTTTTTCTGTTGGAGTCCTGAAGACTAAGTCTTCTAACTGTTAATTTAATTAATTTATTTATCATTTTGAAGTAGGAAAGTTCCACTTCTAGAAACAAAGGAATTCTAATTCTGCTCTTTCTCTCTTCCCACAGGATCTACTGTCTATTGTCTCTTAGGGAAAATAATCTTCCCTCCTAGCAGAGACATGAATGGGAGAAGAAATGTAAGCCCTTAATTACTACAGATGTTACTTTATGGAATTTTTATTCCAGGAGAGCTACAGAATGAAAAGCTTATGCCCCAGAGCCCCCTCCCTGTTCAATGTCTCTCTGGGTACTCATCTTAAGATAAAAGGCAGTTAAGAGTCTAAAGCTTGCTTGAGAGAATCCTACAAATCAAATCCTTTTTCTTTGTTTGAAATTGGCATGGAATTCTAAATGAAGACCAAAGCTAGAAAGGGCTAGTGTGCGTACGTGCGTGCGTGTGTGTGTGTGTGTGTGTTTGCGCGCGCTTCTTGATTCTACATAATGTGTTTTAGGGAATACAGAGGAAGCTAAAGTAGAAAATCAGGTGGCTAACCTACTCTACCCACCTAAAATATTTTTGTTCTGGTTTAAAAGCCTGAAGTCTTCCCTTTTGGATTCTGAGTATAATCATCTTCTTACGACTGTTTTACAGCCGTATCAAGCTGGAGAGGGGCTGTTTATAGGAACACAAAGACAGCAGCATAGATTGTTCACTTTGGCGTCATTCAGATTTAACTAAGTGAATGTCGGCAGTGAGTCTTTAGAGACTCTTGTCTCTGAAAGAGTAAATGCAATAAAAGTCTGTTTTCTGTAGCTGTCGGCGCTTACTGTCAAACCATGTTACGCTGCACACCCAGCAGTAACAATTTCATTTCTGTGCGCGGGGCATATTTTAACAAGGCAAACCAGTCCCAGCAAAGACGGCAACACAGAAGCTGCCAAAAGGAAAGGCTGAGTTCCTCATGCACTTTACGTGGGGACAGAACAAAAGTGAGACCCACGGAGCTTTGGGAGGTAAGAGAGTGCATTTAAATAGCCACCTTAGGAAGAAAGTGCCCCTTCTCTTCTCAAGTTTCACAATTAACCACTTGGAAATGCCAGCTTAAGCTATCTGCAATCTGGCCCACGCTTCAGTTGAAATTGACACTAGCATTATCAAGTGGGTCTGAAAAGACTGCATGCCAGACAAAGCAGACTTGACATGTCCCTTTCAGATGGGCCACTGAATCACTACAATGGCATCTATTCTTCCTAGGCAATACCTGAACCCCTGGAGCCCCTTGGAACAGCTCATGTGCCAGGCCAGCCATTCACCCAAAGATACATTAATTAGGTTCTTACAAGGCTCCGATCTTTGTGTAAAGCTTCAGGGTTTTCTGTTAGGTCTGATGTTTAAATATAAATACACATTAGAGGTCCCAGTTGACATTCTTTCTTGTCTCGGTGCCTAGGTACCTGGCTTCAGTCATTCAAAACACACAGACTTGTGATTTTGTGATTTAATTATTATTATGTTTTAAAAAACAGCTACTAAGGAGAGAGAGTTTCATAGCCAATACACTTCCCACAGGCAAATTACATCGGACAAACACCTGATATATACTAGCAGAATGAACTGGGTCAGACTTAACACCCAGAAGTGGAGAGGTATGTTGCAAACCATCTGCAGACAACCTACGTCGCCTCAATAAGAGAATCTCTCAGTTTATGATCTTAAAGCAATAACCATTATTGACCATGTACTTAAAACAAATCCACCCTGTCATGTATTATGATTAATTAGAGATTTCCACTATTGGGAAATTGTTGCGGTTTTGTAATCATGGGCTCAGCACAAATTATTGGCAACTTAAAATATCCAACATTTCAAGCCAGTCATCTGCACTTCCGGTAAGATTTACCCAAAGGGACAACATGAAAAGATTTTTTTTAAGTACTAAAATGTGTACTCTTTCTGACATTTTAAAAACAAATTAATGTCATTTACTTCTTAACCCATTATAATGGAAAGAATAATAGTGAGTCCCAGAAACAAAGATGAGTGAATGAGTTGAATTTCCTTCCTAATTTTTGCAATTTTTGGTTTTCTGCCAAGGACTTGGTATTCTTAGGCTATGAATGTCATGTATGCCGAAGTGTGAAGCAGAGTGGCCTCTCTCTCTGCCATCTCCCTTTGCAAAAACCCAGACATTTGGGCAGTAAATTCATCAGCATTACAACATATTCCTCCTAAGAAATGGAAATACGGACAAGATTTGACTAATGAAAACCCACTCCAGAATTTTAGAATCACATCATTTCAGGACTAGAAATAGCCTCAGATATCAGCTGCTACACTGTACAAATAAATGACAAATAAGCTGACATAAATAGGCTGCACTAGCTTCCCTAAAGACTAGTTCAGTGGATGAACCTGGAGTAGAACCTTTGCCTCTTGACTCTCAGTTCAGATGGTTTATTTGGCAGAGATGGAGCCCCATTGCTGGCCTCAAGTCCTCCCACCTGACTTCATGTACTGATCTACTCATCTCTGTTCTGAAGCTGGATCCTACCATCTCCATTTTACACCACCACTATTAACTAGAGCAGTTGTTCTAAAAAATGGAGATATACCCTGACATGAAGTGGCTATAAGGGCACTTGACCTCTATGGCATGAGATCTGCATGGTCTTTCTAAAAATCTATATCCATTATATGGATCCTATCAAGAGAAAAATATCAGACAAACCCAGATCTGGAGACATTCTCCAGGGTACCTGGTTAGTACGACTCAGGAAAAACAAGGAAAGTCTGGGAAAATGTCACAGACCAGAGCAGATTGATGAGACACGGCAAAATGCAAAAATGATACCCTGGATTGGATCCTGGAGCAGAAAGAGGATATCAGTGTAAAACTTGTTGAAATCCAAATAAAGTCTGGAATTTAATGGTAATCACTAATATCAGCTGCTTTTGACAAAGCACCATAGTAATGCAAGGTATAAACAATAGGGCAAACTGGGTGTGGGTATATGGAACACTTTATTTATCTTTGTAATTTTTCTGTACAACCAAATGCATTTCAAAATAGAAAGTTCATTAGAAAAATGAGTGTACATTGAAATTATCAGGAAATTACTTTTAAAACTATCTGGGCCCCAGCCCAAGAGATTCTGACTTAATTGTTTTGGCATGAAGTCCAGGCACATATTTCTCAAAATTACCCAGGTGATCCAGTGTGCAGCCAGGACTGCAAACCACTACTCTGGAGTCCTATGTCAGATGTCCCAAACTGGAACCCATAAGCCAAATCCAGTCTTTAACTATGTTTCGTTTGGGCTGCACAATGGTTTTGGAAAATTTGATATGGTTGCCAACATTTAAAGATTAGGAGCCTTCACATAAAAATTTGAATTTCCGATTCCTCTTGAATGTGCTGGGAAGGCTAGGTACCCACAGAGGGCAGAGAAGCTCTGAGCCACTTCTCCTGACCCCATACCTTGCATGTCTTCTAGCTATTCCAGAGTTACATCCTTTCTTATATGCTGGGAAATGTAAGTAAAATGTTTTTGTGAGTTCTGTGGGTTGTTCTTGTGAAATATCAAACCCGACACAGGGCAAGGAAACCCCTGCATTTGTGGGTCACTGGGTAGAAGTGTGGGTAGCCTGGACATCGCACTTCTGGCTGGTGTCTGAAGTGAGGACAGTCTTTTGAGACGGAGTCCCTAAACCTGTGGGGTCTGTACTAACTCCGGGTAGTATTAGAATTGCACTGAATTCTTGGACACTCAGTTGATGTCAGAGAATTGGTGTTAAAAAACAACATATATTTGGTGTGAGAAAAACCCACACATTTGGTCTCAGAATTGATGTAAGAACAAAAGGTGTCATAGCAACTATGGCCTAGAGTTGAGCAGTTGCTTTCTTTAAACAGAACCAGTTTGCCATTATTCCTACCAACCTGTACCAATCGCCAAACCTAACATAAAATTAGCAGATGTTAGTTAGAGCTGATCTCAGTTTTTTCTTCCTCTTCTTCTTATTTTTTACCATAATGGAGTTGGGAGAAAAGAAACATACTTAATTTATCCATGTCCTGGTGGTTTCTAGTTACCTCTCTATACGTTTTCTCTGCTATGTTGTATGTGTCAATGAAGGGATCCCTCTATGGACTGTATCATCTTAGCTCCCATATCTGATGGCTTTTTTCATTGTGCTTAGCCACTGGGGGCCTGGTGGGAGCAGAGACATCCGACCAGTCCTTCCTCTTTCTGCATTGGTACTGTGCCTCTCTGGCAGGGGTTGCATGTCTCTGTCACCAGCTCCTGCAGGTGGCCGCTCTTCCAAGGCTCTGGGACTCCCTGACTCTGGGAGGCCTCTTCCACTGGCCTTTGGCTCTTAGGTGCTTGAGGCCACCTTCTTTTGGTTGTCTCTGGATATCTCAACATCTATTTGTCAGTTTCAATAACTCTGTACACACTTTTATAAATACCACTTCAATCTAGTCTCTTCAGTTGAATCACTTGGAGTGAAATTCTGCTTGCAGCCAGCACCCTGATGGCTACATCATAAAACTATCAACAGTTGAGGAACAAAATTATCTCAGAGGCTGTATGTTTCATGAAAAATGTAAGGAAAACAACAACAAGATTTCTTACACTCACTTTGGGAACCTCATCTCACTCAAGTCACCTGCCTACCCCTGGCTGATAACCGTGGCTATATGCATCATCATCTACTCTTTTAACTATAGATTAATGTTTTCAAAAGGAATTTTGGGCAGAAATGGAAGAAAATTAAATTACGAAAATTACAACCGAGATAAAAGAGGAATCAATAAGAAGAGCATGTTCAGGTCTAGAAAAATTCTGCCATTATAAATGCCACTGAAAGGCATTATCACTTTTAATCAGTCTCTTTGAGCTGCAGCCATATTTCATTCCTAGAGATTACCATCTATTCAATCTCTTTTCTTTCCTCTGTGATATAACAATTTTGCTTTTTTTCTGTTTCCAACACATGTCAAGCTTGGCTCCCCCTGAGGTCCCCTACTCCCTTTTTCCTGTGCCAGGTTTCCCTCTCCAACCTCACCAAGAGACTCTCCTTCTGGTTCTTTCTTATCGGTTGCATCTTGGTTAAATGCTCTCTCCTCAGAGTGCTTTTCTGTCCCTGACCTCAGCCTCTCATTCTGCCCTGCTCTCTATTGCACCCTTATGTTTTATTTTGTTTCCATAACTCTTTAATATTGGACATTATTTGATATTTTATTATTTGTTCGATTACATTTTTGTCTCCTCAGTCCAAGAGAATGTCAGTCCATGAGAGCAGGTATTTTTATGTGTGTGTGCACACCTCTGTGTTACTGTATCTTGAACAATTTCTGGCACATGAGTACAGCCCAAGACACATTTATTGGCTGAACTGAATGAGGGGATAAATACATTTTACATATCAGGAAAGGAGGCTCAGAAAGTTCAAGTAATTGTTCCAAGAACACAGAGAGGAAGTACAGAACTAAGATGCCAGCTAAGTTATTTGTGACACACAAAGCCATATGGGTAACCACTTGGATACAGCCAGTGGGTGGGTTGGTACAACACACAGAAAGCTGCAAGATACTAAGTAAAAGAGGCTAACACTTGTTGTCCAAACAACATCTCCCAGTTTTTCCTCTTTATTGGCTGGAAGCAGACAACCTACCCAAAATCCCCGCAGCATTCAGATGGCCCAAGAGTCCCCATCATGCTTTGTGTTTTGGAGAAGATGCAGGGCAAAGAGGTCCTATAGCCATGGAATGTGTTCCAATCCCAAGGCAGCAAAATTCTCCAATTTCAGTTTCACAAGGGTAAATTACCAGAACTCTCCTCCCACCACATGTCTGTGTGCCCTACTGGCAACCCACAGAGAACAGTCTTTGGAATCCAGTCATTTCAATTATAAAATAATAAAACAAGAAAGTATATATCTACATTTTTATAAAGGCATCTATGCAGCAAGATTGAGTACAGGGATTTGAAAACAATATAGTATTAGATGCAATTTAAGTCATTTGTTTGGTTGGGTGATTTGGTTGCTTTGGGTTTTGAAATCCAGATCTCCTACTACACGGAAAAGTTCTACCTTCTCTAGCTAAGACCACAATGTCCTGATGGTAAAAGAAAAAGAGTCAATATGGAGAAACAAAGATAAATGAAGAGACGCACAAAACACAAACAAAGATAAAGAAGCCACAGGGTAGACCAGGAGTTTATTCTCCAGTGCGTTCCATCTGCTGGCAACCGGTGGAGGAATTAAAGGTACCAAAGGAATAGCAGCCCTTCCTCTCTTCGGTCTCAGCAAACAGAATAGTAACCTGTTTCTGCACAAACACAGCTGTAGTTTGGAGATTACTAATCACCAAGCTTACATTCTAGGGTTTTTCTTTACTCACGATTATTTTCCTAGCTCCATATATTTGAGATAATAATGGGTAATGGTTTGCCAAACAAGCAACACAGGCCTTGTTAACTGGACTCAAGGTAGATATGATCCAGACATATTCCACACAATGAAACACACTTAGAGAAGCTTGATGGTCATTTCAAAACATCATATATTTGTCTACAAAGGACATACTGGTATTTTTTTAATAATTTTTAAAAATTCTTATATTTTCATTATGTGTATTCTGAATCAGAGCTATCATATTTCAGGAGATGCAGAGATAGGGAGCAAGAAGTATCAGGTAGTAGAAGGTGAAACCCATGTTAACAATATTCAAAGTTACTAAAGAAAATATAAAAATAATATTGTTAATCTGCTATTTATATTGATTTTTCATAATCAGGCTGTTATTTGTCTGCCTATAACCACAATTAATGTTTTTCCATAGTGAAAAGAAATAAAAACTGAAATTATTTATTTGGAAAGCTCCCTCCATCTGCAGGGAGAGGTAGAACACTGCACTGCCCGTACGTTAAAAGTCACTCAAACAAAACTCCATGAGAATCAAATAAAGAAAAGGGGTGAAAAATACTACAAAAAAACCACAAAGGTCCCTGTGCTCAGCAGTCTCTCACGCTCTTTAGCTCATCAGGGGACAGTAAACGCATTTCTTAAAGAGGGTCTGTGTTCCCAGATGTCCAGCTTCAACATCTGGATTAATTGTGAATGCTTACCCCCATCCCTTCTCCACTTTGGGTCATTCCTTCCCGACCCCTCATAACACTCTTTTAATGTGATTTTTGTTAGACAAACGGTGTCATGTTTCTGGGAATGGGAAATGGATAACATGAACACACAGTCAATGTCCCGCCAGCCTCGGGCTGATTTATACTCTGAACTTCACCCTTCAAGGCAGGCAAGGTAATCTGTTGGCACCCGCTGGCTGTGCAGTAGTGGGTCTGCCTGTCTGACTGTCAGCATTCCCACCATAAACGGCTGTTTTTAGAGGTTTATGAGTTGGCTATAAAATGCTGCCTGGAGGGGGGTGGATCTTACTAAATTGTTTTAAGTTACAAGGGACTAAAAAAAAAACAAAAACAAAAACATAAAACAAACCATAGAAAATAAAAGAAAATGTCTGTAATTTCAGACACTATCTAGTGCTTCTGGAACTTTGAAAAGCCTGTAATTGTGCTGTCTGTGTGCCCTTCTGGCATTCAGATCATTGCTTTAAAGTTCAATGTTTTAAATATAAAATAAAGCTACTGCCTTCACTTTGAAGAGATAGTTATCATAGAAGATTAATGTATAGCTTGCAAGTAAAACAATAGAGGGGGTTTCCCTTTTAGCCAAAGGAGTTTTAGGATCTCTTGTGCATGAATCAAGGACCACATCTGATGGTTAGAAGTGACCAATGATTGTATTCCAATGAAGACTGATGAAAAAATTGCTCAGGTTTGGTGAACTGAGATTGTCATAAATTCAAGGGATATGTACAGTTTACCAGGTACCATTATAGGCTGGCTGTTCTCCTAATCGAATGAACCTGTTCTTTCAATAATGCCTATGGTACTGTGAATTTTAAGAGGAAGAAACAATTTGTGAACCAGCAAAAGCTGGGCTGGTGCTCTCTCTAAGGGTCCAGGACACCTGTCTCAGAACTGGCTCATCATGATCATCAAACGCTCTCTGTCTGCATGTCGCTGTAGTCAAAAATAAACAAACGACAAACAGAAGCACCTAGCTTTGTCTGAAGGCTGGAAGGTCAGTGCAGGCGTCTTTGAAGAAAGGATGTCTAAGCCAGGATCTAAGGGATGAGTAGGCAGAAGCCAGGGGAGACTCATGGAAAGTATAACAGTCAAGAATGGTAGCCTGTGCCCATTATATGAGGCAGGAAGACAGGAGGTCAGGAAGGTGAGTGCTGTCAGGCATGTCCTTGGAGCAGTTAGTAGATCTAGTCCCTCAGGCCGCATGGAGGGATATAAGCAGGCTCAGAAATGACCAGATTTGTATTTTAAAGAGTCATTTGTGGTTTCTGTATGCATAATGCCCTGAAAGAGAAGCTGCATACAGAGCCAGCATAAAATAAGAATTTAAAATTCCTATCCCTCCTCAGTTCTTAGCTAAAGGAAAAAAAAAGTGTAGGTTTTACTCTTACATGATACTATGTGCTATGATTACAGTTTTGCCTCTTACAATGTGCATTCCTTGGTTTTTTGTTTAAGAATATTCTTCATGTTAAGCAAACTCAAAGTGCATAACAAAGATAAAAGTGAGAGAAATTAATAGCCCGATCTTGGTGTTATGGGCTGAATTGTGTCCCCCTCTATTAATATGTGGAAGTCCTAATCATTAGTAGCTCAGAATATTTGGAGATAGGGCTTTCAACGGTGTCATTTAATTAACGGCGGTCATATGGATGGGTCCCAATCCAATCTGATTGATGTCCTTTGAAGAAGAGGAGATTAGGACACCAACACAGAGGGAAGACTGCATGAAGATAAAGGGAAAAGAGGGCCATCTATAAACCAAGGAGAGAGGCCTCAAAGTAAACCAAACCTACTGACACCAGGAGCTTGGACTTCTTGCCTCTAGAATGGGGAGAAAATCCATGTCTGTTGTTTAAGCCACCCAGCCACCCAGTCTGCTGTGTTCTGTTATGGTAGCCCTAGCAAACTACTACATTTTGTACCAAAAATCCTTTGCAACTGGAGATCTTCTTAGGAAATGTGTTGTCTTGATGAAGTTGAAATATGTTCAGCTGCCCAGCAGGACTGCAAATGAAGGAGAAACTAATCTGCTAGATTTCTGGTGGTGAGAGGTGGGGCAAAAACCAAAGGAACACACGGGCTGTGTAGAGTGAACTCAGCCATCAGTGCAGTGAACTTCCACACTGCCTAGCCTCCACTGCAGGCTGCACACTAAGGGAGAACAACCGCACTGGGGAGGCTCAGACACCCAGGTGGTGTGATCTGGTCTGCCTTGACCGTGCAGATCAGCAGATAACAATGTTATCTCAGGCACGCACTCAAGTCAGGGAGATTTTCTTCATTCTGCCTATTTCTCTTCCAATCATCAAGCAAGTACCTTGCTTACATTTACTGGTCTGCTACATGAAGAACATGGGTGGGGCATAAAAAGAATTTTAAGATGTGGCCCATGACCTGTAGGAATCCAAGTCAGGGATCAGTTAATGTTTATGTTATAAATGGTGGACTTTCAAAGTGGGTTAAGAGAAGTTGGTTTGGAATTGTTTTTCCAGCGATGGCAGGGTTTCTCATAGGTAGACACACCTGTCTGCAGTGGGCTGACTTCCAGATGACATTCATCTGTCCATTCATCCATGCTAAGTCAGCTAGAGACACATAAACACAGTAAGCCTTCGAGACACAGCTCTTAACTTTTCTTCTTTGTCGTTGAACTGTTTCTTTCTCTCTGTGGTTTCTTTAGCTTTGTTCTTCATGAAAGCACAGCAGGTTCAACCATTTTAACTCCATTCCTGGCTGAGATCCTCTTTTGTAAACATTCCCTTCAAGTTAAAATGAAAATTACTCTTCCTTCTCCAACAAGAAAAAAAGCACAATTTGCTTTCTTCTGTTCTGCAAAAAACTTCAAAGCCACAGAGCAGGGGCCTCTTAAATGTAAATGCCGTCTTGGGCTCCCCTTATATTTCTGGGTTCCTTTGGGCATCCCAATAATTCCTGTTTCTCTAAATCTTTCCTCTCTTCTCTCTTCTCCTGATTGAGAAATTCTATCATCTTGTTCTTTGGAAATCAATTATAAAAACATTTGGATGCTTTGTTCACCACATGGACTCTTTAGCTTCGGGGTACAGGGCATTTATTATCCTCGGCAGAAATTGGCAGCATCTGATTTTTTTTTAATCTATAGGCATAGAGAGAACTGGAAACTGGGTATGCGTATCATTATGACCTGAGACACATCTAAACATTCTATGTGCATATTTCAGCAAGCACAAAGTATTTATGATTACATTGGAATTCTTCGGCTCAAAGATACAGAGAATTTATTGATAAGTTACCTGGTTTTTTGGAATATTCTCTTGCTTTGGACCCTAGTACTAGAGAGGAATGGAATAAAAAGGGCAAAATGAGGAAAAAAGTCACATGTGGAGCAAGGGTTTTTACCTGGCAAAGCCAACACCTCGGCTGACTCCATTAGCATCCCTTAGTATTCTTGTGGAAATGACATGCCCAAAGGGTTTCAGCATATTCTCAAGTTCCTGCTCATCCATGGAAATGGGGAGATTTGAGATGTAAAGGTTTGTTGGGTCTTGCTCTTGTTGCTAAGGGAAGGAAAGAAACAAATGCATTCAGTTCTGAATATTGAGAAACTTACTGCATAAATGCATGAACTTTTGCTTAAACGGCAAACTAAATCCCAATCTCCACCATGCTCTCAGAAGTTCTTTCATCAAGGGCACTGCTTCTTTCAAAGGAATTCCCTTCTTGCCTGAACATTTCTCATAGAAACAGCATCATCACTGAAAAGCATGCTTTCTATCCAGCCTCCTTACAAAAGTCTGATAAACTTGTATTTGCAATTAAACTAAGATAAGTAGGTATATTCTCTATCACCACTAACTACTACTTTTACTATGACCATTCTAACTACCATCACCACTAGTTACTAATGTTGCATCTAGTGAGTATTGACAACATGCTAGGCATTGTTGTAAACACTTAATGGGAATTATTTCATTTGATATTCCCAGTAAATACAACTGTTACCATTTTACAGATGACAAAATTGATCCCTAACTTGTCAAAGTTATATAGCTTGTAAGGGTTAAAGCCAGGGCTGAAATCTGGGGGTATGACGGAACTCTTTGGGCTTTACTGTCCTGCTCTACTGCCTTCCGCTAGACCAGTGGGTGGGGAGGAAGTGGTCCCAGAGCACCATCATCAAACTCAGCATTGCTGAGGAACTTCTTAGAAATACAAGTTCTCAGGCCCCACCTCAGAACTACTGAATCAGGAACCTGAGCGTGCGACAAGCAATCTGTGTTTTCACAAACTCTCTAGGTGATTCTGACGACTGCTCAAGTTCAGCAATTGCTGTCCTAGTCCATCCGTGAATATTTATATAGGAATGAGATGATGTTTATCACTTCCTGATCCAACAGCAAACAATTGTTAGTATTATTTCTATGTGCATAGATGTTCTCTATTTCACAGAAAGAATTAATCAGCTGGAACTTAGTTGTATGTGTGGCTCAAACTAAAACACAGCCATAAATCTGACATGATTAATCATTCATATCAAAATATATCAGGTATCTAACCAACCCATTATATCTGAAACAAAGCAACTACCTTAACTTCAAGGATAACTGAGATTAAATTGGAAAAAGACTACAGGAAGACTATAGGAAATATTATGTAACAGTAAAATAGCTTTTCTGAAGAGTTGATAACATTTTCTATAGCAAATTTAAGGTTTTAAGCACAATGAAAAACACAATAAACCAGATTCCAAATATTATTTCAGCTCTAAAACCAATTTTGGTATAAAACAGAACTCCATTATTTTTAACAGCTCTAAATATTCAGGCAGGTTATAACAGTTTTATTAAGCTTTGCGCTGAATGAGATATATTATTAGATTCATTTTTTCAAGTATAGTTTAGTTTTCAAGCTTTTATATCACCATGTAAAAAATAGTAAATATAAACATAATCAATCAATAAAAAAGATAACACAGCTTTCATATTTAGGAATATTATAAATGTATAAACCACAATTATAGTCAAACTCTCTCTCTTTCTCACACACACACACCACTAATAAATGGCATGATCCTAAAGAGGAAACAGAGATAATATTATCCTTTCTTAATGGTCATGGAGATTTTTTTGGTTTTTGCTTCAGACATAATAATGAACTTTATGTATATATAACTTTCACCATTTACAGTATTTCATTACTCATCATTTAATATTAATCTTCACATCATCCCTCCAAAGGTAGCTTGGCAAAACCACTATACTTACTGGATAATAAGGAAATGGAGGTATGAAAGATTCCTCATCTTGCCCAAGAACAATCCCATAATTAGTGACAGTTAGAATTAGAGTTAGTAACTGAATTTCCTATCTTCCAGCTCAGTGTATTATCCACTAGCCCAGTGTTTTCAAGCTTCAATGATTTGCTTGACATAGAAAGTTTTGCTATCCATGTACTATTATCTTATTTACTTAAAAGTTTTCTTTAAATCAATATACCTGTGGCCTTAAATAAATTTATTTAAAAAGATAATTTTATGCTGCCACCATTACTGAAAAGCTAGTATCACTTGGCATAAATAGGTTACTATAAGAATAGAGAACAAATACTTGTTATTAAATTATAGCTAGATACTTGGAGGACTTGACCCTTATGGTTGACTTAGTTATAGTTGAGATACTTAATTAAGAGACAGATGAGGAGCACACTAGTGCCAGATGGAGTGTTTTTCCTGGGAAGAATCAGAAATGAAAAACAACTAAGAAAAGAACTTTCTGATGATGTGATTTCTGGATCCCATACACCTAGATCTATTCAAGTTCCATAAGAGATGCATGTTCCACAGCCTGGGAGTGCCTGCATTTACCCAGAGAGTGTGCTGTCTGCTGCACAGGGCAATCTCATGAATGGGTTGGGATTTTCAAACTCTCCTTTGTCCTTGATCAGTCTAAATACCCACTCTCTCAGTGTACCATACAGATCTTTCCATTTTATCTAGGTGGTGATGCACCAGTTTGCTGTGACTTAAATACATTTCCAAATCCACCAAGTAGAGAAGGCATTGCAGCTTCTCAAAATGGTGTGCAGTAAACACACAAAGCTTAGTACATAAGGGATTGCCCAATAAATTATTTTCTGACTCTCATATTCAAACAGCAAGGCCAACTCCTTCATTTGTATTCACAGAGACAATATAGCATTGAATAGTGACATTCCTTAATTTGTATTCACAGAAAGAATATAACACTTGGCAGAGTTTTTTAAGTAATTCTGTCCTTTGAAATGCAGTAGAAGTCCTGAATACATTTGTTGACTTGACAATGGAATTTAACTTCTGCACAGAAGGAACTTTAAAATAATATCTACATTTATATTTTTACTTTCAATTTTATTTATGTATCAGGTTTACACAAATAGATGGTCACTTTCAAAAGGTTCTTTGGCCCTGTGAACCAAAGATCACTTTCCTTTTAACTTACCAGAAAAACTTCTCATGTGGCAATCTAAAAGAACTTCTTAAAAATCTTTTTGCAACTTAAGTTCATGATCATTTAGCTCCACAAGGATTTAAGGGGGCAACTGTCCAACCTGATCTTTTAATAGGTAGAAAAAAGCAAGCTAGAGGAGTACTTATGACTTGCTCAAGGCCACCCAGCTGCTTACTAATAGGCTAGAAATAAAACCCATGCCCTTTATACCTGGTCTAGTGTTCTTAAAATTCATGACACTGCCTCTTCTCTTAAAATCCAATGACTAATAGACAGCATGTTGTGGTTCAAAGGAATATTAGTACAGACAAAAAATAAATGTTGCTGAATTCCTTCTTTTAGTCACTTTTGCTTATTCATCAATTAATAAAAAGTTAAGGTTATGAAAAAAAAAAGAATTCCTAGTCTTGGTCAGCATTTTACATATAGACACTGAATGAATACTCTGCAGTGTATACTGGTTTGTCAAGTATATGACTACAAATCATGAATCTATTATATTTAATTGACCATGTCAACATAAGTAACTCCCCCATTTTGGCCTGTTTTGCTTCCACGGGGATTTCTTGATTTGTTATTTAGTTTTGTCAAAGATCAGGGAAAAGTTAAAAAGTACCCTCTCCCTTGTTAATGGGAACACTGTTCTTTCGGTCAAGAATATGTAAATATTTTTTTTTCTAAAGTGACTTCCCTTCTCTTGGATTTTTAGTAAACTGCCAAAGTAAGATTTATTGGCACTCGTCCATGCTGTAACATTTTAAAGCAACTTCAGAACATTTCAAGGTGGCCAAGCAAATGAATACAAATGCAGTTTAGTAATTGTTACCCATATCTAGATCAAAGGTTATGTTGGGACTGTGCTTTTGATATGTACTATGGCTATTATATATATATATGGCTCTGGAAAATGTAATTAGTAGAATAAGATTTCAAAACTTAATCTGATAGCACTTATGCCTGACAAAACTACATTTAAATATTCAGGAAATGGTTATTTGCATTACAGAATTAAAAGCAATATTTCTTAAGTGACTTGGGGTGGGGACCATTTTTATTTCCTATCTGCCATAGATGAATATTTACAAAATACAATACAAAAGTTAATAGGAAATAAAATAAAATTAAAAGATACACAAAATGCAAGTTGCAATTTTTTATTATTATATTCAACACACCAAAATTACATTTGTATTAAACATCATGTTAATGTGAAATTGCTATAAAAGGTTTTAAATGCTTGCTCTTAAGGTTTGTACTTATTCTCTCACAAAGTACTATTTGGTGGACCAAACTTTAAGTAACACTGTTTTGGGATTTTTTTTCAATTTTTTTCCACCATAATATATTAACCTATGAGTCTTACTATCTTATTAGTTTTTGCTTACTTTATATAGTATCAAGTTATCTTGCAAATGGATTTCTGCCCCGGGCAAGTTCACTATGGATTCAGTGAGACCGAGGAATGACAATGGAATATTCTTGGAGTGAAAGGGTTTATTACCCAGCTTGTTCTCCTGGCAATAGGCCGAGCACTAGAATTATGTCTGCATCCAACCATCTTCAGGTCTTTAATCTTCCTCATCTCTGCCTCCACCCAGAGCACTGGGCAGAGCTCTTTATATAGTGACTCAGTCAGTAACAGCTTATTGCCTATGGGTGTGGAAGCAGTAGCCTAGCAGCAGGCCAGTTACATCATCAAGCACTTTAGGTTCAGGTGAGGATCCTGGCCATAGGAACCTTCACTTTATCCACACAAGTCCTTTTTTAATCGCAAAATTGTGTGTAACCTATATATAGTTATTTTTGAGCTATTAGGTAGACAAAGCAGTCTTGAGATGAATTATTCTGAATGGGAGTGATACAACATCCAGAAATATCCTATGAAACTTTGAAAAAGCTCTAAAGCAACATGTGACTATAATAATTTAAAAACACATTCAGAGGGATGTTCATATAGACTAAGGATAATATTTATTATTATTATTATTAGGATAGTAATATTTATTATTACTTTACAGAGAGCAGAGTTTTCCAGTAGTCAGTGTTTCAGGGTCATTGTATTTTATGTTGTTGTGGATAAAGTGAAGGTTCCTGTGGCCAGGATTCTCACCTGGCCCTGGTTGGCTAGCTCACTACACATGTGTGGGTAATATGTTGCTGTTGACTCTATATAAAGAACTCGGCCCAGTGCTCTGGATGACATGGTGGCACAGCTGCAAGGCTGCAGGAGAGCAGAGATGAGACTAGAGTGGTGGCAATACCAAGGATAGAGACTGAGATGGATGTGGGTGCAGAGAGGTCCAGAGGCAGAGACCAGCTTGCTGCAATGCAGACTCGCTCTGAGTGGATGGGATTCTAGTGATTGACCTGACACTGTGGAAATAAAGTTGGGTATAACCCTTTCACCCTAAGAATGTTCTACTGTCATTTCTTTGGTCTCATTGAATTCATAGGGAACTTGTCCAGGGCTGATGCCCATTGGCACACTACAAATGAGAAAACTGGTCTTGACATCTTAATAGGGTTACCAAGGTCACATGGTTGGAAGTAAATACACGTCGTAAGTGATATTTTTTCTATTCTTGATTCAGTACTCTTTTTATCACACTAAGCCAACTCTGGGGATTGCCTATAAATATTGCTATTCAATGGATCTCACCTGTAGAGAGGGAAATCAGGTAGACAAAGGATTGTTTTTAATGCAATAGTACATTTTAAATGTTGC
This sequence comes from Manis javanica, assembly GCF_040802235.1. Taxonomy (NCBI): domain Eukaryota; kingdom Metazoa; phylum Chordata; class Mammalia; order Pholidota; family Manidae; genus Manis; species Manis javanica. Next base: position 52,624,087 of record NC_133170.1, on the reverse strand, counting down.
AGCAATTTAAAAATTAATAATAAAAACAAAATGTTTTTTTTCACGCTGAAAACAGAAGCAGGCAGTGAGGGCTGCCTGTGTTTGCAAACTGCCCTAAAGGCATCTGTGGTTTTGGAAGTAGTTATCACTAACTTGGTACAAAGATGCTCTCACACTTCTAGTGGTATTGTCAGCATGTTTGGGACATGACTATGGGAGTACAGCACCTCTAAGGAGACCTGGAGGAAGCCTGCCATATGTGCTTTGGTATCATACACATGTGAGATCGTTAGTTTTATGCAAAACCTGCCTAGACCACAGGGTCCTCAGATAGTTGGTAAAACATTATTCTGGATGTATCTGTGAGTGTGTTTTCTGGATGAGTTTAACATTTGAATCCCTAGACTGAGAATCAGATTGCTCTCTCTCATGTGGGTGGGCCCAATGCAATCAGCTGAAGACCTGGATAGAACAAAAAGGCTGGTCTTCCTCTGAGGTAAGAGAGGATTCTTCCTGCCTGATGGCGTTTGAGCTGGGGTGCTGTTTCTTTTTCTGCCTTCAGACTCAAATTGAAACATTTCTTGGATCTCTAGCCGGGTATCCACACTGGAACTACCTGGGTGTCCAGCTAGCTGATTGCAGATCCAGGAACTTACTCACCTCCATAGTCATGTGGGTAGATACCCTATAACAAATGAATACATATATATCTCCAATTGGTTCTATTTCTCTGGAGAACCTTAAGTAATATAATGTATTAATTTTGTCAAATCTGTATTGCTATGAAAAAAATGGGCCTTCCCCTAAGATAGTTGCCCCAGCAGGACACATTGGAGGGAGTGCACTGACAAGCAAAGGAAAAAGTAAGAAGGGCTGTCAACAGGTAAGATTTCAGCTGCAAGTGGTGCCTACGAAACATGTCTGCTGTCCTATTTGTTAAGTGGTGAAAGGGGCTGCCCTAGGTTTCCAATTGCCTTCACCCTCCACTAAAAGAGAGGGTGATTTCTCACTCCCACAGTAAGTTAGAGAAGGATGACTAGCAGTTTTTCCTCCCAAGGCACCAATAAGAGTGATTTCCCTAAAATAAGAACCAATAAGAGCAAATTCCCTAAGGAACACACATCTTAAAAGCAGCATTTAATTATTTCAGATTTAATGTAAGCACAGCATTGGCAAGTGGGATGCACATTCTCAAGTTCAATCAGATGGTTTAATTCTGGAAGACAAATTCAGCAGATGCCTGAACTTCCCTGCCTGCCCCACCGGTTACTTGTGCTACTCTTTAAGGATTCTGTTTCTAGATCAATTGAGAAGCCTTGAGCAGAGATGAGCGGTGCATGAGATTCAATGAGCCTGTTGAGTCTTGATGACTGAACTTGAATTACCTGTGGTCCTGGAACAGGAGGCCAGACTGGATTCTTTGACTTCTCCCTCTGCACGCACCTCATGAACCCCAGCTCAGTATCACCAGTTATCAGCCCTGACGTGATGCTTTCTCCTGCGAGAAGATGCTAAATTAACATTTTACAATATTGAGATCTCTCTATAGTTTCATTGTAATATATCATGGTATCACAAATAGGTACAGTTTTGTACTCAGGGTCCTGACAATAAAAAATGAGAACAGGAAACAAAACTATAGAGAACTACTCAATATTGTAAAGAAATCACAGCACCTTTTCTCAGAGTCTGATTCAGCTCCTCGAAGGGGCTTTCCAGGGATGTCGGTTTTGTTAGTGTGCTGTGAACTCTGGGAGAGGAAGCTGTCGCTTGATTTGTTGACAACAACTTATGATTCCTTTCAAACAACTGAAATTATGGAAATAGCATGAATATGGCCATAGTTTGCTATAGGAGTTTATTGATTTCTTCCAAAATAATCACCACCATGCATAGAAATATAGGACAGATGCAAATCATTTTTGTATATTCTGCCTAGGATATGAGAGCTTAGACAGGCTGAACCTCCCGTGCATATTTGGCATATACACACATGACGGTATCACTGAGATGTAAAGATGTTAGGGACATCCACTCAAGATACACCATTCTCATTGTATGCTATGCAAATGATAGCCCAGGACACACACAAATTGTGACTTTCAGAATCGTGCAGTGGAACTCCTATGAAATTAGGGCAGCCTGATAAAATAAGGACATCCTATTAAATGGGAATTTCTGATAAACAACAAATGAAGTTTTAATATAGGTATTTCCAAATATTACATGAAACATATACTAACATATTCATTGGGGCATAGGATTGACAGTATCATGTTACACAAATTATTAACTGTTAGATGGAATTTATATTATTCCCATTTTGTGGTACATTATTATCTAATATTTATTTTAAGCTTACTGTGTACCAAGCACTATGCTTTAAAGTTACTGAAATTCCTTATGGTTTTATTCCTTAAAACTGCCCTTGAGGGAGATAGGGTTAATGGCCGTACTTTATGTGTGAGGAGGCTGAGGTTAAAAGAGGCCAGGCAATTGCCTAAATTCACACAGCTATTAAGAAATCCAACTAGAAACTCAAATCTATTTGAATCAGAAGCCCAGGATTTCAACAAATGTGCAGAGTATTTAATGGCTGGCTCACAGCTTTTCCTGACAGATCAAGGTGAAGGAGCCACCATTAGACACATTCCGTGGGTGTTCAGTGTGTGAACCTACTTAGCAGCGCAATGTACGTCTTTGACTAAGAACAGAAATTACTTGAGCATCCTGAGCGGATGGGACAGCAAAAAATGACCTATGTTCAGATTTCATCACAAGGCAGGAGCAACACAATTTCCCAAGTTACTAAGAAAAACATACCTGGTGAGTTTTCTTCTTTCCTCTATTTCATGAGGATACATTCTTAAAACTATTTTTTTAATATATAGAAAGTGGAAAACCACAGCTTTGTACATAAGATGTTTCTGTTGTATTGCTCTTTCACTTGAATCTACTTTCATTCCTAAATCGTTCACTGTCCGTGGGACAGGAAACCAGCTTTGTGAAGCTGCGCGCATTTCACATGTTACAGAGGAAGAGGAGGCAGTCAGCTCCGCACTGGCACTTTAAATAAAAACAAAATCAAAACACAAGTTCAGCTACACACATTTATATTCTGTCAGTCTAAGTGAAGAATGGTATATCCTAGGTTTATTTAATCCTGGTTTTTCCAAAGAGAGCCTGAAAAAGCATTTGGTGGCCTATGATCCTTAACATCAGCTTGGAGAAAGTGTGTGTGTGTGTGTGTGTGTGTGTGTGTGTGTGTGTGTGTGTGTGTCCGTGTCCCGGTGAAAGCTGATGTATCCAACAGGAATGCGGGCGGCAGGGGAACCTAACTTGGTGCTATGGTCTTGCTTCTATTACTTAGATTGACAAGGTGACCTTGGTAGAGGACAGAAAGCAGGAGGTATCACAGCAGGTTGAAAGTGTTCAAATGAGAGAAAACCTTTGCCTTTTAAAAGAGCACATCCCATCATCATTGCCAGCTCTTATTTGGCACATATGTTAATTGCAATTTTCTTTTTTTTTTTTTTGCTTTTTTTATTTTATTTTACTTTATTTTTATTTTTATTTTGGTATCATTAATCTACAATTACATGAAGGACATTATGTTTACTAGGCTCCCCCCTTCACCAAGTCCCCCCCACATCCTGGTTCACAGTCACTATCCATCAAAATAGTAAGATGCTGTAAAATCACTACTTGTCACCAAGTTCACAGTCACTGTCCTTCAACATAGTAAGATGCTGTAAAATCACCACTTGTTTTCTCTGTGTTGCACAGCCCTCCCTGTGCCCCCCCCAACACTATACATACTAATCGTAATGCCCCCTTTCTTTTCTTCCCACCCTTATCCCTCCCTTCTCACCTGTCCTCCCCAGTCCCTTTCCCTTTGGTAACTATTAGTCCATTCTTGGGTTCTGTGCTTATGCTGCTGTTTTGTTCCTTCAGTTTTCTTTTGTGCTTATACTCCTCATATGAGTGACATCATTTGGTACTTGTCTTTCTCCACCTGGCTTATTTCACTGAGCATAATACCCTCTAGCTCCATCCATGTTGTTGCGAATTGTAGGATTTGTTTTTTCTTATGGCTGAGTAATATTCCATTGTGTATATGTACCACCTCTTCTTTATCCATTCATCTACTGATGGACACTTAGGTTGCTTCCATTTCTTGGCTATTGGAAATAGTGCTGCAATAAACGTAGAGGTGCATCTGTCTTTTTCAAACTGGGCTGTTGCATTTTTAGGGTAAATTCCTAGAAGTGGAATTCCTGGGTCAAATGGTACTTCTATTTTGAGCATTTTTAGGAACCTCTATACTGCTTTCCACAATGGTTGAACTAACTTACATTCCCACCAGCAGTGTAGGAGGGTTTCCCCTTTCTCCACAACCTAGCCAACATTTGTTGTTGTTTGTCTTTTGGATGGTAGCCATCCTTACTGGTGTGAGATGATATCTCATTGTGGTTTTAATTTGCATTTCTCTGATGACAAGCGATGTGGAGCATCTTTTCATGTGTCTGTTGGCCATCTGCATTTCTTCTTTATAGAACTGTCTATTCAGCTCCTCTGCCCATTTTTAATTGGATTATTTGCTTTTTGTTTGTTGAATTGTGTGAGCTCTTTATATATTTCGGATGTCAACCCTTTATCGGATCAGTCATTTTCGAATATATTCTCCCATACTGTAGGATACCTTTTTGTTCTATTGATGGTGTCCTTTGCTATACAGAAGCTTTTCAGCTTGATATAGTCCCATTTGTTCGTTTTTACGTTTGTTTCCCTTGCCCGGGGAGATATGTTCAAGAAGAGGTCACTCATGTTTATGTCTAAGAGATTTTTGCCTATGTTTTTTTCTAAGAGTTTTATGGTTTCATGACTTACATCCAAGTCTTTGATCCATTTCGAATTTACTTTTGTGTATGGGGTTAGACAGTGGTCCAGTTTCATTCTCTTACATGTAGCTGTCCAGTTTTGCCAGCACCATCTGTTGAAGAGACTGTCATTTCCCCATTGTATGTCCATGGCCCCTTTATCGAATATTAGTTGACCATATATGTTTGGGTTAATGTTTGGAGTCTCTATTCTGTTCCATTGGTCTGTGGCTCTGTTCTTGTGCCAGTACCAAATTGTCTTGATGACTGTGGCTTTGTAGTAGAGCTTGAAGTTGGGGAGTGAGATCCCCCCCACTTTATTCTTCCTTCTCAGGATTGCTTTAGCTATTCAGAGTCTTTGGTGTTTCCATATGAATTTTTGAACTATTTGTTCCAGTTCATTGAAGAAAGCTGTTGGTAATTTGATAGGGATTGCATCGAATCTGTATATTGCTTTGGGCAGGATGGCTATTTTGACGATATTAATTCTTCCTAGCCAAGAGCATGGGATGAGTTTCCATTTGTTAGTGACCTCTTTAATTTCTCTTAAGAGTGTCTTATAGTTTTCAGGGTATAGGTCTTTCACTTCCTTTATTAGGTTTATTCCTAGGTATTTTATTCTTTTTGATGCTATTGTGAATGGAATTGTCTTCCTGATTTCTCTTTCTATTAGTTTATTGTTAGTGTATAGGAAAGCCACAGATTTCTGTGTGTTGATTTTGTATCCTGCAACTTTGCTGAATTCCGATATTAGCTCTAGTAGTTTTGGAGTGGAGTCTTTAGGGTTTTTTATGTACAATATCATGTTATCTGCAAATAGTGACAGTTTAACTTCTTCTTTACCAGTCTGGATTCCTTGTATTTCTTGGTTTTGTCTAATTGCCGTGGCTAGGACCTCCAGTACTATGTTAAATAACAGTGAGGAGAGTGGGCATCCCTGTCTTGTTCCCAATCTCAGAGGAAAAGCTTTCAGCTTCTCACTGTTCAGTATGATGTTGGCTGTGGGTTGATCATATATGGCCTTTATTATGTTGAGGTACTTCCCCTCTATACCCATCTTGTTGAGAGTTTTTATCATGAATGGCTGTTGAATTTTGTTGAATACTTTTTCAGCATCTATGGGGATGATCATGTGGTTTTTGTCTTTCTTTTTGTTGATGTGGTGGATGATGTTGATGGATTTTCGAATGTTGTACCATCCTTGCATCCCTGGGATGAATCCCACTTGGTTATGGCATATGATCCTTTTGATGTCTTTTTGAATTCGGTTTGCTAATATTCTGTTGAGTATTTTTGCGTCTGTGTTCATCAGGGATATTGGTCTATAGTTTTCTTTGTTGGTGGGGTCTTTGCCTGGTTTTGGTATTAGGGTGATATTGGCTTCATAGAATGAGTTTTGGAGTATTCCGTCCTCTTCTATTTTTTGGAAAACTTTAAGGAGAATGGGTATTATTTCTTCTCTGTATGTCTGATAAAATTCCAAGGTAAATCCATCTGGCCCGGGGGTTTTGTTCTTTGGTAGTTTTTTGATTACCACTTCAATTTCGTTGCTGGTAATTAGTCTGTTTAGATTTTCCGTTTCTTTCTGGGTCAGTCTTGGAAGGTTGTATTTTTCTAGGAAGTTGTCCATTTCTCCTAGGTTTCCCAGCTTGTTAGCATATAGGTTTTCATAGTACTCTCTAATAATTCTTTGTATTTCTCTGGGGTCCGTCGTGATTTTTCCTTTGTCGTTTCTGATTCTGTTGATGTGTGTTGACTCTCTTTTCCTCTTAATTAGTCTGGCTAGAGGTTTCTCTATTTTGTTTATTTTCTCGAAGAACCAGCTCTTGGTTTCATTGATTTTTGCTATTGTTTTATTCTTCTCAATTTTATTTATTTCTTCTCTGATCTTTATTATGTCCCTCCTTCTGCTGACCTTAGGCCTCATTTGTTCTTCTTTTTCTAATTTTGATAATTGTGAAATTAGACTATTCATTTTGGATTGTTCTTCCTTCTTTAAATATGCCTGGATTGCTATATACTTTCCTCTTAAGACTGCTTTCGCTGCGTCCCACAGAAGTTGGGGCTTTGTGTTGTTGTTGTCGCTTGTTTCCATATATTGCTGGATCTCCATTTTAATTTGGTCATTGATCCATTGATTATTTAGGAGCATGCCATTAAGCCTCCATGTGTTTGTGAGCCTTTTTGCTTTCTTTGTACAATTTATTTCTAGTTTTATGCCTGTGCGGTCTGAAAAGTTAGTTGGTAGGATTTCAATCTTTTGGAATTTACTGAGGCTCTTTTTGTGGCCTAGTATGTGGTCTATTCTGGAGAATGTTCCATGTGCACTTGAGAAGAATATGTATCCTGTTGCTTTTGGATGTAGAGTTCTGTAGATGTCTATTAGGTCCATCAGTTCTAGTGTGTTGTTCAGTGCCTCTGTGTCCCTACTTATTTTCTGTCTGGTGCATCTGTCCTTTGGAGTGAATGGTATGTTGAAGTCTCTCAAAATGAATGCACTGCATTCTATTTCATCCTTTAATTCTGTTATTATTTGTTTCCCATATGTTGGTGCTCCTGTGTTGGGTGCATATGTATTTATAATGGTTATATCCTCTTGTTGGACTGAGCCCTTTATCATTATGTAATGCCCTTCTTTATCTTTTGTTACTTTCTTTATTTTGATGTCTATTTTGTCTGATTCTAGTTTGCAACACCTGCCTTTTCTCTCTATAGTTTGCATGAAATATCTTTTTCCATCCTTGACTTTTAGTCTGTGCATGTCTTTGGGATTGAGGTGAGTCTCTTGTAAGCAGCATATGGATGGGTCTTACATTTTTATCCATTCTATTACTCTGTGTCTTTTGATTGGTGCATTCATTCCATTTCCCTTTAGGGTGATTATTGAAAGGTATGTACTAATTGCCATTGCAGGCTTTAAGTTTGTGGTTACCAAAGGTTCAAGTTTAGCTTCTTTACTCTCCTACAGTCTAACTTAACTCACTTATTGAGCTATTATAAACACAGTCTGATGGTTCTTTATTTCTCTCCCTTCTTATTCCTCCTCCCCCCTTCTTCATATGCAGGTGTTTTGTTCTGGGCTCTTTTTAGCAGTGCTCCCATCTAGAGCAGTCCCTGTAAGATGTCCTGTAGAGGTGGTCTGTGGGAGGCAAATTCCCTCAACTTTTGCTTGTCTGGGAATTGTTTAATCCCTCCTTCATATGTAAATGATAATCATGCTGGATACAGTATTCTTGTTTCGAGGCCCTTCTGTTTCATTGCATTAAGTATATCATGCCATTCTCTTCTGGCCTGTAGGGTTTCTGTTGAGAAGTCTGATGATAGCCTGATGGGTTTTCCTTTGTAGGTGACCTTTTTTTTCTCTCTGGCTGCCTTTAATACTTTGTCTTTGTCTTTGATCTTTGCCATTTTATTTATTATGTGTCTAGGTGTTTCCCTCCTTGGATTCCTTGTTGTGGGAATTCTGTGTACCTCTGTGGTCTGAGAGGCCATTTCCTCCCCTAGTTTGGGGAAGTTTTCAGCAATTATTTTTCAAAGACACTTTCTATCCCTTTTTCTCTCTCTTCTTCTTCTGGTACCCCCATAATGCCGATGTTGTTCCATTTCGATTTGTCACTCAGTTCTCTTAAAATTCTTTCATTCCTGGAGATCCTTTTATCTCTCTCTGCATCAGCTTCTCTGCATTCCTGTTCTGTGTTTTCTTGTCCATTAATGTTCTCCTGCATCTCATCCATTCTGTTTTTGAAGTCCTTCCAGAGCTTGTTTTATTTCTGTATTCACCTTCCTTTGTTCTTGAATATTTCTCTGCAAGTTCATCAGCATGGTTATGACTTTTGTTTTTAATTCTTTTTCAGGAAGACTGGTTAAATCTATCTCCCCAGGTTCCATCTCAGGGGAAGATGTAGCAGATATCGAAGCTGTCTGGGTTAGTCTTGTCTGGATCAAATTTTTTTGCCTTTTCATGTTGATAGGTGCAATGGTGGGCTTTTGACTTTCTGTCAGCTGGGAGGGCCAAGGCTTTCCACTAGCTCCTGGCCTTTCTTTACTGGGACAACTGCGACCCCTAGTGGCTTGTGTTGGGAAATTGCGTGTAGACTGGGTCTCTGTATCTTGCCCGGCCGATATGGAGGAAGCACCCTTGCTGTGGGCGTGGCCAGCCTCAGGCTGCTGCTCTGCTATGGCGGCCCCGAGGGGTAATGGATGGGGGGCTGTTTGACTGTTTACCTCCATGAGGGGTCTCAGAGCTGTCGCCCAGGGGGTTAGTGCACCCGGGGTTCCCTGGAATTTCCAGCTGCTGGACTGTGGCCTGGGAAGCTTCCGTCCAGCTGTGGCGTCTCTGTCCCTTTAAGACTTTCAAAAAGCACTCGCTTTTCTTTGTCACAGGGGTGCCGGCTTCGGGACCTGCTCAAAGGTCTTGCTGTCCTGTTTCCCTAGTTTCCAGCAGTCCACACATGCACTGTGTCTGCACTCCGGTGTGGATGGCTGGGGCTGGGTGTTTAACAGTCCTGGGCTCCCTGTCCCTCCCTGCTCTGACTCCTCTCCTCCCACCGGGAGCTGGCGTGAGGGGAGCTCGGGTCCTGCTGGGCTGAGGCTTGTATCTTACCCGTTTCACCGGGCACTGGATTCTCGCAGGTGTGGATGTAGTCTCGCTGTTGTCCTATGTCTTCTGGTCTCTCTTTTAGGATTAGTTGTATTTGTTGTATTTTTAAAAATATGTATTTTTAAATTCGGAAGGAGATTCCCATTGTCCTACTCACGCCGCCATCTTGGCTCCGCCTCCCTAATTGCAATTTTCTTAAAACTAATTAGTGGGAAAGAGGTAAGTCTTACAACAAGTTAAATTAATTTTACCAAGACTGCCTAGAACATCAATGGAAAAGGAATACATATGTCTCGGTTTTCTGCTTGGTTCTACCTGTAGGAGACCTCAAGCCCAGCAGACCAGTGCACCTGAGTGCTGGGAGGCACATAGGCACAGCACTGACTCACATATCTTGACTCAAGACACTTTACTGAATAGTCACCCACCTACTTCTGACATCATTGCTATTGGCTATTCATTCACTTTAATCCTCCAGTAGATGCCAGCCGCTGAGCTGCGTCTTGAGGACAGAGACCTGATAGGCTGTGATGTCTGCCTGCCTTAGACATTTCAGCCTAGAGGATGGTCTACAACTAAATTTCAATATGGAAGAGCTATTTCTCACAACTAACATGTGAGTGCAACCAAAAATGTAGCCATTTGCCTCCTATACGCCTGTAGTCCTTAACTTGTAATTCTATTTTTCTCAAAATGGTGACTAGACCATCTAAATTATTTCCGAACGGTGTTTTGACACATCACAAGCATGAAAATTAATTCTTGAAATGTAGAAAAAACACCTTTGGATAGGTTAAGCTTTAAAACAACCAACCACACATTACAGTTTGGGCTGTCCATTTAGAAATACTTATACATGTATATATGTATCTTCAACAAAAGAAATTATATTCAAAAGCCTCCAGAAAACTGGGTAGGAATAATGTGGGAAGAGATAGTGACATGGTGGCTGATATTAATCAGTTCTCTGATACTACCTATTGATTAACATTTCTTAGCAAATTTCCTGAGCTACAAAATAAAAATACTAATAACCTCAGAGAGTTATTGGGGGAATTCAATGATACACTATACTAAAAATTTAGTAGAGTGCCAAGTACATAGAAGAAATTCAGTAACTCATTATTCTTTCTATAATTATAAAATTATAACATTATTATAAATATAAATAAATTTAAGACATTGCAAGAGGACAGTTATTACCTAATTTAAGTCATGTTCATAAAAGAGCACTTATTGCTATTTAGAATCAGTCCCACTGCGTTTCTCATAGGTGAAAACTTATTAGATATGACAGTAAATCATGTGGAGGTGGGCATATTAAACTGATAATGAGATGAGATTCTTAAAATGTGGCCACTGTATCAGCAAGAGAATCTACAAATATATCACAGTAGCGGGGGAAAGATGGGTAGAACACTGTTCCTATCATTTATGAGCTAAAAAGATTAATGATTTATTACTGGGCTCATTAATCAAAACCATGTGGCTTTTTTTTTTTTTTCAAGGAGCAATTCTGCTCTTCAAGTCAATTAGCCCACCAAAGCTTTTACACGGAAGAAGCTGCAATGTTATTCAGACTTCCCAGGGAGTATTTTAGAGTTTAAAATAAATGCTATTATTCAGAAGATACCCAATTGCTAAGCTTCTTAAATTCATACAATTGGGAACCTGCAGTACATTAAAATACTGAAACTCATTACCAGTCTTATTTTCCCACAGCTTTAGAGTCATTGGCATTCTCTGCACAGTTAAGAACAATAAAATGCTCCTGGCTTCGGAGAAGAGAGTGGCTCTCGTGCCTTCGGCTCCACTTCAATGAATCACTGAGGCAGAACTGGCACCCAACCTTTGAGACAATGGCAGCTTCTGCCAGATTAGCCTAACGCCTGGATAGGGATGCACAACTCGCTAACGTGCTACATTTAAAGAGGAAAGAAAAAAGTAAGCTAGTTATAGTCATCATTTATCTTTACCTTGTTAGAGTGCTATTCAAAACGTTTGAGCATAAATACACAAAACATTAGCAATGATTTTAACCCCTAAGATGAAATAAGAACTGATGAGTCGCTTCTTACATAAATAAATAACTATATAGAGGAGGGATCCTTAAAGTAGAACGCAAACTAATACAAATAGGAGGGATGTCGCAATCACAAAATCACCACTTGGTCATCCTCGTGGGGACTAATGCAAGCAAGAGTGGTCAGTGTATGTCAAAATGAATGAGTAAAAGCCTGAGGAGAACTAAGAAGTGTATAAAATCACAAAGAATTACCTCCCGCCCCTGCAATTATTGAATTACAAAGGGAACTAGTAACTTTTCCATGGGGATATGCAGCAGACAACAACTCAAGTGATCAAAGTAGCACCAGCAGGATGGGGCAAGTTGGTGACCACGTGCCTCCTAACGCGGAACACTAGAAAGACAGGACACCCGATGGCATTCCTCCCAGCAGTGCATAACCCGGGCCTACTCACGGGAGAGCATCAGACAGACCAAAGGTGAGGGACATCCTATACGATAATTGGTCCACCATTTGTAACACTATCGAGATGATGAAAGACTGAGGAATTATTGTAAATTAAACTAAAGAGATATGGCCAGCACATGTAGCACTGCTCCTAGATGGAATCTCGCATCCATTCCTGTAAAATTTTGTTTATTATAAAAGACATTACTGGTATTTGAGTGACTTCTAAAGCTTTGACATTGTTAGTGGATCAATGTTAACTTCCTGATTTTGATGATTTGCCATGTATAAATGTCTTTAGTATTAGGAAATACAACAAAAGTGTTTATGGATAATGGGGCATCATTTCTGTAACTTACTCTCAAATATTTTAGAATAATACTAATCATATGACATATTTATAAAGATAATGATAAACATGGGAGATGTTTATTTACTATGTGGAAAATCTGGGTGAAAAGCATTATACTTACTATTCTTGCAACATTCCTGCAAGTTCAAAATTATTTGAAAATAAAAGGTGAAACAACTGCAAAAGTTGAATAAATAAGCTACTAGTCTTGATAACTAAAATCCCCTCAAAATATGTTTATCATAAGTACTTCACCTTATAAAAGAAATATAAGGCAGTATACATTCTTTATCTTGCATTTAAACTGTACTCCCTCAAGACAGAACAAAAAGCATGGAATTCAGCATCTGTTTTCCTTTATACAATGTTATTACAACACAAAACAACACCTTGGACAGTGTCCATTTGTTTGGTTCATTGTATACTCCTAGCTCGTGGTCTCCACTGATGGTTTTAGTAATATTTCTGCTCAGGTGACTGAATGGAAAGAATAAAGATGGGGATTCAAACTGGGTCCCAGGAATCTAAAAATAATGGCACATAAAAGAAGAGCCAGACAGATTCTCTTTAAATGTAGACACAATTCTTCTCCAACACCACCATGCTTCCCATGACTTTGACAGATTTTCTCCTTATAATATAGCCTACACATGCACTGTCAAGGTCATGTCTTCATTTGTAGACACAAAGCCAATGCCTTTGAGAGTTTTTAACTTCATGCAAAACATGGGGTAAGGCAGTGGTTACTGTGTGTCAAAAATGCATAGATCAATGATGCTGAAACAGGGAAATTTTGCACCCCAGGGGACCCTTGAAAATTTCTGGAAACATTTTTGTCATAAGTGCAGTGAGGGGGCTGCTACTGGAATTCCACAACATACAGAAAAGATCACTAACAACAAAGACTTTTCTGTGAGGGAAAATATCCCCCCATGCCAAGGTTGAGGTAGCAACCCCTTTAAAGAGGGAGGGAGAAATACATATATAGTTATTAAGTATCTATCATTACCTAATACGTTTTATATATATATACCTTATACAAATATACATAATAGTCTCCAACTATTGATTTGGTTTTTATTAAAGAGAACTTACACATATGAAAACTTTAAATTAATGAGGTATAAATGCCTGTTTATAGCTTGAATTAAACCAAATACACTTTAAAATTGCATTGAAGTTACATAACCAGTACAAATTTAATGAAAACATTAATTTAATGTCATGGGTGACATCGTTTTGTCAAATCTAAGTTTCTGCTTGTAATGTGAATATGCTTTTGCTGCAGGCCCAGATATTTTTTAATTCAAGGGTTGTGTTCTTTTTGCCGTGTGACATTCTTCCACCAGTTTTTCCTATTTGTATTACTATGAGACCTTCATCTGAGCACAGCTGGCAGGGCTGACAGCTTCCATGCATCATTTAGTTATTAATGCCTGCCTAGTTTTGTCCACATTAGCCCTAGGCAATGATACCATGTCTCCTTGGCACTATGTGACTATAGACATAAATATGGACACCAAGAGTGACATCAACTGGTCAACTAGATGATCTCAAATATGCTTTCATAACTTTTTGAAGTTATAGTCATAGAATGGGAGTTCTCATTTTTATTAAAAAACCTCCCCAAATTTATAAATTCTCATGGGGAATTTGTGAATGCTTTAAATTACTTCCATAGACTGCAGTGAGAAAGATGGCAATACAATGAAAAAATGCACGAGTATATAGACTTGAATGCATGTCTATGCACAGAGAAAGAAGGAAAGGTTTATATGTAAAAATGATCATATTTATCTCTGGGGGAAAATTTATATGAGATGTTTTACTTCAGATATTTCTGTATTATTATTTTACATTGAATATTATTTTTATAAACTTCAAAAAGAGGGAAAAAAAAGTCAGGAAAGAGACCTTTTCATCTCTGTATTAAAGACAGGGCAGCAAATGTCAGGGCACACGAAATTATACAACAAAATTGTCCTTTATTATTATCCCTCTGTGGCCTCTGTTTCCCAGGATGATCTGACTGATCATGACAAGGAATCCTTTCAAAAAGCGTGGTCCTTCATGGTTTTTGTGAATTTTTAACCCTGAGAAATACAAAATGCCTACGGCAAAATCTGAATCAAGGATCCAGCAAAGGCATGGGGTATAATGAAGAGATCTACACAAGATAGTCTCAACTTGCCATGCAGGTAAATCATCTTTTTGCTTCTCCTTTATTCTGAAGTCTGCCCTCAAATTACTCTGAGTCTCAAGTTTATGGCTCATAGGGTGAAGGAGAGAATTTTTTAAGAGTTCCAGCAGCACATTTCTGTGCAGGGCTAATGGGTCAACAGTCTCCTCACTGTATACCTGAAAAATGGCGCTACCTTTTACATAAATGTTAACAGATTTTTAAAAATCAGATATCTTGTAGTCCTGATTTAAAAGATACCAAGCCATCTAGATATGAAAAAAAAAAAGAACACTAAACCTAGAATTCATGGTTTTGTTATCATTTTCATTTTAATATTAGTAATTTGCAATTTGTATTCTAGCAATACTTGGGGTAGGGAGATGGAAGAGAAAAAAGGAGAAGAGAGAATGTGGTTATTAAAGAAATGAATACATACACTTAATGCAATTTATAGGTAAGGAAAAGATCCTTGACTGGACGTGAAGAAAAAGTTTCTGGCAAAAACAAGACAAAGCAAAAACACAGTAAGATCAAAAGAGCTGTGTGAATAAGGGGCAGTAGTATTAGTAGTATTAGTAGTATTCTTAGTATTGATGATGACTTTTAGGTAAGCACCAAGGTGTGTGTGTTGAACACTGTGCTTTGCAGCATCTCCAATGCTTATATTTAGCTTTCAAGGTGGGTGGGTATTGGTGTCATCCCTATTTTGCAGATGAGAAAATGGACAGATAAAGGACAGACCTCAAAAATCACACAGCTACCAGAGTTAAGGTTCAGACCCGGGCTAGTGAGCCCAGAGCCCACGCTCTTAAAAGATCCCAGACTAACACCAATAATATAACTTGTGCTATCCCACATATCCAAAAACATGTGTGTTAAAATCAAGTGCTCTGGCTGAAATAAAAACAAAAAAATGCATTATATATGTGAGATATTTTATTGATTATAACTTCCTGACTTACTATACCAGCCATGAATGTGATGTATGTTCCCAGAAACAAAGTAGAATATAGTGACCCAGATTCTATTAACAAAGCTTCACCAAACCAGAATCTACCAGGATATCTGGGACAAAGACTTTACCTAATAAAAAAGGAATGTGTAGGTACGCTTTGGCCTGCTGCTATCAAGAGAGTACTTCAAAGCGAAACTAGAAACGACTACATATAACATGCTATGGGCAATTGTAATTTACTGAACTTCCATATCATGCAGAATCTGTGGTTGTTAAAAATGATTCTTCTAGGAAGTTTTGATGCAGGAATATATCAGTGTTATCAAGTTATATGGGGAAGGTCAGCAAAAAAATCATGGTGGCACATAACACATTTGCACAGAAAAGAGCTACAAGGAAACCCCAACTTTTTAATAATAGTCGTCTATAGAATGGCATCAAGGATACATTTTTCTTTTTCCTTCATTCTTACTTATCTATGGTTTCAAAATTTTTTAATATGGAAAGGATAAGATGTTTTGAATGACCAAATAATAAACTTAATATCAATTCAGAGCTTAATTTCTTTTGGGTTTATTTTTAGAAAGTCATGGACAAATGCTTCACTTTTCGGTTACAGTGCAATTAGCAAGTATTTTGACCCATTTATCTCTGTCTAGATAACTTAACTCTGGTAGTTGTATGTGCATATATACAGCACAGATTTCTAGAAGTAGAATGACTATATTAAAGGGAATACAAACTTAATATGTTTTAGGTCACCTCCAAAATTTGTACCAATTTATGCCTCTGTCAACTGTGAATGAAAATCCCATTTTCCTCATGCATCTACTGTATTAGTGTGACCCATCTTTTTAATCTTTGCCAACCTATTTGCTGTATTTAGTGGCCACTGATGTCTTCTGTTCTGAAGAGTCATTGAAATCCACACACTATATTTCAGTATCTTTTTTTTTTTAATTCCTAGGAATAATAAAGCAAAACAAAGGTGAAAAAGCACCAAAAGGTAATCAAACTAGCTTGGGATTTGTACAGGCTAAATGAGCCTACACTGAAGAAATGTGCACAAATAGGATAAGGCATGTGATGCAGCAAATTGAACAATTCCTTCACAGAACACTTACAATGCCTCAGCAGGTAGCATACCCCCAAATAAATAATTTGTTACTAGGGAGCTAGGCCCATGTTCCACCTCTGACCTTGAGACCAGGTCTTCACTTGTCCGTTACCAAGTCTATGAAATGAAGCTAATGACAGAAACAGCCACTCCATAGGCACTGCGGATTAAGGTAGTTGCATATTGAACATACAAAGAAGTTCCCCAAGGGAAGCTGGTGTCCACACAATACGCCATTGAAATGTGTCTTAGTCACATACGTGGAAGAGAATACTAATCTCTGAGTCCAGGGGAGAAACAGTGGTAGACATACAACTTTAGAAAGATCTGCTTGGCTTCAACTGTAGGTAGAAATTTTGAAGAAGTGTGGATAGACAGAGTTGTAAGAAGACACAGTAGAGTATGCAGAAAAAAGAGACCAGGTTTTTTACACACCCTCATGGTACCATTTAACCAGTTGCTTAGTCTCTGAATCTCACTGTGTCAGCCACAAATGAAGCTCACTGTAACGGTATTGCAAGGCTGCTAAGTAAAGCAGGTGAGGACATTTATAAACTCCCAGCAGCATCGGGCATATATGGACACCCACAGCCAGTCCCTGAACCTCACATAGGTGCATTAAGGAAATATATCTTACTTGACTGGAGGACATTATTTTACAATTCACAAAGGAGAGGGAAATCATCGTCCAGAAAATATTCTTAAAATCCAAGTTACAAACAAAACCACTAATTGAGCAGAGGTGGAGAGGGGGACACAGAGAAATGAAATTATCTTCCAGAAGTTGCTACTCTTATTTTTGTCCCCCCTAAAAAAATTAAAACAATTCCCTATTATCTAAGTAATGAAACAACACAAGATCCCCTTGTGCATTGTAACATGGAAAATACACAGAGCACTGTCCAAATAATCAGACTTAGGAGCAGGATAAAAGATTTTCCTCAAGGCCTGTAACGGCTGCTCTATTTATCATGGGCCAAGTTTGCCAAAGAGCCCATTCAGTGTGTTCTCCATTTCTTCCGGGCTGTTACTTGATTGTATGCGTGTGTGCGTGCATGCATGCGCATGCCTAAGTGTCTAAACGTACATTCGACAGCCTAATCCTACCTTACATGTTAAGTGGAAAAAATAAATAAGTAAAGTAACTTACTACATACATCTGATCTTTGTGCTTCTAGGAAGAAGAGAGCTGCATATTCACTCACATCTAAATCTTCTGTCTTCTCCCAGTCATGTGATCTCTATAAGGTTTTCTTGTAAAATCTCATGAGTTGAAATTCCATCTATAAGTCGTATTCAAGTCCTGTCCTTCCCTTTTGTCTTCAGACTCATATACCCGACTACCTACTCAACATTTCCTCTTAGATGCCTCCTAGGCATTCTCCTGTGCCCCTGTTGAATCCTTCCTAGCCCTTGCCATCTCATAAATGTAACGCTTCAGTGTCTCAGGCCACACAACTTGAAATCATGTTTGACTCCCCTCTTTCTTTTACCTTTTACATTGAGTCACTAAATACTGCTAATTCGATCTCCAAAGCCATTTAGAATCCAGTGACTTCCTTACAGCTCTAGTGCGTGCACTGGTCTGGCCCATTGTCCTTTCCACCCAGGGTAAATTACAACAGCCTCCAAAACCAGCCTAGTCCACTGCTTGTCCTTCCTCAACTCAGCAGATCAGCAGGTGGACTGTAGGTTGATTAATTCTCACAGAACCATAAAACTCGTCTTTTCTTTCTCCTGCTCAAAATTAAATGGCTTTCCATCTCAGGGTAAGAGCACATGTCCCTAAAAAGACAGTCAAGACCTATGCTACTCAGTTTCTCTGCTTTAGCCACTCAAGCCTGCCTGCAGTTACGCCACCACCCCAAGCATCTTTCTGCCTCATGGTTCCAGCATTTGATGTTCCCTCTGCTTAGAATCATCTTTTCTCAGAAAATCACATGGCTCTCTACCTCAACTCTTTCATGTCTTTGTAATACTACCTTTCAGAGAGGCCATCCCTTACTACTTTATTTAGAACTGCACACAATACCTTTATACGCCTTATTTTTCTCCAGAACCATTTAATACAAAATGACTTACTATACTTTTGTTATCTTTCTGTCCATGAGAGTGCAAACTTCATGCATTAAGCTGTTTGCTTTGCTCAATCACATGATCTCAGATCCTAGAAGAGATCCTGGCACATAGTAGGTGCTCAGTAAATATTTGTTGAAAGAATAGGTTTTTAGCAAACTTTTGGAGCAGTGACTGGTTCCACTGCTCTCAGGACAGCATACATGCCTGGGGGAAGCAAGGATACTCTAAATGAACATGCATTCAGGTAGACAGCATTTTCCTACAGTTGTGGCTAGCATGTATAAAGAGGATGTGAAGTGGACAGGTAGAATCACAGAACTTTCCTCGGTCAGCAACCAAAGAGATAAAAGTTTGTAGATATTCTTTCTTCTCTTATGGTGTAGAAATTACCAGTCTCTTTTGCAGAGAGGAGCCAGCAGAGCATGTGGCCAGCCAAGTATGTGGCTTACTCATAGAATCATAAAAAAAAAAGAAAGAAAAAAAATTCCTCTAGGGACTATGCTGCTCATAGGCATCCAGCAGATTCTTCTCTTTGACTCTGGGAATGATACACCAAGTAGTCTAGGAAAATGGCACATTATACATTGCATTTTTTTTCTTCAAGGTGAAGCAGCTTATGATAACATCTCTTAAGGGTTGATACATCTTATATGGAGTCAGAAGGCAGACAGAACCAGGAGAGGGGGAAAAGATTGTACCAAGGTGTGGAAGTGATCATCAATGTAAGAGAGGGAAATAGAGAAAAAGGAAAAAGCAAAGAACCATGCCATTGATAACTTTCCTGAAGTATGATTTTACAAGGAATATGCAATCTACATGGCACACAGGGATTTGCTTGTATCACAATATTTAACAAAAGCTCAATAGTCAATGACTCTAATAGATATTTATAGTAACAAACAACCACCAAGAAGGTCCTGAGGATATTACTATGGCCAAAATCATATCCTCATACGAAAGTTAGGGATGACTTAAATCTCATTTTGCAAAAACAGAAAACATCCCTTTTTCTTAGATAATGAGCCATAAAAATAAATGAAAGGGCAGTTTCTGATTCTGCAATATGTAGGCTTTACTGTGCAGGAACATGTTCATTTATCATATTTAAGTACATAAAGACAAGAGGAGAAGCAGGAAAGAGATCACCCAAGAACACAGTAACTTATTTCCAAGTCACCCAGAGATACAGGAATTCTTAACCCCTGTAATTGTTATGCTAGTAATCACTTGTACCTTGGTGAACAGTGAGCTTAATCTACTTTATTATTTTCCTTTTCTTTAGTGACTAGAGTTAAACCAGATTACATTCAATCACAAAGGCAACAGCTAATTCTCACTAGGACCCTGCCCCCGGTTTCCAAGCATCTATCTTATTTAAGAGGTTAAGAGTAAGACATGGTGACAATCAGAGCCTGTGCACAAAGCCAGGGAAGAGGGGAACCCTTGAAGGAGAAAGCTAGACTCTGGCCTGGCTTTTGCCAACAAGCTCATTCTGAGACCCCAGGTTAGTCATTTGACCCCTCTTGGCTCTGAAGTTCCTGCATCTGTTTGAAATGGTTGGATTCGGTGGCCCCCAAGGTCTCTTTCAGTTCCAAATTCCATGACTGTATCCATCAGGCAACATCTTAGGCATGTGCCAAGTTCCTTCAAGGCCAGGAACATAACGTAGTTATTCACACTCAGGCCAAATCCACAGCCCCAACACACTGAAGTGTTCTTCCCAGACATGTTCAGAACAGCTCTGAGAGCCAACAAATATGCAGAAAACCATTTCCAGAAACAGTCTAAGAGAAGCGTTCAACAATGGGCCAAATTTACATGTCCACTTGGTAAAAGTGGGGGTCATGAATCCAATCCGGCTCCAATAAACAGGAAGGATGACACTAAGCTCAGCTCTGGACAGGGTTACAGCAAGGATTAGTTCTTTACAGAACTGGCTGCTACCCGAGCTAACATGCTGGGAACAATGACCCAATATTTGGGAACAGTTATGGAACAGCTTGGGGCTTAAGATTTCTCGGTCTTTGTGTATCATATCTGTATCAATTGGGTTAACACTTTGGGGGAAAAAGGGGATTGGACATAATTATATATTTAAGGATACTTTCAAAACTTTATGTAAAATACATACAGTAATCATTGCTATTTACAAAAATAAAAAAGTTTTGGGGCATGTTAATAGGCAGATACATGCCTCAAATCCCACCTTTTTAGCCATCACTGTATAACAACCCATGCATTTTTAAAAATAATGTTTCATTGTTTCCAGGGCAGAGAAAAGGAACAATATTTTCTTTAGAAGTAAATCTCTTTTATTTCAGAATGTCCTCAGGTTAAGAATGTTAACAATTCATGGATGAATTCACTAGAGCAAACTATAATAAACTGGCCCCTAGAACTCACGTTGCTTGCCTCTTTTCCCACAAGAAAATAAGCACCATGGAAGTGGACACAGTGTTTATTTTTCTTAACTATTCTATATTCAGTGTCTGGCAGTGGCTAACACCTAGCAGGTACTCACATATTTTTCAATGAATAAGCTAAGGTTCCTTGGTATGTATTATAGGAGTGACATAATTATTCATACTGAAAAATGGAGAAATTAAAGCATTCCCACAAGGCATTAAATTCACTGCCAAGTAATAAAAAAAAATATGCAAAGGATAGTCTGATATTTAAGCCTCCAAAGAAAACAGTAATTCCTTAAACTCAATCTCAGAGGTTCTCCAGAAAAAAGTAGAGCCATGTATTGTCTGACAGTTAAACTGGATGAAGAGAATTCACTGAAATGAGATGGGTTATGATTTTCCATCTCTGAGCTAACACACTGTGTTTTCACTTGAGGCTGATTCTATTCCTTTTGACAACACAGAGCTGTCATTCACTACCATACAGTATTTTGGAAAAAGCAGGGGTGCCACAGTCAGGCGGTCTGATCCTAAATATATGTCTGCTACTTTCTGGCTGTGTGACCTTTGGCGATTTAAACTTTCTGAGCCTTAGCTTTTCATGGGTTTAATGTGAGCTTCTTCACAAGACTTTTGCAGAAACAAAGAGAAACTATATGTAGGGACACCAGTATAGTGCCTGGACAAAGAATATATGCAATGCAATTGAGCTCTTATCACTGAGAATTTACTACTTAATACTGACAGGGAAGAAAGAGAATGTTTAAATTTAGCTTTCCTAATGAATATCTCCCTTCAGGGAAAAAAATCCATAGAAATTCATAAGGCCTAGTCCTTTCAACTCACAAGTTTGAAAAGGCAACTAAATGAACCTTCCATAGCGTTTGGGTGCACCTTTAAAATCAAAATGGGTTGTTCTGTTGAAAATGTTCATATCTGCAACAACCAAGATAGAATGGATAATGTGAATTTCTCATGTGAATCATCTCCTTTCATTATATTTGCAATTGCTAAGGGAATTACGAATGCGATCTGAAAACTAGCAACTTGGTTTTTACCCCAGGTCTTTCAACTATCCCTTCACCCACCTAACCCCATATCCACTCTACTGCCTTTCAGTATTCTTCATGACTGATAAAATACCAAAAATATGACTTTTATGCAAGATCATGCTTTATGTTTATGATTACACCTGATCATAGCTTTTCTGAGAAAGAATTGAATATAGTCTTTTTTTTTTGATTATCCATTTCTTTTCCAATTAGCCACAGGCAGTTTATTTAAAGGTTATATTTTTAAATGTGCATTATGAAAGGCACTTGTATTCAAATGCAAGGAAAAAGTACTTTGGGAAAAACAAACGATTTTGGATAATTCATTGTTTTAGTTTATCTTGGCCACCACTGCCCTGCATTGTAGATAATTGAATTGGCAGCATCCGCCAGTACTGATAATGAAGGCAATAATTCTTCAAAATCTTAAATCAGAAGAGTAGAAGTTTTTTAAAAGGCAGAAATTCACAGGGCCATGCCCATAACTCAAAACTTGCAAAAACTTCTGCATATACTAGAGCCAATATACTTCTCACAAAACAGAATAGAGTCTTTTGATTTTTCTCCAGTCCCTTCAGGAGCAGATGCTTGATTCCAGATGTAAAGATAAAGGGTTGGGACCTTCTTTCAACTTATTCACATAAGATGTCTCTCCTTTTAATATAAGCCATGGTGTTGCTTACATTGCTAACAAGATGTATCAAATATAAAACAGAATTACAATTCGGTAATGCCACTAGCAGCTGTAATTGTAACTAATCCAGGAAAGAACTCTGAAGGCGGCTGGTTACTTGTTAACTACAGCTGGGTTCTTTGGGAAGCAACCCTGATACGGAGTTTCGAGTGCACTGTGTATATTAAGGAGAGACTTGGGGACTGTCATCTGTGAAAGGGACCAGGGGAAGCAGTGACCACTGTTCCATCACTGGAGGGACAGATGGATCCAAGCCAGTCATCCGTGCTGGGAAGCAGGGACTATGGGTAAGGTCCCTATACCTGTTCCTTCTAGATTTCTCAGTAATCGTAAGAGAGCTAACTAACCTTGGAAGTACTGAAGGATGCAACATGTCACCCAAATGCCCCTTCCGTGAGGAACTTATTGGACAGAGGGAGAAATCGAGTCATGACTCAGGCCTGACCTCGGCTGGTTCCAGAGGGAGCACCAGAGCTAAAAAGGCCCTTACCTGCTCTGAGGTGGTTGTAGATGGCTTAATATTACCACACCGATCAGTCCTTGGGTGTGGTCCACCCAAAAAGGCATGACCTAGAGCCCAGTGTCTCTCCACAGATGAGGCAGTCCTCTCAGGGCCTGCCACCTGAAGATTGTCAACAGCCCTCCCAGTGGCTGGGGCAATAAGTTCCTCACTGAAGGGGCATTTGGGTGACATGTTGCATCCTTCAGTACTTCCAAGGTTAGTTAGCTCTCTTACGATTACTGAGAAATCTAGAAGGAACAGGTGTAGGGACCTTACTCATAGTCCCTGCTTCCCAGCACAGATAACTGGCTTGGATCCATCTGTCCCTCCAATGATGGAACAGTGGTCACTGCTAGAAGAATCCTGAGGCCCTGAGACTTCTCCTGACAGCAGGATAACCAAATCCAGACAATGACAATGAAGGAGAAATCAAATTTGCACAGCTTTTCCTATATCAGCAAGGACAATTTTATTCATTTAGCACAAGATCTAATTGCAACTCTGGAGGGACTGTGCTATTTATTAATTTATTTCAATATAGCACCTGTTACAGTCAGCAAATTGAGCAAATTCTTAATTAATATCTTGCCTACATTTAGAGCTCAAAATAGCCATGCCTCTGAAGTGGTGGTCACTTTATCACTCAAGCCTGAGGTTGTTGACTACTTAATAACATAATCAGCAGGCTTCAAAACTTTTTGTCTGATTTTTAAATGGAAAGTAGAGATAATCAGTCCTGAAGGTCATCTTCAATCTATCCTCTTGCCTCTTAAATTCTAAAATAAGGTTCCTTTGAAAACTGACCTCCTTTTCATATAAAAAACAATCTAAGAGTGTCAAGTGTTAATTAAAAACAAAAGCAACATACTCTGTCGATCAATAGGGGCTTTATTCTGCTCTTCAGTGCAAAAGGCACGATGCTCTCTAAATGGAAGGAGCAATCAGCCCATGTCAGGCCAGCTACCAGGGAAGTTTGACACTGCCACACTAGAGGGCCATCCCACAGACTGGGCCAGTCACTAGATGTTCAGTGGAACTTAACAATCAAACACACCACAATAAAAGTGTCCAGAGAAAGCACCACAACATGTAACTATAAGCTGTTCTGTATTTTGTAGGCTTTTTAAAATGAAAAACTTTGACCTGTCTTTCCTCAAATGGGCTTACTGGCACTTGACAGTCTTTTTATTCTTTCTCTCATTTGGCAAGAAACACAGTAAGAAATTGTCCCAATGCAGAGAGAAATGGCAGGGGACCAAAAAATAAGTGTCTTTGATTTCTGTAAGCATGAATTGTGTCTAGTTTGGCTTTATGTGAATTTGAAGGGAGAGATGAGGAAAAAGCAAGGCCTACTTTTTTCATACAGGGAAAATAGAAGAAAAGCAGTTATCTGCCACCACCAACAAAAGACTCAGTTTTAGTGGTTTTTTTGCTTTGTTTTGTTTTGTTTTGTTTTTACAGTGAAGACAGTGATAGTAACCCATTGTTATACTTAGGAAAAATCATTTTCACACTGAACTGTATTTCAAAAATAAATTGGCACAGAAAAGATGGCTCTATTGATTAAAAAAAAAAGGATGGAAATGTCATTAATCCCTAATAGTAAAACTAAATGTTCTAGCTATGAGGATAAGTGTGTTTATTAACCCAGTCAGCAAAATCTACATAGGCCCAAAGGTAGACATTAGCTTATTTCACACAATTTACTTCATTTCTTGCAATGATAATCTTTAAAAGAGAACTAACTAAGCATGGCTGTAATTCATTTAAAATATTCATGGTAAAACTATATGGTTTTTGGGGGCACAGAGACACTCTTATAGAGAAATATTTTCCAGATATGAAAAAGCTACCTTTCATGGAAGACATGCATTTTAAGCAGTTTCTTCATGTCTCTTGGTTTTTCAACCCATGCAAAGGCAGAGACAATTTATAAAATGTAGTCCACTTGGATTTTGAAACTATGCAACACACACCTCACCATTTGTTTGCCATCTTGAAGGAATGCAACAGTGACCGCTTGGAGGTCTCAGGAATATATCAAGAACAAATGAATAGCAAACCATCTTTGAAAAAGTCTGCATTTTTTTTCTCTTTCAATACAAGAAAATGGATCTGAGATAACTCTGAGGATTTCAGCTTTCCTAGCACCACCTTCTGTTCTTAGGGTAATTTGGGAAAGCAATAATGAAAAAGTCCTGTACACAAAAGTTTCTGGGAAAAATACATGAGCCACTGAGATTTCACTAAGGCGTCCCCCTGTCAGACACAGAGTGTTTAGATGATGGTGATTGACTTTGTGAGCGTTCTTTCTCTTCATGGCTCCATCCCTGAAGATCTGTAAATGCTTCAAGATGTCATTGATGGTTCTGCCTGAAGAATTTCTTGTGGGAGAGTGGTGGTGTGGGATACATGTTTTCATACTGTATGAGTTCTGCCAAATCCAGAATCTAAGCTCCACTCAAAGGCATCCTTGGAGATGTTTTTTTGTAGACAGCTTCCCCTCACACCCCACCCCAGGGCTGCCTGTGAGATAAACAATGAAGCTGAAGCAATTGAGTCAGTGCAGACCTGGAAGTCTTCATTATGTGTCACTCTTGATTGATACCATGACAATATCTGAGTGCACTTTACAGAGGAGAGCAGATCAGAGTTATAGCTACCTCAGTATTTTGGTATTGGTACCATAAGTATATCGGTACCATAGGTACCAGTGTGGGAAAATATAACACTGGGATTATGCTACAGAAAGCAAGTCATTTATAAATGTTAGTATGAGAATGTTTCTGGGAGAGGGATTTTCATGACAATTTTAGGCATGCAGTGGATTCACAGCTGCTTATGATTTCTCTGCCTGACATCAAGCGGCAGAGTTCTCCTAATCAACGGCATATGCTTCCCCTGTCCCAGGGACCAATTATTCTGACACAGCAAACTGGAAGCCTTCAGCAGGTGAAATCACATCCTTGTAGCTTCTGTGGCTCACAGTTGCTGGAACTAGCTTGAGGTGAATGACAGTCACAGAAGGGAAGTAAAGCCATTGCTGGTACATCCCCTGCTTTGTTGAAGAATAAGGGCGAACTCAGCCAGCACCCCTGACTCTCCTGTTTCCAGGCAGTAAACAAACCTGAAATTAACACAATTCCTTATGTGAACAGCAATATCAATTGTGTAGAGTTAGCATCTTCCTAGTTCTCAAATCTGAATAGCACCACTAATTCCTGATCTCAGTCCATGCTCACTACAAACCGGTGATGTGATTGTGCTTCTCTCTGAATTGAGGTTTGCAGATGGGTTATAAACAAAAGCAAATGAGTGGAAGGATATGCAGTTGATTCAATGTAGGTGTGGGGAAATTGCAATATTTCCAGAATCTGTAGCCTGGCATTAGTGCATCTCCATTTCAGTAGGTGTTTCCAGGGGGTAGAGAGAGGTAGTCCATCTCCATATCAGTAGGTGATTACAAGGGGGGGTGGAGAGTGGCCTTGCTTGCACCTGGACCAGAGAGGTATTTCTGGGGTCTTTTAGAGACTGGATAAGCAGAAGTAGACAATTGCTTATAGGCAATAAATGGGTTTCTCCCACTTTATTTCTCCCTTTGACTGATTTCAACTTCAAAGGTTATTTGCCCCAAGCTGGGAACACATCTTTCACCCTGAGTTACAGTAGAGAATGGCTAAAAAAAATTCAAAGGGTAAAAACAACTATAATCACTGACAACAAGAAAAACTCTGGTAAATTGTTATATTAATTAAATTCCATTTTTTAAACACATGTCCAATTTCCCATGTCTTTTACTCTTTGTGCTTCAGTGCTATACTTAAACACTCTTTTAAGCTCTGGAGAGACTTCTCTGAGTCAGGCTTCAAAGAAAAGGAAGAGCTCCTACAACATGGGATTCTTTATGTTAAAAGAGCAAAAAGGAAGAAGAAGGTGAAGCTCATTTACGTAATGTCCCACTTCTAAAAACCATGTTCTGATCCAAAGGAAAAGTGAGGACACTTACCCCACATCCTTTTTTTCTGCATTGAAATGCTTCTTAAGCTTTATACAAGATGTTAGATTTAAACAGCACACTCTTGTGGATGACATCTACTAGAAGAATGTTCAGCTCCTTAAACGTCAGTGTGACTGTAATGACTGCCGTGCCATTCACTCTGGACATGACTGAGAAAGCTATATCTTTATTTGATGAGCCAAAGAACCCTGAGCTGAAACCTAGTATCTAAACACAAACACAAGGGAATTGACACCGGGAAGCATGTCCCCTTGGACAAGGGTGGGGTCACATTTTTTTAAATTATGGATACAATTCATTGATATACATCTTATGAAGGTTTCACATGTGCAACATTGTGCTTTCAACATTCACCCATATTATCAAGCCACCCCACCCCCACTGACCCCATTGCAGTCACTGTCTATCAGCGTAGTAAGATGCTATAGAGTCAGTACTTGTCTTCTCCGTGACCTCCCTATATTGAGAATGCTAATTATAACTCATGGGGTCATATTTTAATTCAGCTAGTGGTCATGTAACAAGAGTCTTATTAACTTTGTAAATTTAGAATTAAGACCTAACCTTGCAAAGTGATGGCTAAGCTAATAACTGCCATGCTGGCCTGGTTTATGAAAGAGCATTTCATCTTTATGGGTAAACTCTGCTAACTCTTGTATAAAGATATAGTGGCATGTTTGTGTGTTTTTCCTAGACAAAAGTCTAAATTCTTCATTGAGATATTTTTTTTTAGTAATTATTTCATTCAGAAAGCTTGTAATCAATACAGTGATTTGGAAAGTGATCTTAGCATTTTTAAATAATGATAATGCAAATGTGGTGCCAAGAAAGAAAATTTTAAAAGTTAGAGATCTAAAATTGGATGAATGTTCCCTAGGTGCCAGCCATTTTACATGTGTTTTCTCATAATAGTTCTATGAAATAGGCATTCTTATTACTTTTACAAATATATGGATATATCATTTTAATTCAGTGAGGGGGTGGGTAGTTGACACAAAGGCTGGTAAAATTGTCCAAAACATTAGGTATAGTAAACATTTTGAAGAGCTCAGTTACCAGATACTTCTAAATGGATGCTATTTAACAGGGACATCTGAATGTCATTTGGGAAGTGTTCTTGGTAGGAATTTTCTGTCTTGGTGCATTAGGTACATATGTGCTAACATTTCCACAGTGCCTAGACTATTTGCACAAGCAGCGGGCTTCAAGGTCTACCCTGGAAGTGCTGTGCTATATAGCAAAGTATCCTTTTTCATCATTCCATTTTGAACAAGTCAATCACTACTGGAATAGGTAAAACTCACCTCATTAGGATAGATTTAGAAGATTGCGAGTCAAGATTCCCATCTTATTCTGAAAAATCTGTATAATCTTTAAATATTCATTTAGCCTTTGCTTCTGTTTCATTGTTAAAATAAAATGGATTAAAATAAAATAATACATGTGCATGTTCCAGGAAAGGGCTAATATACACAGAACTTTTTACTGAGTAAATGTTTCCATATAGAAATACAGATGCATGTTGACTTTCCATAGGGAAGGTAGTAGTGAAGTGAGTGGATTCTAGAAACAAACTATGTGAGTTCAGATTGTGTTTCTAAACTGGAGAGCTCTACCGGCAGGGGGATTCTAACCCAACCACACACTTTTGATTCAGTGTACTTAAATGTAAATGAGGATAAGTATAATAAACATATATACCTTAAGGGGCTGTTTAAAGTTAAATAATACATTTAAAGTGTTTCAAAATAGTACCTGTGTCTAGCACTGACATTTAGCACTGACATAAATATTCATGTTAGTCATTCTTAACCTCTCGAGGGCTTTATTTCAGCCTTTTTAGCCTTCAGGTATGCTACTCAACAATTTATTCTCCCTGTTGCAGTGAGTGGGCTTCTTGTTCCTGTTTGTCTGTTTTTTTTTGTTTTTTTTGGGGGAGAGTGACATTCCCTACTTAAACCTTTTAACAGTTCTTCATCATTCTAAGAATTAATTTCAAAAGGTTTAGCTGGGTGGATAAGGCTCTTCAAAGTTTGGCCCTGATATAACATTGATGACATAATGAGCTCTGTCCCCAGAACACACACAGACGCATAACCTGCTTGTATCCTCAAGACAGGTTACTTGCAGTTCCCCACTGTGTCCTTTTTTTATTTTTCTTCTTTCTCTTTTGAACTTTAAAGACTTCCTACAAGATATTTGCTCCTAGAACCCCTTTTTCTTCCCTTGGCTAATTATTCTTTGCCTTCACTTTTCTTGGAAAAAAAATTCCTGAAATACTGAGTTCTAATTCCCACCTCTGTGCCTACTTATGTCTTACTATAGCATTTACCATATGTGAAGTTCTGTAATTACCAGTTACCTTGTCTGTCTGACCTCCTAAACTCTAAAAGCCATGAGAATAGGTATCATTTGATACTCACAGATGTATTCCTAGATCCAGCTGATTGAATATTTGTATCATAAAAAATTTGGAAACATGGGCCCTGCAAGAGATGTAGAAAACTTGTATTTCAGGGAAAAATTCTGGAGCCTCATCAGGAAATTTTGGAGCTTTCAAACACAACATGGTTTGGCGTTGATTCTGCAGCCCATGGAATACAATGAGAAAGAAGTCTTCCCTGTTTCTGTCTTCACAGTGAAATCAGTCAATAGCTTACCATAGCAAAGAGCCTCCTTATTTTGATCTTTAACCATAACGCATCTATAAAAGGCCTAAGGACAGACACTGAAAAGTCAGGGAAAAGTGTCCCTAGAATGAATGAAAGGACTCAGAAGAAGGACAGGATATTCCAGGGTCACAGAGTCCAGTAGTATGACTATTTAGGATTTGGCTAGGCTAGCTCAGAAAGAATTTCTGTCTTAAGAGGTCTCCTAGAATGCTCAATAAATATAAGTAGGAAGGTGTCTATTCCTTTAATCTAAATATTCAGGCCAAGTCCAGGCTCACTGTTCAGTTTTAGAGGAAGCAAAATAAAATATTAGTCCATCATCATCCTTTAGACAAGTGCTATTTGAAGTACAGGACTATTCAAGGACCAGCAGCACTGGTTCACCTGGGCATATGTTAGGAACACAGAATCTCAGGTCCTGCCACACATCTACTGAATCATAATCATAAGGTGGTCTCAAGGGCAGGGAGTACAGAGGTATATGCCGTGCTGTTTAGCGTACCAATCAGAATATTTTTCCTTGTTTGTAATGTAGTGACGTATATCAGAAGGTTGAAGATGTCTATACATTATGGAGTTGTTAATTATAACATGACAATAATGTTCAGACATTAAGAAATGCTCATGGAGCATTGTTTTTGACATAGGTGATACTTAAATCACAATGTTAACTCAAAAAATGGTATAGGTGTCTATATACACCTTAGTTTCCTATGTTTTTTTTTTCGCTTCTCTTCCAATCTTTATCTTTTTTTTATTGAAGTATAGTTGATATACAATCTGTTTTTTTAATTTTGGTATCATTAATATATAATTAAATGAGCAATATTGTGGTTACTAGATTCCCCCCATTATCAAGTCCCCACCACATACCCCATTAGTCACTGTCCATCAGTGTAGTAAGATGTTTTCTATGTTTTTAGTGCTGTGGGTATGTGCAAACAGACAAAGCTGGAAGGACAGGTTAAGAGTTATTATTTCTGACTAGATAAGATTATAGGTGGCTTTCATTTTCCTCTTTGCACATTCTGAATCTTAGCCATTTAAAAAATGGATCTGAATTTATAATAAAAAAGTACTTACAGAAATACTATTTGTGTATGCGCAAGGCTCTTCATTAGAGCAGTATTTTCATAACAAACAAGTGGAAACAAGCCAAGTCCATTTACTGGGAACTGATTTATCAAAATGTGATATTAGTCACAAAATGGAACTGTATGCATCTGACAAACATGAACAGGAATGCTTACATGTGCTGTTATAATGGAAGCATCAGGACATGCTGCTGTGTGAAAGAAAAGCTAAATGGACAAAACTCCATCTAGAAAATAGTATGCTGCATTTTATCTAAAAAAAAAATGGGGAGGGGGGTATAAATATACACCTACATATATTTATTTATATTTTAAAAATGGATAAGCTGTAATTAAAAAATCTATGTGTGGAATGAAGGAATAGGGTAAAAAGAAAAGGGACAAAAAATTATTTGACAATAAGCTGTACTTTACAAAATTATAATGAACAATGAATTAAATAAGCAATCACAACAACTGGAAGTAAAGTAAAACAAATAAACCCAAGGGAGGATTCAGTTAGTGGATCTATGCAAAGTAAGTTTAATATACAGTATTTTCACTGTAAATCTCAATTGGAATGTAGAGTAAGAAAAATTTTTTTAAAGTAGTGCAAAAGTGTTTCAAACTTCATCACCATATTGTTGGTGGTGAGACTTTATTCTTATTCTAAGTCATTTTACAAGTGAGTAATGAGCTGATGGTCTCCTTAAAAACTAAAATTTTTGTTATAAAGAAAAGGAATACAGATAAAATATCAATGAAGTTAAATAAAAAGCCAATGGTCCTGAATGTAAATTGGAAATGTATTTATGAAACCATGACATATCTGATTTTGGAAAAAAAAAAATCCTGCTTCTGTCCATTAAAAATGCCTAGAAATAATGACCAAAACAAAAGTAATGAGCAGTGGTAGTGCCCAAATTTTGGGTTTTACTTATCATTTCCCATTAAAAGGAACCAGAACTCCTTGAAAAAATAGTGCACTCCAGGGATGGGATAGGAAAAGTGTGGAATGAGCTTGGGATTTTGTACCCTACCTGGGAGCAAAGAAACTGAGACTACTAGGACTGTGTCAAAACTATTGTGATGGGCTAAACTGCGTCCTATCAAAATCCAAATGCTGGAGCCCCAACCCCCCAAGGTGATGGTATTTGTAGAAGCGGCATTTCAGAGGGAATGAGGTTTAGAAGAGGTCATGAAGATGGTGCTCTCATGATGAGATCAGTGTCTTATAAGAAGAGATACCAGAGAGCTTGCATTTTTTTTTCTCTCTGCCATGTGAGGACGCAGCAGGACAGCTTTCAACCTGAACCCATCCTGATCTCAGAGTCCCAGCCTCCACCACTGGGAGAAGTAAATTTGTTGGCCAAGCCACCCATGGTAGCCTGAGCACACTAAAATAATGGCTCAGCAGCCAAGAAGAGGTTCCCACGACCTTTCCACGTGAGACAATTTAAGCGTCAATTTAAAAAAAAACTGCAATAGATTGAAACATAGCAAATATATGTATTACCAAGAGTTCATAATGATGTTCAAGACAAAATAAAACAATGTATAAGAAAAATAGCCTTTACTGATCACCTAAACAAAATTTTAGGGAAGCAACTTATATGATTACAAATGGAGAGAATTAAGTATTTAGTCTGCTTTTCCTATATAAACTGTATTATGGAGTCCCTGAGTAGTTGAAAAGTGGCCGTTTCTCTCTATACATTTAACCCAGCTAATAAATAAATAACAGAATAACAGAATCAGAGTATCACCATTTTGCCATTCCTACAATGTTAATGGATCTTGACAGAAATCATGAAAGGCTATCACATCACAAAAAAATGAAATAACCGGATAGTTTATCCCTCTGGATGGAAATACATGTCACTACTTACAAAGTGATCTTTTCAAACCTGAAAATCTGCTTATCAATTCACAAGAACTAAAGGGTCAGAGGAGCATGTTAAATGACATCATGGGGATGTTATAGCCAAATTCAGACTTTAGCAAACTCTACAGGTCACATAACTTTCTTTATTATTTATAAATTCTGATGCATTGGCAAAGAGAGTGAAAAAATGACCTATAAGTGAAACAAGATTTAAGAGATATTTCATATAATCATATGGGTAGACTTTATTTGGATCTGGATTCAAACTTTGAAATTTTAAAGAGAAAATCTGAATATTGAGCATTTCATGATATTAATAAATTATTAGTTTAAGCTTGAAGGTTAGCACTGGGACTATGCTTTTTAAGTGTTTTTTATGCTTTAGAAATACATGCAGAAATATTTAGAGATATTATCATACATTTACAATTTGCTTCATTATTATCTGGAAGGAAAAAGAGTAGAATTGCAGATAAAACAAGATTGGCCATTAGTAAATATTTGTTGGGTGGTGGGAACAAGGGTCTTCAAGATACTACATTCTGTCTTTGTGTATGTCTGACATTTTTATAGTAAAATTGGAAAACACTTGAAAACAACAGAACAATGAGCAAAGCACATGAACAGAAAACTCATAGATTTGAAATGGCTAATACCTGTATATTTTTTTTGGTATCATTAATCTACAATTACATGAAGAACGTTATGTTTACTAGGCTCCCCACTTCACAAAGTCCCCCCCACATACCCCTTCACAGTCACTATCCATCAGCGTAGTAAGATGGTGTAAAATGACTATTTTTCTTCTCTGTGTTGCCCAGCCCTCCCTGTGACCCCACACACACTATACATGCTAATCGTAATGCCCCCTTTCTTTTTTCCCCGCCCTTGTCCCTCCCTTCCCACCCATCCTCCCCAGTCCCTTTCCCTTTGGTAACTATTAGTCCATTCTTGGGTTCTGTGATTCTGCTGCTGTTTTGTTCCTTCAGTTTTCCTTTCTAATACCTGTATTTTTAAGAGAATACTACCAGAGAAGTATAAATTAAAACCAGCACCTATTTTTCACCCATAAAGTCAATATAAATAAAAAAGAGAAAGGTTGAAAAGCTAGGTTCTCCATTACTTAATCTATTATCCTAAGATATAAAAACAAAACAAAACCTCTTCTTCTTTGATATATTTGCCTTATTAATATGCCTCTGGATGAAGATACAAAGGCTTCATTAGGATTGGAATAATGAATACCTTCAATATGGTTTAGAACACATATTCATGCTCTTGCAAATGTCAGTCCTTAAATGACCCCCTAGGTCCCTCTTCAGGGTCTCCGTGTAAGTGTTTTCTTTTATAAATTCCAGTTTTAAAGCAAATGTGCTGAAACTGAGATATTTTTCTTTTTGTTGTTTCACAGGGAATGACTTGATTCTGAAGGTGATGAAATGACGAGAAATGTGAACTGTCCATACTATGGACATGGAAAAAGAAAGAGATTTAATCAATTTTGAATCCTTAATCTTTTCTCAAAGAGTTAGTAGAACACAGACACCCAGCTACAGATCCAGGGACCAATGGAGATTCAAAGAATCATATTCATTCTTGTGAACAGTAAAGTTATTCCATCGGTTTGTTGCATTTACAGGTATGGCAGCATCATTTAATTACATATCAGGCTCCATCCCATTGCATGTTACATCTTGAAAGTCCAACACCACCATCACTTTTATTATCCCTAAGTCAAATACAGCAGCATGTACTTTTTGCAGCAAAAAAATGTGTAATTATATCCAAATAATCAAAAAATAATTAAGAGTGGCTCTATTTGAGGAAAACACCCCTTCCTTATAAGCATTAGGAGTAGCAGTCCACACGGAGTTCTTCTAAAATTTATAATATTTTGAAAAAAGTAAATGGGAAGACTTAAGAGATGGTATTAGTAAATGACTGTATTCATTTTTCCTTAATGTGTTGTTAGACACAAATTCTCTTCATGGTCATGTAAAATACTATTTTATGTCAGTCCACATCTTAATCAACCACCCATATGAGCGGGCACATGTGAACATGAGGAAACAAAGAAAGAAAGACTATTAAGAGAAGTAAGTTTTCTCCAAACACAGTAATTTTCCATTGACCAAATCCATGGCAATGTCCATTATACCCTGGCTATAGGATTCGGATGACAAAAATAATCTGGTTTACAGTGCGTTCAGACACAAATGGCACCAGTTTTATTATTCCAATAAAAACAACAGATTGTTGATTCTCTGTTTTCCTCTCTCACCAGGGATTACATTTTGCCAAGGTTGCATTTGCTGTGTATGTAGAATTCTGTGCATTACTCAGAACTTCCTGGACACTTATGAAACTGAAGCCCTGTGGCTATAAATAGAATAAGAGGAGTCTGAAGAAGGAGCATTAATTTCACAGGCATGTAGGCACAGCCACAAGCCTGTCCCTTTAGGGAGCCCACATAAATTATGAACCAGGTATGAAAGTTTCTGTGTTGCTTTTCCCCCTTAGTTATTAAGAATAAGGTACACATGGAACATGTCAGAGAAATAACACTTATCAGCAGTTTAACGAAAGGACAGAAGGTGGTAGAATCTGCAACTGAATGTACTGCTAAGCAGATCAGGCTGAGGGTAGTGATCCAAGATTTTTATCTAATAAGTTTCCTCCTTTGTGAAGCAGAATAATAGGTTAAAATAAACTCCGCCCTGGCAGTTCATGGGTAACACTGATGTGCGAAGGAGTTTGGATGGGAGATAAGAGAATGAAGAGAAAGGGAGCCCAGGTGAAGCTCTGGTCACATTCCCCAAAGTTTCAGAGAGCAACAGCATGTGGCGGAACACTGATGAAGATGCCTATCGAGGGGGCTATTCAAGAACCGCGTGCGCAAGGATTAGTAGTTTCGAGGAAGGTGTCTAAACTTTCACAGGCGTGTTAAAACTTTTCTTTGCCAAAGCTATGTGTGTTTCTATATCAAATTTCAATATAAACCCATTATTATATCCTCAAGATTATACATTTATGAAGACTCTCCTTCAAACTCATACTGGTATTACCGTGTAAGAGTTGAAACGTATAATTTTGGTGCCCACTTAATATTCCCTTGTCCTTCCCGCTGCAGGGCACACAGCCCCTTCATTTCCTTGAGGACCTCCTCCCTGGCTGGCCAGAGCTCCTTTGCCCTCCTGTATAGCAACCTCCAAATGCTGGAGAACCAACAAGCCACTACAGGTGACCCTTAACTACTGACTGTCAGGAGTTGGTGCATGAATAACCCTTTGGACGGGATGACTCTGAGGTATGTGTCTGGCTTTGCTGCATATTGTTGCCCTAGCAGGACTAAGCTCCAATCACTCACATGATGACTGTCTTGCTAAGGTGCTCTTCCTTGTCATGCACCCAACTACTGGTATTTCCTTCATGTCCCAAATAAACTACCTCTTCTCAAATCTTTATCTCAGCATCTGCTTCTTGCGCAACCTAAGCTAACACTGTAAATATCAACTCTCAAGGATTATAAATGAAGTGCTTTTATAAACACCTAACTTTCCATCTTTTGTTCTGGCTTTTGTTCAGAGAGGGGGAGCCAGTAGTCACCTGTACTGCAGTGTGGCTGATATAACAAAAGATCCCTGCTTCTCTCTTCTCATACAGTGTGTGACATTGCTTTTTATGGGCCTTCCAGCAATGAACGTTTAATTGCAAAGTAGTTTGAGCAATCAACATGAATTACCTTGCAAAAATAATGCACTTATCAAGCACTTACTGTGTTCCATTCTGTGTGCTAGGTACAGTTATTTTACCTGTGAGAGAAGTACTATTATAATCCTCATTTTAAGATGAAAAAACTGAGAGCCTAATTCCGACAAAGCCACACAATTAGAAAGGGCAGAGCTAGGCTTAAAGGAGAGGAGAGCTTGACTTGGAAACATGCAAGCTTCCATCATCAAGTACCACAGTCCATCACTGCTGTAGATCAAGATCCTAAGGGAGTTGTTTAACCGAAAACAACGATGATTTTAAAAACATCAGTGCCTAGGGCATCTTTATCTAAGGTAAACAGGAGGAAAGAAATATTGAAATTCCAGTGACCAGTCTTGGTTTAGGAGAAACATAACACCCAGTAACCCCTAGACCTTACCATTTATCCAGCCACCATCTTGACGCTCAATCAGAGCAGCAAAATCAACAGTGGAATGGGAAAGAAATAAACATCAAATTAGAAATTAGTAAAACTTCTGCTATGGGAACTGGTTTATATTTTTGGGTAAAATTAAATTTGGGATTGTTTATGAAACTAAATTAAGCAGGAGTTGGCAAAGTATACAAGCAGAGTTTGTTCTCCAGGGCTGCTTTGCCAACAATAAGTGGAAAATTCCTTATCTGTCAGTAAAAGTCAGTGAAGTTTTCTAACTAACTGGAAATACTCTGATCATTTATTATTGTTAATTTCTCATATGAAATTGTTACCTGAGGACTGCCTGAGAAACCACTTAAAATTTTGCACTTGGGAAAATAGAAGGAGAACAAAGGAATCTGGCAGAATAAAACCTCTAGAAGAGAACTAGCATCCAAACTGACAAAATAATAATTAAGAGTAAGTTCTAAATATGGAATAAAATATTCCCTCCTCAATAAACATTAAGAACAGCAGAGTCAATACAGAGTTCCAAGAAGTAGAAGAGAACTTACACTTAATGGAATGTCTATTATGTGTCCAGCCAATCACCCGCATTATTTCATTTAACAATTATAGGAATCCAATAAAATTGGAATGACAAGCCATTTTTTAATGAGGAAAAGGTCACATTAGTGAAGATGGGAAGCCATGATATTTTGACTTCTACCAGTTTGTTCTATTTATTCTTTCCTACACTAAACTTTTGTACAACTATAGTAAGAATCGATTCCTTTTTACAATTCATGAGCCCCTAATATGAACAAATCCTTCAGTAACAGTAATAGTAAAACTCAAAAAAAAAAGTTGGAATTTTCAGTGTCCTTTGAGCACAGCTATCATTTCAAACAAACAAATGAACAAACTGGCCCTCAAAATGAAGGGACAAGTGATCAGGTGGTGGGAGTCTCAGTGGACACTGAATGATAAGCAGCAGGTATGCTTTGGTTAGAAATGATCACACCATGAAGGTTTCTTCCTCTGACCCTAACAGTTGTTACATGAATATAAAGTTCATCTGCCTTGTTTTATTTTTATTGTTTTGTATGCATCTTTTTTCACTTGGATAGATTTTTTAAATCGAGGGGTGGGCAGGTGGGGTGGGGTTGGCTGGAACAGTCGTGCATGTGTATTTTTGTGTATAATTCACCCTCTTTTGTAGGTGCAACATCTAGGACAATACTTGCATACAGAATGACTTTGAAACATAGCTCAACTCTAACCTTATACAAATCCTGAAATACCTAAAATTCAGAACCCACCTGTGTTACTTAGAATTCAGAAACCCCAAAGAGGAGGATACCATGGCCCTGTGCATGTATATACAGATTTCTAGACTGATGTTTAGCTTTTGGTAATCCAATTAAACCAGAACAAAGTACTTTTCTTGAACCAGTTCTAGAAAAATAACTTCATAAGAAGATTAACTAAGCCTTATAAAATGTTTTTAAGCATATTTTTTTTTCTAATGGATTTATACTGGTAAAAGATTTGCCTTTCTATAATAGGAAATTGTCTTCCCAAAATTGTAGAGAAGTTTGAACTAAAGACAAAGCCTTCTATGAATGATTTCGAGGGCTGGGAACTAAAAATAAATAGAAACATAGTTTCACAATAAGGTTGAAATGCATATGACAAAGCGATGATATAATTAATCCAAATTGATTTGAAACTGGATATTTGAAGCAGAAGTGATTAGAAAGTTATGACAGCCCATGGACTCCTGCCCCACTCTCCAGACAGTCTCTTGGCTGATGTAGAGTCCATCTTGCTTTATCTAATTCACTGATTTCATCCTTTCGTCCACCAAGAAGAAACAGTTTGTAAGACTAAATGAACATACAACTGATGTATGTTAGACTTTCATGTATGTTAACAGTGCTTGATCCTCACAATAAGCAGCATGGTCTACTTTACACAGAAGAAAATGGAGACCCAAGGAAATGAAGTCATTTTTCAAGACCACCATCAAATAAATGAGTCAGTAGAAATAAATTAGTGTGCTTTTCTTGTTCCCTGCTCTCATTATTGGATGGCTCTTTGTTCGTGACTTGGGCCGTCCATTATATATAGATAGGACTGCAAATGATAGTTACAGACAACCTGATCACAGATGGACCAAAAATTCAACAATTGGGGCATGTGAATAAAAATCACTAAAAATCGTTTTTTGACCTAAGTACTCTAGGATATGCTGTTGAAACAAACCAACAAAAAAACGTGATTAGACTTTAATGCATAGACCACCTCTAATAGTTTCCACATCTCATGTAAAACATCTAACATTTGTATTTATTTCTATAGAGCTACACATAAATGTACACCCCCAGAGAGGCATTCACATGTGTATGTGCACTTGTGATCATAAATGTCCTTATTCCTTAGAAATTCAATTGCCTTAAAATATCTAATTATCCAGAGAAAATTATATCCATGAATCTAAGATCTATGAATTAGTCTGAACTTGCCTTTTACAGCATAAAATATTATAATCATGTATTGATGAATATTTTCATATGACTTTACCTCACTCTAAATTGGGGAGAAATAGAAATGAAGGACCTTCTGTTTTTATCAGATACCATCATGATGACTTTCATGGAGGAAAACATCTTAGCTGAAGATCACTTTAGTCTTAAGATGGTCATGTAAAAAATGGCTTAGCCATTAATAAAATTAGTTATAATATACACTTGTGGATATATACATGTAAATCATGATGTCTAGTCAATTATTCAAAAATATTGAATGAAGTGATCTTATAATGCATGCTTCCATGCTAAAAAATAAATGAGCACAATGCACTTTTTATAAAGCAAATATAAATACTGAGTCTGAACATTGTCACTTATCCTAAAGAGAGAATAATTATTCTCAATGTTACATTATATTGTCCATTTTGTAAAAGACCCATCTTAACAACTGAACCCCCAAGGAGTTACCAGTATATTAGTTACTATTATGCAGAATCAGTATAGACACCTGCATTTGCATGTGCACAATAATATTATTAGGTGTTCTGTGTAGGAAATCAAAGAAATGATAATATCAGACACCACCTTCTCTCCTCCGGTTCACCCACAGAGGTGAGGCACAAAAGGGAGGCCATGGATCATGAATAATATTTACAAAATGACAGTAAAGGAATATAACCAGCAATTTCTTTGATTAGACTACCAAATAAGTTCTCTCAATGTAGAGGCTACAAGACTATCTAAAGATAATTCTGGTGTTTTTCCCTTTTTTGTTCTTCCATTTTTAATGTCACCAAGTCAGGACACAAGCATATTCAGATTCAACTTATTAAAGCTTTTAATGTTTATGGCAAATACGGCCCCAGACAATAAACAACGGCAAGTGATAGCAGAGAGCTAAAAATTATACCTTTCAATGTGGCACATATACATAATGGAATATTATTCAGCCATAAAAGGAAAAGAAATCCACCATTTGCATCAACATGGATGGATCCAGAAAGTATTATGCTCAGGGAAATAAGCCAGGCAGAGAAAGACAAATACCATATGATTTCACTTATTTGTGGAATATAAAAACAAAGCAAAACAGAAGGAACAAAATAGCAGTAGACTCACAGAACCCAAGAAGGGACTAGTGGTTACCAAGAGGGGAGGGGTTGGTACAGTGGTGGGTAGGAGGGGGAGGGAAATAAAGGGGCACAGTAATTTGCAATCACAGTATAAGATGGTCACAGGAATGGTAGTACAGCATAGAGAATATAGTCAATGATTCTGTAACATCTTTCTACATTGATAGATAGTAATCACAGTAGAGGGGTGAGGATTTAATAATATGGGTAACTGTTGAACCACTATGTTGTATATTTGAAACTAATGTAAGGTTGCATATCAATAATACTTACATTAAAGAAAAGTAAAAGAAAGCAAATTCAAACAGAAAAAAAAATTATACCTTCTAAAGTCTTAGCAAAATGGGCTGAAGATTAGGAAGGCAAGATAAAGTTAAAATGGAAAGGTGACATTATAAAGAATATAAGGAAGGGCCACACATAAATAAGGTATTTTTGTTTGTTTGGTTGCTGCCAGCATTTAACTATCCACAGAAGTTCCTAGGAGAAAACCCACATTATTCTGTGTTAGAGAGAAAGACAGTTTCTATAGGTAAAAACAATTTACTTTCAATAAGTATGTTTTCCATTTAACTCCAGGGCAGTATGAGTGTGTCAGAGAGACCAGACCAGAAATGAAAACTTAACCTGGTGCCTACACCTCTTACATGACAGATGAATGGGGACTCAATGAATCATGAGTGTCAAGAATTAAACCATCTTGTTTGGTTTTGTTTTTCTTTTGGGGGTATTGCTGCAGGACTTCTTGACTGTTCTTCCTTGGATGAGTGGAAATGAAGACCCACTAAATATATGATTGGCTATTAGAAAGAACCAATTGATTGGAGCTGCCAAAAAGCCATAAATAAACCATAAGAAAAGAAGTAACAAGAGCATGTGCTATTATTTTTTAATAGAAGAATGGACAAGGAGGTCACTTTTGAGCCATATTTTGGGTCAGTCTTGTCAGATGAGAAAGCTGTTCTTCAGATCAAAGGCAGGTATTTTAGGAGGAAGCACAGAACCCTGAGATATTTGGTCCATTTTCTTCTTGATGATTTTGTGGCCTAGAATATTCAACATAAATATAACAGAAAACTTGCTCTGAAAAATGCCTACACCTCAAAATTAATGCTTTATTCTCCCACATTTTGATGGACGTGTTGATATAAGGCTGTGATATCAAAATATGATTGGCATATTTGTGTAATCTCTCTTCCTGCCTGCAATTTGGTAGAGTTAAACTTGCCTTTCAAACCTCTAGATAATAGAACACCATGAAAATACACAGCCAACTTCAAAGACAGCAAAACACAAACAACTGGTTAAAGATTCTAGGAGTTGAAGAACAATTTGAATCAATTAGAAAAGCAAAATTTAAAAAATATATGTCTATTTTCAAACATTTCTATCAATGTCTTATAAATATTATATATTATTTATATTATTTTATGTGTTGTGAAAGTTGTGAGGAGTAAAATCTGTTACTCCCCAAATTCACCAGAAAATTCATATCTTAAACTATGGGTCTCATTCCTACACATTTGGGTAACCGGTGGCTAGATTATCAAAGTTCTCATTTTATAGAGTCAAGATGCTTATAGAGATGAAAGGTGGCTGCAAAGACAAAGATTGCTCTGTAATATATATTTTCTTTCTCTTTCTGGGTCTAATAGTCCAGAAAATAAAATAATTTGCATAGTGTTTCCTCACAAGGTAAGAATTCAAGTTAATCGGTACATATGAACACACTCTACTGAGGGCTCCACTTTGCCAGTTTAGGTGTATATATTCTACTTTACTGCCCTGATAAAATTTCCCTAATGAAATGCTGTAAAACTCACAAACCATCAACTCTTGCCATATGAGTAAAATTAAACCCCTGAGAATTTCTATTGCTTTGTTTTTTATTAGCCCAATTTTAAATATTCAAAATGTATGGGTCATAAAATTAAGCTTAAGGCTACATTTTCTCATAAGTTAATTTGTAAAAACATTTTAAAGAGAAAGAATCCTAAATCACTTCCATCTAAATCCTTCTCTATAGGCAGAGAGAACAGAGGCAATGTCAGGAATAAGCTCTAGATCACTCTTTTAAAATTACACACTTTGCTGTATTTGAGGGCAAGAAGAATATCCAAAGGGCATTATAGTAAATAAGTTTAAACACCTAAAACAATTCCTATTTAGAAAACAATATTACTTTGAACAAATACACACTAAATGGGAGGGAGGAAACCTATAATGAAGACAAAATTGATCAG
Source organism: Manis javanica (assembly GCF_040802235.1). Lineage (NCBI taxonomy): Eukaryota > Metazoa > Chordata > Mammalia > Pholidota > Manidae > Manis > Manis javanica. The sequence continues at coordinate 52,581,129 of NC_133170.1, read as the reverse complement.
CTTTATAAATTTTGACAGAGTTAATCATTAAGTACTATAAGGCTATTCCATGCAAATACTGAATCATGATCTCTTCACAAATCTTCAGTTCTCTGATTTCCCTATAAACCACCATCAAGAAACACCCTAAGATTTTCTGTGCCTGACTTGACTATCTCCATTAATCAACATGGCAAAATTTTAAGGTAATCAAATTAAAGGTTAAATTTAAAATATGGGGCATTATATATACTCTAAGATGTAGATGGGAAGGTAAGCAGCCTTTAGAACCATTACAATTTGTGAACAGGAAAGTATCCTCTTTGTCCTCTTAAACTGACAAAAGTCTTATCAACAAGAATGCATTGTGTCCTTCAATAAAAATGTTAGAGAAGCCCTGAAGAAGTAAATGATCTCTGTACCCTCAAGAAAACGGGGAAATGAAATTAATGTACATGAAATCCTTGGAAGACTATACATTATTTGAGAATGTGGTCCTGTCAAAGTATAATAGGAGGAGGGACAAAAAAAATACATATATGCATACATACACAAATAAACAAAAATAAATAAATAAATAAATAATAAATAAATGGAAGGCTGAAAATCCATCTTATCAAACAGAAAGATGGCCTTTGATCTTGTGTAAGCACTATGCAGTAACAGTGGATCTGCGTGAAAACAAAATGCATTTAGATCTTCCATGAAACTGATGGTAATATTCTTTCTACTCCATGCAATTTCTTCAAGTACTATTAAATAATGTTGTCATTTCTGGCAAGAAAATATTAAAACATATACAATCTAGAAATATTCTAATATGTGTAATTAGTATTCTGCTGTCTATGTACTTGACTGCAGTTCATGGGATTCATAATCCTTCTAAAGCTCGTTGTCATCACAATTAAACAGACAACCTATCACTGTGCTATCTTTCACATCTCTTTTCTACCGAATCATAATTGTGAAAATACTGGTACTTTCCCAGCAGCCTGAAAAATGGGTATGCAAAGTTTGATGGCCTCAGAACTTTTGGTTAAATCAATGTTTTTTACCATATAAGATTTTACACCTAAAAAGAAGAAACATTTCCCCACAGTGCCACACAGCATACCTCAAAAACCTTTGCATCTAATTATTAGATGTTTTTTATCATTTATTTCTCAAAAGTAATTAGCTCAGTGTCTGTATAATGAATAAAAATGGGGATTAAATCGAGACACCTCATGTCAAATAGGAAACAGACATTCTTTCCTCCACAGATCTGAACTAAATGTCTTTATATGGAAGGAAAAAGAAATACTATAGATAATAATGTTCAAATGTCTGGATGACTTTGTCAAAGCTAACTAAATAACATAATACATGTTGCCTGTGGACTGGATTCTTTGAAAATTCTATTCTTTTGATTATTTGCAGATGATCGCATGGCTTTAAATATCAGGGGTGTAAGACACCTTCTGAAGGTACTGGATTAAACAGAAAGCTGGCTGTTCTGGGGACTTAGAAAAATCCCTTTGTGTTTGGTGGCTTTTAAAATCACTTACACTGTCTGTAACTATGTTCTCAGCTGACACAATTTACAAGATTCTGCCTAGAAGTATAGGTGAGACCTGGAAAGGAAAGGGGGAAAAAAAAACTGACTCAAAAAGCCACACATAAAGAAAATCCACAAAATACGCTGCACTTTGAAAATGCATGACCTCATTTTTTCCTAGTACTACTCTGAGTGCAAAGAAAAAAACCTATGATAGATACATTTTGGAGAGTGGAACACCTAGCCAGTGCGTCTCATTTATCTTAGAGAAAGAAAGATCTCAGCCATGGTTACTAAGGATATCAGGCCCTTTTCCTTAAATTCATTTCCCCAAAGCCCCAAATTCTGTTGTGCACAGAAATTAAAGGAAACAAATAAAAAATAGATATTCAAAATTAAGTTAAAGTTACACTCTGTTATTTTGGATTTTGTATACACCAAGAAGGGTGTGTAAAATAAAAGGAAGGAATATGTGCAAATGTAAGCAGTCATTGGTTGTCATATTTATTTTCTATTCTTCCTCATAATTCTTTTTTACTCAAAATATTAGAAATGTTCATATTTTCCAATAATGGATATGTGTTCCATCCCATTCACAGACACACTGAACTTGCAGAGATGAAATGAAATGTTTCTTTCTATGGAAGGACTCAAGGAGATATTTTCACTGGAGACATTAACAATTAGGTTCAAATGTGCTCTTCAAAGTGATTTAGTCAAGACAGAGCAAGTGAGAGCTCTGGGGAAAAATTCCCTATGTCTGCCTAAGTAGCCAGAGAAAGGCATGGGATGGGAGCCCTCCTGGATAAGTGTCAGTTGGCATTCACCTTTCAGGTCTGCTATGAGAGGTCAAAAGTGCTTCCCTCCACCTCCAAATGAAGCTCTACAAGGGACAGTGATGCCACACAATTCCGAGTTGGGCTCACTAAGCCTCTTTCGGAAGGATTGTCAGTAAAGTACATTAGATGGAAAACCTATGGTAGAACTTCCCCTGATTCTCCAGATGCAGAAGTGGGTGCTGCTCGTGGAGGCAGCAATGCTTGGGGGTCATGAGAGGCAGGTAATGTGGCAGGGTGCCCACTGGAGATTGCCAGGGAAGGCCACTGGCCTTCTCAGCAAAGTGAAGATGCAGACATGACCCAGGTAGGTCCTCAAATAATGCAAACCAGCCTCTTAAAGAAAGCTCATTGAACACGTACAAGATCACTGAACACACATACATTTTTCCCGGACATTATGCCTGCTTGTTCAAAATCAGGCCCTGTGGTTTACATACCTATTGTTTGCAGAAATGATTTCTTTCTAAATATTTGTATATACCTCTTTATTTATATATATATATATATATATATATATATATATATATATATAAAAATAAAGATATATATATATATATATGTATCTACTTACCTGTCCTCTTATGGATGAGGGACAGTGCCTGCCACTGTACCAAGTAACAGTTAAAGTAATGATTGCAACTAATGCTCTTTCCATTTTTAGAGGATGGAATGGAAAAGACCTAGCTTTTGCTTGCATGGATTCTCATGGGATTAAAAAAAAAAAAAAGGAGGTGGAATAGAGGTTAAGCAGTGACAAAAGTATCTTATCAAATATATTAATGAGGAAAACAGAAAAACTCTTATCAAATGTATTAAAACCCCCTCTACACAAAATGCTTACCCGAAACTGTTTTACCACTGAAAGATGTACTGAGAAATACACACACACACACACACACACACACACACACACATTCACACACACAATAAAATGAAAACTGAAGTCCAAGAAAATAAAACAAGCAAAATAAACCAAGGAGAGTGCTTCTAGGTTTTAAGAAACACAGTGAGGAAAAGAAGTTTTATTCCTTTAAGTACATGAGCAGCCTGCTTACCTTGCTGTGTGTGTGTATGATGAACCTTAAATTTTAGCTGTTTGAATTTTTATCCACCATGGTATCTCTCTACATTTAAAAAAATTTAAAAACATTCTCTCATACCAGAAGCCATATAGGATAATGACATTGAAATTTTGAATAATATGCAATGTCAAAAAATTAGTATCCTATGATAACAGAAATAGAAGGGAACAATCCCCTGGGAAAAGATGTATCTCAGAATTTATGAGGAAAACTTTTGTTCAAAGTGCCTTTATTTAGCACACAGAAAACAGACAAAACAATGTGTCCCATGAAAAATGACCATTCTATAACTTTCTAAGTATATTTTTACACAGTTCAGTAAACCCATTAGAAGTGATCTTTTACCACCCACAGTTTGACTCTATAAATGCTATAAACATGTGGTAAACCTTCTTATCATATTGTTACCCACAGAAATACATTTATAGACCTCACTTTTACAGAACTGTATGTTTCTGAGAAACATTCAAGTTCATTGTAATATGGCATCTGGAATTCTTTAGGGTGCCAAGAATAATAAGACATGGCATCAAAAGTCACATTTTAAGTATTAGGATTCATCTAGTGATGATGATTGCATTTATTTTATTTTTGAACTTTAACTGGTGGACTATTAAACCTAGCACCATACTATTAAAAATTGCTACCCAGGATATTTCTAAGTGTATCTCTGAATGCATTGAGAAAATTCTATGTAATGTAATATTCCACACAGAAAATGAACCATACTTTTTAACTCATCAGTGTGAATCATTAATTGACTTCTTGTAAGAATACACTTTGTGGTTCATTGTGTTTATTACACTATTCACACCTTTTCTGGAAGAAGCAGTTTTCTTACAGCGCTACAGAAACCTAGAGCGGAAAAAACAGCTTCCATACATGACTGACACTGGGGATGGTCATTTCACAAAACTGCTTAGTCATTCCTGTCCAGCTCTGTGATGCCCTAGTGTCAGCTGCCGAGAAGCCATATCATGAAATGTTAATTTGGCTTTTAAAGATAACAGGCTTTTAAAAAGTGATAATCAAAGAAAGTGGAGCTGGGTTCAGACAGACTGTCTCTGTTCCCAAGTTCTGAAAATGCACTCCCAGAAATATTTTCTGTAGACTTATCAGCAGCAACATTCCCCAGCAATCCTGATGAAATAAAAATGTTCTCCGCGAAAGGAGGAGGTGGGGCGTGTGCGTATCTCCACTGTGATTTCTGGCCAGGAGTTAACTCGAGACTCGGTAAGAAAACCTACCCTGTAGGCATATTTGCTTCAACTTCACACGTGGCTAAAGTTGCTTCTTCAGCTTTGCTCTCATCGGAGTCGTCCCCCACTGCGCCCCCGTTTCTTTCCCTCTGCTGTTGTTGTTTGGCAGAGCATGTGTGGATGCGATCTTTATGAGACCTGCCATGTGAAATAAACTCACACTCTATTCTCAGCATCCTTCCTTCTCTCGCATAACCCCCTTGGAAAAAAGTGATAACCTTTGTTTTTGAAAATACTACTGACTTGAGTGTATATTTGCTTTGAAAATTGAGTCTTTGAAAATGATCCTGAGCCAAGCAGCTGACACTTGGGGAACACCGCCGTGAAGAGAGAGATCACACGGGGATAAGGAGGAACAGCACAAGTCATCCTGACGTCTGCGGAAGTGTTATTTTAAAGACGGTTAGAACAAAGATGAAAGCAACGCTTGATTCCTCACCTCACCGTCAGCTCTGTATGCTAAGAATAATCCTGACTGATCCAGTATCTATTTGCTTCTAAGAAAAAAACAGTAACATTGAACTGGGCATCACTATCCCACGGTAGCAGTGATTCACATACTAACTACTTAGCTGTTCACACTTGGCAAGGGAAGGGTAATTCCTCAAGTCCATCAGCCTTAAGGCAAATAGAGACACATTTTCATCCTTTGAATGATAGAATACATAGGTCCCTGTCTCTCCTCTCTGTCTCTTTCTTTCCTCTTTTCCCCCACCTTGTATTTTTAAACCCCATTTGGACACCCCTTTCATGGGTAGAAATGTTGCAAAGCAATACTAATTATTTTAATACTATACACATGTGAACCAGGACAGAAATGTTTTAAAGTGATACTCAGGGCCCTTCTGTCCTTTGCAGTCACTCAGCTCAATCTAGAAGTATTTCTGGATCATCACATGGACTAGTCTCAGGAGCTCACTCAAAGCTAGTGTAGAAGGGATGGTATGCCTGCCACTAATTCCCAGCCCCAGCTTCTATCTGTAGTGGACATCACTAAACAATTGTGGTACTTTCTCACTAAGTGCAAGCAGCCTCAGGAGCCTTCCTAACACAGCACTCCCAGCAAAGATCAGTTGTTATCAGGGAACCAGAGCTAGTTTAAAAAGTAACATCCAATTGACTTCCTGCACCCAACCATCCTACCTTACAAATGATGAGCATGGAGGAAGTTGTGGATCAATCAGCATGAGCTGATTTACTTTCACAGGATGTAGTCCTGAGGAGCAGAGGCTGGTTAATTTTCCCTTGTTGTGCCTTGTCTTCTACTAATTTTGATGCAGAGTTAGAATATTTAAGAAATCAGAGCTAAGGATGGGATATGTAGAATGCCAAGTGGACTGAGTAGCATGTCATTTTTATTAGGTAAGAGAGTAGAAAAAGGGAGAAGACAGAAGATAAACATGTCAGCCCCCACAGTTATCACATTAAGTCCTCATTATCAAATTAAGAAAAGTATCAGAGGTCTAGCAGTATGTACACATTAATTCAGGCATATACACATAATTAGCTTCTAGGGGAATGGCAATGTTCTCTATTTGGGTAGGGTTTTGGGTTACAAAGGTGGATACATTTGGCTAAGCTCATTGAATGGTATGCTTAAGATTTGTGTATTTTATTGTATGGAAATTTACACCCCAAAATAAAAGAAAAAAATTACATTGAATGCTAATTAAAGATGTGCATGCTCAATGTTCAGTACTGAAGGGTGCTGATGTCTACAACTCACCTTTTATTGAAAAAAATAAGACAGACTGATGAATGGGTAGAGTGACAGATACATAACAAAACCAACTATAGTAAAAGATTAATTGTAGAATATAGATAGGGAATTCACTGTAAATTTCTTTCCACCTTTCTATATGTTTGCAAATTTTCATAATAAAAATATTGTGGGAAGACTACAATACATACCTTATTGTGAAACACTTGAGATCCAATTGTCCTTGTCCCTGAACAGTTCAGATATCATTTGCACAAAGTGCAGATAGATGGAGTGACTTGACACTAAAACGTCTTGATTTTTTCTTCATAAAGAAGTGCTCAGATGTGCCTATGCTACCGTAGCCAAGGGAGAGACACTATTTTACTTAGACGCCACTATCCTCATCACACCCAGAGCAACAGAAGTGGTCTACACTAATGTTATCTGAATCCAGCACTTCAGTTAGGAAAGCGTTGTTCGAATATCAATATAGAAACAAGCTTGCCCACCTTGATTAGAACATCACCAACCTTATGTGTTTATTTTCTCAGAGCAGAGACAGTCATGCTGACTTGGCAAACCATGCTGGTAAAGTACTGCTCTGTCAAATCCGCACCAGGGGTTTCAGAGTCCAAATGATGGATGCTGTGGGGCACAGAGTATTCAAAGCTTGGGCTTTTGTAAAATAAGTGCAAAGAGCTCAGTGAAAACCTATTATCACTGATAGAATGGAGGAGGCAACACAACCAGCAGCAGCCATCATCAAATTCACATGAAATATGTTCCAATTCTCAATCATACTTCTCCCCAGTTTAGTTGGTTTGAGGGCAGCTGGATACAGCATGCTAAAATAAGGGCATTTTTTTTTTAACAAGCAGAATTAAGAACAGGATATTTAGCTTATTCTATTAATTCTCAAAGCAATGTGTGAGTTAATATGTTCTAGAAATAATTTGTAACATGATTAAGAATATATATATGTCTCCTTTTTTCCCCCACTTGCTTTAGTCTGGCTTTGGGAATTGCAAGTACCAAGTTGCAGGATGAGATAATATGGCAAATGAGAATCGGTGAGCACACGGCAATATGCTTCAAGGGTTCACGGTGCAGCCTGTGATTCCATACTTTTAATTTCCTTGTACAAATAATGAACTGAAAAAATGGGAAAATCCATTTGGTTGGTCTGAGCTACAAATTAAATCTTTGATTAAATTTTGGCAATTACATCTCCAGGTTGTTTCCATTTAAACATTTTAAATACATTTGAATAAGCTTCTTAATTATAATCTTGGCGATCTATTGTATGGCAAAATGGACTCTAATAAATACTACTAAGATGTTAGCTGGCAAATAGAAAAAATGAATGATACTGCAAAGAAATATTTCACCCTGCTTTTAAGAGTGAACATATGTTGCCAAGGGACCAGAAAATAAATACAAGTTCATGTATGTTCTTAACCAGTTAAGAGCAATCAAAACCAGTGGTCCTCAAGCTTTATTATGAAAAAGGTCACCCAGAAGGCTTGTTAAATGCAGACTCCTGGGAATCCATCCCAGAGACACTGATGGAGCAGGTCCATGAATCTGCATATCTAACATGCAGATCCCAGGTGATGCTGAGTGTTGGTGACAGGCTCATGGGGAACAGTGCCTGTCCAAACCTTCTTGATGTGTGCAAGCAGTTGAATGGTTTCAGAAACTCAGGCAATGACATAATATAACTGGACATCATTTGTCCAGCTTTTGAAGACAGCCAGAAGAGTGACTCCATCAGATGAAGCACTAACCAGTCAGTGGTTAATAGCTCCTATGGAGGGTCGGATGTGTATCGAACGGAGAGGTGAATGGGTCACCACACCACACGTTGTACTCTCTCCCCTCTGAGAGAGATAATAGCAACTTCCCTCTTCAAGAACCCAATATCCTGTGGCCCTCCTCTCAGTGTCAATCAAATTTTTTTATTTTTGGGAACTGTCAACTAACTCCTTCTGTTTTAATTGTTGTATGACCTCCTGGGTAACAAAATACTATGTTGCCTAATCCAAGCAATAACATATAAATCATGGAAATTATAGCATCAATCTCTGAGGTAAAATGGGAAGCATTTACAGAGTAGGGAACAAGTAGCCATTCCCAGTCCCTTGATATCACAAGGGGGTGGCACCTCCCTAGAAGGAAGCCCAACCCTGGTTTCACTATCTGGGGATTATCACTTACGCAACTAAAGCTAATTGTCATTTGCCCTACAATTGCTGGAGACATGGAATCTCAGCTGGTTAGTAATCTCATCTGTATCACAAGTACTGGAGTATTAAATCTCACCTCTGACTTTATTTCTTCTAAGCATAATCCTATCAGGTTCCTTAGTGTTTGGTAAAAGGACTGCTTCTTAACCCCTAATGATATTACAAATCTCCTTTGAATTCTTTCAAAATTGAGGGCATGTCAGCACTTGAAAATCAAGTTCCTATGTGATATACTTTCTAAACCCCTGCCTTTACCTCTCTCCCACCATCCCTAATCCAGTAGAATATTTTATATCAAAGTTGCAGTGAATCATGTGTTGATAGGAACTGAAGAAAGGGAAAAAGAGAATTTGAACACAAGTCTACCCAGAGTTGAGCATAATGGAAAGATTGCTGCCTGGGTTCTGCATGGATTGATCTTATTTTCTTTAGCCCTTTGAATGCTTTCAAATAAATAAGGTATAGCAGTTAGCACTTCTATTTATAGTTCACATGTAACCTCTCATAGCTCCAGGTAACTTATTCATTGAATTCTCAGAACAATTTTATAAAGAAACAGATTCAGAGAGTTTCAGTAGCCTAACTGGCTCCACAGAGCTGGTGTGTGACGAGGTTCTAGTGCTTTCTGGGTAGATCTGCCATAGGCATCTTCGCCACGAGCATTTTTTGCCGGGTAACTGATTGGCCATAAAGCAATTTTGCCACAGAAGATAAAATAACTAGTTGTCAGTTTGGTTTCATTTCTCCATTGACAAAGTTCCCATTTTTGTATTATATAAAGCTTATCTAGCTCTTGTAACAGCCTATATAAATCTTCGCTAGCACTCACAATAGTCTATACAGTGATAAGGAGACACAGTGGTCTTAAAAGAGTGGATCACAACTATGTATACAAACTTGATAGAAAAAACGATGATGCAACTTACTGAAAGTGTGCAAGGACAGTGTATAAAGGCCGACTGCATACTGTACTATACTAGGAAATGATAACATACCTGTTATATGATAACAAAGCTCAGTTACAAATGCATTATGGGTTAGCACCTCTTCACCATTTCTCATAGAGGCTTGGAGTCTGTCCATGGACATGCCACAATAGGCCAAGGACAGACAACAGTGAAAAGGCTTTCAAAATGCAATCCACAGCTCAGTTACAAATATGCATCCTAGTATTTGGGAAATTGATACCACTCTTAATGAAGTATCATTAATAATAAATAAAGTAAACATTTAAAAACAGGATACATAAGCATGAAGGTATTTATGTAAAACTTGAGATGTTCTATTGAAAACAACAGCCTGAGGTAGATCTTTACTGAATAAGATTTGTTCCATTTATAATATAGGTAGCAGGAAACATGCAGTCAGCCTGCTTTCTAAGGTTATCATAACACAGCACCACACACTGCATGGCGTACACAGTGGACATATATCGTCTGTCAGGTATGGAGGCCGGAAGTCTAAGATCAAAGCATCAGCAGGGGTTGTTTCTTTCTGAAAGTTGTGAGGGAGGAGCTGTTTCCTCCTCCTGCCAGGCTCCTGTGGTTTGCTGGCAATCTGTGACATTCCTTGGGTTGTACAAGTCTCACCCGAGTCTCTGCATTCATTCTCACAAGGTGTTCTCCCTGTGTGCACGGCTGCCTCCACATTTCCCTTTCTTATCAGGACATCAGTCATGTTGGATTAGGGGCCTATCCTATTCTAGCATCACCTCACCTTAACTAATTATGTCACATACAACCCTGTTCCCAAATAAGGTCACATTTTGAGGTACTGAGGGGGTAGAATTTCCATCTGAAATTTGAGGGGTCACAATTCAACCCATAATCAGGTCCCTTTCAGCTTTGTGTGCAGTTGACAATTATTTACTGTGTGTAATTGGCCATCACTCGAGCCCAATCAACAATGACAAAGAATGACTTTACGTTCACGCTGTGTTAGAAGAGATCAGACCCTGGCAAAACAAAGCAAAACAAAACAAAAACACTGCCAAATGGTAGGTTAAAGGGCTTTAGAGAAGACCCTGTAATTTGAAGCTTGGCAAGGAGCACCAACACAGAATGTCTTCAGAAACACAGCTTGGCCTGATTCTGTGAGCAAGTACTTGCCAGCTGAGTCAAAGTTAAACAATGCTGGATGGATACTGATGTGTTTAGTCAGCTCCAGCAAGAAGCCAGTCCTTCCTTTGGCCTGGGTGCTTTTAAAATAAAACAAAAACTAACACTGAGTGGGGAAGGAAACAAAAAGGAGGAAGAAAGTGGACTGAGGGAATCCTCTAGAGGCTTTATGGATTGCCCACAGACCCTAGTGAGATCTCCATTCTTAAATTGTTAACTTCATTTACCAGCTGTTTAGTAGGTCCTAAGGGAAATTATAAAGATAGTAAAAGTGGTCCTGAATTTCTTTAATTTTATTACTGAGAGTAATAACAGTTATTACTAAGGTCTAGTGACTCTAGCATCAGAACACTAGGTTTATCCCAACAAGTAATACGATCTTGGACAGAGCACTTCAGGTAGATTGCTTTCTGTGACTTGATTTTGTCAAAGGGGTAATGAAGCAACTCACACAAGGCTCAGAGATGAGGGATGAAGAGATGAATAGGGGTAGTGTCTTAGGTTGGTGCCCCTGAAAACAGTCCCTGAGACAATGGCCCAAGTACAGATGATTTACTGAGGAGTCACACAGGGAGGTGAAGCAGAAGAAGGAATTGGGAAGAACAGAGCAAAGATGTGGACTCAGGTCTGGTGTAGCCTTGATCTCTTCCATGGAGGGCTTTGGAACACATTCCACACCATAGGTGCCCTGATTTAAGACAACAGGGTGGCCTTTTATGCGTATGAATTGATCACAGCAGCAGGCTCCCCCCGCGAGTGTGTGAGGCAACTCCTTTCAGCCCAGGGAAATTCCCAAAAAGCAGGGCAAGTTGTGAATCAGCAACCAGCACTCCCAGCAACAGGATGATTTCACTAACCTGGCAGAGGGGAAACAGATGGGGTACAATCATACCCTACCAGGACCCACTGTAGGTAGGGCTTTAATCTTCCACCATTACTTTCTGCCACAGCTTTGTCTTTATTTTATAATGGACTTAATTCCTCAGACTTTTTTTCTAAAATTGTTACATGGCTGAGAAAAAACTTGGAAAAAAAACACAGGTAGAATGCCAAAGATCACTTAAGTCCTGAAATTCTGAGTTCTAACTGATTGTTTTAAGATGGGTCCTCATGTCTGTACAGGTCATTTGCCCACTTACTGTCAACTTCATTTCACCCTTTTGTGTGTTAATCTGTATCCTCTGTGCTAGGATGCTGAAAACTATGTTTCTGGACTTTCCAAGATTTCCATTCTTAAATTGTTAACAATTTAACATGATTTCTGGTTAGGTCTGACCATGGTTGATGCTAGTGGGAGACTGGAAGACAGGAGGAAGCCACACTGCTTTTTTCTCTTGGCTTCTGGAGGTGTCATGAGCATCAGCAGCCACTCCAGTTGCCAGCAACCTTCAGAAGGTCCAGCTCAGTTGCTGGCACCAGCACTATTGTCTGAAATGGCAGGGCCAGCCTGGGCTCGCAGTAGCATCTAGCAGCTCTCACCGTGGGATCGGTGTCAGTTTCAATAGTAGCAGACTCCTAGCAGCAGGGTTAGAGATGAGTGTGCCCCTGTGACCTGCCAACACCACCTCCTCAATTTTGCTCAGCCAGACTGAGGAATGAGAGCAGTTTGTTGTTATCATTAAACTCTAGGTCACTTCATTTTTCTCTCTTTCCCCCTCTAGCCCCTCTAGTGTTTTGGTAAGCAATCTCTGTATTAAATATCCTTAGTCTGAAATACCTGGCATGGTCTCTGTTTTTTTTTTCTGTCTGTATACTGATTAATGAATAGAAGAAGCTAATACGGTTTTCAGTGAGAATGGATGGCATCAAAGAGCCTGAATGGGTGATTAATAACATAGCTCAAAAACAATAAAGGGTGTGTTTGGGGGAGGCCATCCACGACTCTTATTCTGACAGGTTACCCCCTGCCCTATTTCCTCAGTCAAACTTTACATAGATGTGATATAAAAGAAATGCTCTTTTTGCTTTGTGTTATAATTTGTCCTCAATATGCTTTGTTATTCTTAGAGGATTACTGAAGCTTTTCTATTTAGTTTAAATTATTTTTTTTATCTTACAAATTTAAATTTACAAAAATGGGCTTCCAGATATCTGCAGATAAAAATGAAACCAAAACCTAGAGAAAGACCATGTCAGTGCTGCAGATCCCCATCACTACTATTAGTCTGTCCTAGGAAGATGTCACTTCAGAAGACTTTTCTTCAGTCTTGCTAGTATCTTCAGCTAATTTCTTCTATGGCAAAGAATGTGTATTTTGCATCTCCATTCTCCCTACAACACACAATGTATTATATATAATAAAGGGCTCTCTATATTTAATGGATAGGCTCAATTAGCATTTCTCAAACTTTCTGTATCAGAATCACCTTGCAGTCTTACTAAAAAAACTGATTTTGAGTGATTGGGTCCTACTCTCAGAGTTTCTTATTCAGAGGTCTGGGGTGGGCCCAAGATTTTACATTTGAAACAAGTTTGTAGGGAATACTGAGGTTGTTGGTCTAGAGATCATAAGTTGAGAAGCACTGGGATAGATTATAGAACCTTCTGAGAGTTAAATAAGTATGACCACATGATGATGTTTACCCAAGAAAAATGGGTAGTTTCTAACCCACATCAGTATCAACCTGATAAAAGGTAGGGAGCTCTGTTTTTCAAAAGTATATAGTCCATCACATATACATTGTCAGACCTCATTCATTTATCACTGATGTTTCTACTTATAATCTTTCCAATTTCTTTGGGAGTGGAGGGACAAATACACTATTTCCCAGTTTTTTTGGAAGAAGGGAGAAAGATTTTGTTAAATATTAAATATTAATTTACACATTCAGATAACTTCAATGATTGAGTACAAGACCTATTTGCCCAAGAATGCTAAATATTAAAACTATTTTTATACAAAACAACCAATTTGAAAAAAAAGTTCCATTGGCAGATTTATATAGCTATTAATAAAAGGTTATGAAACTACTGACAGTGAGGAAATGACACCATGTTCCATTATATTAATATTTAACTAGTAGAGAAAATGATTAAAAGATAGCATTGGCTTTACAGAATCATACCTGGTTATTCAAAATCATTCCTCTCCTTTCAAGTATAAAAAGAGTTACCTATTCCATCTATTTGCCATGTAAGATTCAGAAATCCCAAAATACACATTCCAACTGATAGGATGAAAATGTTCAAGAGCCCTGTGAAAATGTAAAATGCGGTAGCTATGCATTTATGCATTCCTTAAACAAATATCCAAACACATATAGAGGGTCCAGTAGATGCCAAGCACAGTTCTGTGCCCTGGCATCCAGCACAATCACAGTAACAATCACAGACCTGCCCTCAGTGAGGTTTTATTCCAGTGGGTGGGAATAAACAAATTAAAAAGTCAGGGACTTATATTACAAGTGCTGTGAAGAGGAAGCGGAGATGAGGATAGGAAGTGCTGGAGTAGAGGTGATATAATTTTCAGTAGGGTATTCAGGGAATAACTTACTGAGAAGGTGACATTTGAATCAACACTTGTAAGAGATACAGGAAGTAAATGGATGTTTGAGAGAACACCGGTCCAGGAATACCAAACCAGACCAGTGTACAGTGTCTGATGGGACAGTCTGCCTGCGGAGTTCCCCAAAGAGCACAGAACCCAGACTGCACGTAACTGAGTAAGGAAGGGAACTGGACGGAGGGATGAGAAGAGGGCTAACTATAGACCAGCGATATGCCAAGGCCGTGTAGATTAATCTAAGGACTGCCTTTGACCCAGAGTGAGATGGGGAGCCACTGAAGGGAATTTTATTGAACATTAGATATGAACTGGTACTTTCAGATAATGGCACTGGTTTTTAATTAAGATTAGAAACTTTATCTGCAATGCACAGTTGGAAAGTTTCATAGAGAGTCCCTGCCACAGGACCAGATATGAGTGATAATTAATTTTTTCTCTTCTTTGAGCGTATGAAACATTTGAGATAAAGAAGAACACTGTTTTTAATTGATGATAAATAAGTTGTTCTCAAAATGAAATTGAGTTCTAAGTAAGTTATAAAACCCAAAAGAGAAACAGAAAACTCAATGCTTCCTTATTTAGAGCAACAGTTTATATTGCCATTGGTTCTGTTTGCAAAGAAGAGGACTATTATCAGAATGCTTATGTTCACAATATCATTCCTGAAAACTAACTTGTTTAGTCTGGGAGGGACAGAAGTTGGGAAGGGAAGGAGGAAAAAGGATCCTAAGTTATTGAAGTATTATTTTGGTGCAAAATAATAGGATCATTTAAATCTAGCTAAGGCTAAAACATGTGAACTATTTCACTTTCAATCATACTAATATGCGTAAAGAAAAAAAATGACAAAATTCAATTATTACATGAGTCACTGATATAAAATGGGTTGTATTTTCCTTGGGGGCAATGTAGAATTTATTTGTTCTTCAGTGGCCTCATGTTTATAAAATATCAGCAAAAATATAAGGAAGAGGTTCAATCCACACAGCCTATTGCACACAGAATACCTAGATACATATTTGTCTTCCATAAATCTGTTAAAAAACTGGTTTCTAAAAGACTGGATATGCCTAATTCTGGTTGCTAGTATATTCATTATTTATTCTATGCATATTTTTTGCTGGTAGTACCTAGGGAACCAGAATGTTACTTTCACTAAACATTATTATTTACAATTACTTCTACTCTTACCGTTCATACTTGGGCTTGAATATTATTCCTTTCCTTTTCCTCTAACCAGCTCAAGTAAGCAATTTTCCTTTTTCTTTTATTCTCCTCCCAGTGGTTTCTTGCATTGTGCAGAAATCTGGAATGCTTGTAAATGTGGTCCCTTTGAATTCTTTCCTATTTGGTGTTCAGAATTAAACCCCATTATCTTAGAAATATTCCAAACTATTCTTTGATCCACCTATACAACTACTCTTCAATTACTAGGGTTAATAGTCAAAAAGTGTTCAAGTATTTCTGAAGTCTCGTTTTGTTTTTAATGTCTATGGCTCCAAAACATAAAATATTTTCTTCTTATATGAGCCAATTATCAAGTCAGTGCTTGGTAAGAGAGACTTTACTCCCTCAATTCTACTTCCCTGGATAATGCTTTATCATCCCAACTTCACTGGACTGATCCAACCTATTTATAAAGAATCATGGCCCTGACTTTGGAAAACAATAAAAAGTCAAATTAAGTGTATAGACTAGGAATAACCTTCGTGAACAAATCCACGTGGCACCCAATCCCATTAAATACAAGTTGCTGGCTCCAAATTTTCCTCTTTTTGTCTTTAAAGTGATGACATTCAGTCAGAATGAGTACTAGATAATTTCATCATTTTCGAGGAGGTTCATACAGATCAATCCAACTGCAGTATTTAGTAAAAAAATTATTTTAACAGATTTTATTTTTTTTAAATGTATCAACATTAGGAAATTGAAGCCATAGAAATAACACAATTGAGCAGTTAATCCATTCATTCACCCAAACTATTTCTTGAGCTCCTACTCTTCCAGATACCATTCCAGCCTGGGAACAAGGCCATAAACCAAAAAAGATTTTGTTCCCCAGGAACATATGAGGCAATCAAACTTTAATACTTTCTTTATCTGAAACACTGATTTTTTAAAAGGAAATAATCTATGGATGCCACGGATCACAGCGTTTTGAGGAGCTTCCCACTATTGCCAGGGTGTGGTCAGACTAATCATGAATAGTTAGGTCATTCAGACCCCCTAAAGCCACTGGAATACTTAGATCTCCCAGAACTTCCTCTGGTGCCGACCCGATCTTCAGCTCATCAACTAAATGACTCCTCAATGCTCTTTCTGGCCCCTCAAAAATACATTTTTTTTTGGTCCTTTTTAGAAGAAAGTTATCAGAAGAATCAGAAAAAAAGTTTTATTAAAGGCCACAAAAGTATCTTTGCAGCCACTTTACTAATCAAAACTATAGAAAATTGTTCTTTCTTTATATACCCCCAAAATGGTATTACTGATCATTCAGAGTAGGAGTCTTTAATATGCAAAACGTTAATTGCAATTGCTGGAATATGTTAACATGGGCTCCTGAGGAATTTTAGGAGCTATTGGCCATTTGTGCAGTTTATAGGAGACAGGCATTAGATCTCTCTCTCTCACGAAATGTTCATGGAGGGGACTTAAAACCATAAGCCATTTTTAAAATTTAATACATTATAAATCACATGGGGAAAGTATGAGGAGACAATATTAATTCAACGCATGTTTTCTGAGTCCCTATTCTGTGAGAGGCTGTTAAAAAAACCAAGGCACCAGTTTTATCACCAAAGAAGCTGTCTACCAGGCAGCAACCTGGGCCTCCAATGACTCCACTATGTTCCACCTTGGTAGATAAATGTATCTATTTTATTTATTCATTTATTTTAACCAACAAAACCCCCAGACATTTATTAAAACCAGGTCAGACTTATATCCACAGCTAAAGGTATTCTTGGAAGGACCAGATGTTTTGCATCATTTATAGCAATAAATAAAATATAAAGATGGTGTCCTGATAGCATAAGCTTTCTATGATCAGCCCACTGATGGGTCACCTCTTTTTAAAACAGCTCTTATTTCCATGTCCTTCATTCCTAAGTTTCTGTGGAGAGGAAACCTTGAGAGGGGCAGTTTAAGTGAGAAGAGTCACATGAGTAGAATTCAGAGAAAACCATTATTCAGAGATGAGCAGAGCCATCAAACAAACCGGTGTGGTCAGAGGATGCTGGGGGATGGAGTATTCACTTGCAGTCCTAATGTCCTCTCATAGTGTTGGCATTTCTCATGTTTGCAGTTTGTGTTGACAGCTTGGTTCCGCCACTAACTTTTAGTCACCTTAGGAATGCCTACTTGTTTTTCATTGCCAAATTTCTTACCATAGGAATCTGGGTTTCCTCTACAGTATACATTTCTTAATGGGCAGAGTTAGTATATATAAGGCATTGGCTGTTTTCTAAATAAAGTAGAGTATTTATTCATTGTCAGTTGATCTTAATGTTCCCCTCTTCCCAGTGCTTAAAAATGGGTTATATTAATTAGTCCTTTTGTTGAAACATTAAGGAGATGTCAAAGTGTATAATTAGGCTCTCTTTCAATGATTTCAATTCCAAGTGTCATGACTAAACTTTCATATATATATATATTTGTGAATATATGGCTGATTATAATCACAGTTATAACATGCCTTTTCTCCCTATGTTGTGTTTTTATCAGAACAATCCCATGTAATGAATCCTTAAGTACAGAATTTTTCCCTAAAGAAAGGAAGTGCAAATACTGTTACAAGATTTTCCAACTACTCAATTGATAACTATGCAAAATAGTAAATAGTATGTTGGTTGTGAAGGCTAAAAGTATGTTCATTGAGGATGCACAGTGGCCACAGTGCATTGTGACAAGTAGGGGCTAAGATTTTGATCAGGTGGGTTCTGTGGGGTGCTAGCTTCTGGTTGCTTCCTTATCTACCTCTCTGAGTTGTAAGCATTGTACCATTCATTTGGGAAATTTGGGAGAAGGACAGATTCAAGGAGAATGAAGGGAAAAATAGCAATCTAACCCTAGCTCTTCAAAGCCCAGCAGCAGGCCATTGCTAACATTAGCCAAAATCTTGACTCAGCTATAGAATTCCATTAAAATAAACACATGTCTACTGTAAAGGGAGAGAATAAAAAAGGAATACTTAGAAAGACAAACAACAGAAATGAAAGATTTCAAACCCTGACAAATGGACAACCGTGAACCATGACATAAATTAAGCAGCATAATACACTGCTAAGTGGTGGATGATTAAAGGGAAATGATGATATTATTGGAAAGAATAGTGACCTAAGTTAAGTAATCTAGCAGGAATCTCAAGACACTGCTCTGAAAAAGAGATGCAATAAGCTTTACCAGAAATGGGAGCCAAAAAAGACTAGACAACCTTAAAAGCCAATTGTCTTTCAGTTAAAATTTCTACTCTTTTCTTCAGCATATGGAAGAAATAATAATGTCAGAACAACGAATGACAGAAAATGGTTCAAAGAGATTATGAGATTAAAAAAAAACAGCAAATAAATCAGAATACCAAAAAGTCTCATTAATATTGAAGCATATCAACCCTACACCACTGACCTTTAAGACTACATTCCTGGGACATAACAATTCATAGGCTTAATTAACCTTTGACAAAGCTTCTGTCAAAAATCCATGAAAATAGAAAGCTTCAAGATACTAAAGTGTAAATCAGTGACAAAATGTCCTCTAATAATTATCTGTCTGCAGGGAGTAGATTGTAGTGGCTGAGAGTTCTATAAATGGACTACCCAGATTTGAATCTTAGGCACACCAAAACCTGTCTGTGAATCTCAGCCCAGCAGGACACAGAATACGACATGAATCAATTTCAGATTACTCCTTTCATTCCTCAGACATCTATCTGGTTCAACATCATCTGTTGCTCATTTATAGAAGCTTAGAAGCTTTTCAGGTTTTTTGCATCATGAAGAGATCTTTCTCATTAACTACCATGAGGCAAAACAACAGATAACCCAATATTCAGGTAAGGATATAACTCTAAAGTTTCACTCCTTATATTCAAAGTGTCATCCATGGAATAGCAATATCAATGTAATCTAGAAGCTTGTGAGATGTGCAGAATCTCAGGCTCTGCAACAGACCAAAAGAACTAGAACCTCCACATCAATATGATATTCCAGTGACAGGTATGACCAGAGCATTTCACACACTGCTTTAACCATTGCTTTTCTTCACTGGTGCTTATTAAGTGCTTTATTCTTGCCATGAATGTGCATAAACTCTTCACATACATCTTTTTATTGGTCCTTATGATGTCATGTGATCAATTTCTGTTATTATCTTTAATGTGCAGAAAAGGAAACGGGTTTCAGAACTAACTTGCTGAGAATCTGAGATAGGGTTTGGTAAGCCTGGTAGTCTGTTTATAGAGTTCTTAGCCACTATACTCTACTGCCTATGGTAATTACTAGAGGGTATTTTCTGTCACTTATTTACATGCTAGTATCTTCAAGTTTTCCATTTTCATGGGATTTTGAACAGAAGCTTTGTCAAAGGCTAACTAAGCCTATGCTTTTCATAGATACTCAGATGGCCAATCCTTATGATGAGCACCAGCTAGGGTGGATATGTATCTATCTTCTAGTCCCTTATCATTTATCAACCATTAACAGCCACGTCATTTAAAACATTGGGCTGAAAGAGCAAGAGTATTTGTATTGTTTTGTGTGCACTGATTAGTATTGACTGCCTACACTAAAGTCACTATTATTTCACAATATCAATCATTTTATTTTTGCATTACACATCACTGCAAAGAGAACCCTGCCCCCGTGCCAGTTTCAAAATTAAACATGAAAAATAGCAAACACATATTTTGGGATTTCTACCCAGAAATCAACAATTTCCATGAGTAAGCACTGCTAAGGAAATCACAGATGGTAGCGAGCTCCGTTCATTGGCAATGTTTACTGACAACAAAGCGTTCAGACTTACACTCTTGAAACACTCTGTGGAGAGGAGACATCCCTTCTAAGCAATAAGATGGGGAATGTATTTATAACATGGAAGGGACAGAAAGGCTGAAACAAAATAAAATCTTCCAAACTGCACAAAATGTTTAACTGAAAACCAAGAAGCTGGCATGTTAGCCTCAGAGATGCAACAAAATAAAGGGAAGGGCAAACTCTTATCTCCAGTGTCTTGTATTAAAGGAATCAGCCATATGCCTAGCAGATGATAAAAAGGAAGGGCAAGTGTATGAAAACATATCAGGGTTGGCAGTGACTGTGGGCTGATCAAACCGACTTCCTCTTCTTGAGGCAGGCTTGACTACACTTCCCAGCCGTCCTGCGTAGCAGTGCGGCTGCGTGCTTGTTGAGGGAATGTAAGCCCAAAAGCCAAGTGTTACTTTCAGCCCTGGCTCCTAATGACCTTCCGCATGTAGTCCACTGCATTCTTATCCCATTTGCCAGCTACTGGGAGGCCCAAGGATGAGGGAACCTTGGGTGGAAGAGCTTGGTTTCTGGATTATTATGGGAAATGCCACCCACCAATAAGGAGTATCTGAGAGAGAAATGAATCTATTAGATAAATATATGTTGGGTATCTTTCAGTAGTCCACCCTAACGAATGTACCAGGGAGGGTGAATGTCCAGTGATAAAAAAAACACAAAAATCAATTTTGATTAGAGCATAAAAGAGGGTTGTTGGCTAGAGCCTCAGTTCATATGTTATTTCCCATCTACACCTGCTCACCCTTCTCCAATGGATAAAAACTCATTAACTTGTATAGTAAGCTCTCTCTTCAGATTATATTGCATACAGAGCCTATAGTATCATGCAAACTCAGAATTCTCAGTGCCACTGCACAGCTCACCACAGGAGATAGTCATGAAGAAATATTTTGTTTCTTCCTCCCCAGATTCCTCTTTATAACTCCCTGCAGAGGGGGAGCTAAATGGCCCAACTCTATTTCCATGAAAGCTCACATGATTCAAGTGCTATTAGTATTCAGAAGCCATCATTCTTCCACCCAGCAAGAAGCTCTTAGCCAAATGACCTCATTAATCTTCAATGCGCTATGGTCCTTGATCTTTTGGAGGCAGAAAAACAAATGCGGCTACCCCTATTTCACAGATGCAGATACTGAGGAAGAAAGCTGCACAGAATGAAAGAAAAGGGTGTGGTTCAATTGCCACATGAAGTAAAGCATGTGGATCTAGAGGCAAAACCCTAATGGTCAATAAGACCTTGTTTTAAGGCAAGCACTCCCTTAAAAAATGGTTGCTAATGTTTAAAGTCACACACCAACACACACACACACACACCCCAATTCATGTATCCTGTCTTCTTTGGAAAATCAGATGTGGTCACACTCAGCTAATTTCCTGCATCTCAAGAAACTTTACAGTTGTAGATAAGTACCTCCAATTTGCTACAGTGTCCACATGACAACCTTGTGGCCAAAAGTTACTGATGACCATGATAACATATGAGTTTGTGGCCCTCTATTTGCTATATGTCATTAAAGAGTTAAATCTAGATTCTTCCATCACCAAATCCCTCCTTTCCTACATCCCATTTTTATTACTTAAAAAATGGGTTTAAAACAATCAGACTTGGGATTATGCATGGTGTCTTTTTCTGTCAATCTTCCCTTCTCTCTCTTTTCAACATTGTTTCTACAGTGGCAGCTATTTTAAAAGTGGGTGGGGCAGAGGCAGCTAAGTGGTACCTGCAAATTGACTCACTGTCAATCTCGCTCTTGCAGTGATGGGGGAGTGAAGGCCACTAACCAGGGATGCCAAACACTACATCCTTATGACTTCCAGAGCACAGGACTGTAATACACGCTGAGTGAGTGAAGGAGGTTTATGAATACACTGAACATATGGCTTGGGGAAGCAGACCGAGGATTTGAGGAATGAACAAGTTTTGCTCTGTAGAAAACATTAGACCTTCCCAAGCAGTGTCGCTTGTGGCAAAGTTACAAAAGGTAGAATGGAGACAGGATGATGCCTGGAGATATATTACTATGTTTGCTATTGGTGGTTTGAGGAGAAGCTAGAGGGCTTATTTGCTGAAAAAATATGCTCCCAACGGAAAGGGACCAATAACACAATGAGAGTGTTATTAGTGTGAAAGGATGATTATGTTAATTAAGGTTTAGGCACAAAGACGATTATCACCTAGAAACCCATAAATACACAAGCTCATCCTGGTCCATGACTTAGAATCCTTTTGCTGAGAGGAAACAATATTAATATTAACAATATAAATTACTGCATCTCTGGCCTTGGGTAAACACTTCAGAGACGTCTGCCTTCAGTGCTATATCATCCTTTGGTTTTAAACAGGCTTGTGTGTCTCCAGGGATGATGAGGCAGAGGATAAAAAAGAATGTCAAGTCAAGCAGTAGTTGTAAACTTTGTCTTTGCCAGGTTTTACATTAAATGTTGCTATTTGGAGTCTGCAATCCCAAAAACAACCATGCGAAGTATGCAGATTATTTATTCCGATTTTATAGGTGAGGATGTGTCACTGATGGAGTTTTAGTAGCTTATCTGAGATCTCGCAGCTGAAAAGCAACAGATCTGCAATTAAACGCTAGGTCGGCAGGGATCTAACCCTTGGCCATGAGCGCCGCTATCACAAAGATTTCTAAGCAAATCTTAACAAGTATGAAGTAATTCTTTGTGAGGACATTTTCTTTTTCCAAATAAATGACTCTTTTCCAGCCAATGTCTCCAAATGTTTGTCATCATCTTAATCCACTCCTTCATATGGAATCTGACAACAGCAGTTGATTTCTAGTCCACATTCCCACCTATGTAAGCCTGGCAGCTATTCATTTCCTTGCTTCCCACAAATTCTCTCTTCTAACCTTCATGTATGCTCAGTCCAAAGAGAATAAAAACAAGCCTTAAAATTTAGAGATCAGCCTCTTGAGGCAGAAAAGTAATATTATCAAGTTTGCATTTCCATGGAGTTCAGAAATTCACAAAAGAACACGTGGTTTGGTAAAGAGAGTCCCTCAGGACCTCTGAGATTAGAGGGCTTCAGTCACAAAACAAACTTTATAGACATTTTGGAGAAACAAAATTCCAAATATTTGCCTGCTCAACACCTTCGACTGCCTTTTATTTATTTATTTATTTATTTTGCATCAGCTGATCTAGACACCTCCAAAAAGAGCTTCCTTATGGAATTTTTATTTGTCTCTTATTTAATGTATGTGGGCAACAAAATTCTGCTACAATCTCTTAGTAAAGATATATGTCAGGCATGGAATTACAAGATCACTAGCAGGGGAGCTTAAAAACATTGATTTATGATTTTGTATTAAATGACCAATTGTACGCATAGAAATTAAATATAGAGTGCTGGGTTTTTTAAAATCTAATCTTCAGTGTTTATCAGGATTCCATATATTTTGATGAGCACCTTGGTGATAATGGAAATAATAGCCATCTATATAAGTTTTTGGCTTCCTGTTTACTTATCTCCCAACTTCTTATGAGGATACAAGTTGTGGGAAAATTCATAGGTTTTGGTAGAAATTTATTTTATTAACACAATAATTTAAATTTATAAAAACCAAATAAGATAAAATTGCAGCTGAGGAAATTGCAACCACATTCATCTGTGTTTCTTATGTTCATGAAGACACTGGGAATTTGCCAACACATTGAAATTTCTAGATGTCTTGATTATTTAGAATTAAAGACATCCTTTGACCACTATCATCATAATCAAAAAGGTGGGATTTTCTACTGTCTCCAGAATTTTATGGCCAATAATTACCCAGACTGAGAAAAGAGAACACAGTTATTTATTTGTGTATGCGTGTGCAGGAATGTGCAGGAGTTGCTAATTTGACTAAAAAGTGGATAAAAAATATTTGATTTTGAAAATGCTGAAATAAATAACTCTAAGTGGAATTATATTATTTATCTCTACAATGTATTCAAAATCATGATATAAAATATGATAATTTATATGTAGGTCTGAGTTGAATGAGATTTTGTTAAGCTCCCAACTACCCTTGCTATAATTATTGAGCTTTTTGCTTTTAAAGAAACCAAATAGTCAATAGGGTTTATATCATAGAAATACCTGGTAGAAAATATGCTGAAAGTGATCCCTATTTAGTTTGTGCCAAAGATTGCTATTTAGGAATAATAAAACTGACTTTCAATCAAAACTTTTTGTCTTTGTGCATATTGATGTGTGTGTGTTTTCTTAGTGTTGAAAAGCTGATATGAATCAAAATGAATTTTTTGCTTATTCTCTGAATTTTCACATACAAATCACAGGGGAACCTTCCACATTAAATATATCATGGCATGAGACAGAAAAGGTTTCTTCCGTTGTACTAAAATCTACCACTTTATTTTATTCAGAGAACAATAATAATACTTAACTACCCCAGTTTCCAGCCCACAGAAAAGCAAACTATTTTCTGTTCAAAATGTATTCTGAGTACACTTTAAGTTGCCTTCATTTTTTTTAATTGCAAGATTACATGCTCTTTCTAATGAAGTAAGTGAGCACAGCCATTGTGTTTCACATGTAATAATCCTCTCAAGCCAGATGGAGGCCTAATAAGCAAGAGCCATTTTCTGATTTCCATGCCCTGGACTCTGTGGCTCGGTAGGAGGAGTAACCTTTGCTATTGGTCCAAAAAGTTGTTATTAAGTGAGCCTTTCATATGACAGCTTGATAGTCTATTGGTTTGATAAGGTAATAAAAATGGTTTTTGATTTTTTTTAAAGGTAATATACCAAAATAAATCAACAACTGAGATAGTTGGGGTTTATCCTAGAGTTTAGAACCATATCAAGACTTCAGGGTCTATAAAATTAATTGCAATTATACCCTGGTAAATAAACCAGCATTCCTCAATACAACATGATATTTAATCAATTCTGAAATGCAGTTAAGCTCACTAGATTTTCCAAACTAATCTCTGATTGAAAGATTAGAAAATGTTATAAGACTACATACAACTTTAAGAAAATGGACACTTTTAGCTAACATACCTGAAAGACAATTTTAGGGTTACCTTTTAATATCTTAAGTGGTTGCTACTGGGTAGTTAAAGTGTAATTTCCAATTCTGTTCATTTGTCCACTGGGCAAGTCCTGTATCAAACAGTATATATAATTGACTCTTTATCTGCTGTAATTGGTCTTTTCAAGTAGAAAAAGCAAGGGTCTAGCTGACTTACTTGGGTTTCAAGTTATTGGCTAGATTTCTGATAGAAAACATACAAATACACTCTTTAACCTCTTTGGGTCTTTGCTTTCCTATTTGTAAAGTGAGAACACGTCTGTTCCTTTTTATCTTTTAGCCAATGCCTCTAAAATAAAATCCAGTGCATGCATGTGAAGATGCAAAACTGACCATAATGTAAACCTCTCTGCCCCGAATCGTCTCTGAAATGGGTCCGCATATGTTTTGCCCATCACAACCCCATTCTGAAGGGAGAGGCCAGTGGGGAATCAGCCTTTCTGAATAAGAGTTCTGGGCCTTATGCCTGTGACTCTACAGCCTTAATCATAATGGTCTGTGCTACAGTTCAAGTTGGAGTCTGCAGCATTCATGGATATGGCTGAAATCTACATAATCATTGGCTATACTGAGGGACCACCTACAGGATCTCCACATTGGATACTGACTAATACACTCAGAAATTTATCTTTTGGGAGTGTATGAATATACACACAAGAAAAAGGTAGTAAAAAATGCTTCTTGATGGAAGGTAAGAAAATATGGTGAGTAGACTTGCTCTTATATCATGAATGACAATGTGCCATTTCCATCTCTCAAGTCATTTAATAAAGAGCTCAGACTGGGAACCTCTGAGCCCCAGAGTGACTTTGCAGCTGCCTAGAAGATTCATTATGCTTCCTCAGTTCCAACAGGTGCTTATAATAAACACCCATCACCCATGACAGTATGTTTTTCCTTGCAACTTGTAAGAACTCAAATAACACACACCTTCACAGGCCACAAATCATATATTCACCTCACTATTTACCTTGCGGAGTTAGCTAAAGTAATGTAAGAATGTGTTTGTGTGAGTTTTTTTTAAGGCCATGTGTTGGAATTGATGACACAGTCTGAAATGTAATGATAAATTCACATGGCATTTGTGTAATTCCAAATGGGGAGACACTACATAGCAATATTCCCTGCACGTCAGGAGGAAAATGTCTTCATGATGGTCAGCGGAAAGAAGGAGACACTTCTTTACATTTCTTGCCATGTGAATACATTATCTATTCCAAAAACAAATAAAATACAAATTGAGAATCAATTAAAAGTGAAGAAAAAATAACACCACAATGTGTGATGTTTATAAGAAGGGAAGGAGTGAATGAGTGAGTAACATTCTGAGAGCCTTGGACCAAAGAAATTGTTTATTAAAAATCACAGTGAGTTTTGAAGTTAGAAATGAGGATTAAGTCACCATGTTAGTTAAGCCAAAAGGCCTAAAGGCACCTTCTATACTCTCAAAACAGATGGTCAAATTGCAATGGGGAATTTTCCTAAAGCTGAACAGAATGAGACAATTTGTTCTTCTGTACTGGGTATTTCAGTAACATGAATTAGCTTATACACAATTGAAAAACAAGAGAACAATGTAAGGATAATGTAGAAGTCTTGTTGGTTCCTCTGAGATTCTTCTAAGAGTGCTAATATTTTGAAGTGACCAGTGGTAAGCTTTTTTACAAGTAAAGATAAAAAGACATAAGTATTTTGAGATATTTAGAGAAAATTCTACAAAATTACCTTCCTTCAGTGCAGCATGGTTTAGAAGCTTCAAGAACCTTTTTGCTTTTACCTGTGGTAATTCATCTGGCAAAGCTGTGAGATCAGATTCAGAAAAACAAAGACATTTCCCCCCATGTTAAAACAAAAGATTATTGACAAAGCAGCTGAACATGATTTTTTAAATTCAAGTACAAAGAGTCTCCATGAGAACTGAATGCCCTTCCACACCTACATCCAGAAGGGGCAAGTACTAACTCCAGGATTCAAGGTTGTATGGTTGGGATATTTGTAAGTGTTGGGACTATGGATATTCATGTTTTGCATGGTCTTCCCTATCTTTATTTTTCCTGTGAGTCTTATTATATTTAGTGCATGATTTTTCAGAACATGAAGTCTTCCAGGAATTCATATGTAGTGTTATAGAAGAAACACACCTCTGTGGTACTCCATTCAGCAAATCCAATGGATTTCAGATATCATTATGCAAATCCTCAGTGGAGATTGACTCACTCATTCAGTCATTCAACTGGTATTTCTATACCACTCCCAATGGAGCCTGTGTGCTAAGGAGAAGAAAGTAGTAAGGTGTGGAAACCAGGAGTTGTAATTTAGTGGGGATGTGCTGTCATAGATTGTACAAGGA
Source organism: Manis javanica (assembly GCF_040802235.1). Taxonomy (NCBI): domain Eukaryota; kingdom Metazoa; phylum Chordata; class Mammalia; order Pholidota; family Manidae; genus Manis; species Manis javanica. The sequence continues at coordinate 52,553,413 of NC_133170.1, read as the reverse complement.
CTCAATGTTCACACCTCCAGGATGGCTGGGTGAGGGATTTGGTGAGAAGTCAGCTCCCAACAAGACTCCCAATGTCTGCCCCCTATTACTCACATCCCTGTGTAATCCCCACCCTGGGAGTGTGGGCTGGAGCTGGCAACGTGCTTCTAGCAAACAGAATGCAGTAACAGCAATAGAGTATCTTTCCAAGATTAGGTTATAAAATATTGATTTCTGTCTTCTTTACACTCTCTTTGGCTCTTGTCACTTGCTCACTCTGAAGAAGTAAGTTATCATGTTGGGAGCTGCCCTATGGAGAAGCCATGAGGCAAGAGTCTGAGGCCTCAGCCCAATATCCCATGAACTGAATCCTTCCAACAACCATTGAGTGGTTTTGGAAGCATATGCTTCCATAGAAGCAGCCCTGAGTCCAGCCTGGGAGAGACCCTGAGACAAAGGACCCAGCTAAGTCACTCCCAGATTCCTGCCCCAATGAGGGGATAACAAATGTGTTTAGCTACTGAGGACTGAGGTAATTTGTTATGCAGGAAGGGATAGTTAACATGGGGGTGGTGACACTTCATTACAAATGCAGCAACTGAGCAAAGCTGAATGAGTCCAAGATCTCAAAATAGTTGATGGGCAGGAACGCCTTCCAGTTATAGAGGAGGAGTTGCGTAGCTTGCTCTGGGAACTGCAGTGGGTTAAATATTGCCTAAACATGGGGTGTATGTGAAGAGTGGAAGCAGGTGAGACAGTAAAGGTAGGCAACAGGACATTCACAAAAGATCTGAGGATTTGAAACCTTTATATTTTAAGAGAAATGCTGTGATCAGTCTTACAAATTATGGCAAGAATTCAGCTCTAAAAAATCCTACATCTTTATCAAATCACTATGAAATCCCCAAATCTTAGCCTTTCAGGTTTATGAAAGCATGTTTTTGAAATAGGTTACCTCCTTCTCTGAAAACACAGCCTGAGAGAAGTACAATATACTCCTCCTCATCACAAGTTCTTGAAAATACACTGGGGAGTAAGACAACTTCTTCTCATTTGTGCATATGTTTCCACACTGAATTTTCCAAAATATTTAGTTGTTACGAGTTCCCCACATCTATTTAGAAACCTGACAGTGGAACATTTAGTCTTCCTGTGATTGTCTCATGGGCAAACTCTGAATCACAGGGAAGTTTTTTGAGTTTGATGAGTCCCAGCTCTCAAGAACCAGTGGAATTATCCGAGAGCTAGAACACTTCCTGGCAAGGGCCAGCCAGCCCCATGGGCATTCAGATTCTAACACTTGATAACAGAGCAAGGAAGGATGCTCTAGAATCCTTATACTTGCCCCCATAGAACCTTATACACATTTGTAAGGAGGAAGATAAGACCAAAAGAGAGCTAATTTGCCCCCAAATCTCTTCATCTTAACCCAAACCAAGTGGAGGATTCCAAAAATAGAATACTTCAAAAGACACACTGAACTTTCCTGCCTTTCCCCCCTCTCACAACATCATCAGGGCAGAACCTCAGGAGTAGGGGAAGAGAGGAGAACAGGAAATGTGGGTAAAATTGCAATATTTCCAGAATCTCTTGTCTGGCCCTAGTGCATCTCTATATGAACAGGTGTTTCCAAGGGGTGGAGAGAAGTAGGTCATCTCCATATCAATAGGTGATTACAGGGGAGAGTGAAGACGTATCTGGAACTAGCGAGCTTGGGTGGGATCCCTTTTTGCAGTCCGGTCATGAGAGACATAGGTGAGCAGAAGTGGACGATTGCTTGTAGGCAATAAATGGGTTTCTCCCACTTTATTTCTCCCTTTGACTGATTTTGGTTCACAAGTATTTTGCCCCAGCCTGGGAAAATATTTTACTCCCAGAGTTACAGCAAGGGATGAAGAAAGAGAAGGGAAAACTGTTCTCAGGAAGGGAAAAAAAGGAAGAGGAGAAATGAGCCCTTGGCTATCATGGCCCAGAAGTTATTTTGTATGACAAGGAAACAGAGAAACTGCTAAGAAATTATAACCAGTATTTAAAAGTGGGCATATTTGTAAGGGTCATTAGGTGACATGTTACCAGCAATGAAATAAAAAGAACTGTCAAGTGACTGTTTGCTCTGTTCCTTTTGAAAAATTAATAAAACCAACATTTGAATGATTTCATTGAATTACAATGAGAACTCATGATGAGGTGTAATTACCTTCCAAGAGAGTCTCAGCCACTTTTATTGATTTTGGTGTTTCCGGTATTGAACCTGGGATTGTACGGCCACTATTGCTTTCTGCCTGTGAGTCAGTGTAGACACTCTCCCCTGTAAGTTTATTAAGCATTTAAGGGAGAGCTGCCCACCAGTGCCTTCTGCAATGACGGACACATGCTGTACTGCACCGTCGAATCTAGAAACTAAACACGTTACATGAATTGGCTGTTTAAAAAGAGAACCCAAATCAAAGGTAATGGAAAATAAACAGTATTAAAAATGATACAGTAAAATGGGAGGTCCCCTAAAAACTGAATCAAATTTTTGGATTATTGTCTAACCATGATTTAACTGAAGTTCAAAGTCGATAGCACACTTTGTACAGAAATTAACCAGATTGAGGGTGGGCTGATAATTCATATATGGTAATAATGAAATTATTATTGTTCTTCATATAAAGACCCTTTTGTCCTGAGACATTTCTTGGATGGCATTAGATGCCCTGGCAAAGGATGAATAAAATGCAAGCTGAACTTTTACAAAGCTCAACTCATTCAGCAGATATTAATTTGAACAGAGGAACTAACAATGTATACTGATTTACAGGTCACAATCACTTGTGTAATCCAAGATCTAAGATTTAAAGCAGGGAAAACAGGCCACGTTTGCAAATACCTAGAGGTTCCATTGCACAGATAAGCTCTTAATATGCAGGCTCCTTTGTGTATCTTCTGCATTCCTGATTCATTTTAACTTGTATTGAAAAATAGCCTTGAGAAATGTAACAACTGATGCTCTTTTTATTTGTGTAAATTATATGCTAAGAGATGCTGGAATCAATACTATCCTCACCAAAACCTAAATTTTTTCTCATTCTCATTATGGAAGAAGTGAGCCACAGTTAAGCAACATTTCTATAGGGATAAGCCACCATGGCATTAATTTCCCAGGAAAGTTTTCACATTCTCAGATGAAGATTTTTATATAAAGTGGATGCAGTATTGACATGTTTAAATATAATTTCTATTGAGTAAACATTTCAATTACTGACCTAGAGGATATATTTTGTCTGGATTGAAATATACAATCTGACTCATAAAAGCATTAATATACATGCCCAGCATGAAATACCCTTTAGATGGAACCCTACTTTCACCTGTACATTAGAGTCAAACAATTACAGTGAATTATAATGTTTGTAATAAGAGACTAAAATTTATATGTTACATTGGTTAAGAGTCCCACATGAGGGTTTATTTATAGTTCTACTGAACTCCTTGGATATACTCTTATCAATAGTTTTTGTGAAATCTGGACATAGAACAAAGGAACATAATTAGAAGCAAAACATGAGTGGTGAAATCAGTTTGTATGCTTGATCCTAAGCACACCAACTTCTAGGCTCACACCAGACTCTAGACTCAGACATACCTAGGACACAGCACCTGTCTGTGTGCACAGAGGCTCACCCCAACGGGGCGGACCCTATCGGCAGATAACTCTCACAATTACAGGAATAAAAACATTTTCAAGTCCACAAAAAATGTCAGTTGAGAGACTGTAAACCATGGCTGAAATCTGTTCAAAATTACAACACAACAATTTACCACAGCGTTTCACATTTCCTCTTTTTCATAGTGTTCTATCTATGTGTTATGTTAGGATTGCTAGAGGCTATTTGTGAAGCCTATTTATCAGGGATAAAATTTGGGGAAATTACCACACTGTAAACCTCCTAGTGACTGGAATTCCCCTCTATTACATGCCAAGATTCAGGTTCAGACGGATCAAGCAGTGACTAGAAAGGTTGGAGAAATGTTCAAAATACAGGGGTAGAAGAAAAGAGGCCTGGTGCTAGTAAAGATATCTCAGAGACCCCTTAATTTTAATGTCAGAGACCAAGGGACAGACAACATTCTGATTTATAGGATTTATATGCAATTAGCCTAAAAGGAGGTTTTCAAAGAAAATGACAGGATATTAATTAATGTGGAGGCACAATCTCTTCTGCTCACTGGATGTTCTTAAGTTTTTTTTTTTAATCTTTAGATTCCCTATTAAAATTGTGATTATGAAAATGACACATGATCGATACTTTCTAGAGCTTGACATTCAGAACGACTGACAGACTCAATGGATGTTCACTGTCTCTTTTCTCTTGCCCCCCTTTTTTTTATAAACCCTCTCTCTGAAATTGCTGACAATAATAGAGAAATGACATGCAAAATCCTTACAAACAACAGTGCTTCCCTTACAGAAAAATAGCTTCTGAAAGGAAGGTCAGAAGCTTGTCAAATGTAGAACTTAAAGCGGAACTAAGACCATCCTAACAATGAAGGGAAAGAGTAGACAGGAGGAAAATGCAAAACAAAAGCCCCCAAATCTGAAGGAGCCACTTTGGGGGAAGTCAAAAGAAAAGAAATTGCACCACTATGAAGTTCAGGAAGTGCGTGCAGCCAAAAAGCTTGTTCCTCAAAGCTCTCCATGTGTGGCTGCTAATGCACAGGAAATGTGATTAGCTGCCTGAGAAAGGACTAGAATTGCTCTCGTTCTGACTAGATTACTGGATAATTAGGTTGGTAGCACTCTTCCTTGACTGTGGCTGTCACCTTAAATCTGGCTGCTTCACTTCAGATAACTGTCATGTCCCACAATAACAAACAGAGGCTGACATGGTGAGGGTTTTGTTTTTTTTCTTTTATGTTCAAAGAACCAAAGTGCCTATTTTTTCTCAATAATAAAACATCAGAAATGTTCAATGGACTTAAGAGTTTATTCAATTTGTCATTATATTTGATTAAGAAAATGCTACCAGACTAAGCCCGGGCAGACAGGCTTAATCTGTGTTGGTAAATGGAAATCACCAGGCTTGACCAGCCGCCTCTGGGATCTACTGATGGAAAACGCAGCCTTGCATTATCCTCATAATGAAACCCAGAGTTATGTTTTAATGCTCTGAGTCTCTGGCTCTTTACAGTTCAAATAAAGTTGAAGATGCATCCAGCACCTTCTCTGAGCACAAAGCACCAGAACATAAGCACACATTCACTTTACTGTAAATGTTGTCTCTGCAGTTACAACTAGAAACCACACTGAAGAGAACATGGAAACCAATAGGAGAAAGGCACAAAACCCTCAGGTCCTTACACGGTCCCCACAGTCTTGTCTGTGGTCCCTAGTGACTGCACTGTTTTCTGTTAGGGAAGCAGGACATAGAGCAGCATTTGCCCGGATTGATACCCTGAGCCCTGGCAGATGGGAGGAGGGGGCCGGTGGGTAAGATGACTTCAAATTGTCCCTGAGAAAGCATGTATTTTTATTTATTTTACTTTATATATAGTATGTAGTACTGCCCTTCCATTGTGAAACAGATGTAACATTTCCTTTTAAAAGAAACTTTCAAAAATAAGCATAGGAGATTAATTTAAGAAAAAGTTAACAGGCAGATAATAGCAAAAATCACAAAAGTGACAAAGATGGAAGGTTGAGAAACCAGAATGTAAATGAAGGAGGAATGAGAGGTTGGAGTCAGATCTGAGGGTGAATCCCAGACTCTCCACTTAGACAAACTCTTACTAGGTAAGTTGATTGACTTCCCTGGCAGGTCTACCCATGTTACACTCTTTCTGATTGCACAGAGCTGTAAAATATCAGCAGTGAGTCTTCCAGAGAACATATAGCCAACAAATGAAAGCAATTATTGTTTTTAATAAGGGGAACTGGAATTTCCTTATCTCAGAAAAATGCTTAAGAAACGTCAGCTCCCTTTGTGTGCATGAAACTTGATAAACTCCCTGTTTTTTTGGATCCCTCCAATTTAGGAGAAGAACAGCTCCATCAGAGATCCCATGGCTATTCTAAAGTTTAATATGCATTTCCAAGGACTCAGAAGGAACTTTGCAAATTTCAGTGAACCTCTGCTTCTCTTAGACAGCACCGGTTTCATCAGGTTTCAGCATTAGTATCCCAGTCTATATGCTTTTCTCCCCAAGCAATGTGTCTGCCTTCAGCAGGTGCTCAGTAAATGTCACTGAATATGACAACTTAAGAAGTAAATGATATTCTTTAAAAGGTTCAATATTCATGTAATATGCAAGGGAATGAAATGAATGGCCAAATTTTTTCAATCTCAATAAAGTATGAGAACAAAATTAACTCATTGCCTTCTTTTGGCAAAAACATAGAATGTACCTAGTGTCTAAAGGGTATTTCATATATTATCAGAAGAGATAATTGGCACAAATTGTTGGGAAGAAATTTGAGCAAAATATAACAAGTATGTATTAAACACACATTAAAAATATACTATTTGGAGAATCAAGATGGCGGCATGAGAGGTGAGACAGAACTCCTACTAAAACCACATATAATATGAAAATATAGTTAATACAACTAATCCTAAAGAGCAACAGAAAAGAAGGCTGCACCAGCCTGCACACACTTGGAGAACAGAGCAATCCTCAAGAAATAGGGTAAAGTACTGGTCTTGATGCAGTGGGACCCAAGCCCTTCCCGCACCCAGCTCACTGGCAGGGGGAAGAGAAATGGAACAAAAAGGGAGTAGAAGCCTAGGACTGCTGAACACCAGACCTGGAGACCTGCTTTGGGAGCACAAACCTACATTGCATGGTGCTCTGGAGATTAGTGGGGTTGGAAAGTTAAGACAGGCAGAATACTTGGAGAGATTGAGATTCCAGCCATTGGTGGAGGACAGGGTTCTACATCCGGATGCTCTGGGACAAAGGAAAGGTGGGTGGTCTGAGAGGCTTCCTAGCAGAAAGAGGGCTCCTCAAAGGGTGGGGTTTGCATGGAGCTTGCTGCATGGGAGAACGGATAGGTGGACAAGGTTGTCTGGGGGCACTCTGCCCAACAGGTTGGGAACTTTCAGGAGCTTCAGGTGCTCCATCCCCCTGGCTGGCTACTCAATTCTGAGGCCCCCCCCCCACTGTGATATGCAGCCTGCTGTGCTTTCCTTCTGGCCTACCGGTACCAGCTTGCAAAACACCAGTCCCTGCCTGGGCATCAGGCCAGCCAGAGGGAGGCCCCACCTATGGAATCTACAGACACAAAGCACAGAGGCTTACATCTGTGTGCTTGGTCCACTGGTTCTGACAGTGGAGACAGGTACTGCAGCCAGGAAGCAGGAAACAGCTCTTTCCTCCCCGCAGGCCTCAGCACCACTCACGTGCAACCCCCAACATCATTCTAGGGGCTGAACAGCTCCAGAGACTAGAACTTCTGGGCACTACAGAGCATGACATACAAATATGAAATGTCAAATGAACCTGGTTCAAACAAAAATCTTACAAACACCAGAAAAAGGACCAAATGAAACTGAACTCACCAATCTTCCTGAAAGATATTTTAAAATAAAAATCATAAACAGGCTCATAGAGGCACAGAAAATATTCAAGAACTCAGGGATGAATTTAGGATGGAGATACAATCATTAAGAAGTTCCATATCTGAAATGAAACAATAGAGAGATTTAAAAGCAGATTAGATGTAGTAGAAGAGATGGTAAATGGAATAAAAATTAAAGATGAGGAATACAAAGAAGTTGAGGCACAGAGAGAAAAAAGGATCTCTAAGAATGAAAGAATATTGAGAGAAATGTGTGACCAATCCAAATGGAAAAATATTGGCATTATAGGGGTACCAGAAGAAGAAGAGAGAGGAAAAGGGATTGAAAGTGTCCTTGAGGAGGTAATTGCTGAAAACTTCCCCAATCTGGAGAAGGAGTCTCTCAGACCATGGAGGGGCACAGATCTCCTAAGACAAGGGACCCAAGAAAGACAACACAAATACAAATACATATAATAATTAAAATGGCAAAGATCAAGGATAAGGACAGACTTTTAAAAGCAGCTAGAGAGAGAAAAAAGATCACATACAAAGGAAAACCCACCAGGCTAATGTCAGACTTCTCAACAGAAACCTTACAGGCCAGAAGGGTGTGGCACAATATATTTAATGCAATGAAGCAGAAGGGCTTCGAACCAAGAATACTCTACCCAGCAAGATTATCATTTAAATTTGAAGGAGGGATTAAACAATTTTCAGATAAGCAAAAGCTGAGAGAATTTACCTCCCACAAAACAGCTCTACAGTGCATTTTGGAGAGACTGCTATATATGGAAGTGTTCTTAAGGCTAAATAGCTGTCACCAGGGAAAAAATAAAACCACAGCAAAAAGGTAGAACAAATAATTATTAAGCAGATGGAAAATCAAATTAACTTCCCCAAAAGCCAAGCAAGGGATAGACAAAGAGTGCAAAATATGATACCTAATATATAAAGAATGGAGGAGGAAGAAAAAGTAGGGGGTAAAAAAAGAACCTTTAGGTTGTCTTTGTAATAGCATACTAAGTGAGTTAAATTAGATTGTTAGATAGTAAGGGAATTACCCTTGAAACTTTGGTAATGACAAATCTAAAGTCTACATGGCAATAAGTACATACCTATCAATAATCAACCTAAATGTAAATGCTCTCAATGCACCAATCAAAAGACATAGCATCACTGAATGGATAAAAAAACAAGACCCATCTATATGCTGCCTACAAGAGATTCACTTCAAACACAAAGGCATATGCAGACCAAAAGTAAAGGGATGGAAAAAGGTGTTTCATGCAACTAATAGGGAGAAAAAAGCAGGAGTTGCAGTACTTGTATCAGAAAAAATAAACTTCAAAACAAAGAAAGTCACAAGGGACAAAGAAGGATATTAGATAATGTAAAGGGGTCAGTCAAACAAGAGGATATAACTATTATAACTATTATAAATATCTATGTACCCAACACAGGATCACCTACATATGTGAAACAAATACTAACAGAATTAAAGGGGAAAATAGAATGCAAAGCATTCATTTTAGGAGACTTCAACACACCACTCACTCCAAAGGACAGATCAACTAGACAAAATAAATAAAGAGACAGAGGCACTGAACTACGTATTAGAACAGATGGACCTACTGGACATCTACAGAACACTTCATCCAAAAGCAATAGGATACACATTCTTCTCAAGTGCACATGGAACATTTTCAAGAATAGATCATATACTAGGCCACAAAAAGAGCCTCAGTAAATTAAAAAAGATTTAAATTGTACCAACCAGCTTGTCAGATCACAAAGATATGAAACTAGAAATAAATTACACAAAGAAAATAAAAAAGTACACAAAAATATGGAGGCTTAATAACATGCTCCTAAATAATCAATGGATCAATGACCAAATAAAAACAGAGATCAAGCAGTATATGGAGACAGAAGACAACAATGATTCAACAACACAAAATCTGTGGGATGCAGCAAAGGCCATGATAAGAGGGAAGTATACTGAAATATAGGCCTACCTCAGGAAAGAAGAACAATCCCATATGAGCAGTCTAAACTCACAATTAATGAAACTACAAAAAGAAGAAAAAATGAGGCTCAAAGTCAGTAGAGGGATGGACATAATAACGATTAGAACAGAAGTAAATAAAATCAAGAATAATAAAACAATAGAAAGAATAAATGAAAGCAGGAGCTGGTTCTTCAAGAAAATAAACAAAATAGGTAAACTCCTAGCCAGACTTATCAAGAATAATAAGAGAGTCTACACACATCAACAGAAACAGAAATGAGAGGAAAAATCACTGTGGTCACCACAGAAATACAAAGAATTATGAGATAATACTATAAAAAATTATATGCTAACACACTGGATAACCTAGAAGAAATGGAAAATTTTCTAGAAAAATACAGCCTTCCAAGGCTGACCCAGGAAGAAACAGAAAATCTGAATAGACCAATTACCAACAAGGAAATTGAATTGGTAATCAAAAAACTACTAAGAACAAAATTCCTGGACCATATGGCTCCGCTGCTGAATTTTATCAAACATTTAGTGAAGACCTAATACACATCCTCCTTAATGTTTTCCAATAAGTAGAAGAGGAGGGAATACTCCTAAACTCATTCTACGAGGCCAGCATCACTCTAATACCAAAAACAGGCAAAGACACCACAAAAAAGAAAATTATAGACCAATATCCCTGATGAACATACCTGCAAAAATACTCAACAAAATACTAGCAAACGAAATTCAAAAATTCATAAAAAAGATCATCCACCATGATCAAGTAGGATTTATTCCAGAGATGCAAGGATGGTACAATATTCGAAAATCCATCAACATCATCCACCACATCAACAAAAAGAAGGACAAAAATCACATGATCATCTGTATAGATGCTGAAAAAGCATTTGACAAGATTCAACATCCATTCATAAAAACTCTCAACAAAATGGGTATAGAGGGTAAGTACCTCAACATAATAAAGGCCATATATGACAAACCCACAGCCAACATTATACTTAACAGCAAGAAGCTGAAAGCTTTTCCTTTAAGATCAGGAACAAGACAAGGATGCCCACTCTCCCCACTTCTATTCAACATAGTTCTGGAGGTTTTGGCCATGGCAATCAGACAACACAAAGAAATAAAAGGCATCCAGATTTGCAAGGAAGAAGTTAAACTGTCCCTGTTTGCAGATGACATGATATTGTACATAAAAATCTCTAAAGAATCCACTCCAAAATGGATCAAAGACCTGAATGTAAGTCATGAAACCATAAAACACTTAGAAGACAACATAGGTAAAAATATCTTGAATATAAACCTGAGCAACTTATTCCTGAATGCATCTCCTTAGGCAAGGGATACAAAATCAAAAATGAAAAAATGGGACTACATCATGCTAAAAAGCTCTTTACAGCAAAGAACACCATCAGCAGAACAAAAAGACATCCTACAGTGTGGGAGAATATATTTGTAAATGACATATCCGACAAGGGGTTAACATCCAAAATATTTAAAGAGCTCACACATCTTAACAGCCAAAAAGCTAATAATCCTATTAAAAAATGGGCAGAGGATATGAATAGACACTGCTCTGAAGAAGAAATTCAGATGGTCAACAGGCATATGAAAAGATGCTCCACATCACAATTTTTCAGGGAAATGGAAATTAAAACCACAATGTGATCACCTCATACCAGTTAGGATGGCCAACATCCAAAAGTCAAACAACAAATGTTAGCAAGGATGTGGAGAAAGGGGAGCCCTCCTACATTGCTGGTAGGAATGTAAACTAGTTCAACTATTGTGCAAAGCAATATGGAGTTCCTCAAAAACCTATAAATAGAAATACCATTTGACCTTGGAACTCCACTCCTAGTAATTTATCCAAAGAAAACAATCTCAGATTCAAAAAGACATATGCTCCCTGTGTTTATCACAGCACTATTTACAATAGCCAAGATATGGAAGCAACCTAAGTGTCCATCAGTAGATGAATGAATGAAGAAGTGGTACATATACACAATGGAATACTATTCAGTCATAAGAAAGGAACTAATTCTACCATTTGCAACAACATGGATGGAGCTAGAGGGTATTATGGTCAGTGAAAAAGTCAGGCAGAGAAAGACAAACACCAAATGATTTCCCTCATTTGTGGAGTAAAACAACAAAGCAAAACTGAAGGAACAAAATAGCAACAGACTCACAGACTCCAAGAAGGGACTAGTGGTTACCAAAGGGTAGGGGTAGGGGAAAGTGGGTGGGGAGGGAGGGAGAAGGGGATTGTGGGATATCATGGTTGGTGCACATGGTGTGTACAGGGTCACAGGGAAGACAGTGTAGCTCAGAGAAGACAAATAGGGACTCTGTGGCATCTTATTACACTGATGGACACTGACTGCAATGGGGTATGGAGGGGGACTCGATAATAAGGGTGAATATAATAACCACATTGTTTTTCTTGGGAAACCTTAATAAGAGTATATATCAATGATACCTTAGGAAAAAAAAAGGTTAAAAAAATACCATTTGGTCCAGCGATCCCAATTCTAGAAATCGATTCTAAGGGAATAACCATGGATATGCACAAATACTAGTTATGAGGGTAGTCAATTCATTCTCTTACAATATCAATGATTTGGAAATAGCTGTTATAATCAACAATATGTTACTGTTTAAATGAAATATGATGCTTCTTTGCAAATGAAAAATCATGTAGCCACTGAAAATTCTGTTTTGGAAGCATGTTTAATAACAGACACGATGATTTCATTTATATAAAGTTGGGCAATCAGATTAAAATACAGTATGTATACGAGGACCCAATTTTGCATTTTTTGTTTAAACGGAAGGAAGACCAAAATAATAGGATCTATTGCTTTGGATATAAGAATTCAGATGGTATGTATTTCCTTATTAATGCTTTTCTGCCCCCTGAAGTTTCTATTATGAACAAATGCCAATCATAGTTAATTTATTTTGTAAAATTGACTACAGACTACGATAAGCCCTTTATGTGCATTAACCCGTGGAATCCTCAAAAACACCCTATGAAGGAAGCAGCTTCATTATCCCCACTTACAGAGGGGTAAGCACAGCTTCAGAGAATGGAAATAATTTATCCAAGGTCACATGGGAGTAAGGGGGTAGCCTGGTCTTCAAACTCAGTTTATCTGACAGAAGAAACTGCATGTTCTGGGACTAAATACAATACTAGCTCATAAGTATTGTTCTATAAATAGGAAAAAAAAAGTTATCTTTAAAAGAAGGAAAAGAAGCTACAAGCCAATGTATGATTGACAGGAAAAAAAATTGTACAGATGAATATAAAATCATTAAAATATTTCCCCCTACTTTGAACCAGTGGAGTCTATGCATGATCCAATAGTTCAGTGTAAGTTACTTTGTGCAGCACATCACCCTTTGAAAACTCAGGGATTTGTACTTATGATAGGTTTTATTTGGTTTCATTTATGGTTTTATTTATGATAGACTGACTAATAAAGGTCTCTCTCAAACATTAATTAGTATAGCATAGCCTTCAGAAGGTATCATAAGATTTTAAATTGAGTATTAAATTGGGCTTTATGCTATCAATTTAAGAATGGTGTTGTTGAAAAACGTCTGAAATTTATGTTTATTTCTCCCAAGTTTAATCCTGCTTCCCTTTGTTATGTCCAACAGCAAAATCTAACAAAAGACATGAAGCAATTATAATCTCAATGTGTCTTTTGCCTTTTACCATTGTTCTTTAGGTCCTTCTTATGTGCATGCATGTGTGTATGCAGGCATGTATGTGCAACCAAAATGTCAACTGCATGGGTCAACCCAGATCTCCAGCAATCCGTGTCACTCTAATTTTAGGGAAATAGTTGAGATGGCTACACACCTACCTCTCTCCTGAGTCCTTCAGATTGGCCAGTGTTCCCTTCTCTCTGCCTTGCATCAATAAGCCTCCAGAATGTAGCAGGCCTTTTCTCTCCAGTCATCCCAGCACATGCTTAGGGCAGCCTAGGGCATGGCGGGGGGGATTATAGGACAGTCCAGGACAGCTCTTATAGCAAAAGTGTACATCATAACAGTGTACATGAGCCCCACCATCTAGAATACCTCATTGAATAATCGTTTGTCTCTATAGTCTTTAATTATTTGATCTATCTCCTTTATTATGACTTTTCACATACCTGTCCTTGCCCCAAGGGATACCCCGCAAACTAAAGATCTTGGCCACTTTCCTGCTGTCTTCTTGGTTATGTTCTGTCACATGCTAGTCTGTCTCTCAAATGGACACTGGGCTCTCATCACATAAAGGTATTTTCCCAGATGAAAAGAATCCATCTGAGGCCAGTTTTTACATTTTATTTAGGCTATGATGCATTCTGATCACATTCTCTATATAGTTTTATATTTCTCTTTTGTCATTAAGTATTATTAATATTTCATCATTTATTACAAATTCTTTGGAAGTAGAATATAATAACCAAATAAAATTCTACCTTGCAGATATAATAGTGTGATGTTTCCATTGTTTGCAGAATGATAAGAATCACCAGGGGTACTAATTAAAAAAAAAGTAATTTCCAGAAACTTCCCCTTAGATATTTTTATTTTGTAGGTTGAGGATAGAATTTAGGAATCTGTACTTTTTAATAAGTGCCTCCAAATGATCTTCCCTGTGTGTGGCCATTTCTTTTCTCTGACACATGAAGGTCATTTCCAACTTTTTACAAAGTAGATAAATAACACTGAATTCTGTAGACTTTGTAGACTTTCATGCAAAGATTAAGTTTAACCACTTGGAAAATTTGGCTGAGACAGACCATCTAAACATGCCCAAGCCTCTTTCCCCAAATAGGATTGTTCCTTTAAATGGGTCTTTTGCATCTTTAGTTTAAAAATCAAATGGAAAAAATAACTTGAAAGGAAATATGCAAGTTTTCAAAATAAAACAAAATGAAAGAAACTTGAAAGTCTTGGGTTAGGGGCTGTTCTGATTAAAATATTAGCAGGAGAGCCAGGATGGCGGCGTGAGTAGAGCAGTGGAAATCTCCTCCCAAAACCACATATATCTATGAGAATATAACAAAGACAACTCTTCCTAAAATAGAGACCAAAGGACACAGGACAACATCCAGACCACATGCACACCTGTGAGAACCCAGCACCTCGCGAAGGGGGTAAGACACAAGCCCTGGCCCGGCGGGACCCGAACACCCCTCCCCCCAGCCCCTGGTGGGTGGAGAGGAGTCGGCAGGGAGGGAGAGAGAGCCCAGGACTGCTGAACACCCAGCCCCAGGATTCAGGACCAGAGCGCAGACACAGTGAATGTGTGGGGTCCTGGATACTAGGGAAACAGGGCAACAGGACCAGTGAGCGGGTGCCTGAGGCTAACGACGGAGAACAAAGAAACGGGAGCGGGTTTTTTTTTTTTGGCAAGTGCTTTTTGGAATCCTTCAAGGGACAGGGACTCCAATACTAAGGAAACAGGGCAGCAAGACCGGTGAGCGGGTACCTGAGACCGGTGCCTGAGGACAAAGAAAATCGCGCGTTTTCCCCTTTTTTTTTTTTTTGCTTTTGTTGTTGCTGTTGTTGTTTTGGTGTGGAGAATGCTTTTTGGAAGTCTTAAAGGGGCAGGACAGGACACTTAGCCCAGAGGCAGAGAATCTGGGGATCTCTGGGCACTCTAACCCCCTGGGCAACAGGGAGCACAGAGGCACCTTA
This sequence comes from Manis javanica, assembly GCF_040802235.1. Lineage (NCBI taxonomy): Eukaryota > Metazoa > Chordata > Mammalia > Pholidota > Manidae > Manis > Manis javanica. The sequence continues at coordinate 52,538,162 of NC_133170.1, read as the reverse complement.
TGGAGATAAATAGCCTCCCGGCAGCTCCCCCTCCAACAGGGCTCCACCGTTTTCGAGGAGCAGCCCCAGCAAGGCCACACCCACAGCAACAGCAGAGATAAACTCCAAACCAGGCAGGTAGCTGAAGCCCTGTCTGCGCACAGCTGCCAAGCATAAGCCACTATTCTCCCAGGAGAGGAAGGCCACAAACCAACAAGAAGGGAAGCTCTCCCAGCTGTCACTCGTACCAGCTCCTCAAACTATCTCTATCACCATGAACAGGCAAAACTACAGGCAGACAAAGATCATAGAGACAACACCTGAGAAGGAGACAGACCTAACCAGTCTTCATGAAAAAGAATTCAAAATAAAAATCATGAACATGCTGACAGAGATGCAGAGAAAAATGCAAGAGCAATGGGATGAGATGCAGAGAAAAATGCAAGAGCAATGGGATGAAGTCCGGAGGGAGATCACAGATGTCAGGAAGGAGATCACAGAAGTGAAACAAACCCAGGAAGGATTTGTAAGCAGAATGGATAAGATGCAAGAGGCCATTGAAGGAATAGAAGCCAGAGAACAGGAACATATAGAAGCTGACATAGAGAGAGATAAAAGGATCTCCAGGAACGAAACAACACTAAGAGAATTATGTGACCAAACCAGAAGGAATAATATTAGTATTACAGGGGTACCAGAAGAAGAAGAAAGAGGAAAAGGGATAGAAAGTCTCTTTGAAGAAATAATTGCTGAAAACTTCCCCAAACTGGGGGAGGAAATAATCGAACAGACCATGGAAATACACAGAACCCCCAACAGAAAGGATCCAAGGAGGACAACACCAAGACACATAATAATTAAAATGGCAAGGATCAAGGACAAGGAAAGAGTTTTATAGGCAGCTAGAGAGAAAAAGGTCACCTATAAAGGAAAACCCATCAGGCTAACAACAGACTTCTCAACAGAAACCCTGCAGGCCAGAAGAGAATGGCATGATATATTTAATACAATGAAACAGAAGGGCATTGAACCAAGGATACTGTATCCAGCACGACTATCATTTAAATATGATGGTGGGATTAAACAATTCCCAGACAAGCAAAAGCTGAGGAAATTTGCTTCCCACAAATCACCTCTAGAGGGCATCCTACAGGGACTGCTCTAGATGGGAGCACTCCTAAAAAGAGCACATAACAAAACACACAACATATGAAGAATGGAGGAGGAGGAATAAGAAGGGAGAGAAGAAAAGAATCTCCAGACAGTGTATATAACAGCTCAATAAGCGAGCTAAGTTAGGCAGTAAGATACTAAAGAAGCTAACCGTGAATCTTTGGTAACCACGAATCTAAAGCCTGCAATGGCAATAAGTACATATCTCTCAATAGTCACCCTAAATGTAAATGGCCTTAATGTACCAATCAAAAGACACAGAGTTATAGAATGGATAAAAAAGCAAATCCATTTATATGCTGCCTATAAGAGACCCACTTTAAACCCAAAGACATACACAAACTAAAAGTGAAGGGATAGAAAAAGATATTTCATGCAAATAATAGGGAGAAAAAAGCAGGAGTTGCAATATTTGTATCAGACAAAATAGACTTCAAAACAAAGAAAGTAACAAGAGATAAAGAAGGACACTACATAATGATAAAGGGCTCAGTCCAACAAGAGGATATAACCATTCTAAATATATATGCACCCAACACAGGAGCACCAGCATTTGTGAAACAAATACTAACAGAACTAAAGAGGGAAATAGACTGCAATGCATTCATTTTAGGAGACTTCAACACACCACTCACCCCAAAGGATAGATCCACCAGGCAGAAAATAAGTAAGGACACACAGGCACTGAACAACACACTAGAACAGATGGACCTAATAGACATCTATAGAACTCTACATCCAAAAGCAACAGGACATACATTCTTCTCAAGTGCACATGGAACATTCTCCAGAATAGACCACATACTAGCTCACAAAAAGAGCCTCAGTAAATTCCAAAATATTGAAATTCTACCAACCAATTTTTCAGACCACAAAGGTATAAAACTTGAAATAAATTCTACAAAGAAAACAAAAAGGCTCACAAACACATGGAGGCTTAACAACATGCTTCTAAATAATCAATGGATAAATGAACAAATAAAAATGGAGATCAAGGAATATATAGAAACAAATGACAACAACAACACAAAGCCCCAACTTCTGTGGGAAGCAGCGAAAGCAGTCTTAAGAGCAAAGTATATAGCGATCCAGGCACACATGAAGAAGGAAGAACAATCACAAATGAATAGTCTAACATCACAAATATGGAAACTGGAAAAATAAGAACAAATGAGGCCTAAAGTCAGCAGAAGGAGGGACATAATAAAGATCAGAGAAGAAAAAAACAAAATTGAGAAGAATAAAACAATAGCAAAAATCAATGAAACCAAGAGCTGGTTCTTTGAGAAAATAAACAAAATAGATAAGCCTCTAGTCAAACTTATTAAGAGAAAAAGAGAATCAACACAAATCAACAGCATCAGAAATGAGAACGGAATAATCACGACAGACTCCACAGAAATACAAAGAATTATTAAAGACTACTATGAAAACCTATATGCCAACAAGCTGGAAAACCTAGAAGAAATGGACAACTTCCTAGAAAACTACAACCTCCCAAGACTGACCAAGGAAGAAACACAAAAGTTAAACAAACCAATTACGAGCAAAGAAATTGAAATGGTAATCAAAAAACTACCCAAGAACAAAACCCCGGGGCCGGATGGATTTACCTCGGAATTTTATCAGACACACAGAGAAGACATAATACCCATTCTCCTTAAAGTGTTCCAAAAAATAGAAAAAGAGGGAATACTCCCAAACTCATTCTACGAAGCCAACATCACCCTAATACCAAAACCAGGCAAAGACCCCACCAAAAAAGAAAATTGCAGACCAATATCCCTGATGAATGTAGATGCAAAAATACTCAATAAAATATTAGCAAACAGAATTCAACAGTATATCAAAAGGATCATACACCATGACCAAGTGGGATTCATCCCAGGGATGCAAGGATGGTACAACATTCGAAAATCCATCAACATCATCCACCACATCAACAAAAAGAAAGACAAAAACCACATGATCATCTCCATAGATGCTGAAAAAGCATTTGACAAAATACAACATCCATTCATGATAAAAACTCTCAGCAAAATGGGAATAGAGGGCAAGTACCTCAACATAATAAAGGTCATATATGATAAACACACAGCCAGCATTATACTGAACAGCGAGAAGCTGAAAGCATTTTCTCTGAGATTGGGAACCAGACAGGGATGCCCACTCTCCCCACTGTTATTTAACATAGTACTGGAGGTCCTAGCCACAGCAATCAGACAAAACAAAGAAATACAAGGAATCCAGATTGGTAAAGAATTTAAACTGTCACTATTTGCAGATGATATGATATTGTACATAAAAAACCCTAAAGACTCCACTCCAAAACTACTAGAACTGATATCGGAATACAGCAAAGTTGCAGGATACAAGATTAACACACAGAAATCTGTAGCTTTCCTATACACTAACAATGAACCAATAGAAAGAGAAATCAGGAAACAATTCCATTCACAATAGCATCAAAAAGAATAAAATACCTAGGAATAAACCTAACCAAAGAAGTGAAAGACCTATACCCTGAGAACTACAAGTCACTCTTAAGAGAAATTAAAGGGGACACTAACAAATGGAAACTCATCCCATGCTCATGGCTAGGAAGAAGTAATATCATCAAAATGGCCATCTGCCCAAAGCAATTTACAGATTTGATGCAATCCCTATCAAACTACCAGCAACATTCTTCAATGAACTGGAACAAATAATTCAAAAATTCATATGGAAACACCAAAGACCCTGAATAGCCAAAGCAATCCTGAGATAGAAGAAAAAAGTAGGGGGGATCTCACTCCCCACTTCAAGCTCTAATACAAAGCCATAGTAATCAAGACAATTTGGTACTGGCACAAGAACAGAGCCACAGATCAGTGGAACAGATTAGAGACTCCAGAAATTAACCCAAACATATATGGTCAATTAATATTTGATAAAGGAGCCATGGACATACAATGGCAAAATGACAGTCTCTTCAACAGATGGTGCTGGCAAAACTGGACAGCTACATGTAAGAGAATGAAACTGGACCATTGTCTAACCCCATATACAAAGGTAAACTCAAAATGGATCAAAGACCTGAATGTAAGTCATGAAACCATTAAACTCTTGGAAAAAAACATAGGCAAAAACCTCTTAGACATAAACATGAGTGACCTCTTCTTGAACATATCTCCCCGGGCAAGGAAAACAACAGCAAAAATGAGCAAGTGGGACTACATTAAGCTGAAAAGCTTCTGTACAGCGAAAGACACCATCAATGGAACAAAAAGGAACCCTACAGTATGGGAGAATATATTTGAAAATGACAGATCCGATAAAGGCTTGACGTCCAGAATACATAAAGAGCTCACACGCCTCAACAAAGAAAAAACAAATAGCCCAATTATAAAATGGGCAGAGGAACTGAACAGACAGTTCTCTAAAAAAGAAATACAAATGGCCAGCAGACACATGAAAAGATGCTCCACATCGCTAATTATCAGAGAAATGCAAATTAAAACTACAATGAGGTATCACCTCACACCAGTAAGGATGGCTGCCATCCAAAAGACAAACAACAAATGTTGGTGAGGCTGTGGAGAAAGGGGAACCCTCCTACACTGCTGGTGGGAATGTAAATTAGTTCAACCATTGTGGAAAGCAGTATGGAGGTTCATCAAAATGCTCAAAACAGACCTACCATTTGACCCAGGAATTCCACTCCTAGGAATTTACCTTTAAGAACGCAGCAATCAAGTTTGAGAAACACAGATGCACCCCTATGTGTATCGTAGCACTATTTACAATAGCCAAAAATTGGAAGCTACCTAAATGTCCATTGGTTGATGAATGGATAAAGAAGATGTGGTACATATACACAATGGAATACTACTCAGCCATAAGAAGAGGGAAAATCCTACCATTTGCAGCAACATGGATGGAGCTGGAGAGTATTATGCTCAGTGAAATAAGCCAAGAGGAGAAAGAGAAATACCAAATGATTTCACTCATCTGTGGAGTATAAGAACAAAGGAAAAACTGAAGGAACAAAACAGCAGCGGAATTACAGAACCCAAAAATGGACTAACAGGTACCAAAGGGAAAGGAACTGGGGACGATGGGTGGGCAGGGAGGGATAAGGTGGGGGAAGAAGGGGGTATTAAGATTAGCATGCATGGGGGGAGGGAGAAATGGGAGGGAGGGCTGTACAACACAGAGAGGACAAGTAGTGATTCTACAACATTTTGCTATGCTGATGGACAGTGACTGTAATGTGGTTTTTAGGGGGGACTTGGTATAGGGGATAGCTTAGTAAACATAGTATTCTTCCTATAAGTGTAGATTAAAGATTTTAAAAAAATGGAAAAAAAAGAAAGAAAGAAAGAAAGAAAGAAAAGGGGGATTACTCCTTGATAGGATAAAACTATTGGTAAATCAAAGATTAATGCATGCTTTAAATATCCTTAATTTTGATCACTTAAAGAGTGTCAGATGATCGGCTATGGAGGTACTCTTTTCTGATAATATTCCTTTCTCTGAATAAACAAAAAGAAAGCAGTTCCGGTGTGCTGACCTCCAATGAGTTCTACACAGTGGTATAGAGGGCATGTCAAAGTGTGGGCAAAGGGTCTGTTTGTTTCTATGCAGAAGATCAAGGCCTAGCTTGGCTACCCAGAAAATGAACTAAGATACGATATGAGGAGGAGCTTCCGGCATCAGCACTCTCTGGGGGACTTGTGCCGGGGGATGATCATCAAAAAGCCTCCACAGGGATCTGGGCGATGCTGCGGTTGTGGCTGCATCCACCCCACCGTTTCCTGGACTTGCCATTGGAATGAGGAGGGAGATGTCTAGGCTGGCATGTGCATACAGTGAGACAACGAATTTGACTGGATCTGTACTGTTGGAACTCAACCAGGAGTTGGGAGGGGTGCAAGTTGTAGCACTCCAAAATCTCATGACTATAGACTATCTATGGTTAAAAGAACATATGGGATGTGAACAGATCCCAGAAATAGGTTGCTTTAATTTGTCTGATTTCTCTCAGACTGTTCAAGTACAGTTGGACAATATCCATCATATCATAGACAAATTCTCACAAATGCCTAGGGTGCCTAACTGGTTTTCTTGGCTTCATTGGAGATGGCTGGTAATTATAGATTTGCTTAGTTTATGTCACCGTAGTCCTATTATGTTAATATGTGTGCGCAAGTTAGTTAGTAGTTTAAAACCTATACATGCTTAAGGTACTCTACAAGAAGATAAGTCAAAGAAATAATCAATCCTCCCATGTTTTCTTCCATATGCTACCTCTATAGCTTTTCTTCTTCCTTTCTAATTACAACCCTTAAATAGAATTCGTGACTCATATAGAATTTACCGAGCATCATAATTCCTCCAGGTGGTAAAGATACCTCGAGACAAGTGCTGGGCATAGAAGCCCCAGGGCATAAATCTTCAAAGAAGTAAAAAGCTAACCTTTTCAAACAATATGGCTTCTCTCTCACTTACCAACTTTACATTTCCCTGTATGGCCCCGGAAGATGACTGGTTAGCCAGAGACAGGTAAGATTCCTCAAGGGAGGAACAACCTAAGACAGGCACAGTCGCAGGGGGGCCATCAGGTGAGAAATCGGGGATCAACAGTGGTGAGGCTTAGAACCTCACCCCCCCTGTTTTGAGAGAAATCTGCATCCATAGATGTTTTAAGGCCCTTGTCTAGCTTGGACTAACACATAGTCTACAGGCACACACCTGATCATCTACAATTGCTCTCTTACAACACTAAACTATGTTTTCTACCTTTATCTTGCATCTACCTACCACTTCAGCATTTTATTAAAAATAAAAATAATAATAATAATAAAGGGAGAAATGTGGGATCCACATATAAATCAAGTATAAAAATCAAACGAATATTCATATTTGACCTGATTTATAATTCATAATGCGTGATCAAAACCAAAAGTTTCTGTGATGAATGTCCTTGTACTGTTTACCATGTAAGAACTTATTGACTATGTAAGAATTCGTTCACCATTAAGAACTTGTTCGTTATGCTTCAGAAGATTGGAGACTGACGAGAATTAGGCTTGATATGGGTTAATGATTGTGCATTGAGCATTGACCCCCCTATACAGAATTTTATTGTTGTTAACAACCATTTGATCAATAAATATGAGAGATGCCCTCTCAAAAAAAATATATTAGCAGGAATATGAAAGTGTTTTCCAGTTTCTCAAATAAGAAAAAAAAGGTGGTCTTATTTTCACTGATAAACATTAAAAAACTTCTAATTTTTGAAGCAATATCTGGTAAGCAAGAAACTTTGGATTAATTTGCAACATGGGACACATAATACCAAATAGTCTAGGCCTATTTGTCTCAAAATAGATCTAATTTGGTAACTGCTAAAGAATAGTATATTTTCATCCTTTCCTACCATATTTCAAGGCACAAAATGTCTAGGAAGGAATCTGGAGGAGGAGAAATCGTAGGATACATTGGCCTGTCTCTTCCTTACAAATCTTTGCAGATTTCAAATGCTTTAAAAATAATTCACTTGAAAGACAATTGAATATTTAAGGATTGATGCTCTCTCTTAGGAGTTTCAGGATGAGCAAGGATTGGGAATTATACTCTGATACTGACTATGAGACCCCAATTCACGGCTTCTGAGATGTGTTGGGTACAGAAGACGATGACAGATAAACTATCAAATAATCTTGCAGCTGTGAGTGAAAATCTTGTAAACCACATGATCCAGAGAGATTTGATAAAATTCTCAGGATAATATCAGAGTATCAGAAGTGATCAGTTATAGTCTTAGTAGATGAATTTTAAATCTATATCCATCACCTACTCCAAGAGAGGCCCAAAATCTTTTGCTGACTTGGATTGAATTTTAATACATGATTTTACTTCAGAAGACTCGTGTCTCATGAATCCTGCCCTGAACAAGTTTTCCATGATAGCCACAACATGCAGAAAATTGCTGCTGTGTAACTCATCAATATATTGGTCAAAGTCATATTAAAATTGTGTTAGATGCTGATAGCGTTTTGTTTGATGGGAGTGGAGGGAGGCTACATTTTATCTCCCTGTTCTTTCCAAGGACAGTTACAAACTGCTTAGCATACCCGCACGTACTTTACCTCCATGTCCTGAAATAAACATAGTTCTCTTCGAAAATGTATACTTCTACAACCCACAATTCCTCTAAATGGTACAGACATTCAAGACAAGATAAATAGTTTTTGTCTTCTTAGTGACAAAACACAAAGAAGATGGCATCTCAGGATCCATCAGAGCTTCTTAGGGACCTTTATTACTTGCAGAATGTGTTGTTGTTAGCTAAAGTTTATTGTTCTTGAAGCTATTACTTAAATTTTACGAAGAGAGAAATGGTCTATCTATTCCAGTGCCCCTGTTGTTATGTGTGAACTAAATGCTTTATAAATGTATCCCAATAATAAATATCCCATAATGAAGAAACAAGGGACTTTAGGAGATAATACTAAACTTACTGCTTTCAATCCAGGATCCATCATGTTGCCTGTTTTCTACAAGACGAGTTCTTCAACTTGGTGATGATAAGAACAGTGCGAGGTGCTTGTTAGATGCACATAAACTTGGACATCACCCAGGACTTAATGTACAGAATCTCTATGGAAAGAATCTTACAATCTACCTTTTTACTAAGCACAAAGCTCTTATAACCAGGCAATTTAAAAAACACTGAATTATAGGGAAAAAAATGGAGTTCTGAAGATGTGGAATCTGAGAAAGGCATAACGAGAAAGAATCCTTTAATTTCTCCTAAACCAAACTTAACAAAATTAACTTGACTGCTTGTCTTTGGAGGGTAGTGGTGGGCAGAGGATATCAATTGAAGCTTCAGGAGGGTTTTTAAGTTTCTGCCTCGGGAAACCTAAAATCGCCAAGAAATCCAGCAAGCACAGAGCTCTTGCTTCCTGCTTTCGTTTGCACAGGTGCCAACAGGAAACTGCAGTCCCTGGGGATGTCAATCTGGCATCTCTTCGGATCAGCAAATTAAGGAGAAATAAAATCACAAATGAGCAACAAGAAAAAAATCAAAAGTGCTGCTTCCTGCTGAAACCAACTTTGAATGGCATCATTGTAAATGAAAGGTTGGGAAGCTACTATGGGAGAAAATGTCTCCAGGTTCACTAGGAGCTTCCAGTTTGCAACAACCAGGGACTGAAATTAGAAATGGTTGCATTTCACACATACATGATAGACTTTGCCTGATGCTTCCTTGAAATGGCCTGTTTGTCACTTGACATCACTTGGATAAACAGTTGCTTGCTACTTCTATACTGATAAATCCTTTATGCTTGGTTCAGCCAGTTATTTTACTCATTAGAGAAAATAAAGGCTAATTAAAATGGGGATCCATATACTTATTTGGAAAATCGCCTCCTATGGCAGAGAGACTGATGCAAGTTGTGGTGTACGCTCATTTACCTGTGAGGTCCTGCTGTGCAAATACACTTAAGCCAAAGGTGAGATGCTCACATTTTAAGTATTTCTAACAAAAATACTCAGACAAAATATCTTTGCTTCTAATATTCTACGTGACAACCTGAAACCCATTCAATGCTTTAATTTTCATTTCCAAGGGGAAAATGGGCTGGGCATTCCATAATCTGAAAGTCAAAACAAAACAAGAAAAAATGACAGTGAAATTCTAAACACCATCCCTCTTTCTCACACCCCACCTCTCACACACATTAGTAGTTCTGGTGACAGAGCATTCATTTACTAGTCTTAGTGAGTTTGATTTCCTCGAGGAAAAATTTTATTTGCACTTTACAGCTATCATTAACTTCAAAGGATACTGACAGTTCTCAAGTTATTAAGTTAAAAGGAAGCCAAATTTCAGCTGGAGTCACTGCAAATTAATTCTGTCTTATAAGGCCACACTGGGTCATTTCCTGAGCTGATGGTAATAAATAGCCCTTATTCTTATATAAAAACAAATGATTGTAGTATGTAGTAATGTTTTTCTGATTAAAACGTTCAGAAGTAGGCAGGACTTAGACTCAGTGTAAACCGCAGGTCATTTTGTACCAGCCATTCTAGAAACTGCTATTTATTTATCTAGATGGTATACATACAATCTCTCTTTCTTCTTAACTGACATTAACAAAAACAACCAACCAACCAACCAACAAAACCTCATGTTCTTTATGAAAGTGACAAATCCTTCTAATTATTTGCATTTCCCAACATCCTTTGCAGGTCAGGAAGCCAGATGACATTGCCCAATGGGGCAGAAACCAACAGGTGATGGGATTTCTGAGATTTTTTTCTTTCCCTCCATAGGCACCGTATTTTCCTTGCTTGCTTCCTTTCCTTTTTTTCCTGCCTGAGCACACATGGGAAGTGTGAGACACAGTGTCTTGGGGGAAGAAGATGAGATGTATAATTATAGGAATAATACCTTAAAACGACTACACCTTAGAGCTACTAGAACCTAAGCTTCAGAAGGATAGGAATTATATGCGCCCTGTTTTATATGTATCCCTAATGTCTAGAACACGGCTGACACAGAACCAAATGCTTAGAAATAGCTGTTGAGTGAATGAATACATTAATTAATTAGCTAATTAATGAATGTGCCTGTCATGAAGTGAGAGATGTGAAAAGTAGAAGATGAGGGTCAGAGTGATATGAGGAACTCCAGTCTGCCTTATAAATAATTATAAGAATGTTGGCTTTTACCCTGATGAGACAGGGACCCACCGCATGGCTTTTTGCAGCAGGGATCCACTGTTTGACCCAAAGTAGCTCACTGTCTTCTGTACTGAGAACTGATAGGAGAAGGCTAAAACCATGAACCTGGGTGATACCACCGTTGTAGTGAGTGCAGGAACCTCTGAAGATTCTTAAATGCTGGGAGCATGAACCCATAGATCATTGGTCAGACTTGCCTGGCAGTGGTTTACGAGATTATCTGAAAGGTACAAATGCTAGAAGTAGAAACCCTAGTTAGAACCTACTGCCGTCTTCCGGGCCCAAGTGGAGGAGGCCCGGAGCTAGTGTGCCCCAGCAAGGTGGAGCCCCGTGTGCAAACACTATGGGTGGGCTAAGTACTGGGCATGAATATTAAAGGAAACGGTGATGTCCTGGAAGAACCCTATTTTTCTAACCTAAATGAACAAGCTGTACTGGAAAACGTCATTATCTTGGTTAGGATTCCCCCAGAAACAGACTCCAAACCAGGGATCTAAGTACAAGTAGATTATCTGGGAGGTGATGCCAGGAAACACATAGAGGAGGAAGCGGGAGTAAGTCAGGGAAGGGAAGGTGGGCAACAAAGAGTGCATTATCATGCGAGTCACCATGGGGGGAAGCTGGGGAGCTCCGGGACTTGGTATGGGACAAATTCCTGAGAAACAGCCCACAGAAGGGCTTGCAGAAGGTACAGAGATAAAGGACAAGGTGGGACTGGAGCAGCAACAGTGTCTGCTATGTTACTATATTTGAGGAGAAGAAGGGAAATTTGGTTCATGAAAATAGCCCATGATCACTCTTCTCCATGAGAAATGTGCCCATATCACCACAGGCAACTGCACATGATATGTTTCCACATATTAAAACAATTCCAATCGTGGGACAAGTGCCATAATACCCAAATGCCCAGTCGTAAAAGCCGCCTTCACGAGCTGCATCAAGGAGAGAACGGATCTCCCTCCCTTCTTTGGGTAACCTTCAGTGCCTCACGCAATGCTCAAACAGGGTTGGTGATCAATGAATACCTATTAGATCATTTAATTTTAGTTATTCTGGTGTTATAAACATCTTCTGTCAGAGGCAGCAATCACTTCTGTAGGCATTCAAACACTGTTGTGAAATTTTCTCATGCAGTATTAGCAGGTTTGTGCTCTCCATTTTGCCCAATGCTCTTAGAAAAAACGAGATGATTGAATGGGGTTATTGAAATGGAGTCTTTGAATACTAAGCACAAATAATCTAGAGCAGATGAATTGAGGAGTGGGAGTCAGACTCTATTGTGTCCGATTTTAATCCAGCCAGGAAATCAGTCAAAAGTACAAACTGGATCTTTGTTTTCCGTCTGATTACAATGACATGGTAGGGATTCGGGGTATGCTGCTGTGGATTCATCCTTCTCACTGCTCCTGGACTCTTAAAAAGATAAAGAATTCTCCCTTTCATTCTCTAGGCAGGGTCTAAGGCTCAATGCAGTTTTCAGGTCAGAACCAGGTTTCTGCCATTGTCCAAGTTCAGCAACAGCCCAAGAAAAAATTTAGGAAAAAAAAAAAAAGAGCCCTTTGGTGGCTTATAACATTGAGCAGAAATGCAAGATGTTATTCAGATGCCCAAGATAGTAGTAAACGTGTATTCAGCACTGATTTTGGTTCTGGATTCCAAAATACAAGACATTGGGAAGGAAACAGTGAAACTACATCATGTAAAAATCAGTATGCCACAATCCTCCCACCTCATGATGTTCTTGCTGCACAAGGTTCTTGATTAAAAAGTATGTGGCGAAGCACACAGGTTCAGCTGGATGCACTACAGAGCCCAGAACATCCAAACCCTAACGTCGTTATCTCGAGGAGGTAGGAAGGTGAGGCCCTATGCCCACTCTGTTTGTTTTCCTGCTAGTGTCCTACTGCATTTTTTCCCTTAAGTACAAATAACTCCCTCGAGAAAGTTATGGGTAGGTTAAGTCGAGAACTGCAGTCAAGATGGTCTTCTAAATTTGACCATAAGTTTCAAGCAGAAGGTTGATTCTTTTATTTTTTTTTCCAGCTTGAATTTCCAAATTTTCAGACAGCCATATAGAAATTTCACTTTTTTCTGAGTCTTGCTACATGGGGGTGAGATGGTCTGGATGTTTGTGTTATCCCAAATTCCTACATTGAAATCCTGATGCCCCATGTGATGGTATTAGGAGGTACAGCCTTTAGGAGGTGGTAAGGTCATAAGGGTGGAGGCCTCATAAATGGGATCATCGCCCTTACAGACAAGACACCCCAGAGCTCTCTAGCCCCTTCTGTCACGTGAGGACAACGTGAGAAAATGCTGGAAGAGAACCACCCCCAGGAACCATGCTGGTGCTTTGATCCTGGACTTCCAGCCTCCAGAACTGTGAGGAACAAGTTTCTATTGTGTATAAGCTGGCCAGTTTGCAGTATTTTATTATAACAGCCCAAAGGGACTAAGACAATAGCTATGGCTAAAAGGATTATGAATCTGATAAAAAAGAAGCAGACGCAGAGATCACGCTTCATTCAGCAGGATGAGTATAGCGAAGACCTGCCACTTCTGTCCTGAAATGCCCTCAAGCTTGATTTATAGAAATACAGTACAAGATTTGCTTGGAGATCTTTACAAAATTGCTTTTAGCACAGAGTACATCTCATAGGAATACAAATGAAAACTGTTATGCCATTTATTCAGGAGAAAACAAAAGGTGCCATTAGAAACCAGGTAAGGTGCTGGGAAATAACCTGAAGAGGACCATGTGTGGCCTTGCTCTTGTATGATCCAAAGCAAACCTCTTAAATCCTATGTTGTGAAGAATGTACATAAAGATTCATTTTTTTGTTTATTAAGTTTTATACATTCATAAATCTCATTTCAGAGAAGTTACCTTTCAATGTCTTTAAAATGAGCAAAGTCCCACTTAGTCATGTGCCCTGGCTTTTGGACAGCAAAATGCTACTGTTTGTAACACTGAGAATTTTCAAAACCACCACACAATCCTCTTTATAATTATCATCAATACACTAGTCACACTAAATGAGGGAAGAATATACTTCCCAAATCCCAGGGTACTCAAGTCCTCAGCAGCTCTCAGTTTTGAAATGAAAGAGAGAATTTGAAAATTTTCTTGTATGCCAGTTACAAAACAAAACAAAACAGCAAAACATCATTATCAACCAATACATTTTAAATAACCAGAAACAGTTAATTGCAAACACTAAGTCTTCTCCAATTTCTGTAGGTCTCTTCTCCCACCAAGACTATAAAGCAGGTTGGCAAACGAGAAAACAATGAACTTAATGCAGAACACAGATCATCCTATACAAATCAAAGGTTTTATTTCTCAGACGGGTCAGTAGTCTTTAGGAAGTTGCTAACTCCTTGGATCTTCCGTGTCTACATTTATGCAAAACATAGTTGATGAGGAAACATTCGACTTTTCTGGAATCACTCGACTTTTCTGGAATCACACTGGGAAAAACCTCAAAACACATAACCAGGCTCTAGAAATGACATGACGCTACAGAGAAGTAGGACAGACACCAGGCTATACAAGAAAAAGCAAGCATCTTATCTATTTGCTATTCCTTTGCCAGAGGGTATGGCGAACAGACTTTGGTTTTCACCCATTTGCTCTTCCAGGCGGTGCATGCAGGCACGTGTATGCATTTGTTGTTCTCTGAGGTTGGAAAGTCTTCCTGGGCGACAGCAGGAGGAATGTTGGTAGGGGAGAGGAAGGAAAGTCAGAAGTAATTGCTTCCTGCTTACCATTCACTGGGAGTCAAGAAGTTTTGAAAAGGGAACCTTGCCTCTCCTCCCCTTTACTGTTTAATTTGCACAGATCATTAGCAAGTGAAAGGTGCTCTGCAAACAGAACAAAATAGGCTTTCACAAAGACAAATGGTGCTTTACAGGGACTCGAAAAAAAAAAAAACACGCTTAGACCAGAAAATCTCATTATAAATGAATCAATAAGCCACCAGTGATGTGAGACATGTATGATTATTTTGGTTATGGACAACTTTTTGCCTGGTGGGATTCTGGTGTTTGACCTACACTGTATCAACAGGTGTTACTGAAGGAAAAGAATAATATTCTAAAACTACTGAAAAAAATATCTCTACTATCATGCATATAAATGTTAATCAAAATCTTACATGGGAATTTGAACCTCTTATTTCCTCTGGGATTGAGCTCTCAGGTCACTCAATAATGTTTATTATTTATAATGATTTATATGATGCAAACCCTAATGATAAGAAAGAAAAGCCGTTAGAGATGAAATGACAGTACCAGAATGTTGTATTATTTGGAGACAGAATGTGCACACATAGAACTTCGCAAGGTTATTATGCATGTCTTTATCTTGCTGCAATGGAAAGCTGTTAAAAAGTACAGCCTTAAGGAATTTTCTCATTTTTATGTGGTCATATATATTTATGTTATTTAACAGTAATTTCTTATTATATTGTCTTTACAGTAATAGGTATAATGAAATTAGTATAGACAGAAAAACTTTCTGACTCTCTGACTTACTCCTTTTCTGAATCAATAGCATCTAAACACCTCAAAAAAAAAACACAAAACCTTAGTTTCCTGACCACTGGTGAATATTAGGTCCTGAGATCAGGATAAAATTGAATACTCTGCTGCTGCCCAATGAGAGGTGATAGAAAGCCCTGGAAGAAGAGTAAACCACGAATAAAACAAGAAAACTTCCTCTCCTACCATTTTGCTCTGTAGCACATCTTTTAATACTTGCATTGCTAAGTGGGTCTGAAATGAATCATAGTTGAACAACTTCAGAATTTTTTTTAAAGTACTATAGTCTGTCTGTATTTGCTAAAAAATTGTCTGAGCATGAGAATCACCAAGAGTGATAATTATAAGTATGGATTTCCAAGCCTTGATCTTGAGACTTTGGAGTCAATAAGCCTGGGGTGTGACTCAAAAATCATATTTCTAGCCATAAATACAGGTGACAGTGCATATGACAGTTGCTTTTACTGGTGTGATTCAGAAAGAACTTACAGTATTCTCTAAATAGCTAACTTCTTTCTTTTTTTTTAACTTTGCTATCCTAGTGATCCTTTTTTCTCCTTCTTTTTCTTTTTTTTTTAATCGAAGTACAGTTAACACATCCTTTCTCCTCCTTGTTCCCTCCTATTCTTACTTATTTGTATGAAAGTGAACAATAATTTCAGAATGCCCTATGCATGGCAGGCACATACTCGGCACTGGGGTATCCTGACAGTGAATTTGTACCCAACTCTTGTTTTCCAGACTGTGCATTGCCTGTTAAGAGAATAATAAAAATTTATAAAAATAACATTCATAACTGCATTGTTATCAACAGTGATAAAAGTCCATTTCTCCAAAATTCTCCCGATTTGAACAGTAGCTGTTAGGGACTATAACAATGACATTCCCCAGCTTGTCTATCCTAGAAGACAGAAGGGAAAATTAGATGGCATTTAGTGGAAACCTTACTTACATTTTGGAAAAGGGTCCAGAACCTTTTTCTTGCTCTATGGGAAATGAGCTACATGTTCCAGATTCTTCAGGAGTTGGCAAGATGAAGAGACAATAGAAATAGAAAAAACAACCAACCAACCAAACCAGTGTAGCCAGTGGCTCCCAATCTTCAGTCACTTCCTGGGAGAAGCTATATATTGCTTTTAGTTTCTGCCTTCCTATTTTTTTCTGTTTCATAAAATGAGAAGTGATGACTTCCTATGACCTCCTGTATTTTATACACAATTGATACCAGGAATGACAATGCTAATCCTTTGATTTGAATGTTTAAGACCTGTGCTGGAGCATAAGTGTTACTAGCTCTTGCATTGGGAGGTACATGTTAGTCTAAAATGGTTAACAGGCTTAACAGGGCAGCTATATTTGAAGCCAGGATTTCATCTCCGAGTTAACATTTGTTTGAAGGTTGAACTGAAAAGGAGTGGAGAAGAAAGACTAAAGGCAATTATTTGCCCTGTTGCCAATGTATCATGTGACTTCAGCCAAAATTCAAAATCTTGATAGGAGGAATTAAAAAAACAAAACAAAATGACAACACAGACATGGATGGGCTCTCTGTTAGGTAAAACAAATTAAAAACTGAGCTCTCTGAATATGCCCATCATCTTCAAAAGTAACCGGTTCATTTCTAAGACATAACAAGCTGACCAATGTTAGTAGTCTGTATCTGGAAAAATCACATATAAAATGTTCAAAGGCAGAAAAAGTACCAGTTTCAACTGAGCTCTTATTTCACAAAAAGAAGAGGATATATTTTTGTACAACTACTGAGGGCAAGGAGGTTAATTTATATTTATTATCCCCAATAATCCTTTAAGACAAGTTCTACAGATAAGGAGGCTAAGATTCAGAGGAGTTAAATCACCTGCCCTCATTAAAAAAGCTGGGAGATAGAGGAATATGAACTCAGCTCTGTCTCACTCTGAAATCTATGTACTTTCCACTAGGAATTTTTTCAAGCCTTTAAAGTAGAAAGAAGATAGTTCTCATCATTAAGGTGTGAATTACTTATTTCATCAATTCTAAACCGTGCATTTTTTTCCCCCACATTTTAATGGCTCTGAAATTAGGCAGCTTCTTAAAGTAGCTGTCAGCCAGGTGCCATTAGGATGCAATCATCATTGCCTGCATATGAACTTCAAAATGTCCAGAGTGGGTGACTTAGGAGAAAACCTCAGAGACATCAGTGAAGGGTCCTTCTAGCAAAACCCCATCACCAATGCATACTGTGTGGGGAAAAAAAAGGTGGACTATGACCATTCTCAGTCACTAAGCTATTCAGAATCAGATTCTGATCATGAAAAACTATTGAGAATTCCTTAAACAGTTTAACTTGTTTTCCTTGTTATGAATATACAAGAATGATTAAAAAAATTATGCTTAAGTAAGTCTCAAAGAGTTATTTGAAAATATGCTTTAAAAGGTAATGCTTTTTCTTTCCTTGTGGCATTTGAAGTAATTATATTCAACTAGATGAATCAATTAACCAGACCATTTAAATCCTTTAAATACAGAGCGTTTGGGGAGAGATGCTACTACGCTTGTTAAAGCTTTTGGTACCCACTGATGGTTAGGACATAGCAAGCACCCAGCTCCCTAGAGACCACACGGCCTTTCTCAAGTCCACCCCTTCCGAGGTCCCTCCTGAAAGGTGGGTGGAGAGAAGAGGCCAAGGAGAGAATCTCTGGCATGTGCAGCTCTGTGTGAGGAATGGCTCTGTCCCTCCCTCTCTCTAGGGGGAAGTGTTCCAATCACATTGACGTTATCTGTGGACTTCAGCCCATTTTTTTTTATTGTTGTTTTGACAAAAACATGGATTTATGGAACAGCTGAGGCCACCCGTCCAGTGCATTTTGCTGGTGAGCCCTAATTACCCAATTCCAGCTGAGCTCTGCTGGGAGTTCTCTCTCCTGAAATCTGTCTCTCTCCCTCAGCAGCCTATGAAACAAGGACTGGTTCTAGGTTCTGTTCTGTTTTGGGCCAAAGCCCTTGGGTTCCTATCCTGGGTTGTTAAGGTGTTTGCGAACACATAAATGATAATGGGCCAGGTTTCCTGCAGAAGTCGGGCCTCTCCCCAGGAGCAAGTGTTACCTCCACCCAGTAACTCCTTAGGAACCTAGTGAGCCCTTCATGTTTGCCCCAGCAACTGGCCCTGGAGGCCAAGTAATGGGATGTTAGACAATATCAAGACAAAGGTCCCATTTTCCAGATGAAAAACAGAGACCCAGGTACACTAAATGACGTCTTCAAGATTCTTAGGAAATGACATGGCCAGACCATCTACTTGTCCTACCTGCCTCTCTGCCTCCTTCAACAGATAGGTGGAGAAGCAGTGGTTAATAAAACACAGTCCCTGGTGAAGGGGAACTAACAGTCTATGGGGAGCAGTGCAGATAAGTAAATAGGGAATTATAACATTCTGTAAACGGTTATCTGGAGATGTACATTCAGGAGCACCATACATGTCATCTGAAATGCTCAGGAATCCTTTCCTGGAGGGAGTGGCATCTAAGCTAACATCTGAACGATGCTTTAGAGCAGTGATTCTCATCTGGGGGTGGGGGTTACCCATGGGATATCTGGGAATATCTGAGCACAACAGAGGCTGGGGGGCAGATGGTACTCCTGGCATCTGGTAGTAGAGGTGAGACATGCTGCTAGACACCCTACAGGGCACAGGCTGGCACAGGACCCACAGTGAGGAGTCATCCCACTTACAGGGAAACAAAGCTGCTGAGGTTGGGAACTTTGCTGTAGAGTCAGCTGGCCAACTGGCATGTGCCTGTGGGTATGTGTACATGTGTGTGTGTAAAACAGGTGAGATGTACATACGTGGGAAGAGGTAGTTTACACTCGTCAGCACTTTCACTGCAATAAATGTTAAAAACACACAAACAAAATCTCCTAACAGGTGGATAGTTCCTGGAAGCTACAGTGCAATTGAGGTACATTACCCCATTAAATCTGTCAGTAATGAGAGAGCTAAGTACTCATAGTCCCATTTTTCAGATAAAGAAACTGAGACTCAAGGAAAAGAAGGGGCAAAACTCAGCCAGAAATGCCAGCATTGTTATTCTGTATAATAGCAATAAAAGACCAATGCTTTCTCGTGTGCTAGGGATTGCGCTAGGCACTTCGCATGTATTCACATATTTGGTTTCACTATTCCCACTTGGGCATATGAAGAAACCAAGGTCCAGAAAGATCAGTAACGTCATCGCTGAGTCAGTTTCGCTGAAGCTGGTACAGGTACTCTCATTCCAGAGTTCAAGCCCTTAATCTCAACACTATACCTTTTTTCTGTTCACCGTATTACACTTGGTGGTACTTACTAAGCGCTGGCATTTACTTCCAAGTCTGCCAACATGACAGGCACTTTGTGCTTTTCACTTCTCTTACTTGGGTTGCTATTACAATGTTTGTATAGTCCCCTCTTGCTACTAAGTGATTACCAAACATGACGGGTCAAAATACCACTCCCATGCTAACAGCAGACCTGCTTGGTCACCACCTCTAATAAATAATCATTTCCTAATGTGTTAGATGTAGGTTATTGCAAAACTCATCCTCAAAATATCTCCCATTGGCTAGAATGGTTAATACTGATGTCTAGAAGTAGGAGAGCTTGATCACTTCTTGTCAAAATTCATAAGCTTTCACTTCCAAGCAGAAGTTCCTGACTTTTATGTAGTCTTCTGTGCTTTTTACCCTCATGTCCCTTATCCTTGGAGTCACACACTAATTTCTGAGAAGGGGGTGGACCAAATATTAATCTTCCCATTTTACCCATGAGCCTGAAATCCAGAGAGTTTATGTGACTTGTCCAAGGTCAAGTAGCTAGCTAAAGGCAGAGCTGTTGAGCCTAGTTTACAGTATACCACGCCAAGATATACAACTTTGTTTTCAGATCCCGGAAGTCACCTCTTGAGCCATTCTATCCTCTTTAAAATCAAATGTTCTTGTGAAGGTCCATGTAGGTACCCAATATGCACATGTCGTTACATTTTTAAGGGACTTTTTCTTGTTGTTTATCATTAAAATCCATAATGAAGTCAATATTCTGGAACTGATCTTTTCCCAATGACTTCAGGGGAGCCACATAGCCCAGGATGGCTGTCTTCTAATATCTCAGCAAATGAACTGGTTTGGTGACCTTATTAACACCTGGGCAGCACATTTGCTGTTCTGAAAGAGTTGACGCTTTGTAGATTAAGCAGAGGTTATCGGCCATAGATCACGGAAAACTGTCAAAGCTGATGAATGGTGAGCCTATGGAGGCTTCACCAAGAAAGATGGCTTGCATGCAATCCGTCCTCCCCAAGGATCAAAGGTTTTGCTTACATTTGTTTTAAGTTGGTTTCATGGGGTTTGTTATACAAGCGCCACAGAAATGTAAAAACAACTGGTTTTAGTAATGCCACAGTTTGCTATAATTGGTGAGAAATTTAAAGAATTCATAGGTGATATCCTAAGCCAGGGGAAAAACCTGATGGGGTCAAGAGGTATATTCCTTTCTTTTAAAAGATAACGTTGCAATGAACATTTTTTAGTAATTAAAATAATATGTTTAAATATATTTATGCTCATATATGAGCTCCATTTATTCTTTTAACTGTTTAAGTGAAGATAAGAGATAAATAACTATAAGAAAAAAAATGGACTGTAGCCCCTTGGACCTCTCTCTTATATCAGCTTTCTTCTTACCTCCCTTCTCTTTTCAGTAATTAGAGAAAAGGTTCAGAAAATAATACTAAAACGTAGGAAGAGAGGAAGAGAAAGAAACTCTGGTCAACCAAAGGCTAATAGATGTTTACAGGCCCTCTTTCAGGATGCTCAAGAATGAATTTTCAGTAATTTTAGGATTTCTAACCCAAATGTAAAGGTGATAGCAAAGCTCTTTAACTTTAAAAAATTTAAAGCCACACTTTGTACCACTGAAATTTCCTACATTGTATTGCTTTATAAAAGTCAGGGTTTATTTTTTAACTTCAGGGGACTTAGGAATGAAGCAGTAAATAAGCCCTATCTGTAGACCACTTTGGAAAGAATTTAAACAGGCTTGCTGAAAACCCATATGTGAAATGATTACTGTATACATTAGTCATGAATCACCATACTGTACATGCGGCTGAAGTTTCACTGTGGCTCATGCACACACACTTAGCTGAACATGTTTATAAATACCTTAGGGGACACTCTGGAACCCTTTTTAAAATGTGGGGTCTTTGGGAACAAGTTGACACTAATGGAACTCCTGGGACATCAGGGCTAAAATGAAACAGCCTACAGTAATAGCCATTTTTGGCATTCTGCTTGTTTTCATAATTTAAGTAAACTGCACTCCATGAAATTAATTTACCAGACATATCACACAAAAAAAACCCTCTTTGTTCCAGCAGACAATTTTGAGAAAATGTTGAAGGAACACCGTGTAAAACTTGGGCTTCACTCACATTGTGGGGCCCATCGTCACCACCCATGCATCCACCCGCCCACTGACATCTATGAAGGAAGCACTGCATTTTCCAGTAAGGGAATGAGAAGCATTGGGGAATTTTTCCTCTAGGTGAAGTCTGCATTGTTTTCTCCAGCATAACTCATATGCTTCCAATAAAGCCTTTCAAAAATATGACTTGTTTGTGTAACACAAAAGGTCACAGATGGAAGAAGGGGGAAAGAGAACTAACTTTTATAAGGTTGATTCACTGTCTAGTAGTCAGTGCACATTTAATGGTTGTGTTTTTATTACATGATGGCCACCTTACAATTAGCTATGTTAAAATGGGGTAGTATTAATAACTTAAGCTCTGTAACATAGTAGATTACCCCAGGAACCCTCCAGCAACTTCATAGAGTACGAACTGCTTTTTAGTTCCATGTTATAGACGCGGACACTGAGGCACAGGGAAATGAGTGTCCAAGGGCTTAAGTTTCCACAGTAGATGATAGAGTTGCAATGTGAAGTTGGGTGTTCTGGCTCCATGACCTGTGCTCTCCACAGCTACCCACTGATTCTCTCTGATTGGTGATACTTGATGGTGCTTATTCTTTATATAAGCTTTAGGTTCCCTCAGAAGCACTCACTTATTTTTTATACCTTGGACGTTTCCACCATGTGAGACAGGTTAAAAGGTCAGTTTCATTGTACACTTCACTGGGTAGAAGACTGTCCTGTTGGATCCTATTTGTGAGCCCAGTATTTATATCTGTCTCCCAATATGTCTCAAAGCATTCATTTTATGAACCATATTTAGTTTCATATAAAAACTAATTGCACAAGCACACTCTTAACAACATCACCTGGCCTTCTGAGCTCTATTCTGATAATACACAGAGCTCTCCCAGGTACCATCACATCACTGTTACTTCACTGAATTATTATTGCCTGAAATTATGTTTTATTATTTATTCATTTGTTCATTTTCAGGCTCCATCTGCCCTTCCTCAGATGTTAGCTTGGTAAGGACAGAGACATCATTCTGTCTTGGTCACCCCATCCCCAATACATACAGCTCAGTTTTAAATCATAATAAAATCTGTAGAAAGAATAAATGAATATATTCCTTGATTTTTTCCACAGACTATCAGAGCAGGAGGAGTTTAGAAACCAACTGGATTCTGTCATTTCATAGATGGAAGGACCATAGCTTGATAGGTAAAGAACACAAGAGCCAAATCTAATTTTTTATTTCAACTCTGGGATCTTGCATACATACAAGATATGCATTCAATACACATGTAGGTTTAAACTATGGCAAAGCCAATGCTAGATCAAGCCTTCCAACTTAAAGATTGAAGCTAATTCCATAAGTATGTTTTCTATTTTTCACAGGAACATGACATCTTTTCATCTTTTCAATCAGGATTTCCTCTCTTATCTGAGAGATTTTCTTTATTTATTTTAAAAATAGCACGCCACTTACTTTTTAACGGCTACAACAAAGCAGAATGCTTGAACTAGGCAACCTAACCTTGGCCAAACCAAATATTATCTTCATTCCAGAACTTGATATTAACTTGACAGGAGACTTTTCTGATAGGTTATAGTTTGTCCCTTCCAATTAACAGAAGTAAAACTCTTTTACTGAAGAGTTTAATACAAAATACTATAGGCTCTCTAGAGTTACACCACATTTTGTGTTTATAATCTTATTAATGTTTATTGTTTTATTAATGACATAAAGATGATCAAAATAAAACTACAGAGTTCAGGACAGTCAGGAATCCTATGTTCCAACATTATCTTGCCCACTGGTAACTGAGTGTCCTGAAATGGATACTATTCCAATTTTGTAAAGTTGAACATTCCTGAGCATGTGCGTACCTACAGATTTATGTTTCCATTCCAACCTTAGCAATGTTTTGAAGTGGGTAGGATCTTAATCTCTACTTTGGAATTTATTATATCAGCTACAGTGAAATGAGTAGAATTAGCATGTTCTCTTTGACCCAATAGAAGCATAATAAAGCAGGTATTTGGAACAAGCAGGCATGAGTAATAACCCCAGGAGACTTACCAAGAAAAGGACCAGAGTTATTGGCATACTTTGGTGGCTTAATTTTCACATAGGGCCGTATTTCCCAGCACCCCATATCAGCTATGGATGGGCCCCCTGTGTATGTTTGAGGTGCCCCAGGGGGAGTACCTAACTTAAAAATAAGTCGTATTAGATTTCTTAGGCTTAATAGATACATCAGATATTAAAATAATTGATAAGTATGTTTTACCACAATTAACAGTAATAATAATAAAATTGGTTCATCACAGTGTTTCATTTACAAATGAAGCCACCCAATTAATTCCCTAAAACGATTACCTTTTTAAAAGCAGTAAACCAGTTACTTTAGATTACTGAAAAAAAGCAATTCAAACTAAAATAGCCAGGGGCTGGCCCTAGGGTGACTTGTTTAACAAATAGCTTTAAGTTAAAAGTTAATTAAGCACCCTTTTTCTCCCTAAATGGAAGTCCTTTAAAGAGCAGCAAAGTTAACTTAGAAATTTGTCAAAAGTAAAATTTTAATTAAGCCACACTGTTTTAAATGCAGATATGGAAATCAACTACACAAAGATAATATACTTACAAATATTTTTCCATTAGTTAAGTTTTTTCAGCATTAATACTGTAGGCATTCCACCTTGAAGAATGATGATGTATGTCACATGAGCTTTATGCTAATTATAGCCTCTAAAATTCTTTTAATTATGACTTCAGGTGACTGTTGACCACTACTTGATTTCAATGGAAAGGGAGATACAGGCTGTAAGGTTGGACATATGGAAGAGAAATCATCAGTATCAAAAGTGGAGACTTTTTCAAAAATCGTACAAAGAAGTCATTGGAAAATAGCCAATCCCATAGAATATGTAACCCTGAATGTATGAAAAAAACATTGTTTTAACACCCTAGAATTCTTAGTGAGGGGCACATAGATGAATGGCAATAAAAATAAGAATGATGACATGTATATCTAACTGTTAAGGGGACCAATTTAGAAACCAAAATTCATGGTGGCCAAAAAAGCTATTAAATTCACTCTTGCCATTGGTAACCTCAAAATCTGTTTTCTGAAACTGTCAAATCTCTCCTGACCATTATCCATCCTTATCTTAACTCACAGGAAGATTTTCTCAGGGTTCAAAGTATTTGTAAGTTTATTTTGCTATCTCCAATTTCCATTTTCTAAGATCAAGAGTTCATGGACTTTTAGTAAATACAACTCAACATCCCACAGTTTCCTGAGAGCTTAAAACGTTCAACAGATAATACTTAGAAAGATAAGAATACATAGCTCTATGTGCAAGAACACTGCATTATATCAGAACATACTACATTCAACAATTTAATGTAAATTAGGTTTAACTTATATCCTATGCAAAGGGGTCTGTTCCAGGTAGTATCAAAAATTATAACTTGCTTACATAACAATATAGTCCAGGAACAAAAACTCCCTGTTACAAAATCCTTCAGTATGGAAATTTGGGAGCATTTAACTCAACCTCTTGAGCTGTGTTTTATAATTGACATAGGTTAGTGAGATCAATGAGCCCATTGCATAGATGGAGGCCTGGCAATGGCAAGATGAGACTGGATCAGTCAGTAGAGGGCAGATTCCTTCTCCACCAACTGCTTTTTCTAGTGCCACATTACCAACCTAGTCTTTATAAAGATCTCCCAGCTACATGCCTCTAGCTACAATCGTAGAGGCACAAAGGAAATAGGTAACAGTCCTCACCATCAAAAAGCTACAATATCATCTCTATCATGGTCATTTTAAGCAATTTGCAACTATCCTTAAAACTACACATCTTAAAAAGTGCACCAACATTTTTGAAGGAGTTTGTTTTTTCCCTGAAAACTGTGTTTGTGTTTTCCAACTCTCACTTCCCTACCATTTTCTGAATATAATGGACAGATTGTATTGTATATTTTCTGTCTCAGATACTTTCCTGCACACTTTACAAGAAGATCTTGAGAAATGTTTTCTCTTCACCACTCTTTCCCTGTCTAATTTCACTTGCATTTGGAAATAATCACCCTTCCTTCCAGCAGACACAACTCCAAGTTAATTTTGTTGTTGTCATGTTCTTGCTGCGGTAGGAGGGAAAGAAAGCAAATTAAAGTGGCATCCAGTCTCTTGCTATAGGTGTTTGCTAAACTTATGGCAATATTTAAATGTTTGTTGAATTACCTGACATTCCTCATAAAAAACCCTAGAAACCAAAATATTTTTGGAATATTAAGGACCACAGGAAAACAAGCCTTTATTTTCTTTCTTAACGTTGACTGGTTTTTGGACAGGAGCATCTTGCATACTTCAATGTTAGGCCATGCCTCCCTCCCTCATTAAAAAGACCCAGGCTTATCAAGAAATGAGGGAGTGCAGGAACTCGGTCTTGGCTCCATACTTTAAAAATTATTTAATGACCTAAGTAAGCTCATACATTTATGTCCTTTAAAATTAAGCAGTGTGTTCTGTGAAAACTCCCCCACCCTTGTCTCCCATTTCTCAACCCCGAACAGGTAACCAGTTTGTTTACAACAAAAAACAAAAACAAAAATACGCTTCCGAGGTGGTTTTACAGCATCATGCAAGGAAATATGAATCTATTTGCCATGCTATTTATTTTCTCTAACACAAAAAAGTGGCTTGTGCCACTTAAATAATGAATCTATACACACACATATACACCTCCCCCCCCATACCACCACCTTGCAGATAAAACTAGAGCGTTATCAGTGAACCTGAAGCCTGTATAGCCTCCCCAGGTATGACCCTGCACCCCAAGGTTGCATATCTTTTGACTTTCATCACCACTGCTTAGTTTCAGTAGTTCTCAAGCCTTAGATCAATGAAATGACAGTGTATGCTTTCTGTCTGCTTTTTTGTACCAACTTAACATGTATGACCTCATTTAAGTATTAAACTAAGTCCACAATAGGGCCAATACCATCTCTATTTTACACATCACACACCCAAAAAAGAAGTTCAACATGGTTGAGAAATAAACCACATCACAGCACTAGTATTGTAGCTGGCATTAAAACCCAGGTCTCTCCAACATTAAACCTATGTTATTACTGGGCAAATATAGTCTTAAAGTCTTTCTCTCCTAGCCCCTCAATTTTTGGAATTATTACAGAAGAGTGACTTTGGCCTGGTCTCCCCTGCCTTGCTATCTTTCTTCTTTTCACCATCTATCCAACTTTTGAACGATTTAGTGATCCCACCCCTCTGCCATGCACTGCAGATAGGATCAAAATCAGTTAGGAGTTTTATTTTTAAAAAACTGGTCTTCCTGGCAGATTCACCCCTATGTTTATTGCAGCATTATTTACAATAGCCAAGACATGGAAGTAACCTAAGTGTCCATCAGTAGATGAATGGATAAAGAAGATGTGGTACATATACACAATGGAATACTGTTCAGCCATAAGAAAGAAACAAATCCTACCATTTGCAACAACATGGATGGACTAGAGGGTAGTATGCTCAGTGAAATAAGCCAAGCGGAGAAAGAGAAATACCAAACGATTTCCCTGATTCGTGGAGTATAACAATGAAGCAAAACTGAAGGAACAAAACAGCAGCAGACACAAATTCTAAGAAGGCACTAGCCATTACCAAAGGGGAGGGGTGGGGGAGGGCAGGTGGGGATGGAGGGAGAAGGGGATTGAGGCATATTATGATTAGTACACATGGTGTAGGGGGGATCATGGGGAAGACAGTGTAGCACAGAGAAGACAAGTAGTGATTCTGTGGCATCTTACTACACTGATGGACAGTGACTGCAGTGGGATATGGGAGGAGACTTGATAATATGGGTAAATGTAGTAACCACAGTGTTTTTCATGTGAAGCCTTCAAAAGAGTGTATATCAATGATACCTTAAAGAAAAAAAAAACAAAAAACTGGTCTTCCTGGGACTTCCCTACCTAGACATTTTCCCCCTGTTTCAGTTTGGATTTTGAAGAGTAAACCTAGTTTTCATTTTTATTTCTTAGCTTTACGATGGCACATTCTAAATTTTGAATATTTTTTCTTTAACCGAACTGTTTCCAATTATTAAATAAAGTTAGCCAATTAACTACCAACTCTGTTCCATTTATTTCCCCAGGAATAGAGAGAGCAAATATCCTGATTTTTTAAAGGTCTTTAGGGAAACATAGCAGATAGGCATATCTGGGGATATGGGAAGACATATTATTAGGTGCAAGGCTCAAGTTTGAATCCTCAGCTGCAGCACAACAGGGAAGGGGTACCAGGTGCAAAAGAGCACAAGTCACATCTGGCAGTGAGTGAAATGCCCTGTACCTTGACCGTGGCGGTGGCCTCACAGCTGTATACCCTTGTCCAAAGGCATTGATTTGTATAGTTTCAACAGATGCAGTTTGTAGTACATGAGTTATACCTCAGTAAAGCAGACTATAAAAAGGGAAATTGGAAGAGAACAGAACTGGCTTGACTTTGGTACATTCCCCTCCTCTACCATCTCTTACTTTCTCCCTGGGGTTTCTCCCTGCCACATGACCACTGAGCAAGGGTTCCGGGCTTCTAGAACTGCTCAGTCCTTCTCCCCATCTGCCACACTTCACTTCCCTATGCCCTCAATTTAGGGATCCCCAAAGAAATTACTGCTATTTCCCCTTTTGAAAGATATCGTCTCCTCTCATCACCCTATGGCTTTTACAATTAAAATATGCCCAAAGTATAAAGACACAAAACCCTTTTCATTTATAGGAGGAATCGGTAAAAGAAAACAGAAAGTAATTTTAGTTCTCACGAGTTTGTCATTTCCTGTTGCCTATCTCTAGGTCGCCTAGGAAATGAAGTTCAGAATGACAGACTCTTTGTTCATCGCTAAAGATGGGAGTTCTCCACATGGAGTCCAAATACCGGATTCACAATGCCTGTTTTTGAAGAAAAGTTGTCATTACTTTCACATGTGACTCACTAGTAAACACGTGGACAGCCACTCTGGGGACTCAGTCTTCTCACTTACAAATGCAGATTCCAGAATGATCTATAATGTCTTGCACTAAAATTTAAAAAAAAATCCTAAAGAAAACACTGTGATCACAAAACATAATTTCTTTGTCCAGCAATTCAAGGTTATATGATCTAAGATTCCATTCATCCAGCATAGTATTTGGTATAGGAAAGTTAATATAGATATATATTCTAAAAATTTCAATGCAATGTTAATGTACATCTATATCAGTTTTGTCTTTTTATGGTATTTGAACAGTGTTAATCCAAATGTGGTACACTTCCTGATCAAACCAGAAGTTTATCATTTAGTTAATATTTTTATTTCTGCTTATGAAATACATTATTAAGATATAAAATTTGATTTAAAATATATCTTGTTTTACTGTATTGTATCAGTGACATATATGAAAAGCCATTTATGTGAAATATCACTTTTTTGGTTTGTTTTCAATAGTCCTCTTTTTTTTTTTTCCCCCAGTGGTAACCATGGTCCAGGTCCTTCAGAGAGAGAATCTTCCTTAATCTTTAAAAAATTCTATGACATAGGTTTTATTATTATCACCATTTTATGATTAAGAAAGCCAAGTTAACTGAGGCTTCTTAGGGTCCAAGGTCACAGGTTTTAGGCTTTGAAGCCAAATCCTAGTCTAATTCCTAGAATTAGACCATCGTTTGAGAAGCTCTCATCTTCTACTAATATTCTCCCAGGAAAATCCACCTCTAATTGTTTTTGATTTCTATATCAGGAAGCAGAACCCAGTCAATGGCATATACAGCCATTTATTAAACTGGAGAAGGGAAATCTGGACTGGGGAAGAAGGAGAAAGTGGCAAATTCAAGAAGCTGACTCAGTTCAAATTCAAGATGCGTATTGATGTGCAGTGTCATTAGACACAATCATTAAACATTTCCAAGCTTCAGTTTTGTTTCTAAATTGGGATTATTGGGCAATTTGATCTCTAACATATACATCAGCAGCACAAAATAAGCAACATCCCATTTAGCTTAACACATCACATGGGAAAATGACTTTGTCTCTGTATACTGATATTCTATCACAGCCTTAAAGAATATTCATTTCATATAAATGCAAGGCATTTTGTTCAGAAAATAAGATTCCTTTGAAAGACATCTCTATCAAAGTCTCATTCATAACTAGTTCCCAGAAATCTGTATCAAACATTTGGCTGATACACTTTTGCTGATATCTTATGACATTTAAGTCATGCCATCTACTCAGCAATAAGACACAAGGACAGCCATGATGCATTTCCCAACACAGACAAATTCACTGACTGTAGGTCAACTGAACCCGTCTAATTAGCAGGAATTTAATTATTGCTAACCAGAACTGGCTATATAAATTGTGAGGCCAGGTGCAAGATGAACAAAAGGGTTCCCTGGTTCAAAAATCGTTAAGAAGCTCAAGACGGAGACAATCATGCATAGGGGGCGCTACTGAGCACGGGACTGCGGGTGATTATCCAGGCTGCACACCCATGAAAGGGCCTTGGTGCCAATAAAGCAAAGAAAGGAGAACGTGAAATTGACTTGAGTCAAATTCCCTACGGAGTATAATAATTATGTTGCAAAACTAATTTGATCACTTTATCATACAATTTTAAGATAATATAGTAAGGTTGTGAAAGTTTTTATTTGCAATTTTGCATTTACATTTCAATGAAGTTGTACGTTTGGAATGTAATCCTCACTTCCGCTTTGGTTTCTCATATGTGACTCTTGGCCAAAAAAGCAAAAGCAATCACATGCTGACAATTAAACCTAATGAGTGAATTCCAGTGTAATTATATTTTGGTGTCTCTTTTACAGGCTTCTTTCCTAAATATTAGGCCCTAAGTAAAGGGCCTTCAAGTCATCCTCCTTACATGACAGCTCCCTTATCTCATTGGCAGAAGAAAAACTGGACAAAACTTTGGTAGTTTATTTGTCATAAACTAGGAATATTTTAAATGCATATGCCCTGGGACCCACCTCTGTGCATGCATCTTATAGATACAGGTTTATAAAAGGACAATCATATACAAACAAAGATACTATTACAACATTGTTATTATAGCACAAGATTGGAAAAAATTCTAAACATCGATCAAGAGAGGACTTGTTAATTAATTATGGTATATCCATAAAGTAGAAATCTATACATCAATTACAAACCTTGATCTATTCTAACATAACAATGTGTCCAAGATACATACCGAAAAACAACTTGTAGACAAGTATCTACAGATATTCATTGTTAAATATGAAAAAATAGATATGCAATTATTTATTTACATACATATATGCTCATTATTTTTTAAAAATAGATACCATGTTATTATTCATAATGAAAATAATCATTAGTTAATTTTAAATGCTTCTTCAAGAAGACAGGAGCTTTTCCAAGCTGAATAGTCCAGTTAATCCTCAGGGCAACCCTGTGACACAGGTGTTATAATCATCCTCATATTGCAAAGGAGGAAATGAGAAAACTGAGAAACAGTGAGGGCCAATGACATGTTAAAGGTCACACAGCTGGTGGGTGAGGCCCAGGAATTAGGCTCCCGTCCTTTCACTCATAACTCTGAGCTGTACTACCTCTCACGTGTGCAATATTAGGGAAAGTACACCTGTGTTTGGATTTGCACAGAAAATGTCTGGATGTACACATGGGACCTCTTAATAGTGATTGCCTCTGGTGATGGATGAGGAATGAGGGCTTTATATTTCACACTCGGTGGACCTTTTAATTTTTTACATTGAAAATTGAAAATGTACCCACAAAGATGCATGGACACTGAGAGTGACTGGTGACCATGGGGGAGGGCTTGGGGTGGGTGGATGAAATAGGTGAAGGGGATAAAAAGGCACAAAATCTCAATTATAATAGAAATTAGTCACATGGATGAAAGTACAATATAGAGAAGATAGTCATTGGTTCTGTAACAGCTTTCTATGTTGATAGTAACTACACTAGTTAGGGTGAGCATTTAATAAGCTACGTAACTATTGAATCACTATGCTGTATACTTGAAACCAATATATCACATACCAACTGTATTTCAATAAAAAAATATAAAAACAAAAAGAGAAAATGTACCCCTAAATATATGTTTTAATGTACAATTTGTAGAACATGTCTGGTTTTCTATCCTAAAACATCAGCTGCAGAAACGTTGAAGTTCTATGAGAGAAGAGCTCCCGTCTTTGAGTTCTAAACATTGAGATTACGTGGAATTAAAAACATGTGAAGATTCTGCAATTTACTCAGTACTTAGGTTCTTCCAGTACATAAGATCAACTTTTTACTGCTTTGTAGAGTAGGCAATTTCATAAAATACACATCAAAAGCACCCAAATACCTAGTCATTTAGCTGTTTGGTACATTTATGCATTCTGTCATATAATGTGAGCAAAATACAGCTGATTCTGATCAGGCTGCTGTTTATAATTTAAGACAGGGACCTCTAAATGACTCCTTTTTGGGAAAGGTCAGGCACCAACATGTTTTACCAAATAAAACTCAGGTTTGAAAAATATGTCTTCTAAACTGCTTTTTACTACCTGGGCTGTAATAAGTTTTACAAGATTTCTTTGTTAAATTGCCCTGACCATTTCCATTTCCAGTGCTTCAGTCACATTAACAGAAGGTTCAGTTCACAAATAGTAAACTATGTCATTGCACTGCATTTGGGTTTCAGAAATAGATCACACAATGGACAAACGCACAAGACATGTTTGGCATTCCAATTCATGTTTGGCTTGGCATATATCATTGGGGCAGAACAAGACGCCCTACCACAAACGGAAATATCTCATTGCTCAGGAAATAAAATACTTCTTCAATAAAGACTTGATGCAAGAAAGGCAGAAAGTTCAGGGATGCGGGGTAGAAAATATGTGTGCAGAAACATTAGTTCTTACATAATTGTAAAAAAATATGTGTAGGATTCCACCAGAATTCAAGAATCCTTTACAGAATCATTTCTCCTTCCAAAATATGATGCCCTGCTCTAGTCACAGCTATTCCCAGCAAGAGTAGGGGCAGGGAGTATTTTTCTGGGAAATTAAAATACAGACATATGGTTTCTGAATATTCATTAGTAGATGGACAATCTATTATTTATTTTATGAGTCAGTATATATTTCTTGATCTTCTGTATGCCAGACATGCGGCTGATGCTGTGGGAGAGACCGGAAGTAAGGGGCAGAACCAAAATGTTTTAAGACATTTGACAAGATAATTATAGGTGGCTAGTAGGGCTCAAGTGCAACTGAACATGAGTGGGGTCACTGTCCCTCCAAGTGGTTCTGAAGGAAGTGTCATCTATGCAGAGATGTGAAAAATGGTTTTGTGTTACTTCACTAAGGGGGGTGAGGGTGGGCGGTGAGAGCAAATCTTATGCTTAAGTCTGAACTTGAGAAAGAACAGGACAAATTGTGGTGACTGCTGTATAAAATTTACTTCCCTTGTGGCTTCAGTCTTTTATTAGTTTGGCCCTGTTCTTTAGCTGGTGTTTATGCATTAATCTGTCATATTCATTCTAGACTGCACATGCATTAACCACAGAGTCTGCCCGTATCTTGTATCTGCTTTCATCAGTTAATATAACATATCCATGTAGGCAGTTGCCCTCAGATAAAGAAAATAAATCATCTAGCAAATATTCAAGATAAAATGTTTTTTTATCAACAGCTTTTTTTATCAAACAGCTTGTTTTAGAATAGGCCTTGATTCAAAGTAAATTTGGTTTTGCAAAAGTCACATTTCTACTTATGAGGAGGAAGACGTTTTTCTTTTATAGCTGCAAACATGTAAATAAGATTAGGTCAAGTCAGGAGAAAAACTCCAAGTGCAGCTCAGAGTAAACATGTGCTGATGATTCTCTGATGTGGACATGGGTTCCAGAACATTCTGCATCCTTCTCTTGTGCTTAGGTTCTCTTTCAGCTGTTTAGAAAGAAAGAAAGCTCTACACATCCAGATGTTGACATATGCACACCTTATTTCAGCATCTAAATTACCATGGCTTTATATAAAGTTTCAAAGAGATGTGTCCCTTCTACAAACATCATTCAGTCATGGTTTCTGAATGTTCATTAATAGATGAACAGTCTGGTATGTATTTTATGAGTCAGTATATATGTCTTGATCTTCCATATGCCAGATATGGGGCTGATGCTGTGGGAGAGATCAGAACTCATGCATTAACTCAACAAATATTACTCATCATCTGCTATGTGCAAACCTTAGAAACAGGGGCAGCCCTAGGCTTCCTGTGCTCCAGGGTTCATAGAGGTGAGCGTGACACCCTGTAGCTTTTCCATAATAGGTACCAGTATGATTTGGGTCTGGTTGTCATGGTTAACAGTTTTTAAATACTTCCATACCTCTTGGAAAATAGCTTCTGACCCCACTACCACATGCCATCCCAGAAAACTGACACCCAGGATCCCTGATTACCCCCAACTCCTCTTCTAGGAACCCTAGAACCATCTCACAATCCAGTTAAAACCTGTCACAGATGAGGGGGCCTCCAGGACCCCTGCTGTAGCTCCTTGCTGGGGATCTGGTCTTACTGGGCAGGGAGATGCCTAATTGGCACTTCAATATTGTGACTGTCATTCCTGAGGACAGCTGAGCAATCCAGTCTAGTCTACACACTAGGGCCATATCACAAAATGTTTGCTACCTGTTCGAGAAGAAGTAAGGTATAAAAATACAGGGCAGGCATGTAGAACCTTATGGCAGTTTGATAGACTAGCTGTATATCTGTTAACAGTACTTTTTAAAAGGGGACTTATGTTTTATATGTCTCTTCCTTCTTTTATTTCAAATTTTTTCCATTTTTGTTTATTTATTTATTTTCTACAAAAGCTTTGGTCCACAAAAGACTGACAGTAAAAGCAATGGGTCCTAAAACATACAATCCAAGAAGTATTCTGCTAATACCAACACCCTGCAGTGACTGCGGTACATAAAGAATAGGAATGAAACAGGGAAAGCGTACACACCCTCTTAACATAAGAGAAAACTTCTGGCGGCCCTCTCATGTTCTCCCCAACTCCAGCAAGGAACACCAAAGAGAAACAAAGGCATACAAATATGCCACTAAGCATGCTGAACCTCTGCATTGATTGAGGGCAAAGTTCGAACTTCTTGCCTCTCAGCTATTCTGGTAAAAGGGTCAGTGAAGCAGTCCTTTCCCTAAGCTATTTTGGTGAATGGATCCAGCTGCCTGTTCTTGCCTTGGCCACATTCCTCTCGTCTCAGCAATTTCATGCAGTTCATACGTATAAAAAGCATGTAGAAAACTTAGATGAATGATGCCTGTAGGTGAGAGTACATCCCATGATCCAAACAACAGCAAACTAGAAGCAAAGCACCCACCTCAAAACACCAAGAGGATTAACCTGGGAAGTTGCCTGTCTAGTTTTGACTTCATGCAGCATATAACTCAGAAATAGTAAAACTGAGAATGTAAGAAGACATGTAACCTGCTTTATCCTTTAATATCCCATTGGCTTTATGACTGTTGATTCTAAGCCCTTTTTTTTTTCCTCCAGACAATTCTCAATTATTTGATTGGAAAGATTTAAGTGTCATTTTAACAGAGGGCGCTCTATCACATGTATTAAAATATTTCCATTAAAACTAAAACAACCATTAAAAAAAAATGCCTCAATCTGAATGTTGATTTCACAAGTATGTACAAATCCTTAGCTGGTAGAAGTAAATGGTGAAATATTTAGGGATGATATGGTGTGATTTCTGTTAACACTAACAATACTTTCTAAAAGGGGGCTTATGTTCTAGTGGCATGAAGAAATTGAGAAAGAGCTTGGATGAAAGGTTGACAGCAGGATACAGGGTGAAGTTAGGGAATGGACATGTTGAAGTTGCTTATGCTGTGTCATTAAACTATTTTCTCTATTTTTGTGTATGTTATAAAAAGTTTCATAGTAAAGGTAAGAAATACATAGAATATATGTAAGTATATCTTTTTCAACAGAGCTTATCTACCTTTCATGAAACCAGCCAGCATCAAGACATGAATATTATAAATGAATCATAAGCTAAAATTTATGAGTAATGTATTCAAAGCTATTAATTTTTATAAATATCAGTTTTAATATGTTGTGATTGGTAACTTTAGCCAAAGCATACTGCATCAAATATAGGAGTAAGACATGAATTTTCTTAAAAGTGGAGTAAGAAGTAAAGTGCTTAGATTTTTCTTTGTATCCTATTTGGGGGAAAAAACTCAAAACCCAGAATATTAAAAAAAGGCAATCGTTTTTCCCAATCATATAGCAAATAAAAGGGGACTGTAACATTAAATTAAAATTAAATTAAATTTTTAATAGTTTGTCATTTATATCTTTCTATTCATAAATATCTAAAATGTGTAATAAATTGACAGATACATTTACAATATTTTGAAACTGTAGCCAATGCAGCAATTCTGGAATCCCAAACAGGCTGTTTCCTCTTTTCTAAGTCATCTTACTATGCAGACTTTAACAGAATATTTGCATTGACTCAAGCTGTGAAAAAAAATGTTTTTTTTTTCTCTTTCAGATTATTTTATTAATTTATCTTGTATAATTTTTTTCTATGGCTTAGACTGCATGTTATAGAAGAGTCAAAAAAAGAATTGTGCCCTAAATTAATGTAGTGGAGATGACTTTTCCCAATTTAGAGGAAAAATGTAGCACATTGATGGATAGAATGTTCTCTCCCACGTATTTTTCTTAAACATTGGCATTGGCAACATTTGTCTGGAAGTGAGCTCCAGAAGATGAAAGAGTGATAAACAAATAGAAAAAGGAACAGCACAGAGAAACTCCAAAACAGATGTGGATGTTTAATCTGGCTGCTGGTTTTTCTCATGACCACTTATGCCTGGTTGTGATTTTAGATTGCATACGTAGAATACAGTCATATGTTCTGCTCATAAAATCAACCTTAGTTATTTTAAGAAATTACACATAGTAGCTTCTCAGAGATGCTTTGTACTTACTTAGAGAGTCTGAGGAAAGAGTCTTATGAAAGGAGCAAACCATCTCCAGCTCCAGCTCTGATGCTCTCATGCAAGATTCTACATGTGACCGAAATCCTCTGGGATCTAGTAAGACTCACGTTGATAACCACAAGAAGTTAAACACACTTGAACACCCTTGAGAACAAAATCCATTGCTGTGCAAATGACCTGGCATTCTTGTCTACCAGCTTGTAAGCCAAGTCCTGATCCATACTCATTCAAATATACCTTGCTGTGAATCAGGTCACGACAATACAGTCTTTAATCGTCAATTACATGACCACCTAAAGGAGCAATTACATGGAGTTCATGCTGAACAAAAACTAGGGGTAGGAAAATACAGTCATCCTGATCTAACTGATCATTGTACAACCCAAAGATATCAGGACAGACAGTGCAGAACCGCATAGTATTGATGCATGATTCAACAAAATTCCTACTTATTCAGAAAGGCCAAAACTTAGCAACTTTTCACCAAAGCTAGCACCTGAACTCCTGTGAAACCTACACAGTGCCAAAGAGCAGAACTTTGTTCCTATCACAACAAAACAAGGAAGAGGGGCAAACAGCACGAAGATCCTAAACACGCCCAAATTGTCACAGCAGACCAGCCCTTATAAGATATTACAAAGTCTTTGAAAGTACGAGCATGTTAGCAGTATTAGTGTGAAAGGACATAAAACAACAGCATCTGCACACTGGATGTCATGCATTACATCTACCCATAAAAACTGAATTCAGGAGAATACTGAAAAGGGGTCAGAAATCTGCACTGTTTTTCCCCTGTAGAATCTGAGCTGCCAAGACCAAGTATAACAGATAACGATGTTTTATTCTCACTAGTTCAACTTGTGCAGCGATGGCATCTCCATTTCTGCTTCCCTATATTCTTCTTGCATGACCCTGTTGTTATCCACAGTCAATCACTACCCTGTTTCCTCTCCTATAAGGTCTGCTTTCAAACACATGATTCACATAGATGGTTCCCCAATCCACACTCTAATCTGGAATCACCAGGGTTAAGAGTAACAAAGAACTTTTATGAATTCATTTCATTTAGAATTCTGGGAAACTCAAAAGAATTCCTGTAACATTATATGGTACTATCCTGTAGATGGAAATTTACAGCCCTCTGGAGATGGGGACTTGCCTATGTTACAACATTCTGTGTCGTTAGGCTGGTACAACCTTTTTACTATCAGGTCAATGTCATCAACAATTACAGGTTTGTAGCACTTTTCCTTTTGTTCTTCTACTTAAAAATGTGTACTCTGCACAGGTGCTCCACTTAATCCAACAAGCTATTTTGCAGATTGTACTTTAAAGAAGGAAAAGTAAGCTAGTATAAACAATTCACAAACATATAAGCAGAATATAAGTGTTACACTAAAAAAAATGTTTAGACAAGAAATAGAACCATTTCAACACAAGCTATAAAAAGCAACCACAGGAAAGTTGTAGTATATGCATGGAGGGCAAAGGAAATTGTCAAAGCTAATTGGGCAGAGTATGTCAGTATAGCCAATATGCCAAAAGAGATCTGAAAGCACCTGAGTTATAATTTGTCATTTATTTTCTATCCTTATTAAAAAGACCTGCTGGTAGACAAATGTCAACCGAATTCAATTCCTCTAGTGGTCTATCCCTGAAGGAGAACTCATGAGCTAGAACTACTGAGATGCATCTTAACAAATAGAAGAACAGAGGTATTTCCTGAAAAAAAAATTCTAACACTCACAACAAACTACCCAGAAGAAGCTTAATCACATATGATTTCACAACTCTAATTGAAAGAATGTTTAGTGATCAAAATTGTATTATTTGGGTCCCTTTGTGGGTACTTCAGTATCATAAGCATTTTAATCAATAGGTTTTTACTTTTCATCAGACTTAGTGTTCCAGCCTCTGCAAGAGCCTTAACTTGCTTGGAGTTGCCCAACAAAATCTGGAGGCCCACCAGGAACAGAATCCTAAGATAAGTATGGAGAATGCTTACCACAGACTTTAGCCCCAAGGAGAGTATGGTTATAGGGCTTTACTGAAAAATGGAAGTGCTCCAGAGGCTTAAGATTAGACTGTGATAGAAATCTGAAAAGAAGGAGGTATGAAAATGAGTAAGTATGATTTAATATGTTATTAAATGTAATTTGTTTTCAATAAGCAATCATATTTCTTGTCACTGATAAGATGAAATGTCGTAAATAAATAGATGATAGATGATAAGATACCATTTTGTTGCCAGTTACACCAGAACAATAGTAGTTGAGGACAAAAAAATTAAGCTGGATTTTGAAAATGCAGTGGTAGTATCACAGTGGCCTGGCATTATCATCCTAAAATAGGATTTCTCAAAGTCTGCATTATTGATGGACCAAATAATCCCTTGTTGTATTTATGTGCATGTGTGTGTATGTGTGTGTGTGGTGGGGTGCATGTGTGCAGAGGGAGCATTCCACACATTGTATGATGTTTAGCTACATCCCAGGTCTCTGTCTACCCACTAGATGCTGATAGCTCCTGCCATGTTTGTGACAACCAACAGCAAACTAGAAGCAAAACACCCACCAATGCAAAGGATTCCTGAGCATTCAAGATGAAATATATGGTCTCCTCTGTGTGCTCCTGAATGTACATCTCTAGATAACTGTTCACCACAGACAATAATTCCATATTTACTAATCTGTACCACCCCTCCCTATAGATTGTTAGTTTGCTTTCATTTGGAATTGTGCTCTATTCACCATTGCTTCTCCACATATTAGGAACTCTATGCATTTATGTTGAGAGAACTAGTGAAGGAACCAAGAAAGGAAGAAAGGTAGGCTTCTGAACTGGCCAAGGTAGTGGGGAGGGGCTCTTTCACGCATCAAAGGATGCCAGTAGGTGCTGGTAGCACCCTTCCCTTCAGCTGTGGCAATTAAAAATGTCTTCTAATGGAAGCAACCCAAGTGTCCATCAGTAGATGAATGGATAAAGAGGATGTGGTACATATACACAATGGAATATTATTCAGCCATAAGAAGAAAACAAATCCTATCATTTGCAACAACATGGATGGAGCTAGAGGGTATTATGCTCAGTGAAATAAGCCAGGCAGAGAAAGACAAGTACCAAATGATTTCACTCACCTGTGCAGCATAACAGCAAAGCATAAACTGAAGGAACAGAACAGCAGCAGACTCACAGAACCCAAGAATGGACTAACAGTTACCAAAGGAAAAGGGACTGTAGTGGGTGGGTGGGAAGGGGGGGAGAAGAGGAGTAAGGGGCATTACGATTAGCCCCTTGTAGTGGGGGGAGGTGCACAGGGAAGGCAGTATAGCACAGAGAAGACAAGATTCTATAGCATCTTACTACACTGATGGACAGTGACTAATGGGGTATGTGGTGGGGATTTGATAATGGGATAATCTAGTAACCACAATGTTGCTCATGTAATTGTATATTAATGATACCAAAAAGAAAAATGTCTTCTGATGTTGCCAGATGGTCCCTGGGGGAGTTGGGAAATTGCTTTTGGTTGAGAGCCACTGCTCTAAAAATATTGTGCAGAGAAGTAGCAAATATTAGTACAGTCTTATTGAAAAAGGAAGGCAAATTTTGCAGTACTTATTTGGCTTACTCAATTAAGAGAACCCCAATACAGTAATGGATCTGGAGTCAGACATGAGATGGGATCCTGGCATCCAGCTGTCTGTCTGACTTTGGTTAGAACTAACTTGTTGAACTTTAACATCTTCATTTGTAACACATGGAGTTTTTCTCAATAGATAGGTGTTAGTACCTGCTACCTGTTGGATGAACAGGTTCTGTGCTTGGTGCAAAATGTAAGCAATTGTGTCAGGGAAGGTCTATGGTCATTGTACTTCATGAAGTTTATCGTCTAGAGTGGGAGAGGGACTGCATCCAATTGTCTTCCATGTAAAATTTAAATTAAAAATTGTGAACATAGATTCTATGAAGCTGAACAACGTTCTGTGATAATATGTAAAAAGAGCCTATCACCTAGACTAGGGTGTCACTGAGATTTCCCTGAGGAACTGACACTTGAACTGTGGCTTGAGGGATCTATGAAAGCTAACCACAAAAGGGGAGCAGGAGGAGAGGGTGGATAGAGGAATTGAGACAACATGTAAAGCACACAGACCAAGGCCTGCCTGGTGATCTGCAGAAAATCAATATATGCGAGCCATGGGTTATAATAATCAAACACCACGGACAAAATTAACAGATGGGACTCGGACATTAAGCAAAGTGACATCTGATTTAATATCTTTCTCACAACAAAAAAATACAATTCGTTTTATAGAAATCTAAACTAATTAAGATAACTGTCATAAGGACACTATGATAATAATAGTATTAAAATAAAAAGGTGCTTTTGGAGTATAGTACATAGTGCCTTCGATGTCTTGACTTTCTGAGTATACAATTTTCCATTGTCTTATATATTATGGTTAAATTCTTCAGTTAAGGAACAAGGATTGGCACTTAGTCTGGCGAATAAAGCCCTGCTTCTCCACTGTGCCAACAGTCCCTATGAGAACTCAAGGCATCAGTTAAACAAATCATTTGGCTGGGAATGGAGCTGTTACCATATGCACGAGTTACTAATTTCCTGGACATTATCAGCCATTAGCTGGTTTCCTGTGTCCCAGCAAATGCTGAGGTGAACCTTGATTGCCAAGATTGTAGATTTCAGATATTAATCCACAGACCATTTCCTCCATCTAAGATATAATAACACTATCTGTAGTTCTTTCATCAAATGCATAGGAGAAAAGGCCAGGAAGTTCAAGTGAAGGGAAACGTATAAAAAAGGAAAGCTATCTGTGTACCAGTGGCATTATGTTGGTGAAACACCTTGTTAAAATTTTGAGAACTTGGTTGGCTATAGCAAGACCAGTATGGAACCGAACAATGGCCAGGAAGCTCCCACGCGGCACTTGGGGACTTCCTTAGACTGCAGTGTGTCTACATGGTAGCCACTGCCACTCCCTTCCTTCCTAGTCTCCAAGCACTGCTCTTTGGCTAACGAGAATCCTCAAGGTGGGGAAAGAGGACACCTCATAATCTCTTAATTCTGCTCAAAACCTCCTGCCTGTGTTCACCTATAAGGAATATCGCCACTATCTTTTCCTCCATTTTATCTTGGTGACCACAAGTCATAGAAAATCTAAAAAGGTACACCATCAGACAAACAAGACTGAGAGTCTGAATTAAAAATTAAGTGACCAGAG
This sequence comes from Manis javanica, assembly GCF_040802235.1. Lineage (NCBI taxonomy): Eukaryota > Metazoa > Chordata > Mammalia > Pholidota > Manidae > Manis > Manis javanica. The sequence goes on along the minus strand of NC_133170.1, from coordinate 52,495,961 downwards.
CACTACTGTTTTTTCCTTTCAGTGTCCTAGTCCTTGACTTATTTAACGTGCAGGACAGTGCTGCTAATTTGTTTACAATGAGAAATGAAGTGTAACGATTGAAACATTGAACAGTGATATAGGGGGAATACTCTGATTTTTAATAAGGTGAGCATTACTGACAGTATATCATTAAGGTAAATGCTTATCCTATAACTTATAGAATATATAAAGAAAGGTTACTATTTGACCTTGGCATATTACTTCACCACTTTGAATTTTTCTGGAATCTCTTTATACTCCCATCCAACTCAGATATCTGTCTCTATACAGACTATTCAGTAAGTTGCAAATCATGATAAATAATGTTATTCACCTTAATTTTAGACATCCTTTTAGAACTTAATACTTTACTGAATATATTACAGTAGGAGAGCACCCAATTTTTCATAATTTCAAAGATGTCATGCATACTTTTATCACATAGAGTCACTACAGAGAGTATTTTGCCTATCATAGTTAAATTTTGTCATGATTATTGGCAAACATCAGAATTATATTTCCTAGGTGAAATACAGTTCAAAAACACAGGATTGTGCAAAAATAATCTTCATGTATTTGTATATATTTACATACTGCTATGCATTTTGTTATATATGATATATAACACATACATATGTTATATTAAGTGTATGATGTTAGTAAGGGGAGCTCCATTGTCACATCAGTCCCTAATTAAAGAAGATTCATGTCACTTACATTTGATCAAGAGCGTTCTCATCACTCTCTGTGCTCTTGACAACTCATTAGCCAGGATGGGTTCTCTAAATAATCAGCTAGCTCAATTTTGATAAATAACATGTTATATTTTCCTGCCAGATGTTGTCATTTTGTATTACAAAGTAGCCAATGTTATTTCTAGAGAATTGGGAAATACACATAGGAAGAAAATAAAAATCACTGTACTTCTCTGTCTAGAGATAACCATGCATAAGAAAACATTGTTCTGTTTCCTCATTTGCTTTCTGTGCAAAACAGCTTAGGAAGGAAAACGTGGAGAAATACTATCATTTTATATCTGTATTTTCAGTTGATATTCTACTCTGACCACTTTTCTCTTATGATAAATATGCTTCAAAAGTAGCATTTTAGTGGGTATATTTTCAAACTACTACTCTACAAAAGACTATATCTATCAGGATTATTTTTGGCTATTTTATATCATTACAATTTTTCACACTTAAATGCCTTGGTCTGCATGTTGGATTTTTTAAAATTTATATTTCTAGACAGAAATTAATAGTTAAAACTGAACAAAGTAACTTCTAAAAATAGTCAAACAATTCACATCTTAACAATTAGTAACTTTCCTAAAATATCCTTTTATTTGTTTAAATCAGTGTAAATTTCACAGTAAAAAACAGTACCTTTCTTGTTTATATTTCTTTTTTTGTTAATAGTAACATTTACAGTGATTTGTGTTATTGTCCATGTATATTTCTTCATCTATAACTTCTCTGCTCATGTCTTTTCTTATTTACAATATTAGGATTTTAGTAGAGTTACTGAGTGAGGTGACCACTACATATATGAAGATCAGCCTTTTGCCCTTCAACTAGATAGCTCTTCAGTGGCTTCATTCAGATGGCTGAGTATATAATTTTATGGTCACACTTTCAACAGTCAGTAATCATTACTTCCTTGTTTTCTGATTTTTAATCCTAGAATGAATATATAACAATAGTTCATTTTCGTTTACTTCTCACTTAACCAAGTTTCCCCCACAACATATGGATGTTCGTACATTTTTTTAATTTTAAATTTTAGCTCCCAACATGATGCCAAAATAGCTGTAGATATTTGTCTTTCCATTTTGCTTGGAATTTGGTCCATCTTTTCAATCTCCAGGAAAGGACATATCTGCTCAGGAAAGATGGCTTCAGTTTTCAGACTTGGTTACTGCTTCTGTTTCCAGTATCCTTATTTGTCCTTCTGGATAACACACCAATTGCTATATTGGATTTCCATTCTCTAGCCTCTGTGCGAAACCTCTTCTCACTTATCCTTTTTATGATTTGACAATTTTTATTTTCTGCCTACTGGGGAACTTCTTTAATCAGTTCTTCAAGACACTTACTTTATTTTCTATGGTGTCAATTCTGCCCCAAATTACCACCGATATGGAAGTTAGTTATTAATGCACTATTTTTGCTTTGCAATATTTCTTCAGTTCACTCAGTTCATTTTTCCAAGTTGAATGTGCCTGAACTGTATCCTATTGAATTTGCACTCAAATTCTTCCCCTCCTTGCAGATTTTTGTCTGTTTTAAAGCACATCCTGCATCCTCTACAGAAGTTGATCACAAACATGGTTTACCTTCAATATCGCTAGAGAAACATCTTAAAAATGTTCATTCCCGGATTCTGCTTTTAGATACTCTGACCTGTTAGTTTCTGGAGCCGGGGAGAAAATATTTGTTGTAAAGTAAAAAGAATGAAGAAAGAAAGGGAAAAAAAAATCACCTCCTCAGATTAATCTGATTCTCAGCAGGAACAATCACAATAGAAGATACCAATATTTGGCAATCTGATGTGTACAATACTGGCTGATTTGTGTGCTTTTATGTATTTTTCTTTGAGAAGTTAAGCACAGAGAGAGAATAAGAAAACTAGACTTACTTGTGTGAAAGAATTGAATTAACAATACAGTAGTGAGACATTAAGAATTTCAATCCTGCTCCAAGGCTTTCGCACCGATTATGTAATCTTTGAATTTTTATGGGAATTATGTTTCCTGTTAATCTTGGTTTTTCAAAGTTAACTGCTGATCATTTTTTCCTTTATTTGTATATTTCATGAAGAAATTAAGAGTGTCTACCTCAGGGATGTACAAAACCAGAGGCTGGGTTGACTTCTATTAGTGAGTCAGTACTTCATTTCCTGGGAGCTTAGAATACAGACTTTTGTGTGCTGTTTTCAACACCAAAATATATTCTCCAACAGAATAAACTTTAACTTTATTTGATATTGTATCCTTATAAAGTGGGAACATTTCTTACATGAATATTTGCATAGGGTTGCTTCTAAAGGCAGATCTCTAAGGATACATATGTGAATGTTGATATCCCGCTGGCCCACAACATGTCATGCTTCTTATGGAATGCAAATTGATTTTTGAGTGATAATGATTAAGTGATGTCTATCACTTTACCAGCAATTCACCTTTGAATTAGAAGCTATCTCTGAGTAAAATTCACTTTGCACTGGGCTAATCCAGCAGTTCTGTTCAGTTACCTTAAATGTGAACAACAGGAAAGACGGTGAATGTTTGACATATGAGTATGATTCCCAAATGGATACTAAAAGTCTGAAGTGTCTCATCAATGTGAGAAAAAAGTTTGAAAGTTAGTCATCAAGATGAGAAAATGAGCCCTTACTATTGCTTCACCTAAAAGTTTATTTCATTTGTTGGAAACAAGGCACAAAACTGCTTAAGTCACTTTTCCAGAGATGCCAAATAAATGAATTTTCATAGAAAAAGGAAGTCTGCATTTGTTTTAAATTTCACCATGTCTCTGAAGGTTGGAATGACAACTCCCGCCGATGTGGCCAGGAGACTTTGAGTTTCATGGTATAGTTGTGTAACTTACGTAGTGGAAAAAACATGTGTCCAGGAGCTGGAGGGAAGGGGAATAGTGCTGCGTATGATGTCTAACTGTGTTCAAACTTCTATTTTCTTTCCGCAGTATAATATATTTGTGAAAAACTGCCCTAAGTATCTAACATAATAAATAAAGGATGCACAGAAAACAAGAGATCCCAGAAGCCTATCATTCAATTTTGTTATTATATAACTTCAGGCTACATTTTCAAGCAAAAGGCAGACATGCTGTGGAGCTGTCAAACATTTTTGTATTTGTTGGGTAATTGCATAGAAAATCATGGCTATGTATCATAATTAAACATCTTTTTTTAAAAAAAAGTGTAGTTTGTGGATGTATGCATGTGCATGCATGTATACATCTGTGATTGTGTACCCAATTTATATAAGGTTTCTAAAATATGTTACTGACCTTCATTTTGAAATCTCTAAACTATGTCCTCGTAAGACACTAATATATCCATCTTATCCCAACACCTTTCCCCATCCTCCCAGTCGACAGCTGGAATGATTACCTTGAGCTATTAATTGGTGAGTTTTAAGAATAAGATTCTCCCATATAACTGGTTAGGAAGTGAGTTAAAGGAATATTCCTGAACATAATAACTTCTCTTTAAGTCCATAATAATTTATCAGAGTTGAAAAGTTTTATTATAACCAATAAATACTGGTAATTTGTTTATTATTCAACAAAGATTCATGAAGTTCCTAATATGTAAACCATGTATTCTAAAAGATTCTGCAGTCCTCCTTATTCAAGTTTTTGCCCAGTCTGTTTTGTTTGTTTGTTTGTTTGTTTGTTTTCACTTCAGAAATCAAATAGCCAGAGACTGTCGATAGAACATGGCTTATTTGCTCCAAATAAGATGATCCTTGTCCATATCACCCCTTCAAAAACAACAATTTGGCATCCATCCATGGACAAGAATGCTCTTGTGGTACCTATGGAATCTAGTACCCTATAGCAAGGGACCCAAAAGGAATCTTGCTTACCCGTGTGTCAAGTAACAGACATACAGACCTTGGTCCCAGCTGTGGGCACTGCAGTGACTCGTGAACCAGCTCCAGCCTTCTCTGCTGTGGACCTAGAGTCCCTGGAGAACACTGCTTTAGGTAATCATTGTTTGATAAAAGAGACTTTATGGAAGACAGGTTTCCAGTGGAAAAGTTCCAGTATAGCATGAGAGAAAAATAAAATAGGGTAGGGGAACAATATGACTTTACCCATGTTACCTCTTTCTCAAGATGGTATAGTTCAGTGCCAAGGAAGACCATCTCAGATCATGATTTCATCCAAGGCAGAAAGTGAGAGTGTTTGAGTGAGTGGCCAGCTTCCTCAGCAGGATGCTACAAAGAGGCCCATTTCTCTCTTGCCCTGTCTAAAGCATTAAGCCATGAACTGCATGACTGGAGTGTGAGAAAATGCTGGGAGAGTGTCAGATAAGACTTTTGAAGGACATTATAGGGATGCAGTTCTTACATTGTGGACTCCATCAAGAAATCTGCCCACAAGCCTCTAAGGAAGCCTTGCCGATGTATACACATAAGCACCTCCAGCACTCTGAGCATTTCACCCAGACACCATTTCCCCCACCATGTGTGCTGACAGTGGTGACAGTGAGCTTTCAGAGACAGCTAGTAAGCACACACAGAAAGCCAACCTGAATCTGCAGGCCAGGAACAAAGCACAAACTTCAGTTTAGCTTTACCCTTGAGAAAGCAAAAGAGAGGTGATCAGTACTACTTTGGTGTGTTGGAGGATCAAGAGAAGCCATACAAGCTTAAGAATTCTTCCACAAGAGGGAGCAAGAAGCATGGAGCAGGCATATTGAGATAAAGTCTGAGAAGGCCTCAGAGTCCCTAGCAGAATGGATGGAAGGTACTTGTACTTCTCCAAAGTCAGTTACTAAAGACTAGAGGAGGTGACTGCTATTTCAAATACAAAGACAGCAATGCAAGACTTCAAGGAACACACACACACACAGACACAGAAATCCAGGAAACATGACATAACCAAAGGATCACAATAACCTTCCAGTATCTGACCTCAAAAATATAGAGATCTGTGATTTACCCAATAATGAATTTGAGATAGCTTCTTTAAAGAAGTTTAATGAGCTACAAGAAAACAGCAAGATAATTTAAATCAGGAAAACAATGCATGAGCAAAATGAGAAGTTAAACAAAGAGATAGAAATCACTAAGCAAGAACCAAACAAATTTTGGAGATGAAGAAAACAATGAATGAAATGAAAAGTGCAGCAGAGAGCATCGCCATCAGAAAGAATCAAGCAGAAGAAAGAATCTATGAATAGAAGCCAGGAACATTAAAATTATCCAAGTCAAAGGAGAACAAAGGGGGGATAAAAAGTTAAAAAAGTATATTTGAACAATGAGATATCATCAAGAGAAACAATCTGCAAATTACTAGAGTCTCAGAAGGAGAAGAGAGAGAAGGGCGCAGAAAACTCATTTAAAGAAATAATAATTGAGGTCTCTCATTTCAGAGGAGAGATGTAGATATCCAAGTTCATGAAGCTCGTAAGTCATCCAACAAACATAACATAAAGTGATGTTTTCTAAGATACATCACAATGAAATTATCAAAAATCAAAGACAAAGGGAATTTTAAAAGCAGGAAAAGAAAAGAAGATTGTACCTTATAATGGACCCTCCCCCCACACCCCCCACTAGGCTATCAGTGGATTTCTTAGCAGAAATCTTATAGGCCAGGAGAGAGTAGGATGATAAATTTAAAGTGCTAAAACAAACAAACAAAAAAACTGCCAACCAAGAACACTCCTTTTGGCAAAACTGTCTTTTGGAAATGAAAGATAGATAAAGACTTTCCAAGACCAAAAAAGCTGAAGGAGCTCATCACCATTAGTCCTATCTAACAAGAAAAGCTGAAAGGAATTCTTCATGCTGAAATGAAAGGACACTAATTAGTAACATGAAAACATATGAAAATAGACAATATAATGGTAAATGTAAATAGAGACTCAAATTCAGAATACTCTAATAATGTAATATGGTGGAGTGTTAGCCATTTAACTCTAATATAAATATTAAGGGACAAAAGAATTAAAAATAATTATACTACAAATACAAAAATTCATTAATGAATGCACAGTATAAAAAGTAAATTGTGACACCAAAAAGATAAAAGGGGATTAAACACTTTTTGTATGTGATTAAAGCTGTTACAAGGGTAAAAATGACTGTTAAAAATTATTTTATGTAAGCTTCATGGTAACCATAAAGAAAAGATCTGCAGTAGAAACACTATAAATAAAGAGGAGGGAATCAAGGCATACCACTGTAGTAAGCATCAGTTTGCAAAGGAAGTCAGCAAGAGAAAAAGAAATGATGGGAACTCCAAAACAGACACAAAAATTGCCCCTCAGAGATAACCAGTGTTAATTAACACTTACCTATACATTCGTTCAGCATTTTTTCAGAGTTCAATTCAATTGTTAATTACAACAATCATCTTATCCCAACTCATGGGTCAGTTAACTGTCTCTTCTGCTATACAGTTTCTAATCTTTATATTTATCTTTAACATTAGCTGTTTTATTATTTGTGTGTGTATGTGATTATAAGCTTCTTTAGTGTAACACCAAAGAAATAAATATATATACTTAGGTAGGAGACTTATGGCTTATAAATAGCAAAATTGGAAGCTGAAAGAGGGAAATAATCATAAAGACTGACACAAGCATGGAAGAAATTTGGAGTGGGGCTAAGTATGGATGAGTGGGATAGAGAAAGAAGGATGCAAAAAGAAGGTAGAAGGGGAAAAGAGGTGACACTGGTCAGATCATAATGGTGAGAAATAAAATTATTTAGAACAAAAAAATTAATAAGATGGCATTAGTAAGGGCTTACATATCAATAATTACTCTAAATGTAAATGGATTAAATTCTCCAATCAAAGGCAAAGAGTGGCTGGATAGATTAAAAATAAAGTCCTGATATATGCTGCCTACAAGGGACTCTCTTCAGTGTTATGGACATACATGTGTATAAAGTGAACTGATGGAAAAAGATAGTTGATACAAGTGGAAACCAAAAGAGAGCATGGATAGATGTACTTAGACAAAATAAACTAAGCCAAAAGTTTTAACAAGATACAAAGAAGGTCATTATATGATGGTAAAGGGGTCAATTCATCAAGAAGATACAACAATCATAAATATATATGTACAAAACATCAGAGCACCTAAATATATTAAGCAAAAAGAGATTTGAAGCAAGAAATAGACACAATAGTAGTAGGGCACTTCATTAACCTACTTTCAACAATGGATAGATCATTCGAACAGATAATCAATAAGGAAACTTTGAACTTAACCTATACCTTAAAACAAATGGATGTACAGACATAGAGAACATTCCAGCCAACAGTGACAGAATGCACATTGTTCTCAGGTGCAAAAAAAAACATTTGCCAGAATAGATCACATGGTAAGTCACAAAATAAGTATAAGCAAATTTAGGACCAAAGTCACACCTAGTATCTTTTCCAACTAAAATGTTATGAAGCTAGAAAAGAATAATAGGAGGAAAATTCACAAATATGTAGAAATTAAAGAACACACTCCTGAAAAAAGCAATGGGTCAAAGAAGAAATCAAAAAGGAATTTTTAAAAAAATCTTGAGACAAACAGAAATACAAACTTAGTGGATGAAGCAAAAGTTCTAAGAGAGAAGTTTATATCAATAAATGCTTACATTAAGAAAAAAATATATCTCAAGTAAATAACCAAAGTTTACATTTCAAAGAACAAGAAAAAGAAAAGAAAATAAGCCCCAAATAAGTACAACAAAAGAAAGAGGAAACATCAGAACAAAGATAAATGACATAGGGACCAGAAAACCAATAGAAATGGTCAATGACATTAACAGTTGTTTATATATATATATATATATATATATATATATATATATATATATAAAACACGTGTGTGTGTGTGTGTATATTATCTAAACAAAATTGACAAGCCTTTAGCTAGACAAATTAAAAAAGAGACATGCAGGTAAATTAGAAATGAAAGAGGGCACATTTCAACTGATACTACAAAAATACAAAAGATCATAGTAGACAGCTGTTAACAATAAATGTCAATAAATTGGATAACCCTGAGGAAATGGATAAATTCCTAGAAACATACCCTACAAAGACTAAATCTTGAAGAAACAGAAAATCTGACCAATAACAAATAAGGAAATTGAATCAGTAATCAAAGCTTCCCAATTCAGAAAAGCACAGGACCAGGTAGATACCTTAGTGGATTCTAACAAGTATTTCAAGAATAATTAATATCAGTACTTCTCCATTCTTCCAAAAATTTGGAGAGGAGGGAAAACTCCTAAACTCATTTTACTATGTCATCATTTCCCTGATAACAAGCCTGATAAGGACACTACAAGAAAATAAAACTTTAGGGCAATATCTGATGAATATAGATGCAAAGATTCTCAATAAAATACTAGCAAACAAAATTGAACAGCACATTTAAAGGAGTATACCACATAATCAATTGGAATCCATCCCTGTGATATAAGAATGGTACAACATATGCAAATTAAAAATGTGAAGTAACATATTAATAGAATGAAAGATAAGAATCATATTATCATCTCAATAGATGCACAGTAAAAAATTTATAAAATGTTACATCTTTTCATGATATAACTCTAAACAAATAGGGTGTAGAAGGAATATACCTCAACATAATAATGGCCATATATGATAAGCCCACAGTTAATATCATACTCAATGGTGAAATGTTGAAATCTCTTCCTTTAAGTTCAGGAACAAGACAAGAATGTTCATTCTCTCTACTTTTATTCAACATAGTACTAGAAGTCTTAACCAGAGGAATTGGGCAAGATAAAGAAATTAAAGACATTTATGTACAGGAAAGGACACCATCAGCAGAGCAACAGTATGGGAGAATATATTCATAAACAACTTATCTGATAAAGGGTGAACATCCAAAAATATAAAAGCTCACATACCTCAAGACCTAAAAAGCAAATAATCCAATTAAAAAAATGGGTGGAGGATCTGAACAGATACTTCTCCAAAGAAGTAATTCAGATGGCCAACAGGCACATGAAAAGATGCTCCATATCACCAATCATCAGGGAAATGCAAATTAAAACTACAATGAGCTATCACCTCACATGGTTAGGATGGCCAACATCCAAAAGATAAGGAACAATAAATGCTGGCAAGGATACAGAGAAAGGGGAACTCTCCTACACTATTGGTGGGAATGTAAATTAGTTCAAGTATTGTGGAAAGCAATATGGAGTTCCTCAAAAAACTAAAAATAGAAATACCATTTGACTCAGGAATTCCACTTCTAGGAATTTACCCAAAGTAAACAAGATCCCAGATTCAAAAAGACATACATACCACTCTGTTTACTGCAGCACTATTTACAATAGCCAATATATGGAAACAACCTAAGTGACCATCAGTAGATAAATGGCTAAAGAAGATGTGGTACATATATACAATGGAATATTATTCAGCCATAAGAAGAAAACAAACCCTACCATTTTCAACAACATGGATGGAGCTAGAGGGTATTATGCTCAGTGAAATAAGTTAGGTGGAGAAAGCCAAGTACCAAATGATTTCACTCATTTGTGAAGTATAACGAAGCAAAACTGAAGGAACAAAACAGCAGCAGACTCACAGACTCCAAGAAGGGGCTAGTGGTTACCAAAGAGAAGAGGTTGGGGAGGGTGGATGGGAAGGGAGGGAGAAGGGGATTAAGGGGCATTATAATGTTAGCATGCATAACATAGGTAGGTGACACGGAAGGCCATATAGCATGGGGAAGACAAGTAATGACTCTATAGCATCTTACTACACTGATGAACAGTGACTGCAATGGGGTGGAGGGGGCAACTTGATAACATGGGTGAATGTTGAAACAACAATGTTGCTCATGTGAAACCTTCATAAGATTGTATATCAATGATAAACTAAAATAAATAAATAAAAGACACTCAAATTGGAAAGGAAAAAGCAAAATTATCTCTGCTTACAGAAGACATGATCATATATATAGAAAATCCAAGACTCTACTAAGAAACAGTTCAAACTAATAAGCAATTCCAATAAAGTTGCAGGATACAACATCAACATACAAAAACCAGTTTTCCTATAAACTAACAACAAATTATAAAAGAAATATGGGAAACAATCCCATTAACAATAGCAGCACAAAGAATAAAACACTTAATAATAAATTTAACCAATGAAAAGATCTGTGAACACTGAAAACCATAAGACTTTCATAAAGTCTTTGAGGAAGAGACAAATAAATGGAAAGATATCTCAGATTCACAGACTGGAGGAATTAATATTGATAAAATATCCATACTACCCAGAGTTATTAATAAATTCAATATAATCTCCATTAAAGTTCCTCTGGCATTTTTCACAGAAATAGAAAAACAATCCAAAAATTGTATGGAACCACAAAAGACTCTGCATAGCCAAAGTAATCTAAATAAAGAAGGATAAAGCTGGAGGAATCACACTTTCTGATTGCAAACTATATTACAAAGCTGTGGTAATCAAAACAGTATAGTACTGGCATTAAAATACAGACAAATGAAATAGAATCTAGATCCCACAAATAAACCCTACCATTTTAGTCAGATAATATTTGACAAGGGAGCTAAGAATACTCATTGAGGAAACTATGGTGTCATCAAGAAATGATGTTGGGAAATCTGGATAATCATATGCAGAAGAACAAACTGGATTCCTATATTATATCACTCACAAAAATTATCTTGAAATGGATTAAAGGCTTAAATATAAGTTGAGACACCATAAAATGAAAAGAAAACATAAGGAAAAAGCTCCTTGATATTGGTCTTGGCAGCAATTTTTGGCATCAAAAGCATAAGCATTAAAAGCATAAAGAAACAGGTGGCACTACATCAAACTAGAAAAATCTTCTGCACCCTAAAAGGAGCAATCAAAGAAATAAAAAGGCAACCTACAGAATGGGATAGATGGGTTGCAAATACCATATATCTAATAAGGAGTTAATATCCAAAATACATAAGCAACTCATACAACTCAATAACAAAAAAAAATCCAATTTAAAAAGTGGGAAAAGGAAATGAATGGGCATATTTCCAAAGAAAACATAAAATGGCCAACAGGTGCATGAAAAAATGCTTGACATTACTAATTATCAGGGAAATGCATATCAAAACCTCCATGGGATATCACTTCACACCTGTTAAAATGGCTATTATCAAAAAGGCAAGAGGTAAGTATTGGTAAGGATGTGGAGAAAAGGGAACACTTGTGCACTGTTGGTGGGAATGAAAATTGGCAGCCACTATGGAAAACAGTATGGAGGTTCCTTAAAAATAGAATTAACCAAATGATCCTGCAATCCCACTTTGAGGTATATATCCAAAGGAAATAAAGGATGGAAAAGAGATATCTTCTCTCTCATGTTCAGTGCAGCATTATTCATAGAAATCAAGAGAGAGAGATAACCTAAGTATCCATCTACGGATGAATGGATAAAGAAGATTTGGTATATACATACAGTGGAATATTATTCAGCCATGAGAAGGAAGGAAATCCGGCCATTAGTGATAGCATAGATGGAACTTGAGAAAATCAGGCTAAATGAAATAAGTCAGACAAAGAAAGACAAATACTGTATGTTATTACTTATATGTAGAATCTTAGGCTGAACTTACAAAAACAGTATAATGGTGGTTGCCAAGGACTGGAAGCTAGGGAGATACTGGTGAAAGGGCACAAATTTCCAGTGATAAGATGAATAAATTCTGGTAATCTAATGTACAGCATGGTGAATTATATTTAATAAAGCTGTCTTATATACTTGAAAGTTGCTCAGAGTAGATCTTAAATGTTTTCACCACACAAAGGAAATGGTAATTATGTAAGCTGATAGAGGTGTTAACCAACCCTACTGTGATAATTATTTTGCAATATGTAAGGGCATCAAATCATCACACTGTACACCTTAAACTTATATAGTATTATAGGTCAATTTTATCTCAATAAAGCTTGGGGAAATAAGAAACCAAATCACCAACTACCACCCAGAGACTTAAATGCAGCATTAGCAGCTTTATACTTTCCTTGGAACGAACAAGGCTTTGGAACTGGATTGGTTTGTTTTCGAATCCAGGCTTCACTGTTGACTCCCACTGGTCCATCCCCATCTTTATCTGCCAAATGGGGATAGTATTTCCTACCTCACAGTATCCTAGCAAGGATTAGATGAAAATAACTATAAAAATGCTTAATCTACTAACCAGTATAGAGCAGGTACTCAAGAACTATCATTTTCTTTTCCCACTACTTTCTGCCATCAGTTTCCCTGCCTCTTTAGAACAGATATAGGTAAGGGACCTGAAGAATGTGGCAGAAACATACCATGGTCACTGCAGAAACTGAGTGCCTCAATACTCAGCACCTTTCTCCAGGCTAGGATGTTAAACCACCAAGAATAATGTATATAATATATAATCCTAACATTCCAATTTATCCAATAATTTCTTTAGGGTACACTACAAAGTAAGAATCACAGAGCCATTAGAGCTGGCTGGCGAGGGCCATTTCTATTTGTTCCCATTGAATTTGTATATAGAAGGATAATAGTTATAACACTCCTAGCCCTAGTCTCACTTTCCACTTACTTAATACTCCCAAATAGAAGGGGTAATAACTTACCTGATTGGTGGGTTTGAGAGCAAGAGCTCAGCAAGTGTGTCACTGGTTGCCTCTCTTAGCCTTGCCATCTAGCTGACAACAAACAGCACATTCGCTATTTTCTTCTAGGTCTAGTGAAAAGAGATACCCTTATCCCTTTACAGGAAGGCCCTTACTTCTTCAACACATTCTGTAACTGGGTGGATAAATCCAATTTTGGCATTCAATATTAAAATCTTCATAAACTTAAGCCACATTTCCTAATGTAGTGCTAACAGTAACTCAATTGATAGTTTTCTTATTTTAATGCACTTTTTGCCTTTTCATTGGGATCAGAATCTACACAGGGTAAAGTGATGCTTCAAAATAGGCTCTCTCAATCCACAAGTGGTGACCAGAGAAAGGATCTTTTCCTTTCTACATTAAGAACAAATGATCAAAGACATGAATTAAGATCGTTCATTATCCGATGTCTCAACAATGTATCAAGATATGAGTTATTGATTGAGATCAGCTTGTGAACACATTTCATTAAGAGAAGCAGGATGGAAGAGTTGACATTTCTTGCGAATGGAAAAGAATTTGTATCCCACATATATCCTGCAACAAAGATGCCTGGTCACCTGGTAAAGATCCCAACTAACAATACAAATTAAGGTATATATTCTGTTGTTGATGTCTGTTGTCGTCAAGTGCTAGGAAAGCAAGATATTCTACTACCGCACATACCAACCATGTTACCCAAGTGGAGTCCCTGCAGAAACATGGGGGAGCACCCACAACCAGATTATGTAGATCATTTGGTAGAAGCTAATATAAACATTTAACTAGGGAGGATTCGGCTTCAACAACTTCAAATAATAATAGGATTAAGAGGAACCATGAACATTTCAATATTCTGTGTTATATCCCTTCATCGGAACTAGTGTTAAAAAAAAATGAACCAAGCTGACATAGCCCATGAAGCAGACATTCACAAATAGTTTACAGACATGCAAAAGACCAACCACTAGGCTTTCTTTTATGGACAACTTTAAAAATCTCAAGCATGAGGAGAGTAATACTCAGTGTTTGTTAGAGATGATCTTGTGTCGCAAATGTGCGCCACAAGAGCACGTGAGACTCATTCTAAGAAAGGAGATGTAGCAAGGTTTTCATTATACGGCATTAGTCATCCAAGAGGAATGAACTGTGTTAAAACCAACATTTTTTAAAATTACAGCTATTTAAGTACATTTCATAACAGTGGTGTAGGGTATCTTGTCATATCTTTATATTGACCAGTACAACAGAACAACATGAGTTGAAGAAAATAAATATTGGGAGAAATGACTCAATTAGAATTTGGTGCACAGGAGAAATATCTTCTGAGAAATGCATTATTAGGATGATTGGAAATCAGAGAACTCCATAAGAAATAATTGGGGAAGAGATGATATCCAACTCTTTTATTATTAATAAGAAGGTACAAAACAGAAAGGTTAACAAAACCCAAACTCTAAAGCCTGCTCTATTTTGAATTACTATAGAAATTTTTCATAACAATCTCTTAAATATATTATAGTTTGCTCTCCTCATTTCTTTCTGATCTCTGCTTAAATGTCGCCTCACCAAAGAGACTTTCTCTGACTATTCTATCTAAGATGCATCCAGGTTCAACCTTTAACCACCATCCTTTCTCCTATATATTTAGTATCCCAACCTGTTTTAATAGTCTTTGAACCACTACTTACTGCCTAATATGTTATATCTCTTTATTTTTTGCCTTCCACCAGTAGAATGTGATCTTCATAAAACTTTGCTTCAATGCTGTCTTTAGCATGTAGAACAATTTTAGGTGTTCAATATAAATGCAGTGAGAAATTAGGAAAATGAAAGAGATTCCAACTAAAATTCTAATCTATAGCTTTTATTCCCTGGGAAACATTTTAGGATATAGACAAATGATTTTAAGTAAGTTAAATCTGATCCTTTGATACTGTTGCCAAAAAATAAAATAAAACAAAACAACAAAGAATGACTGGATATTATTCTCAGGAATATTAGCATCCCCAGACAGATCTTGCCTATCATTATATAATGTATTTATTGAACTTCCCACCCAGTCTCAGGAAGCAACCTCTCCCCTATCACCTACTGAAGTTGCTACAGAACAATTCCTCTCTCCTTCCTAGATGAGAGCCTTTGAGAAACTTCCTTGTTTGAATGGTTAACCATAGGCCCAACCCCATATAGTGACCTGTTTATTCTCATACAGCTAGGAATGGTAAAAGCAGAGACTATTCATATTACCTTAGGCCACAGAAGTTTGTCTGACGAAGCTGGCATGCACCTATGCATTCAAAAGAGTAGCTTTGGTAGACAACAAGCCACATTATGAAGTTAGTGGTTGACCTTTCAATTTATTTTTCTAGAATATTCTATGGAATAGGCCCTTCCTTCATGAACTAAAATTCTCTTATTGAAATGTAACTGTTAGAGTTATGTATTAACTCTGAGGTAATGTATTTAAAAAATGTGTGCATATATACATATTTAAATTTACAGAAATATTGTCCTATATTCATTGATTTTTCACTTTTTATGTCTTCTGACCTCAAGTGAACAAAATCCAACCATTCTGGTTTTCTGCTGTTTTTGAAGAGAACTATTAAGGTCATTATTTTATAGGAAATAATTCCTTTCCTCTGGTCTCAGTCTGGTTCCCTGCTGCAGTTGACATCGTATTTTTATATTGACCCCATAGCTGACATGATATTTTCATACTATCCTTGAGGTGTTTAACATCTTCTTGGATGCTAGGTCTCTTTTGTGATTACTTTGATTATTCAACATGTGGCACAGTGAGGTTAATAACCTTTGGTGATTGGAATGGCAGTCTAGCAGTAGACCTGAGAAAGCCTTTTCTAATGACCCTAAGGAGGGGGTGACTCCTCTGTGGCTCTTTCACCTAAAAAGAGATGTGTTCTGTTTACTTGCATTTGGAATTGACATAAAGCAAGAAAGAGTCCTGTTTAGCATGAGATAACTCAAGGCCAGGCTGGTAACAACTGGTGACTCCTCAACATGTAAAGCCATTCTGGAGCCTCCAAATTTACATCTAGGAAAATTCAGTTTCTAAAGCTGCACAGTCCTCCAATGAGGTCTCAATGAGGCCATGGAAAATAATGGGCAAGGGAGCTCCCTCTGAATGGTATTCAAGGGTTATATGATTGGCAACCAAAAACTTACTGCACCGACAACAAACTCTAGAATTCTATTCTTGTCAACAGGATTTGATATATATAAAAAATCAGTGATTTCTGCTTGTTTCCCATTCTCTCTGTTTCTAAATGGTAGTTTTCTTCTAGTTTTACATGTCTTGTTGTTTCTCTCTGATCCTATATTGTGGAAGCTCACACAGATAACATGGCTTTAAGACTTTTGGGGTGCTAACCAATGAAGAGGTGCTGTGTCTGAGCTTTTGGAGATGTTAACATCATCAGATGTGATTACTGGAGTGGCTTTGAGGTAGGCTTTCCTGGGGAAGGAATGACTGCATACCACCCAACATGTATAAATGGGAGAAATAGAGTCATGGATATTGGGCAGCCAAGATGAACTATTCTTAATTTTCTCTACTAGAGGCAAAGAAGCTGAATTATTCATCATCCCAGACTCTCTTCTTGCTTGGCCATGGGGATGGAAACATAGATTCCTGAGTTAGGATTCTGCAAAAGCTTTTAATATAATTATCTAGAATGACCTTTAGTCTTTGGTCATTTTCTCTGTCCTGGCTAAAATAGGGATAGAATAGCTGGAGTGTTAGAAACCAACATAGAAACACATGGGTGAAAGCCAAGCATAAAGAATGGAAGAGCAGCCTTGATCCTTGATGGCATACAGAGGCATCTGCCCTTAACTGCCTATCTATGGCCCTCTATTAATTAGTAAAATAACCATCTAAAATGATAAGCTGTTGTTAGCTGGATTTTCTCAGCTCTTTTCTCTTCATGATTACAGAGACACATTTCATAGCCAAAGATTTTCTTCTGAATATCTTGAGGTTGGCAAGAACAGTAATGCCCAATATTCCAAAATCAGAGCAATCTAGTACCAATTCCGGAAGATAGTCTAAATGTTACAAATTCAGAATGAGAAAGAAGTTTTATTCAATCTTGATTCAACACTTAGCACAATGCCTGATACTTAGCATGCATTAAAATCCTTATTGATTGACACTATTCATTACATTTCTCAAGAAACTGCTTGGTAATAACATAACACTTAAAGCATACATTAAGATGTGTAGATGGTTCAGTAACAAATTTAAATTTAATGCATAACAACATTCATTGAATAATTAACATTTATTGAATTCCTGGTATAATCTAAGCAATATGCTAAATTCTTCATGAATTTTTAAAATTCTCATAGCAGTCCTATAACCTGAGTATTCTTACTAAAGAGTTTCAAGTTTACCTCCCTCTAAACCTAGGCTCTTAACCACTATGTGTTACTAAAATATTCTAAATCTGCTCTCCCAAAATAAACATTTCCATTGATCTCCCAAAACCCTTTTTGACAGAATAGCAAGAATACAGAAAATGTTAGTCTGTGTTAGTGGTTACACATTATTAATCAATTACCACTTACTGGATGATTTATTGTTTAATTCCTCTTAGCTGACAAATCAGCTGAATTTTTCATATGCACATGCACACATTGTAATAAGTTAGCTAAATATAGCAGTTCACTCATAGTTTCACATTTGCTCCGGGTTGCTCTTGGGAACCTAGATTATTTGTTGTGCTTTTGCTTTAAAATCCTGGAGTGGTTAAAATGTGGCATCACACCTGCATAGTGGGATATTGATAAGAACAAGATGCAGGAGGTGATTCAGTGGATACTTAAATGGCAGAAAATATAGTGCACGTTTCACACACCCTGCAGACTTCAGGTTTATATGATAATAAATAATAGTTATCACCAGGACAAAGGAAAAAAGGGCCATGAAATCCAATAGCTCAGTGAGAAATCTGCTAATACAGGTGGTCAAGCTTGTTCCATTTCATTGTCAAAGGGAGGCTATTTATTTGCCTCTGGGTAGTTAAATTACAGAGTCATTTATCGCCGAAAGTTTTCTAGTAGGCAAATGTGGATCTAAAGCTCTGGCCTTTAGAGTCACACTTTGAGAGAAAAGAGGAGAAAGAATTTACTCCACAGATAGCATAATTGATAAGATAGAACCCTTTCAGCAAGTCCAGAAATAAAATAAGTACCTTTAAAGATTCTAGTAGGAATCTCTAACTGTGTACCTTGGGCATGGTCTCAGGGTCAAATGCTGGCTCTAATGAATACAGTTTTGGAAAATTCTAAGTTTTTTTCAGTGTTAATAGTATACTGTGCAAGTGATATGTCAGTGATTGGTGTGTGTGTGTGTGTGTGTGAAAAAGAGAGTGAGGCAGAAAGACATAGAGAGATTCCTTGTGCACCAAAATGCTCAGAAACAAAGGGAAAATATTCATAATAGCTACTCAGCGTTATAAAATCATTGCCAACTTTCTTTCCTTATTGTGCAAGATGGTACTGGTTTTTATCCAACAAGTAACATTATATATACATACATACATACATACATACATATATATATTTTCCTCTCTGAAGACGTGACACTGGAGGTTACACACACTGATTCATTATTTCTAAACTACCACAATTTAGCAGTTTTCAAAACTTGCTAATTTATCAATAGAATAGATCAACAACCTTCCAACAAGAATTTTTCATAAGCATTTTTATAATCATTTTCTTGTCAATAGGTGCTGCCTTTCAGTTCAGATTCAAGTTTTCTATTTTGTATGTATCTAACAACTGAGTTTTAACATTTGTTCCCTGGGTATAAGACATCACTACTTAAGTTGCCACGTAACCTGACTCTTTGACAAGTAACCTTTAAACCAAGACATGTACGTCACTTCTTTATTAATTTCAAAGAGTAACTTCATCAATCTTAGTTCATGACCACATTCAATGCTTGCAGGCACAATTCTGATGAAGAATATATTACATAGCTGAAGTAATTCAAATATTAATTTATATTGCCTTGAAAAACAACTAATGTGTCAAAAGGTCAATGAATCTACCAAAGTAATCCATACAGCAAGTGACCCACAAAAACAAAAAGGTTAACAGATATGGGCGGTATCAGTTTGCTAGAAGACAACTGAAAATGAAGATAACCTCCAGTTATCTAAGGTCGAAATTGGAAAATGTTCTCAGGGAATAAAGCAATCATAACAAAACCCCAAGGACCAGAAATTTGATGACTCATTATATCACTCAGCTCTTACAGGAATAGTTAAGGTAAGTGCAGACACGAATATACTATAAATGCATTCAATAAGAATTTCAGAAACTCTTGGCTCTTATACAAAACTTTTGAGAAACCTCTGGATAAACAAATTCATTAACAGTCATCAGAATAATATTTAAAAATTTCAGTTGCATATTAACAAATAAAATGACCATAGCTTTCAAACAAGTATGCCCAAAGCATGCATATGTTATAAAGTGACTTTTTAATATTTTAAGTGGAAATAATAACATATTTTCAGGAAGTTGCCAAGATGATATGAGAGATCCCACGTGCCCTTCACCTGTTACTCTCAAAGCTTACGCCTGACCTAATTATGGTAAAATATCAAAACCAAGAAATTGACATCAGTATAATATGTAGGTTCAATTTAAATCTACAGGTCTATATCATTTTATCACATGTGTACAATTTTATAACTGCCACTACAAACAGAATACAAAGCTATTATAAATGATCTTATTCATTTGCTTGAATATAAAAATGCATTATAATTTCATATGGAAAGTTCCAGACAACTTGTTCTATATAACAATAAAATGAGTATTGAAAAATACTGTTATCTGGGAAAACTCTGTTTATAAAGAGCAAGGTAAAATTCTAGCAACATAGAAAATATACTCTTTGGTTCAACTCATTTCCCCTCATAGATCAGACCACCTCACTATTCAGAAATCAGCTCTCCCCAGTGTGAGAAGGAGCAATTTTGTACCACATTTTATGGAAGACAGTTTGATGAGAATTGTACTATTCCAAACTTGTTCACTGGCAAAGCCCTAGGTAAGCACACGGACACACACATCTCCTTTTCTCAGGCAAAACTGAGCACTGAGGGGGTTACCATGACACAAAAGTATATTAATAAATATACACAAAGAAACAATGAAATAAACCAGCCAGATTCTTCTTGACTAGACCTACTGCAAGGTTTCTTATTTGCTCTAACAAGCACACATGATCCAAAGTGTTGCAAACAGCAATTCCAACTCAGCTCACAGAAATGGAGAAATAACGATCACAAAAGCAAAAGAAAAGAAACTAGCAGACCGCCAGTCTCACCTTGGCCATCTGTGCCTGCACGCCATTCGCCTTGAGAGACGCGACGGCTTTCTGTGCGGCTGCGGGGCTGTCAAAATCTACAAAACCATAACCTGTGGAAACACAAAACCCCATGTTAGTACTACAAATAACACATCTCTGTTACATCCACCCAGTGTGTCTGGGGTCCAACTCGCATTCCTCACTGTATAAAGACCCTCCATCTAGGGTTCTTCACAGGGTGGCCAAGATACTCAGCATCATTAAACATGAAATGGTAACTCTCCTTTTCTAAAGACTCCTTGGGAGATTGAATATGCAATCAGCAACCTGATTCACATTAATTTGGTGAGTAAAGTGATACATTATTTCACCATGTTCTTTTTTCAAAGGATCTGCTGTAGGAATGAGGAGCATGAGATGCTGGAAAACAGAGAAGAGTCTACCTCTAAAGTTAATTTTCAAGACCTCAAAAAAATTGATGTTAATAAAAGCCATGGTAGAAATTAGGTGGTTATCACCAGCAGCCTCACTAGTGCCTGGTACAGAGTAGGTGTTCAATAAATGCATGTGGATTGTGCAGATGAATACATGTTGTAAGAGAGATTGAGGGATTAAACCTAGCTCCAGTTCATTCCTAAATCCATGCTAATTCATCACAAGACCTTGTCTTGCTCAGTGATAACATCTTAAATAAGTTATTTTGGATTCTTTAGTGATTTGTAATACACAGGGATTAAATAGACAAATATTCAAACTTCTTTTAAAAATAAGAAACAAAGACACATATCACTTATTTATTACTTGAGTACAATCTGTAAAGGGCATGAGAACTGCCTCTACTGTTCTCAGTCTGGTGCCTGTGGGGGTGTATATACAGAGTGAGGCCGAAGAAATAGCTCCAATCAACGAAACACAATCAGTAGAAAGAGGATTTTGCATGGCCATACATTGACTGATATTAGTCCAGGGCTTCACCTAACAGTAATGTCAGCTGCCAAGAATATTTCAAATAAAAATTCTCAAGAATGAATGTGAGGGCAGCTTTGTCTGGCACATCTAAAAAGCCCACCACATGCATCCTATGACTATTATCATCTGGCAGGCAGGGATTCCTCTGTACGCTCATACATGTCTCATTTCAAAGTTTTGAGATGAGCTACTTAAGCACACCTTCTAACCATGGACTGTGACACCCGCACCCCACCCCACCCCAAATATCCAAAGAAGAGTGCAAGGGAATTCAATTACCAAGTTGTTTCTTTTAATTAACTTTTTAATTTTCTCCCCTTGAATCCCTTCTTCTTTTTCTCCCTCCCAGCATGTTATCCCAAAATGAACTTGTTACCCAGCAGTATACCATAGAATGCTCTTGAAAAGCTGGTGAGAGAAGCTGTGAAGTTTGTATTTCTAATCCAAAAGGCAGCCTGCTCTGTAAGTACTGTTAATTTTTCTATTCTCACAACATTCAAATTTTGTCAGTAATGTATTACCACCCACTAAGATGAGTAAGATGGGGGAAAAAAGCATAAGGAAGAAAGGGGAAAAGAACAAAATTAGTTAAAAAGTAGAGTAAGAGGAGTAGAAAATCAAACTAAAATGTAGACATTATCTCCTGTGGCCAGATACTCTGCAGGGTGGTTGACACATTGACACCTGGTGAAACTGTAATTGAGTGCCCACTGGCTCACACGCATTCATGTCTATTCGTGAAGAAACCGAGGCTCAAGCAGGGTGGCGTGACTGGCCCCAAATCACTAGTTGCTTATTTGGCAGATCCAGGATTTGAAGCCAAGTCTGCCAATGTCCTTTCCAAATACACCACACAATGAACTGCTTTATGACCCCACTTTACAAACTATTTCTAGCAGCCCCTGAAGCCCACCAGAGAGATGATGCAATTCTTGAAAATTTCTTGGATCATGAAGTTAGGACATGGAATAAAACAATTCCACTAAAGAATTCAATCCAGCTTGTCAGTTGGTACATTTTTAAGCAGGGTGGTCGAGTTTTCAGCAGAACTAGCCTTACACCAGGCACCCCCTTCCACCTCATCTATTCACATACTCATTCTTTTATTCACTAAGAAAATACTATGTCAGGCCTTTGCCAGGTATGGGGTATATAGTGATGAAAAAACAAAACAGCCCCACTTCCCACTTTTATGCAGCTTATAGTCGAGTTGGGAAATGGACATGATGCATGTAACTATGCAAGTAAATCTGTAATTATCAATGGCGTGCTTTCCTTGAAAGAAAATGAGAGCATATAAGATAGAATCTAACTACTCACTGTTCATTGTTGAAAGTCTGAAGTAGTGACATGGTATAATTTGCATTTCTTAAAATATCACTTCAACTGGCTTCTGCTGGAGACTGAATTGTGGTGGAGGAAGTGGGTATCAAGAAAGGAATCAGAGAGGCGGCTTTAGGGCTATTCCAGCAATACAGCCAAATGGCAGCTGGCAATGAAATGGATGATTTGAATTATACTTCAGAGGCAGAATTAACAGGACTGGGTGATGGACTACCTGGGATGGGAGTAAGGGAGATAAAGATAACAAGGATTACTACTGATTTTTTGGCATAAATCAGTGGATGGGTAGAGATGATTTTCTGAAATGGGGAGGATCCAGAAGGAAAGAGGGAAAATTAAAATACTGGTTTGAGATGTGTTGAGTTAGAAATGCCTGTAAAACATCTATGTAAAAATGTCCAGTAGCACTCGATACATTAGTCAGCTGCTCAGAAAAGGGGAGAGGATTGGAAACAAAAATGAGGAGGTCAACAGAATAAAGATGTTGTTGAGAGAGATGGAAATGGATACACAGGCCTGGCCTAGGTGGAAACAAAGAATCCAGGTTTGGAGCTTGAACTTCAGCATTTTGGTGTCAGATGAAAAAATGAGATTGCAAAGGATGGTGAAGGAGAATGGAAGGAAGAAAAAAGATGAAAAGGGACTAGGGTGTCTCTGAGCCAAGGTAACAAAGTGCTCCAAGAGAAACCAACTAGCAAATGCTCCTGAAAATGCGAGTGAGAGGAGCACCTGAATGCCTGGTGTGTTTAGGAACATGGATGGCATTCTCATGATCTGGCTCAGGCATGTGGTGGGGGTTGATGCCTGCTTGGGTGGTTAAAGAGCGACAGAAAGATAAGGAGGTGGAGGGAGGGCCCACAGGTATCATTGCTGGGGAAAAGAATTAAGAAACGGGTTAACTAGAGGAGCATATAAGGTCAAATAAGTTGTTGTTTGTTCCTTTTAAGATGGGAGATACTCTGGTTTTCCACCTTAGCTGTACACTGCAATGTTTGGGAGCTAAAAAAAAAAAAAACCACAATGGCCTCTTCTCAGTCCCAAGAAAACTAAATCAGTATCTTTGGGAATGTGGCCTTGGTGTTTACACACACAGATTGTGTGTGAATTCCCTCACTGATTTCAGTGTGAAGCTAGGGTAGAGAACTCCTGATTATTCGTTCAAGTTATTCAACAGATACTCATTTTTGCACCCACCATGGGACTATTTTTGGCATTTTTAAATAGTGATATGGAAGATCAAGCAGAAGGCAAGAGATGAAAACTTCAGAAGGGCAAGGGGATAACCTATAGAATAATATTCCCGAGAAGGTGGAGGGGTGAAAGCATTTAGAACACTCCTGAAGTGCTGTCTTTTACTGAAAGAGGGATCCTTTCCTTTGCTCACTGTAACTTGAAAGGGGAAAAAAAGGCCACGCTTGGTCACCAGGTGTTATTTCTTTGATTAGCCCTGTTACTGGGACCGTACCTAACACCTAGCCTGTACTTAATAAATAATTGTCAAAATTAATTAAAAGCCTGATTAAAGATGCTAACTTTCTTCATGAATGTTAGTGGGAATTACATGATAAAAATCTCTATTTTGACCATACAGAACAATATGAATGCCAAGTAGTCACATTACTGGCTCAGCCATGCTCCACCCAGCGAGGCTGAGGAGAGATTCTCATCTTCTCCAGCTCAGCCTCTTCTCTGGCTTCCTTCCTGTCCTTCCACCCCCACACGTTTGCACAGGATGTTACAAAATCACAGTACTGATCTCCAGGGCCGACCTCCAATTAACACAGAAGACATCTCTGTGACGCAACCCCTGCACGCTCTCTGAATCGTGGCGGGCATGGGCGAACTTTGAGAAGAGTGTGTTTCTAAAGAGCCATCATGCCAGCAAGGAGAGACAGTGGCCCCTTCGCACAAAATACCTTCTCTACAGAAGGCTCCAGGCCAGCTGCGGAGCTAAGACCCTGTGAAAGAAAGTTACAAAGTATAAGCCACCCTCTATGAAATATTTCACTGAGTTAACGTGCTTTCATACTACTCACTTTCAGTAAATAAAAATGAAAGTGTAGAGGTAAACAACCCTGAAAAACACTCTAATTCTAGAAATCCACATCGCATTCCTGAGTTTTACATGACAACATATACTTCCTCACCATCAGAAGCAAACAAAACGAGATACGAAGATGCCTTGAAAGAATCATGATGCTTTTACTATAGAACAGAGCAACTTCATTTTGGCTTCAGTTTGCTTCCCTTAATGACAAATAATCAAGTCTGGGACCAGGAACCTCTGTACCTACATCTGGTGAGGGGCAGGGCAGGGAGATTAGTTCAACTCCTGCTAATGATACTTTGTGGCTGCTGTGAAAATCCTCCCTCAAACCCTGGTGAATGCTAACCATCAGAAACCGCCGCCCACGTGGCTGCAGGCCCACCCATCTCACGCCCTCAATTACATAATGAAGCTTGGCAGCAAGTTCAGATGAATTAAAACTGAATGTCACTGTTTTCTCCGCACACCCCTGTCCTTGTTTTTCTTCCTGGTCAGTGGGAGAAGGTCAGCAGGAAGCAGGGCAGTGAGAAAGAACGGACTCCACGCTAACGAGGTCTTGGCCAAATGCTCTCACTCCATTGGGCAGATATAATCTATGCTTTCCTGAAACGCATTATATTTTGTGTGCTAATTTAAAGTTTTGCTATTGCTATGTCATTACAAGCCCACGACGTTATAGGAAAATGGAAATTTTTTCTAAGTATATATATATATTTAGAAATCGTAAAAAATTCTACAATGGTATTGCCCACAGGTCTCTGGTCTTGTTTTCTTCAGTGTGTTTGTAGACAGCTGCTTCTCTGTGCCCTTGGACTTCACCTAGAACACTGTATGACTGTCCAGTTAAATTTGGTTAAAAGTCTCTTTAAATCTTCAACAGCTTATTTTCTACTTCGATGTTGCTACTGGCTCCTTAAGTTCTCCACTTAAACTGCTTACATATTCACCAGCATTGGGATTGTTCTTTACAAGGGGTGGTGATGAAATCAGAACTCCGGGTTCAGATTTGGAGTGGTGTCACGTCAGCTGAGGGGGACTTGCTCTCAGAGTGTAACTGTACACAAAATGTCACCACGTTTGTGTTGCTCTTCCTCTGCAGGATGACCATCACAAAAAACACTTGAAACACAGAGGACTCCATGTAACACCCAGCTTCTGTCAAAGACAATCCAGCTGTGAGTTGAATGCAATTTTTAAACAGAAAATGTGAGCACTTTGTTTAGGAATTATATGTCAAACAGAAGTTGTACTCAAATTTACCAGTTGAAGATGTCTAGCATTGCCCTTCCATAAATCCTCCTTCCTTCTATTTTGGCCCACCAAAACTGTGCCTGCTGTCTGAGCTCAGAGCAGGAAACCTGAGTTGCAGGGAGGGCAAGTGGCCTGCCGGACAGGAGGGGTGGGTTACAGGTTCCTAGAAGTCTTGTAGAGGCTAGGCTGCCTCCATGCTGCTCTGTTTCTGGTGGATTTCTCTTGCATCCCTAAACTGTTGGGAGATTGCTGAATGTCTTTTCTTATTGGATTTCCTAGTTCTTTGCATTATGTGATCAGAGAAGTAACTGAAGAGCAGCACAGATCAATTCTTCACTTCTTTTATTCTTGTAAAGCCAAACTAAAGAGAAAGCCCAGTCATTGCTTAGTTTCTTCTTTTGCATCCATTTCTTATGAGTGATCACCGTAATGAAGCAAGGGTATATGGAGGAACCAATACAATAGCCTTATGGCCTGACCTAAATATGTGAAAAATAAAGACAACAGAAAAATCCTTCTAGGAAGTAGAAGCCAGAGACAAGAAGCCACCTACTCTGATGGAAAAAAAAAAAAAGAACATTAAAATCTGAAATTACCTGTGCTTTGAAACATCTTAAGAAAATAGGGATGTAATGGTCTTATACAGAGGACAGCTTATACAGATATGCAGTCCTATGCAAAGGGTTGGAGCCCTCAATCACTTAACAAACTGAGGCAATTTAAGATGGGTGGCAATGTCCCTTACACAGTAAACAGGTTGCTTCACTCTCTTCCCCTGATATTTGAGCTTAATTACTTAAACATTCTGATATTCTAGTGTGAGGAACATTAAAATGAGACATCTGTTTGGGGTGTAGGGTTGACCTGTTATGAGGGACCCTACTGAACCATGCTGTGACTTTCCTACTAATTATTATTATTATTTAATCTGCTAAACATACATGAGGTGCAAGGCAGGTAACACACTAGATGTTGCAGGGAAAACAAAGACATTCTAACATGGCCCTTCCTGTCAGGGAGTTAATGGTCAAATAAGGTAGATGAAGCTACTTACCTCTCTTGGAGGATCCCTCACACAGGGGTCAAGTTAGGTAAGCTTATGCAAAAGGGCATGTTTTCGTTCAGTATAGTGGGCATGGTTTTGTATGTGAGTTCCTCTTATCAGAGCTGAATACCTGACTCAGGTCCCCTCCCTTTCAATGAGTGTCATGACGGTCAAATTGTCCACCCTCTAAATACATATACACATGTATTATTCTAACATTCTGTCAGTTTTTGTGCACAGTAGAAATGAGTTAATTTTAAAAAAAGGTATAGCTAGGAGTTAGTGCCCCATAAAAGGTGGAAAGAAAGTTCTCGTATTCTGAAGTGGTAACTCTTTCTCCCAGGTGGGGGCAAACTCAGTTCATTTTGTGTACAGATGAGTAAAGCGAGGGCTGGGGAAAACAAATTAGGTCCCAAAGAGCATTTCCTGGCAGAATACAACAATGACAGAGGCAGACAGATGTAGGGAGCAAAGTACTTAGCAGTATGCCATTTGAAAACGGGCCACTCTCATTCCATTTATGTTGCACAAAGCGTCTTACTAAAGCAAACGCAAATTCAAATCCCCAAGCTCACTTGCCTCCTCACCCCATTCAATTGATTTTAAATGAGAGAAATTGCTTCTTTATACTGAATAAAGTCAAAATTAGGATCAGGACTATTATTCATGGGCTTAGAGAAATCACCATGGTTTATTGAGATTAAAGACACGGACTGGCCAAGGTCTTCCACTAGACCCACCATTATTCTATTATAATATTGCAGAGATTAAGGGAGCAGTCTGCCTGGCTGTCAATGGGCAGATTAACCTCTGTGAGCCATCTTGCAAAGTTTTCTTTTACTAGCAGTCAGTGTTCAAGGATACAAATAAAACATATGTCCTGTGTGAACTATTGGTCCTGTGAGAACTATTGGTCCTGTGTTTCTCCGTCAACAACAGCAGAGAAGCACAAGTATGTGACACGGTGTGGCCGCGGGAACAGCCAGAGTAGTGGGGAAACAATCGCACTGAGTTTGTAACTGTGATGGAACTAAGCTGTAACTGAGCACTCTAATGATAGCTCTACGATCCCAGAGCACAGTAGGGTGGGCAAAACTATGATTTCACTCCTGAGTGCCCATCCTTCCGTCGCTCTCCTTGCTCTGATCTTACAGGTGGGTAGAACTACAGACTATTCCTCCATCACAGGGACTGGGATGATGGCCTCCATGTGCAGGTCAGTGGGAGGACAATCTCCCCAATACCCCCGACCCAGGTACTTTAATTCACATTCGCATTGTGGCTGCAGTTGATGGTCTGAGGAGCATGCTTATAGTCTTTCACGTCTTGCTACAGCAGAGACTGCCCCAACCCTGTACAAGATGGACATCATAGCAGAACTGGGCAACCACCCAGAGGGATGAATTAAGTAGGTCAGTGCAAAAAAGGAAGAGAAAGTGAATTGCACATACAAGTCAGTCCTTTCAGAAAGTGTGCATTATCTGTGAGCCTGTTTGTTATACTCTCTAGTTTAGACATTCCCTCCACAGACTTGTCACTTCACCTAAATTACTGTGCAAAGCCCTGTGTCCCCTTGGACACCATTATTTTCCTGGGAAAGAGCTCTATCCATGATTTCCTCCTTTCAAACGTTTTACAAAACTCACTTTGAAACCCTTAGAAGTTCCTCTTTAACTAAAACTGTGCATTTTCTAATTCAAACCTATATTTTACTAGACTCAACATTTTTAAAATAGAGAAGCTTAAGTGCATATAGACAACTGAGAGTTACATATATATGTGGTAAAAAGGAAATGAAAACAAAAAAAATAAAAATCCAGCCAGACAAAACTATTTTTTTTGTCAGTCCCATCCTACCTACACCTTAGTGCTCTGGCCTGCTTCCCAAGAAACTGACCTATGATTCCTTCTGATGCCCTAACTTAAAAAAGCAACTAGAACTAATTCTTGAGCTATTATTATTGTGTGTATTATAAAAATTTAGGATTAATAGAGTAATAAAAATAATTCCTGCTATTAAAAACCATAAAATGAAAAACATTTGCCATTAAAATTTTGCAAATGGCTCCCGTTA
The DNA here is from genome assembly GCF_040802235.1 of Manis javanica. Classification (NCBI taxonomy): domain Eukaryota; kingdom Metazoa; phylum Chordata; class Mammalia; order Pholidota; family Manidae; genus Manis; species Manis javanica. The sequence continues at coordinate 52,466,453 of NC_133170.1, read as the reverse complement.
TCCATATTTTCCCTAAAAATAAATAGCAGTGTTAGTTTTTTCTAATTTTGTAAGGTATATAATTTTATTGATGACATTTCAGTCAATATGGACAGAAATTAGCACTGATGCTACCACCCAAAAATAAAGTGTTAATTTATGTTTTCCTGTATATTTACCCAAATGGCATCAGACTATGCACCCAGCTTTCTAATCTGATTTTTCTTTTAATAACATGTGATTCCCTTTCATGGTCATAAATACAGATCTCTGTAATCCTGTTAATCCACTATTTTCAGCATCCCCACCACCGAAGTTTTAAAGATTTCTGAGCTCTACTTTATGCCTCAGCCATATGTTTTCTAACTTGCAAACTGATTCTATTCCAACATTTTGAATGATTTATAAAAGTAATAAAATAGGGATAGACAATACTTTTACAGCTTCCTAGACTTTAGAGAGTAATTTTTTTCTAAGCTTTTCACTCCTTTCAAAGATATTTCAAAGAAAGACCCTTATGCACTACCAACCAAAGATATCAGAAGCCAGTAAAATCAATTTTAAACAATACCCTCCAGAAATACAGGAGACTGGAAGCCCATTTTGCTTCTCCTTGCAATTAGGTGGGATCTATCTCAACGGAGTTCTGTGAATGTATCAGGACCTCTTGAGGCAAAATTTCAGATCTGTAATTCAGAAAGGATGCCAGAGTCTGAATAGTCATGTCTTTCTAGACAGGACTGCACATTCACTTATTTATAAATTGGAAGTGGAATGTTTTTCCAACAATGAAAGGCCCATTTTCCCCAAAGATATTTCACTATAATTTTCAAATTATTATGCTAGCTGGTGGTACCAACCCTATTGTCTCTTTCATAGTTGGTGATCCATGACTTAGAGCTGAGTTCTTCTCTCTTATAGGTAGAGCTCTCTGGAAGAATCCTAGCTATCTACAGAGAACAGCATTTCATGACCCTAGGAGATGCTGATTGAGATGCAATTTAGGGAACCCTGACCAGGATGTATACGTACAATTGTGCTAATTAGGGTCAGGACCTAGACCACCAGGGAGATGGCTGGGAAGGCAAGGCCCAGAGGGGCTCATCTCAGAGCTTCCTGCTTTGCAGATCAGCCATGAGGCCTCACTTGGGAGTTTGTCAGAAGTCCAGAATCTCAGGCCCACCCTAGATCTATCAAATCAGGCTGTACATTACAATAGGATCTCCAGATGAACGTATGCAATGACAGATTGGAACACCCTGGTCTTCAACAAGCCACTCATCAGGTCACGACTGCACTTCCTACTCTCATAAAATTTGGGGGAAATGGGGATCTTACGTATAATCTCATCCACCCTCTACTTGATCTTTCCATTTCCCTCCATTTCCCTGCAGTCTCTTTACCAAGCACACCTCCAGGCCCACCTGGGCAGCACTAACATTAGGGAATACAGAGGCAGCTCACATTAGACAGGGTACTTAATAGCAAACTGTTTGGTGTCCTTGAAGGACAAAGATGCTGGCATCATCCAGTGGGTTCAAATCCCAGCTCTGCTGTTCAATAGCAGTGTGTCTGCAGGCACAGAACACTCAGCCAAAATTAAGGGTAATAATATTACCTTCATTATATCTTGGCTCTGGGCACTGAATGAATCTAAATGCCTTTAAAGCACCTGGCCCTGTGCCTAAGGCATCCTCTCTCTCCAACTCTCTCTCCTTCTTAGACTGTACTGAAATATGGCACCTTGTTTTAATCCATTTGCCTTAAATACCCTCTAAGAGCCAGTCCACACAAGTGTATCCCTTTCTCCACATACCAAAAATCAATGTATTTTTAAAGACAGTGAGCCTCCCCATTGCCAACATCTTCAAAATGAATATTTGAAACTATAGGATCGGGATGATTTTTTACATAACAGCCAATTTCAGAATAAGTGCATGCCCTTTTTCTGTTTTCTGTTTGTCCTTCAGAGATATGCCTAATTCTGTTTAGTTACAAAGTTCAAATCGGTCCCACTTTAATATATCCCCTTTAAGAAGTAATGCTCATTTGAGGAAGCAGGTAACCAATGTGAAGAGTGATTATACAATAAATGTATTATGCAAATTCCAGTGAACATTTTATGCACACTGGATAAAGAATCAAATTAAAGTCTCATAACCCTGGAAAATTAGAGTTAGCAAGCACAGAGGTTGATTTGCCCTTGAACACAAAAACTGCTAAGAGCCGACATTCCCCCATCATTTCCACAAAATTGAACCATTTCTGAAGGTTTCCGATTAAAATAAGAAATCCCCTAGGAGTCATAAAAATCAGCCCTTTTTATAGGAATAATTTGGAGTCTCAATTTAAAAGTGTTATGAGTTGGAAGGAATTGGTGAACTCCTGTGTCATACTTTGAAAAGCTAATATTCCAGGTAGTCGGCCAGTTGAGAACACCACAGATTGTTTAGAGAAAGGGTATGTGGGAAGGGGGAAAGAGGTTTCTCAAGAACACACACAGGAGGGCTGATTTACAGAGCTTTCCTTTGTAACAACCCAGGGGTGGCAGTTATGCAACAGACCACTTCGCTCCTTCGATTTTCCTTCACGCGACGTAATAATGAGACATAATGGCCACCTTCCTATTACAGTGTTGTGTCCACCTCTTTGTGGCTTGCCAACACTGATTCTACCACCAGACTCTATACAGAGAAATAATGAGCTGTTAAAAAGGAGAATGCAGAGGGTCTATACAGCATTTACCTATTGGAGAGCAGAGAAACCATCAAAAGCATCTCTCTAAACCTATGAGCGAGGACAGGTGTGAAGAAGGTGGGTGGAAAATCCATTCTGCCCCCAGTTTTTACACGTGGAGCCAGGATGTAGGCTCTAGCACCAAGAAGAGTCCATTCATTCATCAACCTCTGGAAATCAATTTTCTATCCTGTTCATCATCCTTTTTGGGAACCAGGCAGGATGTAAATATCAAAGGAGCGCTATTGATTTAATAAATGCTTAGTGAAGTCCTGTTATGAGTTCTGAGGTAGGTGCTGGGTGAGGGGGGGAGAAAAAGACCACGGAGACGTGGACCCTCCCGAGGGGATATGCCCACCCAGCGGAGCAGCAGCCAGCTGAACACCACCAGGCTTACTAACAGTGGAACGGTGTCCTCACAGCAGGTACAAAACCATCCGCACACAGCACGATGGAGGAAGGAAAGCTTACTTCTGACTAGAGGAGAGATAATGGAGTAGATGAATCTGAGCATTTAAAAATGTTCTTTTCCCCTTTTTCTCTTATTTTCTAACTATTTAATCAATTGTTAAAACGTATAACTTGCATATGATAAATGTCCATTTTAGGGTAGCTTGATGAGTTTTGACAAGTATATTCACCATATATAATGACCATAACGATCAACAATGGACTGCCTTCTGTACCCCACGAGGCCCCCCCAAAGCCCTCCCCCAGCTTCCAGACCCCAGCAGCCACTGCTTGGCTCCTGTCACTATAGATGAGTTTGTCTGTACTAGGACCTCATACGAATGGGACTGCATGGCTAGTGCCCTTTTCTGTTTTTTTTTCTTTCTTCTTTTTTTTTTTTTTTTGCTCAGAACAATGACAGCATTTAGAAATGAAGGGGAAATGGCATCCTAATGTGAGCAAAGATTTAGGGACAGGTAAATAAAAGTTTCACGAACGTAACAGGAGCATCTAATACAGATCAAAGAGGGGAGGAGCTGCACGAAATGACACAGGACAGAGAATAAATACCTGGACCAGGTCTCACACGGAACTTTAGAACAGTTTTTACATCAAGCATCACCCTACCCTCCTGCTCCTCCCTATTCTCTGGCCACGTTGCATCAGGACTGCCGCGTCTGCTGTTCCCTCCGACCAGAGGCTCATCTCCCAGCCTGGGCAGAGGCTGGACTCTTCCGCTTCTCCATTAGCCTCTATCCCACACGCTGCGGGTGCCCTGCACAACACCAGGCGCAAGATGCAGATTACTTTATTTGTTCATAAGATGATTACAATTTACCCTGTCAGAGGCACGATGGTGGAGAATGGGACGGTTTTGTTCATAACTGGATAAATCACCAGGACTTGGGACATGTGATGGCCCATAATAGCCACTGAAAGAATGAGTGAGTGAATGAATGAGTGAATTTCTAACAAATTAAAAACATCTGTCTCACCCAGTCGCCTGCAGAACTTTAGGCATTATAACTTACACAGCTCTCTTTGACAAGGAATTCCTCACCCCTCTTCTAAAATGCCCTTTTTTCTATTATATACTTTAAGAAGAAACAGAGTCTTGCAAATTTGCAACACCAACCCTAAAATGTCCACATTGACCAGATCTGTGTTTTTGCACTTTTGGGTGCAGAAAAGCAAATTAACATGGAGGGAGACTTGGAAGATGTGGGATGCAAATGAACCATAACTACAATAAAAATAGTAATTATTATCACAATAAGGCATGACTCTCTTTTCTAATTATGTCAGGTGGGCACTGAAAATGTCAAGCATTTTGGTATTAACGCTTCGCCTGTTTTTGAGGAACTGGACGTTTATGTTGTAGGGTTTTAAAGTGACGTTATAGCACAGCTCGGTTTCCAGATCAATGAACAGCTTTGTGTCAAGGGCCTGCTGGTCGCTTGCCTAGTTTATTGTGATTTAACAAAAGGGCACAGGAACAATATTGCTCAGCAGAAGAAAAAAAAATAGGTGAGCTGATGGCTCACCCTAAAGGGACGAAAACATCAAGATCAACAATGTTCACAAAGCGCCATCTGGAGAATGCCAGGACACTGCAGTGAAAACAGGGTAATGGCAAAGGTAACAAAATCATGGTTTTCAAGTCCTGCTCCTAGAAGCTTGACCTTGGAAACGTTTTCAAACACACGGAAATTCACAAACAGTGGCACAAGCCAGAATTTTTTTTTTTTCTTTCTGACACAGGTAATACCACGTTAATAACTCATTTTCTAGAAGCTCCGGAAAGCTCCTCTTTCCCTATACCCGGAGGTACTTTAGCCAGCTACCAAATACCACATGCAAGATAAATAAATGTTTTGGAACATAATTTTAATTTCTTTCCCCAAACTGCTGGTGATGGGGAAATAATGCATTTCCCTATTCTTCTTTTTCTCTGTTTCTTCAAAAGAGAATGAATGGGGAAGCTTAGAACTCCCTCCAGGCTTGAAATACACATGCAAAACAAAAGATTGGTCTAAGAAAGCTTGTTTTTGTCCTTATAAAGAAGGAAAGGACTTAAAAGAAGACTTAAGGAAATTCCTGCTACCCAAAGCATCCTCTTCTAGGAAGCAAAGCAGTGAGAGAATTTGGGGACCATAAGATATTCTGAGATTGATTTCTACAGGTATTCGTTTCCTAGAAACCACAGAATTGATAAACTGATGGCATTGTGCCAAAGTTGACATATTACAGTAGGGTGACTTCCATTAAAAAAAATAAGGTGGGGCTAGGAAGTAGTATTCCAACACTTATTCTGGCAAGTTTCCTCAAGGGAGTTTAAATCTCCGGTTTGGAATAGACAAAATGCTTCAGTATCCAAAATTTACGTAAGAATAAAAATAAAGTCAACATACTCTGTACTGTGCACTAAGTTTTTTCCACATTTGTCTCATTGAAATTTCACAACTATATAGGTGAAATATTATTACTCGCATTTTGCATATGGGGTAACAATCCCACAGAGTTGAAATTTTCTCACTGCGACCTAAATGAATTACACAAGCAATCTGAAGTGATGCAGCTGTCAAGCATAATTTCAGAAATACTTTCAAAGAAATGTGCTTCAATTATATTTATACATGATATAAAGGATTTTTTAAAAACATACCAATTATCCCCAGTGTCTAGGGGAGTAACTGGTAAAATGGAAGCCCCTCTATAAATACTGACTGAATAAATGAATGAAAATTTGATATTAAAACATTCTGCTCCTGTACAATTAGTGCTAGAGGTTCCTCCTGTAGTAATAAAGGTCAAAGATGTAAGAATTTCCATACTGATATACCTGGCTGAGGGTTTACTGCAGTGTCCTCACCACCTGCAGGAGTGCCTGGAACATGATAGATTCTCAAGAAATACTAGTTGGATAAATGAATGAATGAACAGCCTTTGAAAGGGTCAAAGATAGACCCAGGGTGGTCAAGAGTCATTTGGGGATAATTGACAGTAGAATTAAAGCATGAAATCTCTGAAAGTTATAGGAAGGTATTTTATTAATGTATATCTTTTCTCCTCCATATCTCTCAAAGTAATAGAAATAGTCTTGGCTCACGTATGAAATGAGAGCATTCCTTCCTGTAAACCTTTGGTTCCTTCCAGGAAGGCCCTTGGGAATGGGAGAGAGGAGAGCTTATGGATGGAAAAGGCAGTCCTCCATAACCGCTGCTTTCTAGACGTTTATCTGGTTATCCCCTCTGGTCAAGGTCATAGAAGACCTGGGCCCGCATGCTCTCTCCTGGATTCAACCCCTTAACTTTATGTCTTATATCTCTTTTTTGTTTCTTGGTTTTTTTTCCAGACATTTCTCCACCCTTCAGTTCTTTAAATTACATTCTTTAAACCTAAACACAAATGAAACTACTTAGGTGGGTTGTTGATATCACAAAGAGTGGCTTCCCCTGAAGGAACCATATTTGTAACACAAGATGGTTTTCCCTAGAAATTGATTTGGCATTTTGCTCAAAGGCTGCCTATGATTCATGAGCTTTACAGGAGGATGGAGCTGAGCTGAGCTATGTGTATAGAGAAAAATCTATGGAGAAGAGAGAGGCTGGTGCAGCAGACCCTCCTCTCAGGCCACTAGCAGCTGATGGTAGGTCCTCAAAAGGTCTGACATCTCTCCGGGAAGCCTTACACTAAGTAGGATAAGGTGGGTTGAAGGGAAAAGAAATACTTTCTTGGAGTGGGAGAGAGCAAGGGGTTCAGATAAGCTTCTGGAACATCCCCCAGAAGCAGCAAGTCATCACATTACATAGGTGACTGTGCAGGTCAATGTCACAGTTTTTTCCTTAGAGACAGTGACCCAGGCAGCAGGCATGGCCCAGAGACATGATCTCTGAGTTGCACAGTTTATAATTTTTTTGAAATCATTGTAACATACTTTAAAATTTGAGAAATTTCAGACAAAAATCAGATTTTCAGCTTCTCTTTAATACCCAGAAGACTGGGCAGCAATGGGCCTGTATGAAAATAGTTGGTGGACACTCAGTAGGGGCTGCTGTCTTCTTTCGTTCGGTCATGTATGATTGCATCAGTTTGCCGTAGTGACCACCTAGCCACACTTACTTATGTTTCTTGCCTGGAATACTCATGGCCAAAGCAAACAAAAATTAGTCAAAGGAGTTTGATTTCTCATCTTCTAATGCTTCCAGCTCTCAAAACAGAATGACAGGATAACTGATTCATGATCAAGAAGAGAAGGAATTTTACACAGGCTCCTTTTCCTTTTTGTTATCAGTTAATACTACACTCTCTTTCCCATGCGTTAGTCTGTTTTCTAGGAATATGTATATGTGGGTTGCAACTTCTCGACCAGACTTCTATCACTGTTGGAGAAATAGCGAGAAGAGAAGCCCAGGCAAGCGCTTGAACTCAGGCCAGAAACTTTGATGTCAAATACTGGTGATTAATCTCTGTATCTTACTTTCTTCATTGGAAAATGGAGATAATCACAATACCTATTTTCAGTTCACAGGTTGAAGATTAAATGAGTTAATCTGTGTAAATCCCTTAAAACAGTGCCTGGCACATTTAATGCTACCCTTATAAAACAAGCAATGTGATTATTTTTGAGAGTAAAAACCCAAATGTTATTTGATTAAAAACCATGTTTTTTAAATACTTTATCACTTATAAATAGGTGTGGCCCACAGGTAAGATACAGTGTGGCTTATGCTGACTGTAAATTGTTAAGACCTACAGGAGTTACCTACAGTGAGCAGACAGCCATGGTTAATTCCCTTCTATTCTCTTCCTTGAGAGATCTTGATCTTCACTTTAAACTTAGTGGGGCTATGTTTCATTTTCTGTGTTTATGAAGGGAAGATAGTAATATTTTTAAATTATTAGAATTTTTTTAAACATGGCATTCCATACTAAAATAATCAGTTTTCATCATCTCATTCCCCGGAGGAGGTGGGGGAAAAGTGTTCGTATTCATGAAGACATTTAAAAAACATATTTCATATAATAAAATAACCATCTTTAATTCCAATCACCCTTAGATTCTTCTTCTTTTTCAAAATCATGACATCCTTTAATTCTATTATACATTCCTGAACACACTGATTTAGGGCACTTGCTATAAAGGCAGTTGGGAGAAAAGCATTTTGCAATCCTCATATGGAAATAACAAATTTAAATTCTGTTAATGAAGTTTCCCTTCTTTCAGAGACTTTTGTTTCCTCCGTTCATCTTTGATGGTGCATGTATATGTGGCTGGAATGCTTGCTGTTTATATAGGAGTACATTCTGGAATATTTTCATTGCAAAGTTACTAAGTATTTCCAGACACTTCTGCATACTTTTAAGCAGCTCTTAGAGCTGTAAAACACAAACAGCCATAAGAAATCCCATGATCTAAGGTAGTAATAGTAATGGGATGGAATGTAGCCATTACAATAGAAAAAAAGATGGTTTGGCAGAGAAAATAATTAATTATAAAATTCCAGATGGGCTCTTATTGTTGGCATACAGTATTTGTTTGGAATATAGTGTCATCAGCTTTCAAAAGGCAGGAAACCCCATCCAGTATTTGTATGTTTCTGTGAGAGGATGCTTGAATTCGCCCATGGTCATTTTTCATGCATATTGAATGAAATTGTCACTCTTGGTTAAATTTAAATAATGACCATATAGATACACAGTCATCTGTGAAAAGTGATTTAAACATTTTTAAAGGCTGGAATAAATGAGGGAATAGTGGATTAATACTGGACTAAGATATGACCATGTAAAATAAAATATCTTTGCACATCAAAATGTCTTGAAACCAATAGGCACTTGACTAAGTTTGGTGAATATTTAGGGAATAGGAAGTATAGATCAATAACAATGTAAATGGCTTTTGAAAGGAAACCCTTAGTTTAGGTTTAGTACTAGGAAAATATGAATAAGCAATATTCAACATAAATTAGTTAATGATTCATTGATTCATTGATATCCTTCAGTCAGTCACTCATTCATTCAATAAATGTCAAAGGGTAGCAAATGCTACTGTGTGGGTCACTTATTCTTCAGAACAGTAAAAGATGTTCTGTAATGTTCTGTGGACAAATAGAATTGGAAAATACTGGAGTAAGTAATTCTTAAACAAGTTTCTTTTTAATATTGAGACTTTTCAGAGCCTTTTATTTATTTTTCATTTATTAAGATATTATTGATATACTTTTAAAAAAAGTTTTATTTAGGTATTATTGATATACACTCTTATGAAGGTTTCACATGAAAAAACAATGTGGTTACTACATGTACGCATATTATTGAATCCCCCCATACCCCACTGCAGTCACTGTCCATCAGTGTAGTAAGATGCCACAGAGTCCCTATTTGTCTTCTCTGAGCTACAGTATCTTCCCTGTGACCTCCACACATACCATGTGTGCCAATCATAATTTCCTTCAATCTCCTTCTCTCTCCCTCCCCACTTGCCCTCCCCCACCCCTCCCCTTTGGTAACTGCTAGTCCCTTCTTGTAGTCTGTGAGTGTGCAGCTATTTTGTTCCTTCAGTTTTGCTTCACTGTTATACTCCACAAATGAGGGAAATCATTTGGTGCTTGTCTTTTTTCAGAGCCTTTTAAATGTTAATGTGAATAGTCAGTTTTTAATGAATGATATAAAATCTGATGAATGCTTCCATGGTGTGATGGCAGAATTACAGATGGCATTTGGCTTAATGGTATGGGGGACTGATAGGAACTTCACCAAGGAGACACTTGAACTAGGTCTTTTGAGGGAATTATTTTCTTTTTTCTAAATATAAAATAAACAAATATTCATTTGGAAAATACAGAAGTTTATAAAGATGAAAATAAAAGTTAATTATTAGGGACATGGCCTAGGAATAATCACTATTAACTATATTTGGATTTCCTAATAGCCTCTGACATCGATCTCTCCCTTTTTAACTCTCTTCATACAGTTAAAAGAACATGTTCTATAAAGTCTTATATGTTGACTAATCTGTGTAATATTGCAATATTGGGATATTTTTATGGTACTAAATAATTTTAAAAAATATTTTCTCACTGGCTACAACTACAAAATCATTTCAATACAGTTGAACATTTCTGTTATTTTCCTTCCCAAATTTTAGTTAACATAAATCAGTAGTTCTCAATTTGTGGTTCCTGGACAAGTTACATCAGCAACACTTAGGAACTTCTTAGAAATGCAATGTTATGATCTGCCCCAGACCTGCTTAATCAGAATCTCCAGGGGTGGAGCTTAGCATATGAATAATTTTGATGATTATACCTTTACATAAGTCCTTGCATGTAACCGGGATGATCCATTACTTTAAAACAGTTCATTTCAGTTTGTAAAAATTTACATTGTTACACTTTCAGTATCTAACACAGCACTAGAAATATAGTAGGAGCTTTATATTTGTAAAATACATGAATTAAATGGCAGCTTCTCCAAATTTAATTCATCATCCTCTGGAGTCTTGAGATGCAAGTAACTCTATAACTCTATGCTGTCAAATTAACATTAATTCTTTTAGAGGTAATCTATCTTTCTTCCTGGATGCTTGTCTGTCTTTTTCATTATAATTTAAAAATATTACCAGGATATGTGTCTAAATCTCCATTAAGTAGTTTTGCCTGGATCATGGCAAATTTCTACGACCTACATTTCTGGTTTCCTCCCTTTCCTCTCAACCCCTCAGATTTGGGTAGCATTCTTTAATTGTGTCTTTAATTTACTTCTGTTCCAAATAATCTGGTTTCCTTCCACTTGTAATGCTTAGTTTTTATCTCCTTCACTTGTCCTGTATATCTTCTATTTCATCTAGTATCACTTTCGGCTGCTCTTCTACATGCCTGTGTGTGTGTTTGTGTGTGTGTGTGTGTGTGTGTGTGTGTGTGTGTGTGTGTGTGTGTGTGTGTGTGTGTGTGTGTGTGTGTGTGTGTCTGTGTGTGACCATTTCATCATTTCATCCCAGTCTGCTCCCTCGGCCTCCCACCCGGTTCCCTTTTCATTTCATCCTATTGTCCCTTCATCTCAGCTTATTCTGTTTTGTGGCTTTCTTTTCCTGTTTACCAAAGGCAATGTCTTCTTAAATCAGATTAACTATGACAAATGGTCTCCTAAATTTTTCTGGTTCCTGTTATAAACAGTGGTCAGAATCCTGCTCTTCCTCTTGTCCTCAGGATATTATTCCTTGCATGTTGCCATGGATGGTTTTGGTAAGTTACATTTTTTTCTCCACTTACCCAAAATAAGGAGAAAGTTACCCACCTCTTACATTTGTAGAGCCAGTGGATTTCCCTTGGCTCACCATTATTCTTGTATATCTGGCTTAGAATTCTAATCAGATCTCTAAGTGGACTACAGTATCTGGATGGTCCCCATGTCTAGCAGTCAGTCGGTGTGGATGTCCTGGGCAAAGACACCATCTTCCACCCTGCTGGTATCATCAGGGGTGTGGAATGAATCAAACGGTAAAATCTTCCATTCCCAGCATGCCTGCTCTATGCCTCCCTTTCTATCTGTCCACCTATAGCATCTTACTTATGGAAACCAGATATCTGGACCTCAGAAGCTCTTTCTGTCTTTGAATTGCAGTCATTTTGTGGATACGGAAAGAACAAGGTTGGTAGAAATGGTCACAGTGCCTTGGGTCCATTAAAAAGCAGCAGCTGCACAGGTAGCCTGGTTTTGTTATTTCTATAAATCCCAGTTACTGCATGCCATTTCGGATTGCTGGGAATGTTCTGTTTCATTACGTTTATACCTCTCAGGGTGTATGTGTACAGAGAGGAGATTTATTCACCCAGAATATATCCCTAAAAGGTTGACTACAGAAATGACATGCTTTATGCAGAAACACTATCTTTAGCTTCCATAGAAGTATACTTGACGATGAGTATTTATATGAAAGCCATTTATTAAGGAAATGCTCCCAGAAAGACCTGCTTTAGAACTGCAGAAGCAGACAGAGGAGAAGAAATCAAGCAAGGATGTGACTTTAGATAAAGTTTCATGAAGGTTAGCTTTAGCCGGTGTGTGGGAGTTGAGGAGAGGAAGTCACACTTCAGAGCTGCCGCAACCCAAGTCTGTCATATCCAGGCAGATCCACTGGTGGTGGGGAGGAGGGGTGGGAGGGGGAGGCACCGTTGACTCCGTGCACGACAGACAGAGCAGTACTAGCAGGCTGAGGGCCGTCTGGTAAGAGAGGCACAGCTAATAGCAGTTGGAAATAAGCACACCGCAGTCTAGGGAGTGGTGTGGGAACAGGAGAAAGGGAGCCAAGGAGAACTGGGCAGAGTGCTGATAGCATCCTACCCACCTTGGCCTCTTGCTGCCTGCTCCCCTACGTATTACTGCCCCATCCTCCAGGGGGAGCTAATCATAACCACGGAAAGGCTGAACTCCTGCCTCAAACCGTCTAGTAACAGTACATTGATTAAGGAGTGGTGCTAAACTGTAATTGTGTCCTTTGAAAGCAGATGTTTTAGCTGCTCATAAGTTTATTGTCTGCGCTTCTGGTAGCTGACAGACTATGTCTGATTATGGCAGAATAATAAAATGCATATTTTGGAATTTCAAATGTGACTAATCCCTTTCTCTTCTTCAAATTAAAATGTGTCTTTACAAATAATATATTTCAAATGCAATCTGGTTTTACCTTTCCTTTATTTTATCAAGCACTCGATTTAGCTAGAACAGGTGGTGTATAAGAATTTCTATTATTACATTGTTGAGAAAATGGTTTGGGAAAATATGCCTTGTCCTTTGAAACAAAGCATTTTTCTTCCGAGCAGGGGCTCCTCCTTTCATATGACATCTAAGTGACACAAAAACGGCATCCTAGTATTCTGGTGTTTGCCCAAATGGGAACACGCTGAGTGCAACCCAGGAGGGCAGGGCTAGTGTGAAAGATCGAATCCCTCTCCACACAGGGGCTAACAGTGTTAAAACACAGAATGGTATCTCAAAACCCTTGATTCCTCACAGAAGGGGGAGTATCCCAATTAACTCAGTAAATGAACAAAAATTATTTCAAGGTGCTCTAAATTCTGACTCCCAAATAGCATGATCACTTGGCCTATATATTGTTGCATTTGGGTTTGGATTTCCAGTTCTGGATTCTCCTTCTTTGTAGATACAGGAGAAAATCTTAGAGAAGACAGTTGATCCATTGTCTCTCCAAGCATTGGGATACAGTCCTTTAGAGAGTCTGTCTATTCTCCTTTGCAGAATGTCACTTGGTGAAGAACTTTAGTGTTCCATACATATGGCTCATGCTTTGGCCTGTAATCACTAAATGCTACTCCCTGTTTCCTGTCACAAACAGACAGTGAAATCAAGATGAAGGGTTGAGATAATTCAGCTCTGATTCGCTCATCTTGCACAAAGGAGACCCTTGACTCATATTTGTTGGATGACTGGATCGTTTTAAATAGATCTTGATCTTTGTTCTAATAGCTCTAAGCCTAACACCCTTCCAGGTGATTATATATTCATGAATTCTGAATGAATGAAAAAACAAAAATAATGAAGTTTCCTTGGACTAGTGCAATATCTTTCCACCTGCAATGTGAGTCTCCTTTCTCTCTCTCTCCAACCACTACATGCCTCAGGTGCATGCCAGGAACTATTTTTCTGAAGCAATAATCTAATAAGGCACCCTTCTGCTCAAAACTACCTTTTAACTTACAGATGAATCCAAACTCTTTAATATGGAGGCTAAGTTCCTAGAATAGCTGAGTCTAAATCATCTTTTCTATCATGTTTTCACCTCCCACAGTCCACAGTAGCAGGTGACTTCCAGTTCCTTATATCTGTAAATTACTTCTATATTTTTGCTGTTCTTCGCTATTACATTTTTTCTTTTTTTTTTTAATTTGGTCTCCAAGTGCCATAATCATCTTTTCTCACTTAAGTTTTACTGATCTTGCAAAGTTTAGCTTAAAACTCTCCTCTACATGGTTAGAAATAATCATGCCTGTCTCTGCTCTACCATGTCACTGGTCATGATTTATTATGTGGCTCCTCATTTAGATGAGTGTGCCTTACTTTCATTCATTATGACCTTGAGACACAGATGTATCTGCCCTATACTCTGCTAGCTAGCACTGACTGGTATGTTTACTGAATTGAAATGATTTGCTGAGTTCAGAATTCTGTAACTTATAATATGATTTGGTAGGGGAGACCTGGAAATAAACCGAGGGCCAAAGAAGATCATGGCTAAGCAATTTCTAGTGCAGCAGCTCACTGGAATCTTGTGTTTCTATTAAAATGATAATTGTGAAAGTAGCCACCTGAAAATATGTAAGGTGTAGTGATATAAACGAAAAAAGATAGTGAAAAATATATGCCAATCCTAAGTGCACCTATGTAAAATACATTTGCATATAAGGAAAGATAAGAAGAAAATCAGAAAAAAATAAACACAGTTGGTATCTTAGCATGGACCAATCAAGGGTATGTTTAAAATCCCCTTCTTTTTTTATGTTATTTCTGCCATCCATGGAGATGAAAACAAAAAGCTCCTAGTGAGCTGGGCTTGGAATAAAGTTACAATAATTGTAAGATATTTAAACATCATTGACAAATGCAGAGACTGTATCTCTGGTGTAACAGGATGACAAGCTGAAACCATTCAAATCCACATGGTGGAACTTTCAGGCTCTAAGGAAGCAAGTGCCTGAGGGAAATGTTATTTTTCACTAAATTAGCCATTAATTTGGTATTATAAGAAAATTGCTTTATGTTGTTTCCAATCTGACCAAGATGATCCATATTAAAGCAATTTAAGGCAGTGGTGACAAATGAAAATGTTAGTATTATAAATATGCACCCATAACAGGTATAGTGGTGGCCACTAGACGCCCCTGGCAGGACTGAGGCACTCGTTCCCCCAGTTGGTGGTGTTGCTGTCTGCCAGTTGCCCTTCCAGCTCTAGAGCTTCCCGAAAGACTGAGGTGTTGGCCAGGTCTTGCGACATCCTAGCTTCTGCATGTTCCTGCTTCTTGCACACCCACTTTTGTTGATTCCAAGGGCCATCCCAAATAAACTGCCTGCAAAATTCCACCTCATAGTCTCTTTCCCAGGAAACATGACCTTAGATGTCATTTATAATTAAATCTGCCTAAAACCTGGAAAGTTGGAAATAATCAAATATAGGAAAAAATAGGTCATGTGAGGTGTTCTTGGAAGTAAAAGCAATATTCTTTCACAATGTTGGGAACTTATGTGCAAGCCACAGTGAGTGCCGAGCATTTTACAGATATGAATGTATTTAATGTTCTCAATAATTCCACAATGCTGATACTCTTCTCCTCTAGGCCTATTTGCAAATGTAAAGCTGAGCCATAGAGTAGTGGGTAATCTGAGTAAGGCTATGCAGCTAGTAAATGGAGGCACAAGGTTTGGAACTCAGGGGCATGGACCTGCGCTGGGCTTCTGCCATGTGCTGTCTGGCTGCAGAGTGCAGTGCCCTGAGGAAAGGGGACACACAGATTCCGCATTCCCGTTTGGTGTCACGACCACCTAGGAATAAATAAAACTCTTCAGTTCTGAGGTGTTGTGCATTATGGACTTTTTTTTTCCCTTCAGACAATATCCCATAAAAACTGTGAAGGAAAGTGTCAAAGAAAGCACATTCCAATAACACTAGTGCTATTCACTTTTTTGCTTTGAGATGACTGTTTCTTTTTATTGCCCACTAACTTTATTCCATGTGCTTGAAAGAGAAATAAAATGGATCCTCTGCATGCTTCAGGGATTGCAAAAATCAGGTAAAAAGTCCAGGCCGTTTTCAGAGTCGTGCTGCAGGGAACATTGTGGAGTAGAGAGACTTTTCATTAAAGATATGCGTCTTTAAAAATTTTTTTTTCTTTTAATGCCTGCCCTGACTATGGATGCCTGGTCAGAAAGGGTGAGTGTAGCAATTCAGACCTCACAGAAAACCTCTTGAGACTTTGAAAAAATAACTACAGCTTCCAAAAAAGGCAGGAATGTGGAACATTGAGATAACACGGTCCCGAATACAGAAATATGTTTCCCTTGTGATGTTCTGATAGGACTTGTCCACCAACCCGAGCAAGAGTAAACATTCCTTTCCCTCCCCAAAGCCGTGGTGTGCTGTGTCGAGACGTTCACTTTCAACTCTGATATTCAGAATTCCACCAATTAGCCTCTGAAATGTACCTGCAATTAAATTTTAGCATCCAAGGCTAGAAAGAAATTTGTCATGTAGTGTTTCATTTTTAAAGCATTTATGGGCTTGAACAATTTTTCATTGGGGGTCATTGCAAATATATCTCATTAAAACAAATTAACATTTGGCTCAGCAGGTACTGAGTCTGCAGCAGTGAATGGGAGCTTAAACCTTTCTGTTTATCTTTTCCAGAAGAAAGGACTCTATTTTCACAGTGACATGTTCATCTTTCAAGATGTCTGTGATGAGAATTCTCTTAATTTTCTGTTGATACCTTGAATGTCTCCAGAAAGAAAGATTTGTATACTTCTTCATATTTAAATGGTTACTTTTTAAAATTCTGATAAAGTAAAAGGTATTTTCAGTTTTCTGTCAACATGTCTCCTATTATCCCTCTCACAGTTAAGTAAGAATAGACATATTCCCTACAAAGAAAACCCACCTTTTATGAATGACTGGATTCACAGCAAGTATACAAGGTAAAAACTTAAATGTAATTGAGCCTGATTATTTTTTTAGTATCTTTATGACTACAGGGATCTATAAAAGTATCTAGCCAAAACTTCAGAAGCTTCAAGTTTCTTAATGAGACAAGATCTTCTCTCATTTTTAAAGACAGAAGTATAAGCTAATTCATATAATTTGGGGATTTATCATCTAATTTTATTTGTAATATAGTTTCACTCCTTTGCAAATGTATCTTTAATCCACAACCTCTTTCTCCCATGCTTTTCTGATCATCCTCACAGGACACCATGTGTCAATCTAAAATGAGATACATTTTTTAAAAAGTTCAGAGTAGAGTTGATGGACAAATCATGAGAGATCTATATGCCAATCAAAGTCTAACTGGCAGAATCAGGTCCACTTCATCTCTGGGTTCTACATCCTTACCTCCCTGGTAATGTGTATGCCATTTTGCCCATGACATGCCCTTTTACTTTCTATTTGCCCATCAAGGCTCACAGTTCAGATTCCATTTCCAACATGGCAGTGCAGGGAGAAGAGGTAGTTCCTTCCTTTAAATGCTCAGAGTACTTCCAGACTTCTCTGTGTAATCACTCTTCCTTTTATTGATGTACAAGTATCATAACACAAACGCAACAGAGACCTTAGTGGTCACCAACTATTCACGAGCTGTCCCCAGTTCCATTCTCCACTGCAACCAGGCTGATGCCATGTGACCGGTTCCAGCCTAAGAGGATAAAGTGCCAGTGATAACGTCAAATTTTTCTTCTTCTGGTTGCTGTTACCTGGAAGACACTTGCTGAAAAGTGTAGGGTTGCCAGATAAAATACAGGACTCCCATTTAAACATAAATTTCAGAAGAACAGTGGATAACATTAAATGTAAGCACAGCCCAAATGTTGCACAGGATATCCTTACATTAGCAATTATTATTACACAAAATTATTATGCTAATATACTGTTAACATTATCTATTGTATACTAGCATTGTACCATAACACTATAAAAATGTTATACACTATATGCTGAATTATATTATTATACTACTTATATCCTGAAAAAGTATACTATTATTATGCTATTTTTTCCTAAAATATTGAACTTCAGATAAAAAAGTTTTTTAGTATATCTATGTACCAAGTATTGCATGATTCATACATGTACTAAAAAAAGAAATAAAGCACCCACGTGAGGTTCAAATGTAACTGAACACTTTTTATTTTATTTGCTGAAGCTGGCAACCTAATGGAATATAACATCATAAAGTGGAGGAAACCTAGATCTCTGACTTACTGGATGGGAGAGAGTCTCTCCTGATGCACATCAGACCATGTCAGTAAGAAATAAAAGTTCTCTGAGCCAACTTTCACTGAGATTAGGGGTCTAAACGTCACTGGTACAAAGCCTGTGCTATTCCAACCAACAGCACCAGCAGAACATAAAGTTGGAAAGGGGGAAATGAGACCAACTACAGGAGAGTTTCACTTGGCAGGGGGGATGTTTTGATTTCACTCTGATGC
Organism: Manis javanica; assembly: GCF_040802235.1. NCBI lineage: Eukaryota > Metazoa > Chordata > Mammalia > Pholidota > Manidae > Manis > Manis javanica. The sequence continues at coordinate 52,448,072 of NC_133170.1, read as the reverse complement.
AATGGGGAGGCAGTAAATGTTTAGTGGGCTAACACCAAGAGCTGACTGGTTTTATTTCACGTTTGTTTGCTCTGTGTGTGTGTGTGTGTGTGTACGCCAGGGGCCAATGTGTAAGTTAAGCAAGGAAAGGACAGAACAAGCACTTGGACTAAAGAGGAGGAGATAAAAATGACCATCCATCAGAGAACTTGGTTGCTAGATCAGGTAAAACTAGAAATAAGATTTTTCTGCCTGAAGTCCAAGAATCATATGTCAGATTTTTTTTATACCCTATGTGGCCTAATACAGCTACCAGTCTTTTTAACATTTTGTTACATTGCTTTTAAAATAAAATATTTTTCCTGGTTAATGTTTGTAAAGATCAATCCAATGGTATTTCCTCGTCTCTTATTTTTCTCTGAACTCAAAGTAATCAGGAATACAGGACTAAAATCAGTCTTCCTTCCTAGCTGACTCTCTTCAGTGAATCAAGGGCCGATATATTCTTTATCCCTAAATACTGTGTCTACCACCCCACAAATTCCAAATATCACTGAGAGTCACCAAGAAGGTACCAATATTGGCAGTGGAAAAGGAAGACTTTGGCAAAAATGCGGAGGAAGAAAATATAAAAGGAAAGAATGGAAATGTGAGTAAGCCATAGAAAGATACAAATATAGAGGAGGTGGTGGGCTAGAAAGAAAACAGAATAGAAACAGGGAAAAAGCTTTATTCCATGCAAATGGCTTTGTTTCCCCAATCACCCACTTCGCAATTTGTGTTTCAATAGAAAAGATTTGCTCAAATAGAAAATGCTTTCCTCTCTTTCAGCAGCTTTTGTGTCTCGTATGAGATTGCCACTTTGAAAGATGACAGACGATATTCAACAATGAGTTTATAGAAGCCTAGTTAGTCCTCTGGTTTGATACAGTTTTCCTTGCTTCTTATAAGAATTTGAAGAACTTTATAAGAACCCTTACTTACAGCCTTCATTAGCTCTTCATGACTGGATTTCTTTCTTAAGAAAAAATTCAAATCCACTAACTTTTCTAGCAACTATGAGTAAAGTGGGAACTGTCTCTACTTTCAGCCGATCTACACAAGCTGCTCTCTGACAGAGCTTTGATTGACAAAATGGCAAATGGTTTCTTGAGAATATTTTAACAGTTTTTATTTTTGTTTCTGATTTGGTTATTCTGTGTCTTACAATTATAGCCAGTGAAACCTCTGAATTAAAAAAAAAATCACAGCAATATTGAAAATGTATACACACACATACACACAGATATGTATATGTAGTATCCATCAAGGTATCCAAGACTGGAGGACAGTTCGGTATTTTTCCTCGCTAATGGAATTTGTAATGATGAGGAGGTGGTTCTGCTTATCTTCCAGTTGCTGGTGCAGTGATTGATAGATGAATGATAGACCAACAACTCAAAATCTTGCTGAATATGAGAAGCAAGTTACTATCTATATCATGTCGATCAATACTGTGATGACTGATCAAAACTGTCACCTGTAATAATCGAATGACTTCCTGAATGACACTTAGGATGAAGAAAGTAAATTCTGTGCAAAATTTAAAGGGGGTGGAGCTCTTATACAGTTAGAACTGAGTAAGGTGTTGATATCTATATTAAGTACAACTTTCTGATATTTGAACCTTATTTTCAAAGCTTCCTAGATATAGACAAGGCCATGAGAAATTATGGAGTTGCTGTCATCAATCACGTCTGATTCAGGTGAGGAAGGTAAGGAGGAGGTATCGAAGTCTCATGGGACACCTTCAGTTCCAGGGTGTAAAGAGTCTACTCCCAAGAAAGAAACCTTCGTTTCCTGTTACTGAAGCAGAGCCTTGCCTGTATCCCAGCCCTGTGTGAATCTGGACGAGTAAAACAGCAGCCACCTGGAAGTCATCACTATTGCTTCTTGCCTAGACACATATTTATGTTTTGCTAAAATTTTAGTTCAGGTCTTTGAAAACAACACTTTCTTTTTCCTAAACTAGAATAAAATTTCAATTTCTCTTAAGGTAAGCACGTGAGGTTGTTTGTTTTTGATGTTCATAAGAAATTACACAGGATGAACGTTTTGTGTATGGCCTCATTACCATTTTTCATGCACATTTATCTCATAAATTAGTGTCAGACAGGCATGGAGGCCAGATAGCAATTGTAGTGAGGCAGTAGAGTGAAATGCTTAGATCATCTCTGTGCAATGCAGGGTTTGAATCCCGGCTCTGCCTCATACTAGCAGTGCATCTTTTGGCAATGCACTTCACCTATTTATGCTTCATTTTCTTCTTCTATAAAATGGTAATTAATAATAAGAGTGCCCTCTGATGTATTAAATGAGCTAATACAGATGTATATATCACCAAAGAGTGCCAGCAATATATTAAGCACTAATTAAAGACTTTAAAAAAATTATCATTATTTTTTGTCCATGAGTTTTATTCTAGTAGAATTAGTTGCTAACCCTTAGGAAGACTGATATTTCAGGGCAGACTTGAAAAAGTGATAAGAGTTCATATTGAGGGTTTTAATTTTATAGCTTAAATAGAAAAATGAGGGATAGCCACAGACATGGGGATCTGGACAGCCTTGCAAGCTTTCTCAATATTCACAAAGAACTCAACCCATAACCTATCTTACAATATTGGATAACAAACTTGTGAAATATTTAATTCTCTGAGAAAGACCAAAGAATGTCTTAAGTGGAAGTAGCCACAATGGTACAAAGAGACAAGAAGTTTGCATCATTATTTTTTTTCAGATGAGCTGAACGGAGCCTAAATCACAGTATTAAATACAGTTAAGCTACTCTTTGCTAGGATGGGTTGCATGGGGATGGATCTTTACAACTAAGAATTGAAATGCTTGCTTCTTTGAGGATCTGAGAGTTTGAATCTCCCTTATGACTATATTAATGGCATTAGATTTATAGGGATATATAGTATTTGAGATTAAATTTAAAGTATCTGTTTCATCATGACTGAATAATCTTTTTAGCATTACACTTTTTTTTTCCAAATTGAAATACCTTTGCTGTCTTTCATTCTGTTTATGAAAGCAATATGAAATATGCAAATTTAAAGTATTAAGAAAATGAAATTGCTTCTAATCTCATAGAGACATCAAATCCAGAATCATAATTAATGTTTTATAGCTTCTTTCTTTTCCAGTTGGCAAGGTGTTATGGATCCTATACCATGTCAGTACATGTAGATACATGGTGTCATTTTAGTGGATACATACCTCATTATATGAATAAACTGTAATGTGCATATATTTATTGAAATGCGTTTAGTTGGTTGCCTCTATGTGGCTACTCTAAATAATGTTACAATAGATGTCCTTGAAGATAATATATTTATAGATTTTTCCAAATATTCCCTTAGGATAAATTACTAGAAGTCAGATTGCAGTGTGAAAGTTTTTTGACATGCCCTCAAAATTGCCTGCCCAGAAGGTTGTATCAGTTAGCACACCTTCACCAGCATGTGTAATCACAGGTCAGCAAATTACAGCCATGAGCCACATCCCATCCACTGCCTGTTTTTGTAAATAAAATTTTATCAGAATACAGCACCCCAAAACTGAAAAACCAACCACTGATATAGGCCATTGTCTTGTCCTGATCAGCTATCATCAAACACACACACACAGTTTTCTTCCCCCTTTTTTCTAATCTCAGAATAGTCTCTTCAAGTAGGATTTCTAGTAATTGGAGAGCACTGTAAATCTACAAAATCATGAATACTTAGCCCTGTCTTTGCTTTACAGACAGACAATGGAAATTCAAAGAGTATGACTGAGGTAATGTCTCCTAATCACCGCTGCAGGAAACTCAGGTGTTGGCGGTCTCATTTTAGTCATCCTTTGCTACCTCTGGGTGTTTTTAAGGAAAAGACCTTATGAAATAAAAAATATCAAAGTGAGATTTTGGCTTGACATTTTATTTGTTAAAAATCCAAATTGGTTGGTGGAGCCAAGATGGCAGTGTGAGTAGAACGGCAGAAATCTCCTCCCAAAACCACATAGATCTATGAAAATATAACAAAGACAATTCTTCCTGAAATACAGACCAGAGGACACAGGACAAGATCCAGACAACATCCACACCTGTGAGAACCCAGCACCTTGCGAAGGGGGTAAGATACAAGCCCCAGACAAGCGGGACCCGAGCGCCCCTCCCCCCAGCTCCTGGTGGGAGGAGAGAGGTCTGAGCAGGAGGGAAAAGGAGCCGAGGACTGCTGAACACACAGCCCTAGCCACGCGCACCAGAGCACAGACACAGAGCATGCGCGGGGCCCTGGATACTAGGGAAACAGGGCAGCAGGACCGGTGAGAGGGTGCCTGAGGCCAACGCCAGAGAACAAAGAAACAGGAGCGGCCATTTTTTTTTTCCTTTTTCTTTTTTTTTTGGAGAGTGCTTTTTGGAAGTCTTAAAGGGACAGGAACCCCAATACTAGGGAAACAGGGCAGCAAGACCGGTGAGAGGGTGCCTGAGACCGGCACCTGAGGAAAAAGAAATGAGAGCGGCCATTTATTTATTTATTTATTTATTTATTTTTGTTGCTGTTGTTGTTTTGGTTTGGAGACTGCTTTTTGGAAGTCTTAAAGGGGCAGGGCAGGACATTTAGTCCAGAAGCAGGGAATCTGGTAATCCCTGGGCACTCTAACCCCCTGGGCAGCAGGGAGCATGGAAGCCCCTTACGGAGATAAATAGCCTCCCGGATGCTCCCCCTCCAGCGGGGCTCCACCGTTTTGGAGCAGCAGCCCGAGCCAGGCCACACCCACAGCGACAGCGGAGATAAAATCCATAGCAGCCAGGCAGGAAGCGGAAGCCCTGTCTGCGCACAGCTGCCCAGCACAAGCCACTAGAGGTTGCTATTCTCCCAGGAGAGGAAGGCCACAAACCAACAAGAAGGAAAGCTCTTACAGCTGTCACTCGTACCAGCTCTGCAAACTATCTCTATCACCATGAAAAGGCAAAACTAAAGGCAGACAAAGATCACAGAGTCAACACCTGAGAAGGAGACAGACCTAACCACTCTTCCTGAAAAAGAATTCAAAATAAAAAATCATGAACATGCCAAGAGAGATGCAGAGAAAAATGCAAGAGCAATGGGATGAAGAACGGAGGGAGATCACAGATGTCAGGAAGGAGATCACAGAAGTGAAACAAATCCTGGAAGGATTTATAAGAAGAATGGATAAGATGCAAGAGGCCATTGAAGGAATAGAGACCAGAGAACAGGAAAGTATAGAAGCTGACATAGAGAGAGATAGAAGGATCTCCAGGAACAAAACAATACTAAGAGAACTATGTGACCAATCCAAAAGGAACAATATCCGTATTATAGGGGTACCAGCAGAAGAAGAGAGAGGAAAAGGGATAGAAAGTCTCTTTGAAGAAATAATCGCTGAAAACTTCCCCAAACTGGAGGAGGAAATAATCGAACAGACCATGGAAATACACAGAACCCCCAACAGAAAGGATCCAAGGAGGACAACACCAAGACACATAATAATTAAAATGGCAAGGATCAAGGACAAGGAAAGAGTTCTAAAGGCAGCTAGAGAGAAAAAGGTCACCTATAAAGGAAAACCCATCAGGCTAACATCAGACTTATCGACAGAAGCCCTGCAGGCCAGAAGAGAATGGCATGATATATTTAATACAATGAAACAGAAGGGCCTTGAACCAAGGATACTGTATCCAGCATGACTATCATTTAAATACGATGGCGGGATTAAACAATTCCCAGACAAGCAAAAGCTGAGGGAATTTACTATCCACAAACCACCTCTAGAGGGCATCTTACAGGGACTGCTCTAGATGGGAGCACTCCTAAAAAGAGCACAGAACAAAACACACAACATATGAAGAATGGAGGAGGAGGAATAAGAAGGGAGAGAATAAAAGAATCTCCAGACAGTGTATATAACAGCTCAATAAGCGAGCTAAGTTAGGCAGTAAGATACTAAAGAGGCTAACCCTGAACCTTTGGTAACCACGAATTTAAAGCCTGCAATGGCAATAAGTACATATCTCTCAATAGTCACCCTAAATATAAATGGAATTAATGCACCAATCAAAAGACACAGAGTAATAGAATGGATAAAAAAGCAAGACCCATCTATATGCTGCTTACAAGAAACTCACCTCAAACCCAAAGACATGCAAAAACTAAAAGTCAATGAATGGAAAAACATATTTCAGGCAAACAACAGCAAGAAGAAAGCAGGGGTTGCAGTACTAATATCAGACAAAATAGACTTCAAAACAAAGAAAGTAACAAGAGATAAAAAAGGACACTACATAGTGATAAAGGGATCTGTCCAACAAGAGGATATAACCATTCTAAATATATATGCACCCAATACAGGAGCACCAGCATATGTGAAACAAATACTAACAGAACTAAAGAGGGAAATAGACTGCAATGCATTCATTTTAGGAGACTTCAACACACCACTCACCCCAAAGGATAGATCCACTGGGCAGAAAATAAGTAAGGACACAGAGGCACTGAACAACACACTAGAACAGATGGACCTAATAGACATCTATAGAACTCTACATCCAAAAGCAACAGGATATACATTCTTCTCAAGTGCACATGGAACATTCTCCAGAATACACCACATACTAGCCCACAAAAAGAGCCTCAGTAAATTTCAAAATATTAAAATTCTACCAACCAATTTTTCAGACCACAAAGGTATAAAAGTAGAAATAAATTCTAATAAGAAAACAAAAAGGCTCACAAACACATGGAGGTTTAACAACATGCTTCTAAATAATCAATGGATCAATGAACAAATCAAAATAGAGATCAAGGAATATATAGAAACAAATGACAACAACAACACAAAGCCCCAACTTCTGTGGGACGCAGCGAAAGCAGTCTTAAGAGGAAAGTATATAGCGATCCAGGCACACTTGAAGAAGGAAGAACAATCCCAAATGAATAGTCTAACATCACAATTATCAAAACTGGAAAAAGAAGAACAAATGAGGCCTAAAGTCAGCAGAAGGAGGGACATAATAAAGATCAGAGAAGAAATAAACAAAATTGAGAAGAATAAAACAATAGCAAAAATCAACAAAACCAAGAGCTGGTTCTTTGAGAAAATAAATAAAATAGATAAGCCTCTAGCCAAACTTATTAAGAGAAAAAGAGAATCAACACAAATCAACACCATCAGAAATGAGAATGGATAAATCAGGACAGACTCCACAGAAATACAAAGAATTATTAAAGACTACTATGAAAACCTAAATGCCAACAAGGTGGAAAACCTAGAAGAAATGGACAACTTCCTAGAAAAATTCCTTGGGACAACCTCCCAAGACTGACCAAGGAAGAAACACAAAAGTTAAACAAACCAATTACGAGCAAAAAAATTGAAATGGTAATCAAAATACTACCCAAGAACAATACCCGAGGGCAGGACAGATTTTCCTCGGAATTTTATCAGACACACAGAGAAGACATAACACCCATTCTCCTTAAAGTTTTCCAAAAAATAGAAGAGGAGGGAATACTCCCAAACTCATTCTATGAAGCCAACATCACCCTAATACCAAAACCAGGCAAAGACCCCACCAAAAAAGAAAATTACAGAACAATATCCCTGATGAATGTAGATGCAAAAATACTCAATAAAATATTAGCAAACAGAATTCAACAGATATCAAAAGGATCATACACCATGACCAAGTGGGATTCATCCCAGGGATGCAAGGATGGTACAACATTCGAAAATCCATCAACATCATCCACCACATCAACAAAAAGAAAGACAAAAACCACATGATCATCTTCATAGATGCTGAAGAAGCATTCAACAAAATTCAACATCCATTCATGATAAAAACTCTCAGCAAAATGGGAATAGAGGGCAAGTACCTCAACATAATAAAGGCCATATATGATAAACCCACAGCCAACATTATACTGAAGAGCGAGAAGCTGAAAGCCTTTCCTCTGAGATGGGGAACTAGACAGGGATGCCCACTCTCCCCACTGTTATTTAACATAGTACTAGAGGTCCTAGCCACAGCAATTAGACAAAACAAATAAATACAAGGAATCCAGATTGGTAAAGAAGAAGTTAAACTGTCAGTATTTGCAGATGATATGATATTGTACATAAAAAACCCTAAAGACTCCACTCCAAAACTACTAGAACTGATATTGGAATACAGCAAAGTTGCAGGATACAAAATTAAAACACAGATATCTGTAGCTTTCCCATACACTAACAATGAACCAATAGAAAGAGAAATCAGGAAAACAATTCCATTCACAATAGCATCAAAAAGAATAAAATACCTAGAAATAAACCTAACCAAAGAAGTGAAAGACCTATACCCTGAAAACTACAAGTCACTCTTAAGAGAAATTAAAGGGGACACTAACAAATGGAAACTCATCCCATGCTCATGGCTAGGAAGAAGTAATATCATCAAAATGGCCATCTGCCCAAAGCAATTTACAGATTTGATGCAATCCCTATCAAATTACCAGCAACATTCTTCAATGAACTGGAACAAATAATTCAAAAATTCATATGGAAACACCAAAGACCCCGAATAGCCAAAGCAATCTTGAGAAAGAAGAATAAAGTAGGGGGGATCTCACTCCCCAATTTCAAGCTCTACTACAAAGCCATAGTAATCAAGACATTTTGGTATTGGCACAAGAACAGAGCCACAGACCAGTGGAATAGATTAGAGACACCAGACATTAACTCAAACATATATGGTCAATTAATATTTGATAAAGGAGCCATGGACATACAATGGCGAAATGACAGTCTCTTCAACAGATGGTGCTGGCAAAACTGGACAGCTACATGTAGGAGAATGAAACTGGACCATTGTCTAACCCCATACATAAAAGTAAATTCAAAATGGATCAAAGACCTGAATGTAAGTCATGAAACCATAAAACTCTTAGAAAAAAACATAGGCAATAACCTTTTAGACATAAACATGAGTGACCTCTTCTTGAACATATCTCCCTGGGCAAGGAAAACAACAGCAAAAATGAACAAGTGGGACTATATTAAGCTGAAAAGCTTCTGTATAGCAAAAGAAACCATCAATAGAACAAAAAGGAACCCTTCAGTATGGGAGAATATATTTGTAAATGACAGATCCGATAAAGGCTTGACGTCCAAAATATAAAAAGAGCTCACACGCCTCAACAAACAAAAAACAAATAACCCAATTAAAAAATGGGCAGAGGAACTGAAAAGACAGTTCTCCAAAAAAGAAATTCAGATGGCCAACAGACACATGAAAAGATGCTCCACATCGCTAATTATCAGAGAAATGCAAATTAAAACTACAATGAGGTATCACCTCACACCAGTAAGGATGGCTGCCATTGAAAAGACAAACAACAACAAATGTTGGCAAGGCTGTGGAGAAAGGGGAACCCTCCTACACTGCTGGTGGGACTGTAAATTAGTTCAACCATTGTGGAAAGCAGTATGGAGGTTCATCAAAATGCTAAAAACAGACCTACCATTTGACCCAGGAATTCCACTCCTAGGAATTTACCCTAAGAACGCAGCAATCAAGTTTGAGAAAGACAGATGCACCCCTTTGTTTATCGCAGCACTATTTACAATAGCCAAGAATTGGAAGCAACCTAAATGTCCATCGGTAGATGAATGGATAAAGAAGATGTGGTACATATACACAATGGAATACTACTCAGCCATAAGAGGAGTGCAAATCCTACCATTTGCAGCAACATGGATGGAGCTGGAAGGTATTATGCTCAGTGAAATAAACCAAGCGGAGAGAGAGAAACACCAAATGATTTCACTCATCTGTAGAGTATAAGAACAAAGGAAAAACTGAAGGAATGAAACAGCAGTGGAATTACAGAATCCAAAAATGGACTACCAGGTACCAAAGGGAAAGGGACTGGGGAGGATGGGTGGGTAGGGAGGGATAAGGGGGGGCAGAGAAAAAAGGGGGTATTAAGATTAGCATGCACTGGGGGGAGGGAGAAAGGGGAGGGCTGTACAACACAGAGAAGACAAGTAGTGATTCTACAACATTTTGCTATGCTGATGGACAGTGACTGTAAAGTCGTTTATAGGGGGGACCTGGTATAGGGGAGAGCCTAGTAAACATAATATTCTTCATGTAAGTGTAGATTAAAGATAACAAGAAAAAAAGAAAGAAAGAGAAGGGGGATTACTCCCTGATAGGATAAAACTAACTATAAATCAATGATTGATGCATGCTTTAAATATCCTTAATTTTGATCACTTAAAGGGTATCAGATGATCAGCTATGGAGGTACACTTTTCTGATAATATTCCTTTCTCTTAAAAAAAAAAACAACAGTTCCTGTGTGGTGACCTCCAATGTGTTCTACACAATGGTATAAAGGGCATATCAAAGTGTGGGCAAAGGGTCTGTTTATGTTTATACAGAGGATCAAAGCCTAATTTGGCTACCCAGAAAATGTACTAAGATATGATATGAAGAACTTCCAACATCAGCACTCTCTGGAAGAGTCATACCAGAAGATGATCATCAAAAAACCTCAACAAAGATCCAGGCAATGCTGTAGTTGTAGCTGCATTCATCCCACCGGTTCCTGGACTTGCCATTGGAATGATGAAGGAGATATCTATGCTGGCCTGTGTTTTCAGTAAAACAACAAATTTGACTGGATCTATACTGTTGGAACTCAACCAAGAATTAGGAGAAGTGCAAGTTGTAGAGCTCCAAAATCTTACAACTACACACTATCTACTGTTAAAAGAACATATGGGATGTGAACAGATCCCAGAAATGGGTTGATTTAATTTGTCTGATTTCTCTCAGACTGTTCAAGTACAGTTGGACAATATCCATTATATCATAGACTAATTTTCACAAATGCCTAGGGTGCCTAACTGGTTTTCTTGGCTTCACTGGAGATAGCTGGTAATTATAGATCTGCTTTGGTTATGTAACTGTATTCCTATTATGTTAATGTGTGTGCACAATTTAGTTAGTAGTTTAAAACCTATACATGCTTAAGTTACTCTACAAGAAGATATGTCAAAGAAATAATCAATCCTCCCATGTTTTCTTCCGTCTGCTACCTCTATAGCTTTTCTTCTTCCTTCCTAATTACAACCCTTAAATAGAATTCGTGCCTCATATCGAATTCACCGAGTATCATAATTCCTCCAGGTGGTAAAGATACCTCGAGACAAGTGCTGGGCATAGAAGCCACAGGGCATAAATCTGCAAAGAAGTAAAAAGCTAACCTTTTCAAACAATATGGCTTCTCTCTCACTTACCAACTTTACATTTCCCTGTATGGCCCCGAAAGATGACTGGTTAGCCAGAGACAGGTAAGATTCCTCAAGGGAGGAACAACCTAAGACAGGCACAGTCACAGGGGGGCCATCAGGTGAGAAATTGGGGATCAACAGAGGTGAGGCTTAGAACCTCACCCCTCCTGTTTTAAGAGAAATCTTCTGCATCTGTGGATGTTTTAATTCCCTTGTCTAGCTTGGATTAACACATAGTCTACAGGCACACACCTGATCATCTACATTTGCTCTCTTACAACACTAAACTATGTTTTCTACCTTTATCTTGCATCTACCTACTACTTCAGCATTTTATTAAAAATAAAAATAATAATAATAATAAAGGGAGAAATGTGGGATCCACATATAAATCAAGTATAAAAATCAAACAAATATTCATATTTGACCTGATTGTTTATAGTTCATAATGCCATAATGCGTGATCAAAACCAAAAGTTTCTGTGATGACTGCCCTTGTACTGTTCACCATGTAAGAACTTATTCACTATGTAAGAATTTGTTTACCATGTAAGAACTTGTTCATTATGCTTCAGAAGATTGGAGACTGACAAGAATTAGGCTTGGGGTGGATTAATGATTGTGCATTGAGCATTGACTCCCCTATACAGAATTTTATTGTTGTTAACAACCATTTGATTAATAAATATGAGAGATGCCCTCTCAAAAAAAAAAATCCAAATTTGTAAGATTTCTCAAAAGGGCAGGGACGAATTCGATCTACTCATCAGTGAAAGAAAATTCTAAAAATTTAAAGTGAATTAACAAATGATCTCCAAGATCTTAGTGATCCCCTATCTTCAATTTTCCTTTCATTCCACTACTTTAACCATTCTTCATGGGATAGTAAGCTCTGGAAAAATTAATACTGAATTATCCTTAATCTCCTGTCCTTATCATATGGATGAAACATGAAGGTTACAGTGTAAGACAAAGTTTTGTTGAATTTTCTTTCCCCTCTTGGTACACAGTGTTAGGGCAGAAATAGCAACTTGGTTGATAATTCTCTTAGCATTATAAAAAATGATTTTATTTTACTTTTGAAGAGCAACATTACTCTTCCCGCAATGATTATCATAACAAAATATCAAATACCAATAAGATGCTGAACAGTTGACATCTTTTACTATAAAAAAAATAGTTATTTGATAGCCTCCCAATCTCTTTATTGGTGCAATAATTATGTATCTATTATATTTTAAAAAGAGTATTACTACAATTCTTGAAAAGAGAGGACAGTCTGAAAAATACTGAATACTGTGTCTCACAGTTTCTTTAAAAATTAGATTACTGAACATATCTTAAGGAATGCACTGCAACATGTTCTATGACAAGATGGAGAATTAGCTAAGTCATTTGGGATCCTTTTATTTATTTGGTAAGTATAAACTGTCATATCATATCTAGTTCTTTTTTCCAAAACATTTCCAAAACACAATCTAAACTGTGCAAGGATTGTGGGTTTTGTTAGCCACAGTTTCTTGCTTCATATTTTTCTTTTCTAGTTTTACTTTAAGTTTGAGTTCAGAAAACATAAACCTTTGCCCTGTATGTATAGCAAGTCTTGGGTTTTTTTTCTGATAATAGCACTAACCTCTAATCTAGAACTTGACAGGCATGTCTCTCAGAGATCAAAGACAAACCTGGTTTTCAAGCTGTTTATTTTCCTCGCCCATGTGGCGAACTCTCTCCTCTGTACTCACTCAGGACTCAGGAAACCCCCTCATGCAAACAGGGGACACTGTCCAGAGGATTCTTTGGCCCTATGAACATACTGATGTCTTCACATTTCTCCTAAACTTGAATCATTTAAAATATGTTTATTGCTTCTGAAAACTTTATGGGCAGTTACATTTTACCTTTACTAAGGATGGCAAACTATTTTTTGCAGATTACTTAAGAGATTATCTGATGTTTTAACAAATGGCAGGTGAAGAAGCTGTTCTTCGACATAAATGTCCCTGGGGAATGGTAAATTAAGAGGAAATGAGAATTATTCAGACTTTACAACTGCCAGTCAACCAGAAATGGCTCAACGTTTATTAGAGAGCACAGAGTAGTTAACCAGGGGAAAACTGTCACGTCTCTTGCCATTTAAAAAAATGGGAATGTTATTTCTTAATCTGGGACAAAGAATACCACCTACATGTTAGAATGACAGGTAGTTGGGTATGTGAGGCTCCACATCTGGGAAGAGATATGAGCTTAGGATACATTTTTGGGAGTTTTCACATATAGATCATACTTCAAGCCTTATTTTACACTCACTTGGTACTGAACAGTGTGAAATTTAGGCCCACCCACCAAAAGCAGTTACAGGTGACACTGAGTATAAACTTCGTTGGGCCATGTTCTTGTCCCTTCAAGCCACACATAGCAATGGAGATTTCTATTTCTCAGCTCATTTTCCCGAGTTCATGTGCAAGTAAAGGCAGTTGAGTGAAGATTAGTTGCCAGCATTTGCATAAGAGGAATAATGCAATTTGGCAGGGTAGGGAAACAATCCTGAGGAACTTCACAGATTGTGAAGATATTGGTCCCTCTGTCAAATGGAGATGAGCCCCAGGCTGCGTCTTAGCTCCTTCTGAAAGAAATACAATGGGCATGGATACAAGTTTTCTGCTCCCAGGCATCAAGCCAGACCCACGGCCATGTGTCAGAGGCACCCTCAAAGTACTGGCATAATAAAGAACTAAATCTACCCTGCCTGGGTATAATACCAGGTCACAGGTCCACCAGCTAACTTAGGCAAGTAATTTAACCCCTCCAGCTTTGCTCAGTTTTTTAAACCGGTAAAGTAGGGATTATCAATTTACCCATGTTAGAGAGTTACAATGGAGCCATACTGAGATCAGGTTTGTAAAGCTTTGATCCCAGAGCTCAGCACAATAACTGTTAGCTACAAGCAGCCTAGATAGCACTCAATCATGTGACAAACACAACAGAAAAAGTAGGTGGAACTATTGTTAACAAAATCTGTTGCAGAATACAGTCTTACACAGTAGAGTCAACTGAAAAGATGTAAATTAACTGCCTAATGGAAACTTCAATACAGGTAACACATAACCAAATCAAAGAAAGAGAAAATTCTGTAGTCATACACATCAGGGAAAGTATATGAATTATGTTATCCTTCCAGCTTGTCACGTGGGAAGCCCTTGTTCCTGTTTCAAGTCACTTTATCTTGAAAGAATAGATGGGATGTAAAAATTTCCCCTTTACAGTGAACTAAGAAGTATGACCTCGGGACAAAGAAAGATTTAAGTGTAATTTAGTTGAAATGAAGGCTAAAATTTAAAGATATGTAATAGTTAATTTTAAGGCACTTTCAGGGGTTGTTTTAGAATGTCTTTCATTTTCACTGTGAATGAAACTCAAAAGAAAGGGACAGACTATTACATGAGGCATGTAGGTAAGACGTACAGAAAAATGCTTAGGTGAGGAGTGTTGCTAAACCTTGACCAAACCCACAGAGAAAAAGGTGAAATTCTCCTCCCTGAAACTGTTTAAGGCATAAACAGTCACTTGTGAATAATTCCAAAGTAAACTTTAGAGGCAAGAGCTGTGATTCTCCACGGGTGAATATACCTGATATTCAAGTATTCAAGACTTTTAATGACTTTGAACTTTGTGCATGTGGGGCATTCCCGATGCCTTGTCAGTCTTTAATAACTCTGGGAGGTAAGAGAATAACATTTCCTCTTTTCAGAACACAGTGAAAACTAGCAATTAAGTCAAAAGGCGCTTCAAGGAACTAAAGAGAAGGCACAGAGTTCAAGTACAAAAGCCCAGGTACTTGATGCCTAGACGACCAGATTCTATTTATTCCTATTCTGCTCTCAGTTAAAAATAGCTTGGTTATCTGATTTTCAATTCCTGAGTACATTAAATGTAATAAATCAGAAGGGCTAATGGGGCCAGTGAGCTGGTTAAAGGGTTAGTGACTCACGATTCCAAATGCACAGGAGGTTGGTGCTACTTGTGTAAGACAAACATTCCAGTGACCGCAAAGAGCCCTGGGATTAGCATTGTACTGAAGCAGAATAAAGTCTAATAATCCTAAATGGCTCAGAGAGCTCATTTTTTTTTTATTTAGTATATTCACCTTTAAAAAGCAAGAAAGGGTGTAATCCAATTTGATAAGATTTTCATTGTGAATAGTTACCTTTATTTTTGGAAACAATAAAATATTTTGTTTCCAAAAGGGTAGATCCTCAGTTTTAGAAACCAACAGATCCATAATAAATCACTTCCTGTAAGTCCCACATAGTGGTGGGGCTGGCTGCTGGACCGAGCTACCTGAGACAGAAGTCCAGACTCAGTCATCACTTCTGTGATGATGTGCACACGTTTGTGCACCTTATTCCTTTACAAGTTAAAATTAGTGACCCACAGAAAGTCAGCATAAATAATGAGGAAAATATATTTTTTCAGCTTTAACATCATCGGAGATAGTACTGGGATGACCTTAGTATTCTAGATATATTTTCTCATGTAATCTTGATAACGATGCAATTATTTAATAGATGAAAACAAAGCAAAACCTAAAGGTCACAGAGGTCACAGCACTTGACCCAGAACACACAGTTGGGTGCAAATCAGGTTGCTTGACACCATGCTGCCTCTCAGACATGCGCCTTTGCTGACCACAATGATATGTCAATCAAGGTGAACCACTTGCTGGTCATTATCCTCTCTTTATAATAGGGTGGCATTAATAAAAGTAATACTGTAAAATAATCCAAAGCCTGCAAATTGGAAGCATAAATCTACCCATAATAGTGTTTTTAAGTACTAGACAAATTCAGACTTGCTGGCTTCCAAGCAACTCTTACTTAAATATATTAAGAACATTTCTTTTAGAATTTTCTGACGGGAAAAACGTAGGCCATTCCAGAGGAACTTCCTCAGTTATAATAAGGATAGAGATGTTCCTTATTTGTGCCCCTTTTGGTTTTAGTTACCAGGAAGTTAGTGTTTAATAGCAGTGTCTATTCCCTTCCACTTCCTGTCTACTTCCTCTTGGTTTTCTATTTTGTAGTTCAAGTTCGTTATGTTCATTGTGAAGCACACACACTTTAGTAAGTCACCTCAAATCTTTGTGGAAAAATCCAGGGTACATAAATTGGACAGGGGCAAAAACAATTTATAAATGTGCTTATATGTGTGCTTGCAACATAAATGGTCCAGCATTGGTTAATTATCTGTGCATCCACATTACTCTTTTCTCATGATCCTCAAGTAAAACCCAATACAAGTCTACAGTGCTTTTCTATGACATGTGATAAATTGCCCAAGAATGGGAATCATGCATTGTATTTAAGGCTAGACACATTCAATGGATGTGCATGATGGGCACAGCCTGTTTTCCTAAGTGTCACAGAACTCCTGTGTCCTGATTTGAAAATTTTGTGAAACTTGGATACATACATGCACACACACACAAATGAAGCAGCAGACTTGAAATTCTGGCCAGTATAGGACATTACCAGTCAGTCAGAAGTCATGATATGAACATGAGATGGAAAAGATTCAGACTCACAGTATCCAAGGCAGAATTTGGTTTTATGAGGGCTCCGGAGTAGTTCTTGTGAAGATTGTACAAGAGGTTGGTGAAAAAACTTTTATCCAGGCAATTTAGTTTAAGGTATTTAGGTACCTTCTTAGCAGTCTGTGGTATTCACTAGCCAATACTGACTTGAAATTGCTGTTGCCAAGGGGGCAGATTTGGAAGCTAGAACATTCTTCTATTAAAATATTTATTCTTTCCAAGTAAAATAAAATAGCAGTTCACCTAGTAAAGAGACTTTGGGGCCAAAATTAGGATCCTGATGGATCATTTCAAATTCCACTTGAACTAATGAAAACATGTCAGTGGTCCATTCTGCCAACATAAATATATTTTCAAACTGTGGAAAAGAGAAATTATTTGCAATGGTTAGAGAGGTAGAAATTCAGTGACGAGTGATTTAGATGCTTCGTCTTTATACTAAAAAGCCCCATGTGTCATATTTGTCTTTCTTACCTGTCATCCCATTCCCTCACAGCAAAATATCTATTTATTATTATTGTTATTAATATAATAACCAATCCAAATATGTTTGGAAAAATTGATTTGGAAATTTGGGAAAGCCATACTACCTTGTGTTTCCAAGAAAGGAAGCACATATCACAGCAAGTATTAAATAGATTATTATTTTCCTTTTCCTTGCTTTATCATAGTCATGATTGCATACTCCCAAATGCACTTGTTGTAGCCCTAACCCTCATGAGATGGTATCAGGAGGTTGGCCTTTGGAGGTAATTAGGTCTGGATGAGGTCATGAGGGTGGAGGCCCCATGAAGGATGTTAGCGCCCGTGTAGGACAGAGACTAGAGCCAGCTCTCCCCACCATGTGAACACAGCTACCTGCAGGCCACGAAGAGGGCCCTCCCCAGATGCCAGCTCTGCTGGTACCCTGATCATGGGCTACCCAGCTTCCAGAAATGTGAGAAACAAATGTTTGTTATTTAAGCCACCCGATCTGTGGTATTTGGGTCAGCCATGTCACCAAGACAAGTAGCATCAACAAGCTGTGAAAGAACTGGTGCACTACCCTGAATGTCATTTCAAACTGCATGTCTAAGACACAGTGACCAACACTGTTAAGTCCATCCTGAGCCTTGTATGTCTGGTTATCACCTGCATTCACTGGAGGTACCCATTTTGTCATCCAAAAGGGTAAGAGGAACAGGTACAGAATGTGATGATTCATTTCTGTCTCTTTCCATGTACAATTTCAGGTGGTGTCACAGTGAAATAATTAATTGACCCACCCAGGGAAGAAATAAATCACATACTCAATGCACCACTTGGCATTTGCAGCTCATCTCTGCAGCACTGCTGGCCAGCATGGCTAACGTATGAGGTTGGTAAGCTATTCTGACATGTCTCCAAGTCTTCCTAAGTGCTTGCAAGGTTATGGTGGTAAAATATGACAGAGATCGCCACACAGTCACAATAGCATATGTTCCAAATCAGTGACTATCGACACAGAACACACAGTCGAATATACTATAAGAAACTATAAGAAAACCGATTCAGCATCTGGTTCAAATGATGAGGAAGGTAAAGAAGAGCAAGCCTAGTGATCACCAGAAATACCATAAATGACTGTCTGGCTCCCACTGTGTATGTGTGGAACATGCTTGCCTACTGAGATATTCTTGGCTTTGCCTTTCTCAGACAGTCCCTGTTTGGGAAAGCAATTCAAAATCAGAAAGAAATCTGAGACTACCCATCAGGCTAACTCTCTAAGTCTTTTTATTCTCGCTGGTTAAAAGGTTCAGAGGTCATTCCTTGAGAGGACTATATATGTCTAGCTAATTCTATAAAGATTTAAAGCTTCAGATGAGAAATAAAGAAGAATATGATTAGTATGCTTTGGAGACTATTAGGACAACTACTCATTGTTTATTCTCAAGTGTATGTAATAAAACATTGCTGACATGCCAAACCAATAGACCATGTATAGACTAGAAGTAGATCACTTTACTGGTATGAGGGGAATAACTCTAATAGGATCCTTGCTAGGATTTTAAATCAGCCCTTGAGATGAGTCATTAAGTCCAAACCCACCATCCTCAATACCCCTTGAGCAGTTGCAATTCAACTGCTATTTATTAGCAATAAAAAGAGAGCAATGACATCAGCCATTGATCTCATACTTAAATGCCTTATTAGGTAGACATCTGTTTTATGCTTCTCACAAATTCTTTATGACTAACACATAATGGAAAATTTGTGGAAGGGGTTGGGATGTAGACTAGGTTTGCCATATTCCAGTTCTCAGGACTGCAGATCCAAGGAAACTTCACTAATTCTCAATCTGTAGAGATCTCGACAGGGTACAAAAAGTAAATCAGGAGAACTGCATACCCAAAGGGAAAAATGAACTTAACGGGAGTTGGCAATTAGCTCCTTTTTAACAGTAGCCACAGAATTTCAACAGTGGCATGTAGTGAACAATTTTTAATGGAAATGATCTTACAATTCAGCACATGGGATTACATATTGATGCCCCTACAATCTCACATGAATTGCCAAAATCAAAACGTCCTTTAAGTAAAATTTGAAAAATCTTTATTACAATACAGTCATCACCATCTCTAACACACAAATATCTTGGCTATATAAAGAGGATGTGTTTTATTGCTTTGACCTAGAATTTCTCTGAAAAATCCATGAAAAGAGTTATCAAAAACACATGAACCCCTCTGTCTGACAATGCAATGCCCTTAATAGAGAACCACGAGGTAAATGATCTCATAGGTTGTGTGCTAAATTGCTTCGTTATTCGCAGTTTCATTCATAGGAATGAAACACACTTTTGATATTTAGTTTGGTGGTTTCCTGTAAAACGAGCTGCCAACACATATGATAATACTGACTTGAGTTTTATTTTCTCAATTTGTATTGTGCTTTTTCTTCAAATACTTCCATTGAATCAATAATCCCTCGCAGCAAAAATTGTTAACTAATTAATGTGCACTTCATCAAGTTTGCCTGATGACACATAATGTGAGTGAATAATATGTTAGCTGGGCTGCTGAAGGCTATGGAGCCATACTTGAAGGTCGATGGATAATCAAGGCTTGTTTAAAGTATAAATTAATTTGTCACCATCTAACAGATCTGAAATAAATTCTAAATTTCCACTACTAGATAGCTTCATTATCTAATAGGTTAAACTTATTCCAGGAAAACTGTAAATCTGAGATTGGCCACCTTACATCTCTTCATGCGAACTCAAGGAGCACAGAATTTTTTAGAAAAACTTTTCTTACATTTAACAGGTGCACACTGCCTGTCATCTATTGCCTGTCTAGAAGAAAAGCCATATTTTTATTGCTTTTTCCCTATTCCAGAGAATGAATTTGTAGATAATTACAAAAATGAGGTATTTTGTAAAAGAATGAGGTGGATTTGTGGCCTTGTTTCACTCAACCGCAACAAATGTGCGGGAGAAGCCCTTTTTAAGTTGCCCACTTTTGCAGGCACAGGTGTCCAGCCAGCCTTTCTGTCTGCAAAACCTCAGTTTTTCTGTTTCAAGATAACTGATAGTTTCACAGTAGATTGCGCTTGGTGGTAATGGCTTGTTTAGGATGTTGCTGCCATGTGACCTTTGTCCCCACACTGCTGAGAAGAAAGAAAACTCTGTCTTTTGGAAACATTCCCTACATCTACAACAGATGGCAGGGGATAGGATGTAAAGATGGAGCATAACACAGCAGGATAAATAGGGAACTAAATTTATAAGGTTCCAAGGACATTAGCTTGGTCTCTTTGCTTAACTTGGGACTTGGTGTTTAATTACTCTTGCATTTCCATTTCCATCAATAAAATGGACATGAAAATACAACACATTTGGGAGTAACTTAAGGAATGACCCAGAATGTAGATCAAGAAACACTTGGTAAATATTTGCTTGGCTTTTTAATCACAGGGCATTTAGTGCTTGGCAGAACAAATAGATTAGAAACAGATTCTTTTTAAATCTCCATAGCAAGAACTGAGCAGAAGTATAAACTCCAAAAGGGGTATTTAATAGGTAATAGTAGTTAAAAATAACTGCATTAAAATGAACTGTCATGGGCTATCTAATCCAACCATATGGGTCTAAATGCTTCTGGCTTGTCATGACTTCACAATTGACTAGCATAAAACATAACCATTTAAAAATTCAAAATAAGAAAAGGCTCCTGAGAGAAAAGCAAACACCAGAAGCCTCTGAGGTAGTAATTTTTTAAATGAAATCTCAATAGAAATCCCCAAATTCTGAAAGTAAATGTGTAGAGGTATCCAGTGGCTTAATTCTCGCAAAACAGTTCACACTTCGCTGATTTTGTCACCACACAAAGTGAAGACTAGAAGGCCGCACTCATTCATGTCCTTTATTCCTTCCCATGGGAGTAGATTTTGATGCGCTTTGCACAATTATTTTTATTTCTTCAATAATCAGGTCTCACACTTAGTTCCTAAGCACTAGGACATTTTTGCCAACCAATTTTTATGCAGAATTGTAGTATATAAAATAGGTCAGGGGCTCTGGAGTTGGGAAGCAAGTTGTCTGTAGCCCATTCAATCAGTGTCCCCCAACTCTGAATGACACCTAGAGCATCTCTATCGAATCCTGGTGGCCCAAGGGACAATTACTGGGACTTCCTAATCTGAAAAGCACCATGGATAACAATATGCATACATACAGTCTTTCAGTCTAACTCTCATTTTGCAGATGAGGAACAATGAAAGCTAAAAGAGCATTTCAAGGTCATATGCCTCATTATTAATGAGAGATTAGGAAAGAACGAACGTTTCTTGAATGCCTGTGGTATTAGCAGGTTACTGTACTAATTCAGGCCTCTGAAGACTCAGAAGGGCATGCTTTCTGTTATTCCAAGGAACAGAGTAAACAGACTGGAGACCAAAATAGTGACCAGGCTTCTGGAAGAATGTTCAAGTAATGGAAAAAGAGGGAAAATACTAGGGAATGGCTACGTGACGGAAGATAGCTTACAATGATTCCCAAAAGAGCTTTCCAAATGTAGTTCAGATTCTAGTGGTCCAAGTTTTATTTTTATTCCTAACGTTTGTATCCAAATTTGACAAATGTTGAAAGAGAGAAGATCAGCATCATATTCCCTACCAGGACAACATACTACACAAGCTCAGAATTGCATTTTCCTTGCTGCCTCAGCAAGAATGCTCAGGCTGCTCAAACACCAAGGAAAGGACACTTATTAGGAACAAAAACCTCAGAAGCCACACCGAGGACACAGGGAACAGCAGCATCTCTTATTCTATAAATATCCTTGTTTCAAAATTCAGCTCCGAAAGAGATCACATTCTCTTCCCAAGTTACGTTGCTTATGTCTCCTCTCAAATGAAGTGGAAAATAGAAACAAATGAGGAACAAAAGATGTATCGCTTCCGACAAGCATAAAGGGGGGCAGTATCACCATGCAGTCTGTAGTTTAAATAAACTGAAGTGAAACCAATCCAGGTAAAGCTCATGCTGAAAGCCTGTCTCATGCAGCATTAGAACAGAATAGTGTTTTTCAAATTTTAATGTGTATACAAATCATCTAGAGATCTTGTGAAAATGCAGATTCTGATTCAGTAGATTTGTTTCGGAACCAAGATTCTGCATGTCGGTCAAGCCCTAGGTGATGGTGCCGTGGTGCTGTTTTAAAGACCACAGTTTGAATAGCACGAGAATGGGGCCCCATTTCCTGGGTAATGACCACAAAATACTCAGCCACCATCCTTCAGTGAGATGGCCCAGTTCAATTTCGTTTTATTAAATTCTCAAAATTAAACCTTGAGTTCTACCAAAATACGAGTATCCCTAGGAAGAATAACCCATTCAACTCTTGAGTGCAAAGAATATTTTGATCCCACCAGTTATACACCATTTTTTGATCAATAAAATGTTTTTATTGCAGGATTATGGATATGATCTTTTAGCTTAGATCATTAAAAAGTTGTCATAAAATATTTTTCCCAAACCAACCTCACTTAGCCATCCTATTTTTGTGATCAGTTTTCTATAATAGAGCATCAAAGAATTTTAATTTTCATCCTACTGAAATTACTTTAGATGCATATTTTACAAATTCTGTATTTTTAGCCCATTTTAAACTTTTTCTCGGATTTTATCATTGTGAGTTTTCTTTTGGGGTTATTGCTTCAACACATCTGGATTTCTGGGGTGAGAACTTCACAATTCTGATTTGGGTCTACATTATTTGATTCTTCTGGAAAACGTACGATCACGCTTTTTAGCTGCTGCCAGAATTCATTTGTATTGAATTGCTATGCAAATGTGTATTATACATTTTCTAAAAGACAGAGAGCTTGCATTTATTTATCAGAACAAGTGGCCTAAGAAGGTAAGGGCAATAGAACTGCCGCACTACGGATGAATTTTGAGGAAATGAGGATTTTAAGAAGAAAGAACAAATTTGAAGAGTATGTGGAACAGGGGAAGCCTGGCAGAGGCTAAGGAAATGTCAGACGCAAATGAAATATGTTGGCAGGAAAATATTATTTACTATCCAACAAACATACCATCCACCTTACCTAGATTACTGGTAAAATCAACTCTCCACCTATCCTGTCACGTAATGATTTTTTTTTCCAGATGCTTTCTTTTCTTTTCCAATAATTACCCATCTGAATGTAAGGGTCAATGGAATTGTAAAAACATTGCCATAGATCCCATTTACTTGCAAAATTTCATGATATCACAATGATTTATTGGTGACTTGTGCTTCTCGTGTATTAAATAGACAATAAAAACTTTACATTTTTTGATGAAATTCAATTAGGGAATTAATCCTTAGACCTGACTGAGACACCCACATATGTAGTGATCTTGATCTTGATGCTTAACTCATGTTCCCCAATGGGATGGCCTATGAGGACATTTTGAAAATGGATCAGTACCTGCTGCGTTTTAAATTTAAAAAATCAAAATGTCTATATTCTGGATTCCTGCTTATACTTTTCTCCTAACAGAAAATCTTTTTTTGGATTTAGTTAAATAAGGAAGCTAAAATAAAGAAATGCTTTTTCCTGGATTCTTGCATTTTCAAAAAAAGTTAAATTTGTGAATTAATAACAAACTGTATGTATGCAAATTAATGGCCATCTGTTTCCTCTTTTTCAGAAGATTCGATCCTGTGCAGGCAAAAGGTCTCAGCTATGATATAACTTCAGAGTTTTCTAACCCAGAGCACACATATACTGTCTTTGCTTCATGTCAATCCATGTAGTGCCATAAAACTCACACTTTTTCACTTTTCATTGTCAATTCTAAAATATGAGCAGCATAATCAATGCCAGATTTGCTACTTAATTTATCCACATCAGGGCAATGCACCAGATCTGAAAAGAGTGCTCCAAATTCTGTTTTAGAACTTTAATTGTTTAAGTCCTGGTAGGCAGGTTTTTTCCGACCACAGGAACACACATTTTCAAGGGACTGATATGTATGAGGCAAATCACTTAGATTATGCCTGACCTCAAGGAACAGTACTAATTGTACTTTCATGATGACTTTATACTTATGATTTTCATAAGCATTTTATGCTTACTCCAGAATTTTTTCCACTCAAGCAACGGATGTGGCTAATGGAAGTAAAAAGTGTAGTTCTGTCTCCTTGTACTCTTGCTTTAGTATATTTAGCACAGTTCTCATTTAAGCAGTTACATCCCATCTTTTTTACCTATTGGTGACCATATGAAACAGTGATGCCATTCACTGGATCCTCACACACATGGTATCCAGGTCACCCGCAGGAGGATGCCTCTAACTACTTCAGGGTCTGCAAGGGCACCTCTCTCTTTGCTTTATAGGTCTTACAAATCCCCCGTACTTCTCTACTTCTCTACAAACACATAGGATATAATACATGTCTCAATACATAATGGGAAAAAATATTTTTTATTCCATTTTAGACATCACATGGTTAAGAGGAAACGAACCACTATTATCCTTTAGTAAAATAGCAATCATTTCAAAAAATTTGGAAGCCAGGCATGGTGAGGACTGGTAGAAAAAAAGACTTTGCATGAAAAGAGATAAAGGGAGAAATAAAAGGAGGACAGTTGGGAGGAATGAAAAGAGAGAGAGAGAGGTGGGGGAGAAAGACAGGGAGGGATAGGCTGGAGAACATGTTAGCTACCTTGAAACATTGGAAAGGTCATAGTAGACCTATTCTGTTCGCCCTGAAGAGAAGAAAAAAAGGTCTAAGGGTGGAAATCAGAAAGAGGCAAAGTTCAGCTGTCCAAAAAGACTTGCAAAAGTAACAGCCTATTCTTGGAAGGATTTAAATAGAAGCTGGAAAACCCCTCTCAGGACTGCTTAGAGGATGTATTTATAGTTGTAGATGTGGGCCAGATTACTGCTTTTCAAATTTTAATTTGCACACAAAACACTAGGGGTCTTGCTAACATACAGTTTTTGACCAGCAGGTCTGTGCTGGGACCCAAGACTGAGCATTTCTAACGTGCACAAGGGTGATGCCCACGCTTTCCCTCTGCAGAACATACTTTGAGTGGCAAGGATGTGATGATCTTAAGGTGCCTTCTCACTGTAGATAGTGAGCATTTCTTTGACCAGCGTAATAAAGAAAAAAATCACAACTCAAGAGTTAGCTACACTACACGTTCAAACTTCATTGATAAAATAGCTGAACCACTCTGTCATTTTTGGAGGCAGAAAATAGCTGGAAAACAACACTTCAGAGATAATAGCCTGAGCACTGGGATAATGATACTAAAATGCCCTCAAAGAAAATTGGCAGCAGTTCCAGATTCATACCCAGCATAGACGACTGTGAGAAGCTCGGAACTGAATGTAACTGCTAATATTGAAATTGGACCCTGCCAGCTAATGGCATGTTCACACAGGCCAGTGTTTAGGGGACAAAGACTGAAGACTGAAGAACTCCTTGATGAGGCAAGGAGCAGACGGAACACATCGTATCACTGAGCCGCAGTGGGAGAGGCATTACAAACCCATACACTGAGCTGCTCTGTCTTCCTTTTGACCTTTGAATTCAAGCAAAATTCCAAAAAGGAAAGAGAATTGGCATTTGAGTTGCATCTCATGCTACTTTTAATCAGCGGCAAGATTCTGCTGCCCTAGAGAACACAGCTCCCATTCTGTGTGAACAGCTTGACCAAGGGCCAACTGAAGGGCTGTCCCTCGGTCAACAGGAAGGGAACATGAACAAAAGGTCCAAGTTTAGGAATGTCTCTCCGGATTTTATTTTCATGCCGAGTCAAACCAGTCAAATTCAGTGCCTGTGGTCAGAGCCAAAAAGAACGAAAATGTGCTCACAAGCTAAGTGGACTTTTTAAAAATGTTTTTCAAAGTCACAGTCCCCAAAACATCATCACACATAGAAACACAACTGGAGGAAAATTCAGAATGCAAGAGAGGCATGGAATTCCTTAATTAAATGTATTTGCCAATTACATTTAAGATATGCTTACTAGTTAGTATTTTGCTTATTAAAAGGAACTCACTCCTCAGGTGCTTTCTTCTGCTTTTTGTGGTCACAAAAGGTCATTTTGAAGAATTTAAAGGGAACCACTCATATCTTCCAGATCTAAATGTTTTGTGCAGTCAGCGTAGGACATGTCCCTTTTAAAGGCTGCATCATCACTCCATGGGCATGATGAGGAGCAGCTTCATTTCCTTCATCTCAGCAGGCATCCAGGCTGTAAAGTACTGAGTTTCATTGAAACCTTCCTAAGTTTTGTAACTACAAAGATACAAGTCCAAATCCCCTTTTTGCCAAGAGCTGGGTGTGGCACAAAAGCCTGTGTTTCCTCATATTGAAATTGGACATGATTACATTTGAAGAAGAATAGGTAACAACAACAAAAAAAACTCAAAACAGATGCTCTGGAAAATTTCATCACAGTGTTTACAGGGTTGTCATAGGCATTAAAGATGATGTATGTAATCTTAAGTATATAGTAAGCCATCAATGGTAGACTGATAATACAAAGTAGCTATTATAAGATTATTTGTGCTCATTAAAATTAACTTTCCATGAGTCAAACTCTTTCTGTTCCCAAGAATGAGTGTGGTTGTATTACAATTTCTCTGAATATTTGACCCTGTGAATGTTGCCTTACAACAACAACAAAAAAACATTCAGCTGTGGAGCTGAAAAAACATAGAAGGGGACGGTCAGCCGATGGGAGATGAGGCCACTGAAACATTACAGAGAAACAAGCCTTTGAAACAAACATAGGGAGCAACAGAACAAATAAGGTGTGAGCAACAAACAAACCCAAGAGGTTATAAAAGTTTAAGAATCTCAGTGACTACTCTCTAATATTAAAATCAGGAAATCCATTTTTTCAAACAAGTATTTTAATGAGCACCTGCTATGTGCAGGATCCTGCTGTAGATGCTCTGAGTTAGGAAGGCAAGACTCTTGGAAGGCAATGGAGCACAGTGGTTAGGAAAATGGACACTGGAGCTGGACAGCCTGGTTCAAATCCACGTTCTACCACTCTGTGATGATGGGAAGTCATGGTGCCTCAGTTTCTCCATTCAGAAAATGGGGAGAATAGTTTTGCATACTTTACAGGGCTCTTGTGAGGATGAAAGAAATTACTCTATTAACAGTACTCATAGCAGTGCTGGTACATAACAGGTGCTATGAGCAGTAATTCTAGCACTATTCTAACATCTGTAATGCCACAAAAGAGGGAGATACTAAGGAAGGCCCTCAAGCATTCTGAATTCAAAGGACACCTCATGGGTGCTGGTCTCCTGGCCAGCAGAAGCCCTCTTCTCTGGATCCTTGTAAACCACATTTCCCAGGTACCTTTGCAAAACGGATTGCAGTAGGCTTAGCCGATGGGAGGCACTGACAGAAGAAGAAAGACCTGAAGAAGAAAAGACAATATATTTCTTGTCCTTACACTGCCTCCTCCTGGTCCCAGCTCCCACTGACAACCCTCCATGGTTCTTGCTTTCATTGCATGGCCCTGACTTCTGGGTGGTGGTAACCTGCCTCTTTCCTCTACCCTCCAGACCTAGAGATGCTAGTTCCCTGCTGACCTAACCTCTGGGTTGCCCCACTAGGCTGTGTTTAGCTTCATAGCTCTTCCATCCCTATGCAAACAATCCCGCTTTATGAATGGCCTAGAAGCATTTCCGTTTTCCTAACTGGACCCTGATTTTGTAGTATGCTGAGTCTCGTAAAACAAGTAAGGCTGAGTTATGCTAAGATGAAGAGAAAGGGCATTCCAAGCTGACTGCATGCCCAAACAAGATGAAATAACTCACAATCTTAAGCGTTCAACAAAGAGGTCAACAGTAGTTAAAATTTGGTAAATACCCAAGATTGGTTGCATCAACCTTATATATCTGGGTTGTTAAAAAGTTCTGGAGCTAGCTTATCTGGATTTGAATACTGATTCTGTCACTTCTGATTGGAGCCCATCTCAATCACAATTCTGACTCTGTCCCTTACTCTCCTTGCCTCAGTTTCCTTATCTGAAAAATGGGGATAATAAGAGCACTGATGCAACAGTGAGGATAACTGAATTAATCCACATAAGGAGCTGAGAACAGGGCCCATCACAAAGTAAGTGCTCTGTATTTTGTTGATTCCATCAAATTTATCGAACAAATTAATCTGCACAGATTTATACATCATGAACTGAATTTTCTAGCACGTCAGTTCAAAAAAGGAAGTTTAAAACCACTAAGAGTAAGATGGTGCATAGGAATGCAAGCTTGCTGAGTGAGGGCTGGAGCTCTGGCTATGGGATTCCTGTTGTATATCCAGCACCTATCACATGCCTAATTCAGTTTAAGAGCCCAACATAATGAAGAAAATGAGCAGAGGTCCAGGAGCTATGCTTTGATGACTTTCAAAGTGGGAAAGACCAATTAACACTTGGTTATTGAGGTACCAACAAAATACTAGGTAACAAGAGTCAATAGGATATAAATATACGAGGAAACATCAGAAAGCCACAGGATCATAACACCTACCTATGAACTAGGCAATATGCTAGGTTCTACAGGTACTGCAGTAAATGATTTTTGCCATCATGAAGCTTTAAATTAGTTGGGAGGACCAAAAATAATATATTCAACTTCATACAATTTAATTAGTTGAGTGAAAGATGGAATGAAATTAAATAGAATGACAGTGTTTTGAAAAAAAATAATAGCTGGATATGACTGAGAGACAGGGTGCTATTTTGAATAATACTGCCATGAGGGGCTTCTTGCAGGGAGGGCATTTGAGCAGAGACCTGAACACAGTGAGGAGCGATTCTGGGGCCTTTCTGTGGAAAATACTTCCCAGGCAGATGGAACAGTTAACATAGTTTTGACATGAACCTTAACCTTAGCAGGTAATACAGCGATTCCTTCCAAATTTGGGTGTCTATGATACAACATTCTTTGACCTCACTGAATAGAATTAAACACCAATAAGTTATGATAGAACTCCATGAAGATAATTATATGTATCTTTGAAATCACAAAGAAATCAATAGTTTTGTATTTTACTGAGAATCAGCAATAAAACATAATATACCCTTTATATTAATTTGTTCATAATGCATATGCATTCTTTGATCTGGAAGAACTAATCCTCCCAATAGTGTTTATCAGATTAAATTACCTTCACCAATATGAAGATATACCCTCATTTTTTTCAGTTTAGGCTGGCTAAGCTTATTTTGTATAAAACTTGTACATTTATTCAGCCCATTTTGCTGATGGTATTTATTTGCCCTTTTAGAAATAGCTTCTGCAAGATAAAACAAGTAAAAATCAGAATTTCTCATAGGTTGAGAAAATCAGTATTGTCTAATAGAAATATTATATATGCCACAAATATAGGTTTGAATTTGCTAGTAGCCTTATTTTTAAAAAAGTAAAAGAAATAGGTGGTACTAATTTTAATACATTTTTTTCAACCAACATAAAATGTTATCACTTCAACAGGTGATCAATATTGAAGTTATTAATGAGTTATTTTGCATTATATGTTTAATACTAGGTCCCAAAATTTGGTGTGTATTTTCTATCCATAGCACATCTCAGTTTGGACTGACCACATTTCAAGTGCTTGATAGCCACACTTGGCTCATGGTTACTGTCATTAGGTCTAGAATGCCAGAATAAAACTGCCTTTTTAATATTGGAACTAGGTTGCCAGATGCAGCAAATGAAAAATAGGATATCCTGTTCAATTTAGATTTCAGATAAAAAGAATGACTAATAATTAATAGGACACATTTACACTAAAAATACTTATACTAAACACAGCACATAGTAACCACCGTAGTAAGAGCCAATTAAAGAAATATTGTAATCATCCTACTCCCCATGGAAATTATAATATTTTCATTTTTGTTGTCTTCATGCAGGTACATTTCATTCTCATTTTTTTACTTAGTATTATATCATGAGAATTTTCCAAAGATGCAAGATAGTCCTCATTATTGTGGACCAGTATTCCATTCAATGAAAATAATTTTTTCTTGGAGTCTGTGAGTCTGCTGCTATTTTGTTCCTTCAGTTTTGCTTCACTGTTATACTCCACAAATGAGGGAAATCATTTGGTATTTATCTTTCTCTACCTGACTTATTTCACTGAGATAATACCCTCTAGCTTCATCCATGTTGTTGCAAATGGTAGGACTTGTTTCTTTCTTATGGCTGAATAGTATTCCATTGTGACATGTACCACATCTTCTTTATCTATTCATTTACTGATGGACACTTAGGTTGCTTCCATATCTTGGCTATTATAAATAACACTGCACTAAACATAGGGGTGCATATGTCTTTTTGAATCTGAGAAGTTGTTTTCTTTGGGTAAATTTCTAGGAGTAGAATCCCCAGGTCAAAGGGGAAGGGTGGGGGAGTGTACGTGGAGAGGGAGGGAGAAAGGGATTGTGGGGTATTATGATTAGGGCGCATGGTATGTGTGGGTCACGGGGAAGACAGTGTAGCATAGAGAAGACAAGTAGGGACTCTGTGGCATCTTACCACACTGATGGACAGTGACTGCAATGGAGTATGGGAGGGGGACTCAATAATAAAAGTGAATGTAGTAACCACATTGTTTTTCTTGTGAAACCTTCATAGAGTGTATATCAATACCTTAACAAAAAAATTAATTAATTAATTAATTAAAAAGAAAAGCCATCACCATTAAAAAAAAGAAAATATTAAAGAAAATTTTTTTGGAGGGGGTTATTGTTTCCCAATATCCACTTAAGACTTTCAAATCTCTATCCCAGACTGGATATGTTCTTCTAATCCCAGCCTTGTATTATTTATTGTCTCTTCCAACCAGACCGCTCCAATGCAATAGTTCTCAATGCAAAACTTCTGTAAACTCTCCAGTATTTTTGTTTGCTAGTTTCTGGGTGCATTTTGTTTCTAACTGAATGAGTAAAGACAGGAGCCCAGGCCAGAAACCTGGAGGTCATCTTAGGCTCTCTTTTTCTCACTTTCCTTTCCTCCACCCACTCTCTCCATCACCTGACTCAGTCAAATTGACCTTGTTAATACTTCTTGAAATTTAAATCTTCTCCCTTCACATAGCCGTTGCCTTATTTGGCCCTCATAATTTCTTGTTTATAGTTCTACAGATGGATCTCTTCTCTCAGATTAGCTTCTTTCCTGAGAATGTTCCCAGTAGTGTAAATGCTGAAGTAATATACTGATAGGCCTTAAAGCATATGGGCAAACTGCCTTCTAAAAGAATTGTAGCTGTTTACATTACAACTATCACCAAGGCTGCCATATTGCCCATTCAGTCTATTCTTGTGTTTTGGGGACCATAGAAATATATGTAAGGCGTGTGGGACCTTCCCATCTACCTACCTCAGTCACCTACCAGCCTTGCTCACAGAAGTATCCCTATCATTCTCGGTTTGTTGTTTGTTTGTTTATAAACATCATAATAAAATCCTTATGAGGGAATCAAATTCTCTATTAGTGGAGACACAACATTAAAATGTCATCTTGGCCACATTACTACACACAGTGGACCCCCACCTTCAGCAAATTACAGACTGTGAACAAGCTTACAGTGTCTTAACCGATTTTGAAAGATGAACAGAGAAAGTGGTATGAAGTGTGTTGACAAGATGAAAATGGCCATTTAAACTTTAGACATTTCCTGTCAAGGTGAAAAGAGAGCTGCTAATTGACCCTGAAAACTATAAATGTTTTCACATTCTTTTCTGCTAAAAGATGCAGCTTTTAATCATGGCCTTTCACTATGGAAGAGATCTGAAAGAGATATCCATACACATTCATTACCAATGGAATCTTTGTGTTTTTCCTGATCTCTGTTCATTATTTGTATGTGTCCATGCATGGAGGTGATTACTTTATAACCTAAAAACAAGAAACAGATGTGGCAGTTTGATATCTAGATCTGTGATATCATGTCCAATGCCATGATAAAATAGCTCATGAAACAATAGCTGTTCTATCTTTAAAATTCAAAAGACAACTCATTTTTCAGTGGCTGTGGGCCCACATAGGAATGTACTTAGTATGTCTCCAAAATGAGCCATGGCGAATGTGACTGAGCCCTTGATAGTGATGGTATTGTCTATGCCCAATGGTCTGTGCCCAGCACAGTGTCAGTATATAATGGTCACCCACTGTACACTTGCAGCTGCATCAATGCCCCACACTCAGAAAATAAGCGGCAAGAGCTATTTTTAATCTTAAATATGTATAGAACCAAAAATGACCTTCAATAGCCAAAGCCATCCTGAGAAGGAAGAACAAAGCTGGGGGTATTATGCTCCCTGATTTCAAACTATAGCTTTTGTAAGCTACAGTAATCAATACAGTATGGTACTGACACAAGAATAGATACACAGACCAATGGAACAGAATAGAGAGCCCAGAAAATAAACCCACACCTATGTGGTCAATTAATATATGACAAAGGAGGAAAGAATACACAATAAGGAATATAAAGGAGGAAAAATTCAATAAACGGTGTTGAGAAAATTGGGCAGCTATGTGCAAAAGAATGAAACTGGATCACTGTCTTACACCATACAAAAAAACAAACTCAAAATGGATTAAGAACTTAAATATAACACCTGAAACCATAAAACTATGAAAAGAAAGCATAGGCAGTAAACTCTTGCACATCAACATTAGAAAATGTTTTTCTGGATATGTCTCCCTTGGCAAGGGAAACAAAAGCAAAAATAAACAAGTAGGACTACATGAAACTAAAAAGCTTCTGCACAGCAAAGGAAAGCATCAACAAAATGAAAAGGCAACCTACTATATTGGGGAATATATTTGCAAACAATATATCTGATAAAGGGCTAATATCCAAAATATATAAAGTTTCACAACTCAACACATACACACATACAAAAAAAACAAATAACCAATTAAAAAATTGATAGAGGACCTGAATAGAAATTTTTCTAGAAAAGACATACATGAATGTCTTGTATTCATGAAATACAAGTCACATGAAAAGATGCTCAACATCACAAATCATCAGGGAAATGTTAATTAAAATTACAGTGAGTTATCACCTCACACCATTCAGAAAGACTATTCTCCAAAAGACAAGAAATGACAAGTGTTGGTGAGGATTTGGAGAAATGGGAACCCTTATGTTCTTTTGGTAAAAATGCAAATTGGTGCAGCCACTATGGAAAGCAGTATGGAGGTTTCTTTAAAAACTAAAAATAGAAATACCATATACCATATGATCCAGCAATTCCACTTCTGGGAATCTACCAGAAGAAAAACAATCATTAATTTAAAAAGATATTTACACCCCGATGTTTGCTGCAGCATTATTTACAATAGCAAAGATAGGGAGGGAAGCAACCAAAGTGTCCATCAATAGATAAGGAGATAAAAAAGATGTGGTATATATATATATATGCAGTGGAATATTATCCAGCCATGAAAAAGAAACCTTGTCATTTGGAATTGCATGATGGACCTAGAGGATATTATGCTCAGTGAAATAAACCAAAGAAAGATGAATATCACATGGTATCATTTAGATGTGGAATCTGAAAAACAAAACAGAAATAGACTCATAAACAGAGAATAGGCAATTGATATTCATGTGGAGGTAGGGACAGGTGAAAAATGTGAAGGGGATAAAGAGGTACAAACTTCAAATCATAAAATAATTTAGTCATAGGGATGGAAGTATAGCATAGGGAATACAGTTCATAATACAGTAATATGTGTGCATAGTGACAGATGGTAACTATACTCATGGTGAGCATTTAATAATGTATGTAGTGTATGAATCACTAAGTTGCTCATCTGAAACCAATATAATATTGTTTGTAAACTATATTTCAATAAAAAATGATAAAAGGAAGCAAGACTATTTTAAAAATGTGAGTACTGCAAGTTCCTCTTCCTCACACACAACAGGATTCCTTTCTGCCCTTTTAGTGACTTTCAGATGTTCTACAAGTCAGTTTTGCAAAAGCTACAAGAATGGGTATGCAGACAAAAACTGGGCCATGTAGAACTATTCTGTGAAATAAGAAATAAAGTGTAAAATTTATTGTTTTCAATTAGAACTTTACTCATGGCAAGCACCAAGATTCCTTTAATGTTTCTTGTCTCCAAATACCATTTTTGTCTTTCAACAGATTTTTATAAATGCCTTGACTTTTCTTAATGCAACTAGCTCCTGCCAGAATAGGAAATTAACATACATACAAAGAAAAGTTCATGTGTCAATACATTCAATTTCTCAACATCTATCAAACACTGATAATGACCTAACTGCTAACCCAGTCTTCTTTGCAGTTTTGACTCATTAAGATGCTTGACGTTGTTGACCATTTCTTTTTAGAAATGCAACTCCTAGCTTTTATGATCCTACTCTCTGCCCATTCCTTTGATTTGGCTTGCCTTTCAACAGTTCCTCTCTTTAATCTTCTGCTATATGCCACCCCGTGTGCCCTCCTTAGGTGGTTTAATTTGCTGCTGTGTGTTAGATGACCCCAGCACTCATAATACCATCTCCTGACCTTTACTTCATTTATACCAACTTTTTGAAGTTTTCTTAGGATATCCTAATGCTATAACTCAATATATTCTGAATCAAATCTATTATTTTGTCCATAAAACACATCTTTCTTTATTCTCCCTATCTCAGTTAAAACTGTTATCACTGACCCAGTTGCAAAGTCCAAAACTACAGCATTACCCTTGATTCCTCCCTTCCCCAGTCTGCCTCAACTGGTTGGTGCCCAGGGCTTACTGTTTATCATCTCCAACATTTGTCTCCACTTTACCTTTTCTATTCCCAAAGCCCCTTGTTCATGTCCTCTTCAACTCCCATACAGCCAATTGTACTATCTACTTTGACAGAATTCTCTTCCCACCAGCGCTCTGTTTATGAAAGGTCAGAAATGTGCCAGCTGTAACTACAAGGTCCAGCCTCACCGGAGTATCATGAACCCGTGACCAGGTTACAAGTCGAGCCAACGACATACAAGTGGAAGGACACACTCAGATGCCCCTTGTTTTTGGCCCTTTAGCCTTTTCTTTCTTCCTGCCTGAAATGCAAATGCAATGTTAAAGTGAAGCAGCCATCTGGACCTCAGGCAAGGGCGTGAAGATAAAAAGCACACACTAGACTAGGGAAGTTATGAGTTCCTAGTGATGGAATCCCACGTTGGTTCTGGATTGCCAACCTCCCTTTGGTTGCCTTCGTATGCTATAGGGAAAAATGGTTTAAGTCGTGATCTAGTCATTTTTTGTGTGTTAGATACTAACTGAAGAATGCAAGGGAAAGGATCCATCCTCTTAGCCTGTCTCCTGAATCCAGCTTCCTTCCCCCTCTGTCATTCCCAATACTTTTGCTAGAGCTGACTTTCCAAATCACAGCTCTGACCACATTATTTTCATCTGCCGATCAGTCTTTCCTTGGCTCTCACTGGCTTTGTAACATGCTCTTATTCTGGCTTTTATGCAAGAAATCTCACAATAAGACTTGAGCTTGCATTTCAGGTTAAATCACTTATTTTACCTATATATAAAGCACTATACTTTTAAACCAGCAGAAAATGCCATGCACTTCCTCAGCTTTCTTCCACTGTCAGGCTCTTTCCTCTTCCAGGTAAGATGCTCTTCTCCTCTTTCTCTCCATCTCTGTTTGATAAACTTCCATTCTTCCTTTAAAATCAAGCTCCTATATCACCACCTCCCTGAAACTTTCTTCTGTGCCTTTACCAAATTTAGGGAGAATTTAACCACTTCCTCGTTTTTGTCTAAGAATGCTTTATTTGTAGCACTATTGCATAGCAGTTGCAAGCAGACATTTTGGTAGTGCCCGGACTCAGTCTCTGTGGGTTGAAGGCTGAATAATCCTGAGCACAGAGCCTGGGTATCCTCATCTGTGAAATGCTAATAACCTTAACGGCCATCTCAGAGAATCACTGGAAGGCTTGGATGAGTTAAAACATGTGGAGTCAGTACAAGAAGATCTGACATGTATAAAATAGCTTGCTGGCCACTGGATATTAATATTAGCTAGTATACTCACGCTATCTTTTAGTTAAACATATACATCTACATCTCATACACTCTGAATACTTGAGTATATAGGTGTCATATCTTCCCTATTTCTTATCCCCAGTGCCAAGTACAGGGTCTGTCAAAAACACAAATTTGACAAATGTTGAACAAACTAGATTGAGCAAATATTATGTGTAAATCCCATTCAATACTCAATGTTTAATATTGTGTTATATATGTTAACTTTGAGAACAACTACTAATCCCCATCAAACACAAAGATTTCTGGGAAAGGAAGCTACTGAGACACAGGAGCAACTACCTCCAGAGAACTCTGAGTAACTTTAGGTTGGTATAAGATAAAAGTCAATCATGGCAAAGAAGCCTTCTGCTCCGTGACTTACCCTGAAGTAGGTAAGATGTAAGGGAAACTAAAGATAGTTGAAAGATCAGAGAACTGTGTCCATTGCTATCCATGCAACACAGTTTTGAATTCACAGGACAACCCAAAACTGGGTTGTAAATCACTCTCTTCTCTACTCTGTGAACCCTGGTACTATTATATGCTACTATGTAGTATTGCCTACTTGATTCATTCATTTAGTGCCTCTAGACATAGCAGGCACCATGCTAGGGTCTAGAAATGCACAGATCCTGGGGACTAGAGAAGGAA
The DNA here is from genome assembly GCF_040802235.1 of Manis javanica. Classification (NCBI taxonomy): domain Eukaryota; kingdom Metazoa; phylum Chordata; class Mammalia; order Pholidota; family Manidae; genus Manis; species Manis javanica. Next base: position 52,410,955 of record NC_133170.1, on the reverse strand, counting down.
GATGAGGGCACAGACTATTTTATGGGGTGATGAATATCATTCTCTCTCCCCAGGACATGAGTGTGTCACAGGAAGTTACAGATATTACATTTTGAGGCCACATCCAGCATTTTATTCTTCTCAGATATGGAAAAGCAATGCAAGAAGGAAAGTGTAGAATGAAACTAGGAAGGGAAGAAAACACATTTTTATGAGCTTGACTGTGGCCCAGCAATATTTTATTTCAACTGGAAGGCAATGGAAATGGGCAAAATGTGTGGTGTCTCACAAAGAGACATTTTACAGGCACCCTGCATACTTCTCTCACACACTCTATTTCCTCCTCCCAGAAGAAATGGAAAAAAAAATGTACAAGTTACTAAAAGCACTGAAGAAATCCTGGCAGGGTAATTAATGAATGGCAGGTCAGTCACCCATATGAAAAAAATAAAATGTGGCGAGAAATCATGGCTTTGTCAAGAACTTTGAGGTTTTTAGACTGGAAGCAATTTGTACAATGACTATTTTGACCATACAGCTTCCTAATCTTAGTTCCCATAAAGTCTGGGTGGGGGCCAACTGGAATGGTTCATCTCATCTGCACAGATATCATCCACAGAGGAAATAAAAGGATTTTAAACACTGGAGTCATTTCCTTTGGTTCTCAGCTCTTTGAGGAAAAAAATCCTTCTGGTCAGTGATATCTCCAGCTCCATTCTTGAGCCCAGCTTAGAAAAATAAGAAAATCTATTCCCTGAAATGCTTTCCAATCGGACAGGTACAGGTTTCAACTCCAAACATTTGAGTCCAATAAAAGACTTTGCTTTGCCAGAGGGTTCCAGGATGACTAACACCTTTTTTTAAGGCTCAGACTGCTCTCTAATGAGTTACATAAAAATCCTTAACCAGTGTAAATGTCAAATGTGAAAGGATGTGATCAGAAGAGAGACCTGTATAATCAAATCTCGAGCCACTCCTTTGGAACTGCCGCTAAGGGGTCTTGCTGAAAATAATAGGGCCCATTTATGACACACAGCACAAATGGTAATAGCAAGTTACCTCTCAAGTGGAACCTTAGCAGCTCTGGAATGGCTACCTGAATGTGTTGAGAGCAGAAAAGCAGCACTTTCCAAATATATCCTCCAGCTAAGGACTTTTGGAACTGCTGCAAAGATTATAAAGAAAAGATGGATTGTCAGAACACTCCCGTGCCCACGTATAGGCATTCTAAAAGCCCGGTGAGCACAGACTGTTCATATGCCACAGAATTTGAAATATTAGACAGCCTTTGTCCAAGACGGATCTACAAGGAACAGAAAGTAGTAGAGCTCTCTCCACCACTGCTTTTATTTAGTTTAGTTTGTTCTCATTTTTATTTCCCCTGCAAGGTCCTTGATTCCCTTTGTGTCAGTTTCTTGGTGCAAAGGAACCACAAAGCAGGCTAGATGAAATGTCCCATGGAAATGTAAATAAATGGAATTTATTTATAGCTTGATATCCAACTTTGAGGTTTTAAGACTATTTAGGTGACTTACTCCAGGTGTCCTTGGGGACAGTTCTATAGATTGAAATTATTAATTTCAGAAAGACTCATTCAATACTTAGAATCTCTAGACAATAATTTAATGCACACTGTAATATCATGTGAATCAAAATCCACTTATTGCACACATCACATGCTGCAGCTAAAAAAAATACCTTTTTTAAAACCTTTTCAAATGTTTATATCCAAAACTTAGAAATATGTAATGCAGTCATTTACTAACTAGCATAATATAAAAATGACAGTGCAGTTCTCCACTTGCTGAATCATCTTAATGATGCTCTGTTGGAAGGGAAGACAACCCTTCTATAGTGTAGACTTTCATATTTTTTTCTTTCTCTCGCCTTTTATTTTTAATAAATGTGAATGGTTAGACATTGTAAGAAAAGGGGGGCTTTTGCTGAATGTTTCAGAAACCAAAAAATAAAAAAGAAAGAAATATTACTACCATAATATAAGAATTTTAACTGTATGTAAATTTAAACCAAATGTTACTGGAAAAGTTTGCCTTTTACTTTCCAACTTCTGCTCTCCAAGGAATTACAGTCAGGAGCAGTGTCAGCAAAGTGACTCCAAACATGATCAGAGATGAAATTTCTGTTTTCAGTTAGTCTTGTGACACATGTGTTTTCATTCTTTTCTAAGACACAGTGGGACCCCTCAACTTTTAAGTCATAATATGAAAATCCCTTTTTGTTATTATTCTTATAAACAGTGAGGTGATTGAGCAGCCAAATATAGGCAAAAGGGTATTCTTTATCTATGATAGTCCCGTAAGTAGGACCCATAATTTCCACTTTTTTTGTGCCTACCAATTGAAACTCTTTTCCCAGGTTTCCCTTTATAACCAACAGCAGAAGATGGCAAAATGTTGGGCTAAATACAGAGTTGAGGTCTCTTGACATAGGATAGTCAGTAGACCAAGAAAGCATAGAGATAAAGGCACCAACTGTCAGAGGGGAATAAAAACTGTTCTCCACATATGTCATGTACTAAAGATGAAGGTCACACAAAAGCCAGGCACAGAACTAGTGTTAGGCTGTCCTCTGTCCATGTACAATAAGGCATTATTAGAATCACTGTTAAATTTGAGAATCAAACTTATTTTTAGAAACCAGCTTTCTACTTTAATCAATTCTCTCAAATTTTCTCTTGAGAAAATATAAAGATTTTCTACTTTGTCATTAACCAAAGGGGAACTCAAATCTTTTCAACAAAATGTTTGCAAAACATGCAGAATAGATCCTAGCACACAGCAGGGACTCAATACTTCATGGTTTTAAACAACAACAAGAGAAACACATGGTGTCTGTTAATAATTTTACAGGGAAACCCAACTGAAGCATTGCTAGAAATAGCCAAAGACATTATTAAGTCATGAATTACTGACAGAGGCAATAAGAATTTATAGAAGAGAATTTACCGAGAGCTAAAGTAGATAGGGAACATTCCATCTGTTAGATAGAATTTGAAGTGAACGAATAATCTAAGTCTGACTGGGAATGGAAGAAGGCTATAGAGACGGGTGTTCTGGGGAGAGGAGATGAGCTAAGTAAAGACCCAAGGGTAATAAAATCATGATGTGTTGAGAGAGTAAAGTCAATGCTGTGTCAAGGCACATGTCAAAACAGAACAAAAAGCACTATGAGTTGGTCAGTATTATGGAGGCCCTTTCAAGTCATACTGAGAAATTCAGACCTGCTAAGGAATGGAATAACGAGTCACAGGTTTTAAACAGGAGAAGGACATGACTGAAGCACTGTTTTAAAAAGATAATGAATCTGAAAAAGTACCCCAAGTCTAAATATTCTTAACAGGAGCTTGTGTTTATCACTGCTGTGTGTGAAGTGGCTATAATTTTACCCCAGTTTCTAATCACAACCCAATCACATGCACGATGATTTCTTGGTGCTTCATCATGTATGGAGAACCTCAGATGTGGTTAAGCCATTTATTATTTTATTCTTCCAGACATTTCACTGGATAACTATTTCATGTGTCAAGCATGTGCTAAGTACAGTAAACAAGAAATGAACAAGAGAGTCTTTTTTTTTTTTTCTGAAGAAGTATATCATTCTTGCTCCTGATAAGCCCATAGCGAATGTGGAACATGAAAAGGAAATATCACTGATTATATCCAGTTTGCTAAATGCTGGGTAGACTTGTGGCAGAATGAGTTTTATTAAGGAACACAGAAGCAGGATATCTGCATGAGCTTGGGAAGGTGTGGAGAGAAAGGGAAAGCTTTGAAGTGCTCCTCAGCTGAGTCTTGTAAGTCACAGAAGAGCACAAGAGACAGCAGAGGAGAGAGATGACGTATAAGAGATTAAGTGACCAGGCTTTAGAACAAAGCAGACCTCAATTTATGTCCCATATCAGCTATTTCATAGTTATGGAGACTTGCACAAGTTCTTTGTCTCTCGCACCTATAAAATGATGATAATTACAACAATGTGAAAAGCATTGTCATCATGTATGTAAAGCTTTTAGTATAATATCTATACATAGTAAGTGCTCAATAAATACCAGAGTTCATTATTAAATGAGGCAGAAGGTGATGTTTCAAGCAAAGGGAATAGGTACCTAAGTGCCTTTGCATATGATTTGTAAACAGTTGGGTATGGTAGGAAATGTGGTAAGAAATGAGACTGACCAGGGCCATCAGTATGACCACATAGTTGCTCCTTGCACAACTCCACAGCTGCTACTCATATGGACTGCTGTGTGAACACTATCCTGGTCCTAGGGTTGTGTAGGACTCTCATGATACAAAAGGTACAGAAGCCCTCATCATAGACAGTAGAAGACAGGCCAGATCATGAAAGGCTTTATATTCTATTATAAGTAGTTAGGAGATTCTCATTTTAGACGTCTCTTTCCAAATGACAGAGACCCAACAATGTACACATATAATTGAATTTCAATGAAGAGATACATTTGAAACTTTCTCATTATTAAACAAATGAGCGTTTCTTCTTGTTGCTTTTCAATACTGTTAAATGATGCTGACACTAACTCTACTCATTTTTGTTGTTTTCTTGGATAGCATATTTTTTAATGCAACGGAAATTCAAAAATCAGTATGTCACCCTACAAAGAATCCTTGCCATCTCAGATCACTGCTCCATGCTTCCCTCATGTCCTTAGCCTTCTGGATGCATTCTCTTAACAGAATTGTGGTCAGATTTTAGGTAAAAATTTGTACTTTGCTTTTTTTGCTCTTTCTTAATAGATTTACTGAGAAATATTTATTGCCCTTATTATGTGCTAGGCCTTGTTTTTGCAGAGTAAAATACGGTTACTCCCTCAAAGGATTCACAATCCAGAAGAGAAGGCATGTCAGCCAATATTTACACCTATCAAGCAAAAATATCTTCATTATTCACCATTCACTGTGTTGGGACTTAGTTATTAGCAGAGGATACACACATTTTTCTATGCTTTTTTCCACTGAATAACATACGGTAGCTCATTTTCCATTCTGCCTCAACTATCTTTTTTAGTTGTAAAAAACTCCATCGCTTTAGCCAGAGTTTAGTCATTTGCCATATGTGCACATTTAGGTTACTTGTGAGTTTTCAGTTATATAATGCAAAAATTTCATTCATTTTTTAAAATAGCTTTTACACACCTGAAATCTTATTTCCTTAGAAAAAATGATGTGATTGAGTTTATTTGCTCAAAGGGCTGGGAAGTTTCATGACTCATGAAATATAGTCATTAGAAAAAACAAAACAAAACTCTTTTGCTTTTAAAAAAAAGCTGATAGAAACAAGGCATCTCCCCTGCCCCTCCTCTAAATTATCTTTTTTCTTGGTTGACTTCACACAAATCATCAATAATTTCACCAATAATTTAATCAGTCGTTTCTGCTTTGTTTGGGTCCATGATTTGTGACTTAAAAAAAAGAAAGAAAGAAAGAAAGAAAGGAAAGATATGAAAATAAGGAAGGAAGAGAAAATCTTAAGGGTATGGGTGCTGTGAGTGAGCTGCCGCTCCCTGGACCAAGGATACAGTCAAATAGCAGTGACGTACATATTAACCAGGAGGTCACTTTTTTCCCTGCTGGCTGGGACAGTTCAGATGTATGTGTGACCTGGGAAAAACATCAGTCCCCATTCCTGGCTAGAGAGTGGGAAGCATTTCCTCTCTAAACTTAAGAGACCAAGTTTGTATTTCTGGGTGGATCTGAAGGTCACAGCCTCTGTGGTTCCACATGCATGCAGTTAGCTAATGAGGGTTGGGAATTCTGGACACAGCCATCTATAAATTGTTTAGTGAACAAGCCCAAATAAAACTGTTTGTAGCACAGAGCTTCAGGTAAGACTTAACTGCTGAGTTAAATCCAAATGAGAAAGTGGGTTTTTTTTCCCCCATTGTTTGTCCAAAAAGCCAGGAACTCTGACAATGTCAAAGCTAAATGGTTGCTATGGAGGAATATGGATGCCATGCCACATAGGATATTATAGTTTCCAGTGCATAGGGACATGATCATTGCCTACTGATCATCATCTTTAGCTAGATAAGAAGCCTGACAAAGCACAGACATGCCCTGCCTAAGAATGACTTAATTTTGGTCACATATATGATAATGGCTACCTTGCTGTTACCCTATCTACAAAAATCCTATCAACAGAAATGGGCTAAATGCAGATGATGGTGTTGAAGAAGTAAAATAATTCTCCCAATAGTCCCAGTAAGTAAAATCTAGTTGTAAGATCAGCATCTGGAAGTAGGACATCAGGCCTGAGACACATAACTCTCAGAGATTAGACAAAAAAGAAATGGAGTGACAATCTGAACAATAGAAAAATTCAGACTTGAACTTGGGCAAGGGATTCTAGAATCAGGTCAAGAGAATAATGCATGTGCCTGAATAAAGGTGCCAAAAAAAAGTGAGCACAGATGTGCCAGGTTTCTATCACACGAGGGAGTGAGAGCCTCAGCAGCCTGTAGATGGGGGCTGAGACTTCAGGCCCCTTGAGACAATAGGAAACAATGTGAAAGGGGGAAGAACTGTTTGAGCAAAACCAAATTGAAGAAGGTAAAACTGACCTTAGCAGGCAGTTTGGTGTTCTGCTGCAAGAACTGGTTCATAGTCAAATGCAAAACATCAAGTGTATTTTGATTAAACCCTCTCACATCTTTAGAAACCAAATAGGAAATAGTGGCTTATCCCTGGGTTCATCCATCAAGGAGATTACAAGCCCAAAATGCTCTATACAACTAAGTGCAAGATATTTAAAGAAAAGAAACGAGCCTGGGTCAGTAATTGGGATAGAGTGGCCTCTTCAGAGGTCTTAACCTTATCCCCATGGGTAAAACATATGAGGCAGTCAAACGTTACTTACATAAGATGAAAGAGATGATGTGCTGTGCAACTCTACCCAGGCTCTTTAAGGAAGCACATGCCTCGTTCTGAACCCTGAGAATGGGACACGGTCACCACACTTTGTCTTCTACCACCATCCACAATTCTGTGATATTTGTCCCTTTATAACTGATTAACCTGTTGCTCACTTTAAATAACATATAGAAGGCTAGACATTGGTTTTTGCAGCTTATGTTGAAAGTTGAAGTTAACAGAAAACCATTCTCAAACTAAAAAAAAAAATTAATCTAAATGAAATGAAATGATCATATTTTCAAAAGGTGTCTGTGCTTTCAAGGCACAACCCATATGCTCTTTTATATCTGTATCAAGTGACAAGACAAAACAAAATTAGATCCCCCAATCAATACCGTTTGGGTGTGTCAACACTACTGCATGTTTCTTTCAAACCGTCTGCCTTTACACAGACTCAACACCTGGCTTGTGTCTGCTTGTCATTAACAACATCCAGGATTGTTTACAGCTAGTCTTATTTATGGGGATTATTTCGAGGGAAGGAGAGCAAATAGTGGAGAGCTAGGCCTTGACAGATTTTCATTTGGATGCCGGCTGTACGACGTTTGACAAGTCCTACGGCATCTCCAGGCTTGTTTCTCATCAGGATAACGGGGATAATAATAACTCATGGAGTTCTATGAGAGCCATTCACCAAATGGTGCAGGCTGTTGGAAGTTGACAATGTACATGCCTTCAAGGGCCAAGCAGGTATACCAGGGAGTAAAGCGGGCTCGTTTCCAGAAAAGAACAGAATGGCTTAGACTCCACTCAAAAGCATTCACATAGAAATATTTTTATGTAGTAGTGTAACCAGACAACATTCCTTGGCTAGACAAACTGGGCCTTCTGATGAATTACAGGAATGTATGATGAGATTTCTAGACACCAGAATGCTGCATAACTATTTGACTGAGACTGAGCCACACAGCATATTGGCATAAATTTGTTTCCTGCTGCCATCACCATAAGGCAGGTCTTCTCTCCTGAGCAAATAAACCCAAGACACCATTCCTATTCCCTGCTGCTGGGAATCCCTCCTTTTTTCTGTGTCTTGATCTTTTGTCAGTTATATTTGGTTTGCTGGCTGATTGGTTAGTTGACAGGTTGGTGGGAAATATGTTGAACAATTTATTTCCCCTGCTTAAGGGAATCCAGATGGGAAACACAGGATACAAATGTTGGTGAATGTTGACAGGTCCCCTGGCCCCTGATGCTACAAAAACACTGTGGTTTCATAGAGGGACCAAAAATCTTCCTCTCCAAGAAACTGTCCTCTGGTCCGCTATCGGGTCTGATGTTTTTACCAGCTCATGTTCTATGCTAGCTTTTTATTGTCTACAGAATGCCACTTGTAAACTGAAACTATCTCTAAGGAAACTATACTTTATGGATTTTTTTAAAAATTCCCCTATCAAAAAGCAGAGCCAAAGGACTGGTTCTGGACTAGCAACTTGTGAAGGACATAGAGAGAGGACAGATGGGCTGAACTGGACAACATAATAGCACCTATTTAGTTGTTAACAGTAGTCCATATTGATAGGACACAATAAACAGGTGGAAATACAATGATGCAACGTAGAAATTATTATTTTCACATAGATTTCAAACATACACATTTTTATCAAGGCTTGGAAACAAGCTCTTATTTAATAATTGCATATGTGGTGTTAACTCATTATCACGGGCCTGACATTACCCTCTTAAAACAAGAAAACAAAGAACATGATCACCATCTAAGGCAGAACAGTCTCTAGGACTTTGCTGATTTTTGTAACAGTTACAAAGTAGTATAGGGTTACAAAGAACCCTTCGTAATATTGTATAATATAGTAGTACAAGGTTACAAAGAACTATAGGGATTTCACTTCAGGCTTCTTTTAATAAAATCACTTTATATTAAACTAAAACATAAAACTTTTAGGTATGTCTTTATCTAATGATTAAAAACTGTATGAGTATCTCATAAATATTTTGCCCCTTCTTTCTTTCTCACACACACACAGACATGCAGAGATTGGCATGAACCTATAATTACATTTCACTTGGAGTTACTCTCATGTGGTTCATTATCAGCATCCCCATGTTCACTGCAGCATTATTCACAACAGCCAAAACATGAAACAAACCTAAGTGTCTATCCACAGGTGAATGGATAAGGAAATTGTAGTG